>NC_072446.2:47283125-47896250 GCF_028878055.3 Symphalangus syndactylus
AGCCTAGAGAAAGCTTTAACTCTGTGAGATGAATACACACATCACAAAGAAATTTCACAGAATGCTTCTGTGTAGTTTTTTTGCGTAGATATATTCTGTTTAACCATAGGCCTCAAAGCACTCCTAATGTCCACTTGCAAATACTTCAAACAGTGTGTTTCCAAACTGCTCAATCAAAAGAAAGGTTCAGATCAGTGTATTGAATGCACCGATTAGAAGGAAGTTGTTCACAATGCTTCTGTTTCGTTTTTATGTGAAGATATTTCATAACTCGCATGCACGAAATAATCTCAAAATCCACTTGCAGATTCTACAAACAGACTGTTTCAAACCTGCAGAAGCTAGAGAAAGATTTAACTCTGTCAGATGAAAACAGACATCACAAAGGAATTTTTGCAGAATCCTTCCGTGTAGTTTTGGTTGGAAGATATATCCTTTTTCACCATAGGCCTCAAAGCCCTCCAAATGTCCACTTGCAGATTCCTCGAACAGAGTGTTTCCAATCTGCTCAATCAAAACAAAGGTTCAGCTCTGTGTACTGAATGCATACATCAGAAAGAAGTGTTTCAGAATGCTTCTGTGTAGTTTTTAGGCGAAGATATTTCATAACCCGCATTGGACGAAATAATCCGACATATCCACTTGCAGATTCTAGAAAAAGATGGTTTCATGCCTGCGGAACCAAGAGAAAGCTTTAACTCTGCGAGATGAATACACACATCACAAAGAAATTTTGCAGAATAATTCTGTGAAGTTTTTGTGGGAAGATATATCCTTTTTCACCATAGGCTCCAAAGCCCTCCAAATGTCCACTTGCAGATTCCACAAACAGAGTGTTTACAAACTACTCAATCCAAAGGAAGGTTGAGCTCTGTGTATTGAATGCATACATCAGAAAGAAGTTGTTCAGAATGCTTCTGTCTAGTTTTTATGTGAATATATTTCATAACCCGCATGGGACGAAGCAATCTCAAATATCCACTTGCAGATTGTAGAAAAAGACTGTTTCAAACCTGCTGAATGTAGAGAAAGCTTTAACTCTGTCAGATAAATACACACATCACAAAGAAACTTCGCTGAATGCTTCTGTGTAGTTTTTGTGAGTAGATATGTCTTTTTTCACCATAGGCCTCAAATTACTCCCAATGTCCACTGGCGGATTCTGCAAACAGTGTGTTTCCAAACTGCTCAATGAAAAGAAAACTTCAGCTCTGTGTACTGAATGCATACATAAAAAGAAGTTGTTCAGAATGCTTCTGTCTAGTTTTTATGTGAAGATAGTTCATAATATGCGTTGGACGAAATAATCTCAAATATCCACTTGCAGATTCTAGAAAAAGACACTTTGAAACCTGCTGAACCTAGAGAAAGCAATAAGTCTGTGAGATGAATACACACACAACAAAGAAATTTCGCAGAATGCTTCTGTGTAGTTTTTGCGGGAAGATATATACTTTTTCACCATGGGCCTCAAAGCACTCCAAATGTCCACTTGCAGAATCTTCAAAGACAGTGTTACAAAACTGCTCAATCAAAAGAAGGGTTCAACTCTGTGTGTTGAATGCACCGATCCCAAAGTAGTTGTTCAGAATGCTTCTGTGTAGTTTTTATGTGAGGATATTTCATAACTCGCATTGGATGAAGTAATCTCAAATATCCACTTGCAGATTCTAGAAAAAGACTGCTTCAAACCTACTGAGCCTAGAGAAACCTTTAACTCTGTGAGGTGAACACACACATCAAGAGAAATTTCGTAGAATGCTTCTGTGTAGTATTTGAGGTAAGATGTATCCTTCTTCACCCTAGGCATCAAAGCACTCAAATGTCCACTTGCAGATTTTTCAGAGTGTTTCCAAATTGCTCAATCAAAGGACAGGTTCATTTCTGTGTATTGAATGCATACATCAGAAAGAAGTTGTTCAGAATGCTTCTGTCTAGTTTTTATGTGAAGATATTTTGTAACCCACATTGGATGAAATAATCTCAAATACCCACTTGCAGATTGCAGAAATAGACTGTTTCAAACCTGATGAACCTAGAGAAAGCTTTAACACTGTGAGATGAATACACACATGACAAAGAAATTTCGAAGAATATTTCTGTGTAGTTTTTGTGGGAAGATATATCCTTTTTCAAGAAAGGCCTCAAAGCACTCCAAATGTCCACTTGCAGATTCTTCAAACAGAGTGTTTGCAAATAGCTCAATCAATAGAAAGATGCAGCTCTGTGTATTGAATGCATACATCAGAAAGAAGCTGTGAAGAATGCTTCTGTCTAGCTTTTATGTGAAGATATTTCATAACCCGCATTGGATGAAATAATCTCAAATATCCACTTGCAGTTTCTAGAAAAAGACTCTTTCAAACCTGCTGAACTTAGAGAAAGCTTTAACTCCGTGAGATGAATACGCACATCAGAAAGAAATTTCACAGAATGCTTCTGTGTAGTTTTTGTGGGAAGTTATATCCCTTTTCACCATAGGCCTGAATGCACTCCAAATGTCCACTTGCAGATTCTTCGAGCAGAGTGCTTCCAAACTGCTCAATCAAAAGAAAGTTGCAGCTCTGTGTATTGAACGCATACATCAGAAAGAAGTAGTTCAGTATGCTTCTGTCTAGTTTTAATGTGAAGATATTTCATCACCCGCATTGGATGAAATAATCTCAAATATGCACTTGAAGATTCTAGAAAAATACAGTTTCAAACCTGCTTTACCTAGAAGAAGCTTTAACACTGTGAGATGAATACACGCATCAGAAAGAAATTTCGCAGAATGTTTCTGTGTAGTTTTTGTGGGAAGATATATCCTTTTTCACCATAGGCCTCAAAGCTCTCCAAATGTCCAGTTGGACATTCTTCAAACAGAGTGTTTCCAAACTACTCAATAAAGAGGTTCAGCTCTGTGTATTGAATGCATACATCAGAAAGAAGTTGCTCAGTATGCTTCTGTCTAGTGTTTATGTGAAGATATTTCATTACCCGCATTGTACGAAATAATCTCAAATATCCACTTGCAGATTCTGGAAAAAGACTGTTTCAAACCTATTGAGCTTAGAGAAAGCTTTAACTCTGTGAGATGAATGCACACATCAGAAAGAAATTTCGCAGAATGCTTCTGAGTGGTATTTGTGGGAAGATATAACGTTTTTCACCACAGGCCTCAAAGCAATCAAAATGTCCAGTTGCAGATTGTTCAAAGAGAATGTTTCCAATCTGTTCATTTAATAGAAAGGTTCAGCTCTGTGTATTGAATGCATACATCAGAAAGAAGTTGTTCAGAATGCTTCTGTCTAGTTTTTATGTGAAGATATTTCATAACCAGCATTGGACGAAATAATCTCAAATATCCACCTGCAGATTCTAGAAAAAGACTTTTTCAAACCTGCTGAACCTAGAGAAAGCTTTAGCTCTGTGAGATGAATACACACATCACAAAGAAATTTTGCAGAATGATTTTGTGTAGTTTTTGTCGGAAAATATATCCTTTTTCACCACAAGCCAGAAAGCACTGCATATGTCCACTTGCAGATCCTTCAAACAGAGTGTTTCCAAACTGCTCAATCAAAAGAAAGGTTCAGCTCTGGGTATTGAATGCATACATCAGAAAGAAGTTGTTCAGAATCCTTCTGTCTAGTTTTTATGTGAAGATATTTCATAACCCGCATTGGACGAAATTATCTCAAATATCCACTTGCAGATTTTAGAAAAAGACTGTTTCAAACCGGCTGAGCCTAGAGAAAGCTTTAACTCTGTGAGATGAATACACACATCACAAAGAAATTTCACAGAATGCTTCTGTGTAGTTTTTTTGCGTAGATATATTCTGTTTAACCATAGGCCTCAAAGCACTCCTAATGTCCACTTGCAAATACTTCAAACAGTGTGTTTCCAAACTGCTCAATCAAAAGAAAGGTTCAGATCAGTGTATTGAATGCACCGATTAGAAGGAAGTTGTTCACAATGCTTCTGTTTCGTTTTTATGTGAAGATATTTCATAACTCGCATGCACGAAATAATCTCAAAATCCACTTGCAGATTCTAGAAACAGACTGTTTCAAACCTGCAGAAGCTAGAGAAAGATTTAACTCTGTCAGATGAAAACAGACATCACAAAGGAATTTTTGCAGAATCCTTCCGTGTAGTTTTGGTTGGAAGATATATCCTTTTTCACCATAGGCCTCAAAGCCCTCCAAATGTCCACTTGCAGATTCCTCGAACAGAGTGTTTCCAATCTGCTCAATCAAAGCAAAGGTTCAGCTCTGTGTACTGAATGCATACATCAGAAAGAAGTGTTTCAGAATGCTTCTGTGTAGTTTTTAGGCGAAGATATTTCATAACCCGCATTGGACGAAATAATCCGACATATCCACTTGCAGATTCTAGAAAAAGATGGTTTCATGCCTGCGGAACCAAGAGAAAGCTTTAACTCTGCGAGATGAATACACACATCACAAAGAAATTTTGCAGAATAATTCTGTGAAGTTTTTGTGGGAAGATATATCCTTTTTCACCATAGGCTCCAAAGCCCTCCAAATGTCCACTTGCAGATTCCACAAACAGAGTGTTTACAAACTACTCAATCCAAAGGAAGGTTGAGCTCTGTGTATTGAATGCATACATCAGAAAGAAGTTGTTCAGAATGCTTCTGTCTAGTTTTTATGTGAATATATTTCATAACCCGCATGGGACGAAGCAATCTCAAATATCCACTTGCAGATTGTAGAAAAAGACTGTTTCAAACCTGCTGAATGTAGAGAAAGCTTTAACTCTGTCAGATAAATACACACATCACAAAGAAACTTCGCTGAATGCTTCTGTGTAGTTTTTGTGAGTAGATATGTCTTTTTTCACCATAGGCCTCAAATTACTCCCAATGTCCACTGGCGGATTCTGCAAACAGTGTGTTTCCAAACTGCTCAATGAAAAGAAAACTTCAGCTCTGTGTACTGAATGCATACATAAAAAGAAGTTGTTCAGAATGCTTCTGTCTAGTTTTTATGTGAAGATAGTTCATAATATGCGTTGGACGAAATAATCTCAAATATCCACTTGCAGATTCTAGAAAAAGACACTTTGAAACCTGCTGAACCTAGAGAAAGCAATAAGTCTGTGAGATGAATACACACACAACAAAGAAATTTCGCAGAATGCTTCTGTGTAGTTTTTGCGGGAAGATATATACTTTTTCACCATGGGCCTCAAAGCACTCCAAATGTCCACTTGCAGAATCTTCAAAGACAGTGTTACAAAACTGCTCAATCAAAAGAAGGGTTCAACTCTGTGTGTTGAATGCACCGATCCCAAAGTAGTTGTTCAGAATGCTTCTGTGTAGTTTTTATGTGAGGATATTTCATAACTCGCATTGGATGAAGTAATCTCAAATATCCACTTGCAGATTCTAGAAAAAGACTGCTTCAAACCTACTGAGCCTAGAGAAACCTTTAACTCTGTGAGGTGAACACACACATCAAGAGAAATTTCGTAGAATGCTTCTGTGTAGTATTTGAGGTAAGATGTATCCTTTTTCACCCTAGGCATCAAAGCACTCAAATGTCCACTTGCAGATTTTTCAGAGTGTTTCCAAATTGCTCAATCAAAGGACAGGTTCATTTCTGTGTATTGAATGCATACATCAGAAAGAAGTTGTTCAGAATGCTTCTGTCTAGTTTTTATGTGAAGATATTTTGTAACCCACATTGGATGAAATAATCTCAAATACCCACTTGCAGATTGCAGAAATAGACTGTTTCAAACCTGATGAACCTAGAGAAAGCTTTAACACTGTGAGATGAATACACACATGACAAAGAAATTTCGAAGAATATTTCTGTGTAGTTTTTGTGGGAAGATATATCCTTTTTCAAGAAAGGCCTCAAAGCACTGCAAATGTCCACTTGCAGATTCTTCAAACAGAGTGTTTGCAAATAGCTCAATCAATAGAAATATGCAGCTCTGTGTATTGAATGCATACATCAGAAAGAAGCTGTGAAGAATGCTTCTGTCTAGCTTTTATGTGAAGATATTTCATAACCCGCATTGGATGAAATAATCTCAAATATCCACTTGCAGTTTCTAGAAAAAGACTCTTTCAAACCTGCTGAACTTAGAGAAAGCTTTAACTCCGTGAGATGAATACGCACATCAGAAAGAAATTTCACAGAATGCTTCTGTGTAGTTTTTGTGGGAAGTTATATCCCTTTTCACCATAGGCCTGAATGCACTCCAAATGTCCACTTGCAGATTCTTCGAGCAGAGTGCTTCCAAACTGCTCAATCAAAAGAAAGTTGCAGCTCTGTGTATTGAACGCATACATCAGAAAGAAGTAGTTCAGTATGCTTCTGTCTAGTTTTAATGTGAAGATATTTCATCACCCGCATTGGATGAAATAATCTCAAATATGCACTTGAAGATTCTAGAAAAATACAGTTTCAAACCTGCTTTACCTAGAAGAAGCTTTAACACTGTGAGATGAATACACGCATCAGAAAGAAATTTCGCAGAATGTTTCTGTGTAGATTTTGTGGGAAGATATATCCTTTTTCACCATAGGCCTCAAAGCTCTCCAAATGTCCAGTTGGACATTCTTCAAACAGAGTGTTTCCAAACTACTCAATAAAGAGGTTCAGCTCTGTGTATTGAATGCATACATCAGAAAGAAGTTGCTCAGTATGCTTCTGTCTAGTGTTTATGTGAAGATATTTCATTACCCGCATTGTACGAAATAATCTCAAATATCCACTTGCAGATTCTGGAAAAAGACTGTTTCAAACCTATTGAGCCTAGAGAAAGCTTTAACTCTGTGAGATGAATGCACACATCAGAAAGAAATTTCGCAGAATGCTTCTGAGTGGTATTTGTGGGAAGATATAACGTTTTTCACCACAGGCCTCAAAGCAATCAAAATGTCCAGTTGCAGATTGTTCAAAGAGAATGTTTCCAATCTGTTCATTTAATAGAAAGGTTCAGCTCTGTGTATTGAATGCATACATCAGAAAGAAGTTGTTCAGAATGCTTCTGTCTAGTTTTTATGTGAAGATATTTCATAACCAGCATTGGACGAAATAATCTCAAATATCCACCTGCAGATTCTAGAAAAAGACTTTTTCAAACCTGCTGAACCTAGAGAAAGCTTTAGCTCTGTGAGATGAATACACACATCACAAAGAAATTTTTCAGAATGATTTTGTGTAGTTTTTGTCGGAAAATATATCCTTTTTCACCACAAGCCAGAAAGCACTGCATATGTCCACTTGCAGATCCTTCAAACAGAGTGTTTCCAAACTGCTCAATCAAAAGAAAGGTTCAGCTCTGGGTATTGAATGCATACATCAGAAAGAAGTTGTTCAGAATCCTTCTGTCTAGTTTTTATGTGAAGATATTTCATAACCCGCATTGGACGAAATTATCTCAAATATCCACTTGCAGATTTTAGAAAAAGACTGTTTCAAACCGGCTGAGCCTAGAGAAAGCTTTAACTCTGTGAGATGAATACACACATCACAAAGAAATTTCACAGAATGCTTCTGTGTAGTTTTTTTGCGTAGATATATTCTGTTTAACCATAGGCCTCAAAGCACTCCTAATGTCCACTTGCAAATACTTCAAACAGTGTGTTTCCAAACTGCTCAATCAAAAGAAAGGTTCAGATCAGTGTATTGAATGCACCGATTAGAAGGAAGTTGTTCACAATGCTTCTGTTTCGTTTTTATGTGAAGATATTTCATAACTCGCATGCACGAAATAATCTCAAAATCCACTTGCAGATTCTACAAACAGACTGTTTCAAACCTGCAGAAGCTAGAGAAAGATTTAACTCTGTCAGATGAAAACAGACATCACAAAGGAATTTTTGCAGAATCCTTCCGTGTAGTTTTGGTTGGAAGATATATCCTTTTTCACCATAGGCCTCAAAGCCCTCCAAATGTCCACTTGCAGATTCCTCGAACAGAGTGTTTCCAATCTGCTCAATCAAAACAAAGGTTCAGCTCTGTGTACTGAATGCATACATCAGAAAGAAGTGTTTCAGAATGCTTCTGTGTAGTTTTTAGGCGAAGATATTTCATAACCCGCATTGGACGAAATAATCCGACATATCCACTTGCAGATTCTAGAAAAAGATGGTTTCATGCCTGCGGAACCAAGAGAAAGCTTTAACTCTGCGAGATGAATACACACATCACAAAGAAATTTTGCAGAATAATTCTGTGAAGTTTTTGTGGGAAGATATATCCTTTTTCACCATAGGCTCCAAAGCCCTCCAAATGTCCACTTGCAGATTCCACAAACAGAGTGTTTACAAACTACTCAATCCAAAGGAAGGTTGAGCTCTGTGTATTGAATGCATACATCAGAAAGAAGTTGTTCAGAATGCTTCTGTCTAGTTTTTATGTGAATATATTTCATAACCCGCATGGGACGAAGCAATCTCAAATATCCACTTGCAGATTGTAGAAAAAGACTGTTTCAAACCTGCTGAATGTAGAGAAAGCTTTAACTCTGTCAGATAAATACACACATCACAAAGAAACTTCGCTGAATGCTTCTGTGTAGTTTTTGTGAGTAGATATGTCTTTTTTCACCATAGGCCTCAAATTACTCCCAATGTCCACTGGCGGATTCTGCAAACAGTGTGTTTCCAAACTGCTCAATGAAAAGAAAACTTCAGCTCTGTGTACTGAATGCATACATAAAAAGAAGTTGTTCAGAATGCTTCTGTCTAGTTTTTATGTGAAGATAGTTCATAATATGCGTTGGACGAAATAATCTCAAATATCCACTTGCAGATTCTAGAAAAAGACACTTTGAAACCTGCTGAACCTAGAGAAAGCAATAAGTCTGTGAGATGAATACACACACAACAAAGAAATTTCGCAGAATGCTTCTGTGTAGTTTTTGCGGGAAGATATATACTTTTTCACCATGGGCCTCAAAGCACTCCAAATGTCCACTTGCAGAATCTTCAAAGACAGTGTTACAAAACTGCTCAATCAAAAGAAGGGTTCAACTCTGGGTGTTGAATGCACCGATCCCAAAGTAGTTGTTCAGAATGCTTCTGTGTAGTTTTTATGTGAGGATATTTCATAACTCGCATTGGATGAAGTAATCTCAAATATCCACTTGCAGATTCTAGAAAAAGACTGCTTCAAACCTACTGAGCCTAGAGAAACCTTTAACTCTGTGAGGTGAACACACACATCAAGAGAAATTTCGTAGAATGCTTCTGTGTAGTATTTGAGGTAAGATGTATCCTTCTTCACCCTAGGCATCAAAGCACTCAAATGTCCACTTGCAGATTTTTCAGAGTGTTTCCAAATTGCTCAATCAAAGGACAGGTTCATTTCTGTGTATTGAATGCATACATCAGAAAGAAGTTGTTCAGAATGCTTCTGTCTAGTTTTTATGTGAAGATATTTTGTAACCCACATTGGATGAAATAATCTCAAATACCCACTTGCAGATTGCAGAAATAGACTGTTTCAAACCTGATGAACCTAGAGAAAGCTTTAACACTGTGAGATGAATACACACATGACAAAGAAATTTCGAAGAATATTTCTGTGTAGTTTTTGTGGGAAGATATATCCTTTTTCAAGAAAGGCCTCAAAGCACTCCAAATGTCCACTTGCAGATTCTTCAAACAGAGTGTTTGCAAATAGCTCAATCAATAGAAAGATGCAGCTCTGTGTATTGAATGCATACATCAGAAAGAAGCTGTGAAGAATGCTACTGTCTAGCTTTTATGTGAAGATATTTCATAACCCGCATTGGATGAAATAATCTCAAATATCCACTTGTAGTTTCTAGAAAAAGACTCTTTCAAACCTGCTGAACTTAGAGAAAGCTTTAACTCCGTGAGATGAATACGCACATCGGAAAGAAATTTCACAGAATGCTTCTGTGTAGTTTTTGTGGGAAGTTATATCCCTTTTCACCATAGGCCTGAATGCACTCCAAATGTCCACTTGCAGATTCTTCGAGCAGAGTGCTTCCAAACTGCTCAATCAAAAGAAAGTTGCAGCTCTGTGTATTGAACGCATACATCAGAAAGAAGTAGTTCAGTATGCTTCTGTCTAGTTTTAATGTGAAGATATTTCATCACCCGCATTGGATGAAATAATCTCAAATATGCACTTGAAGATTCTAGAAAAATACAGTTTCAAACCTGCTTTACCTAGAAGAAGCTTTAACACTGTGAGATGAATACACGCATCAGAAAGAAATTTCGCAGAATGTTTCTGTGTAGTTTTTGTGGGAAGATATATCCTTTTTCACCATAGGCCTCAAAGCTCTCCAAATGTCCAGTTGGACATTCTTCAAACAGAGTGTTTCCAAACTACTCAATAAAGAGGTTCAGCTCTGTGTATTGAATGCATACATCAGAAAGAAGTTGCTCAGTATGCTTCTGTCTAGTGTTTATGTGAAGATATTTCATTACCCGCATTGTACGAAATAATCTCAAATATCCACTTGCAGATTCTGGAAAAAGACTGTTTCAAACCTATTGAGCCTAGAGAAAGCTTTAACTCTGTGAGATGAATGCACACATCAGAAAGAAATTTCGCAGAATGCTTCTGAGTGGTATTTGTGGGAAGATATAACGTTTTTCACCACAGGCCTCAAAGCAATCAAAATGTCCAGTTGCAGATTGTTCAAAGAGAATGTTTCCAATCTGTTCATTTAATAGAAAGGTTCAGCTCTGTGTATTGAATGCATACATCAGAAAGAAGTTGTTCAGAATGCTTCTGTCTAGTTTTTATGTGAAGATATTTCATAACCAGCATTGGACGAAATAATCTCAAATATCCACCTGCAGATTCTAGAAAAAGACTTTTTCAAACCTGCTGGACCTAGAGAAAGCTTTAGCTCTGTGAGATGAATACACACATCACAAAGAAATTTTGCAGAATGATTTTGTGTAGTTTTTGTCGGAAAATATATCCTTTTTCACCACAAGCCAGAAAGCACTGCATATGTCCACTTGCAGATCCTTCAAACAGAGTGTTTCCAAACTGCTCAATCAAAAGAAAGGTTCAGCTCTGGGTATTGAATGCATACATCAGAAAGAAGTTGTTCAGAATCCTTCTGTCTAGTTTTTATGTGAAGATATTTCATAACCCGCATTGGACGAAATTATCTCAAATATCCACTTGCAGATTTTAGAAAAAGACTGTTTCAAACCGGCTGAGCCTAGAGAAAGCTTTAACTCTGTGAGATGAATACACACATCACAAAGAAATTTCACAGAATGCTTCTGTGTAGTTTTTTTGCGTAGATATATTCTGTTTAACCATAGGCCTCAAAGCACTCCTAATGTCCACTTGCAAATACTTCAAACAGTGTGTTTCCAAACTGCTCAATCAAAAGAAAGGTTCAGATCAGTGTATTGAATGCACCGATTAGAAGGAAGTTGTTCACAATGCTTCTGTTTCGTTTTTATGTGAAGATATTTCATAACTCGCATGCACGAAATAATCTCAAAATCCACTTGCAGATTCTAGAAACAGACTGTTTCAAACCTGCAGAAGCTAGAGAAAGATTTAACTCTGTCAGATGAAAACAGACATCACAAAGGAATTTTTGCAGAATCCTTCCGTGTAGTTTTGGTTGGAAGATATATCCTTTTTCACCATAGGCCTCAAAGCCCTCCAAATGTCCACTTGCAGATTCCTCGAACAGAGTGTTTCCAATCTGCTCAATCAAAACAAAGGTTCAGCTCTGTGTACTGAATGCATACATCAGAAAGAAGTGTTTCAGAATGCTTCTGTGTAGTTTTTAGGCGAAGATATTTCATAACCCGCATTGGACGAAATAATCCGACATATCCACTTGCAGATTCTAGAAAAAGATGGTTTCATGCCTGCGGAACCAAGAGAAAGCTTTAACTCTGCGAGATGAATACACACATCACAAAGAAATTTTGCAGAATAATTCTGTGAAGTTTTTGTGGGAAGATATATCCTTTTTCACCATAGGCTCCAAAGCCCTCCAAATGTCCACTTGCAGATTCCACAAACAGAGTGTTTACAAACTACTCAATCCAAAGGAAGGTTGAGCTCTGTGTATTGAATGCATACATCAGAAAGAAGTTGTTCAGAATGCTTCTGTCTAGTTTTTATGTGAATATATTTCATAACCCGCATGGGACGAAGCAATCTCAAATATCCACTTGCAGATTGTAGAAAAAGACTGTTTCAAACCTGCTGAATGTAGAGAAAGCTTTAACTCTGTCAGATAAATACACACATCACAAAGAAACTTCGCTGAATGCTTCTGTGTAGTTTTTGTGAGTAGATATGTCTTTTTTCACCATAGGCCTCAAATTACTCCCAATGTCCACTGGCGGATTCTGCAAACAGTGTGTTTCCAAACTGCTCAATGAAAAGAAAACTTCAGCTCTGTGTACTGAATGCATACATAAAAAGAAGTTGTTCAGAATGCTTCTGTCTAGTTTTTATGTGAAGATAGTTCATAATATGCGTTGGACGAAATAATCTCAAATATCCACTTGCAGATTCTAGAAAAAGACACTTTGAAACCTGCTGAACCTAGAGAAAGCAATAAGTCTGTGAGATGAATACACACACAACAAAGAAATTTCGCAGAATGCTTCTGTGTAGTTTTTGCGGGAAGATATATACTTTTTCACCATGGGCCTCAAAGCACTCCAAATGTCCACTTGCAGAATCTTCAAAGACAGTGTTACAAAACTGCTCAATCAAAAGAAGGGTTCAACTCCGTGTGTTGAATGCACCGATCCCAAAGTAGTTGTTCAGAATGCTTCTGTGTAGTTTTTATGTGAGGATATTTCATAACTCGCATTGGATGAAGTAATCTCAAATATCCACTTGCAGATTCTAGAAAAAGACTGCTTCAAACCTACTGAGCCTAGAGAAACCTTTAACTCTGTGAGGTGAACACACACATCAAGAGAAATTTCGTAGAATGCTTCTGTGTAGTATTTGAGGTAAGATGTATCCTTCTTCACCCTAGGCATCAAAGCACTCAAATGTCCACTTGCAGATTTTTCAGAGTGTTTCCAAATTGCTCAATCAAAGGACAGGTTCATTTCTGTGTATTGAATGCATACATCAGAAAGAAGTTGTTCAGAATGCTTCTGTCTAGTTTTTATGTGAAGATATTTTGTAACCCACATTGGATGAAATAATCTCAAATACCCACTTGCAGATTGCAGAAATAGACTGTTTCAAACCTGATGAACCTAGAGAAAGCTTTAACACTGTGAGATGAATACACACATGACAAAGAAATTTCGAAGAATATTTCTGTGTAGTTTTTGTGGGAAGATATATCCTTTTTCAAGAAAGGCCTCAAAGCACTCCAAATGTCCACTTGCAGATCCTTCAAACAGAGTGTTTGCAAATAGCTCAATCAATAGAAAGATGCAGCTCTGTGTATTGAATGCATACATCAGAAAGAAGCTGTGAAGAATGCTTCTGTCTAGCTTTTATGTGAAGATATTTCATAACCCGCATTGGATGAAATAATCTCAAATATCCACTTGCAGTTTCTAGAAAAAGACTCTTTCAAACCTCCTGAACTTAGAGAAAGCTTTAACTCCGTGAGATGAATACGCACATCAGAAAGAAATTTCACAGAATGCTTCTGTGTAGTTTTTGTGGGAAGTTATATCCCTTTTCACCATAGGCCTGAATGCACTCCAAATGTCCACTTGCAGATTCTTCGAGCAGAGTGCTTCCAAACTGCTCAATCAAAAGAAAGTTGCAGCTCTGTGTATTGAACGCATACATCAGAAAGAAGTAGTTCAGTATGCTTCTGTCTAGTTTTAATGTGAAGATATTTCATCACCCGCATTGGATGAAATAATCTCAAATATGCACTTGAAGATTCTAGAAAAATACAGTTTCAAACCTGCTTTACCTAGAAGAAGCTTTAACACTGTGAGATGAATACACGCATCAGAAAGAAATTTCGCAGAATGTTTCTGTGTAGTTTTTGTGGGAAGATATATCCTTTTTCACCATAGGCCTCAAAGCTCTCCAAATGTCCAGTTGGACATTCTTCAAACAGAGTGTTTCCAAACTACTCAATAAAGAGGTTCAGCTCTGTGTATTGAATGCATACATCAGAAAGAAGTTGCTCAGTATGCTTCTGTCTAGTGTTTATGTGAAGATATTTCATTACCCGCATTGTACGAAATAATCTCAAATATCCACTTGCAGATTCTGGAAAAAGACTGTTTCAAACCTATTGAGCCTAGAGAAAGCTTTAACTCTGTGAGATGAATGCACACATCAGAAAGAAATTTCGCAGAATGCTTCTGAGTGGTATTTGTGGGAAGAGATAACGTTTTTCACCACAGGCCTCAAAGCAATCAAAATGTCCAGTTGCAGATTGTTCAAAGAGAATGTTTCCAATCTGTTCATTTAATAGAAAGGTTCAGCTCTGTGTATTGAATGCATACATCAGAAAGAAGTTGTTCAGAATGCTTCTGTCTAGTTTTTATGTGAAGATATTTCATAACCAGCATTGGACGAAATAATCTCAAATATACACCTGCAGATTCTAGAAAAAGACTTTTTCAAACCTGCTGAACCTAGAGAAAGCTTTAGCTCTGTGAGATGAATACACACATCACAAAGAAATTTTGCAGAATGATTTTGTGTAGTTTTTGTCGGAAAATATATCCTTTTTCACCACAAGCCAGAAAGCACTGCATATGTCCACTTGCAGATCCTTCAAACAGAGTGTTTCCAAACTGCTCAATCAAAAGAAAGGTTCAGCTCTGGGTATTGAATGCATACATCAGAAAGAAGTTGTTCAGAATCCTTCTGTCTAGTTTTTATGTGAAGATATTTCATAACCCGCATTGGACGAAATTATCTCAAATATCCACTTGCAGATTTTAGAAAAAGACTGTTTCAAACCGGCTGAGCCTAGAGAAAGCTTTAACTCTGTGAGATGAATACACACATCACAAAGAAATTTCACAGAATGCTTCTGTGTAGTTTTTTTGCGTAGATATATTCTGTTTAACCATAGGCCTCAAAGCACTCCTAATGTCCACTTGCAAATACTTCAAACAGTGTGTTTCCAAACTGCTCAATCAAAAGAAAGGTTCAGATCAGTGTATTGAATGCACCGATTAGAAGGAAGTTGTTCACAATGCTTCTGTTTCGTTTTTATGTGAAGATATTTCATAACTCGCATGCACGAAATAATCGCAAAATCCACTTGCAGATTCTAGAAACAGACTGTTTCAAACCTGCAGAAGCTAGAGAAAGATTTAACTCTGTCAGATGAAAACAGACATCACAAATGAATTTTTGCAGAATCCTTCCGTGTAGTTTTGGTTGGAAGATATATCCTTTTTCACCATAGGCCTCAAAGCCCTCCAAATGTCCACTTGCAGATTCCTCGAACAGAGTGTTTCCAATCTGCTCAATCAAAACAAAGGTTCAGCTCTGTGTACTGAATGCATACATCAGAAAGAAGTGTTTCAGAATGCTTCTGTGTAGTTTTTAGGCGAAGATATTTCATAACCCGCATTGGACGAAATAATCCGACATATCCACTTGCAGATTCTAGAAAAAGATGGTTTCATGCCTGCGGAACCAAGAGAAAGCTTTAACTCTGCGAGATGAATACACACATCACAAAGAAATTTTGCAGAATAATTCTGTGAAGTTTTTGTGGGAAGATATATCCTTTTTCACCATAGGCTCCAAAGCCCTCCAAATGTCCACTTGCAGATTCCACAAACAGAGTGTTTACAAACTACTCAATCCAAAGGAAGGTTGAGCTCTGTGTATTGAATGCATACATCAGAAAGAAGTTGTTCAGAATGCTTCTGTCTAGTTTTTATGTGAATATATTTCATAACCCGCATGGGACGAAGCAATCTCAAATATCCACTTGCAGATTGTAGAAAAAGACTGTTTCAAACCTGCTGAATGTAGAGAAAGCTTTAACTCTGTCAGATAAATACACACATCACAAAGAAACTTCGCTGAATGCTTCTGTGTAGTTTTTGTGAGTAGATATGTCTTTTTTCACCATAGGCCTCAAATTACTCCCAATGTCCACTGGCGGATTCTGCAAACAGTGTGTTTCCAAACTGCTCAATGAAAAGAAAACTTCAGCTCTGTGTACTGAATGCATACATAAAAAGAAGTTGTTCAGAATGCTTCTGTCTAGTTTTTATGTGAAGATAGTTCATAATATGCGTTGGACGAAATAATCTCAAATATCCACTTGCAGATTCTAGAAAAAGACACTTTGAAACCTGCTGAACCTAGAGAAAGCAATAAGTCTGTGAGATGAATACACACACAACAAAGAAATTTCGCAGAATGCTTCTGTGTAGTTTTTGCGGGAAGATATATACTTTTTCACCATGGGCCTCAAAGCACCCCAAATGTCCACTTGCAGAATCTTCAAAGACAGTGTTACAAAACTGCTCAATCAAAAGAAGGGTTCAACTCTGTGTGTTGAATGCACCGATCCCAAAGTAGTTGTTCAGAATGCTTCTGTGTAGTTTTTATGTGAGGATATTTCATAACTCGCATTGGATGAAGTAATCTCAAATATCCACTTGCAGATTCTAGAAAAAGACTGCTTCAAACCTACTGAGCCTAGAGAAACCTTTAACTCTGTGAGGTGAACACACACATCAAGAGAAATTTCGTAGAATGCTTCTGTGTAGTATTTGAGGTAAGATGTATCCTTCTTCACCCTAGGCATCAAAGCACTCAAATGTCCACTTGCAGATTTTTCAGAGTGTTTCCAAATTGCTCAATCAAAGGACAGGTTCATTTCTGTGTATTGAATGCATACATCAGAAAGAAGTTGTTCAGAATGCTTCTGTCTAGTTTTTATGTGAAGATATTTTGTAACCCACATTGGATGAAATAATCTCAAATACCCACTTGCAGATTGCAGAAATAGACTGTTTCAAACCTGATGAACCTAGAGAAAGCTTTAACACTGTGAGATGAATACACACATGACAAAGAAATTTCGAAGAATATTTCTGTGTAGTTTTTGTGGGAAGATATATCCTTTTTCAAGAAAGGCCTCAAAGCACTCCAAATGTCCACTTGCAGATTCTTCAAACAGAGTGTTTGCAAATAGCTCAATCAATAGAAAGATGCAGCTCTGTGTATTGAATGCATACATCAGAAAGAAGCTGTGAAGAATGCTTCTGTCTAGCTTTTATGTGAAGATATTTCATAACCCGCATTGGATGAAATAATCTCAAATATCCACTTGCAGTTTCTAGAAAAAGACTCTTTCAAACCTGCTGAACTTAGAGAAAGCTTTAACTCCGTGAGATGAATACGCACATCAGAAAGAAATTTCACAGAATGCTTCTGTGTAGTTTTTGTGGGAAGTTATATCCCTTTTCACCATAGGCCTGAATGCACTCCAAATGTCCACTTGCAGATTCTTCGAGCAGAGTGCTTCCAAACTGCTCAATCAAAAGAAAGTTGCAGCTCTGTGTATTGAACGCATACATCAGAAAGAAGTAGTTCAGTATGCTTCTGTCTAGTTTTAATGTGAAGATATTTCATCACCCGCATTGGATGAAATAATCTCAAATATGCACTTGAAGATTCTAGAAAAATACAGTTTCAAACCTGCTTTACCTAGAAGAAGCTTTAACACTGTGAGATGAATACACGCATCAGAAAGAAATTTCGCAGAATGTTTCTGTGTAGTTTTTGTGGGAAGATATATCCTTTTTCACCATAGGCCTCAAAGCTCTCCAAATGTCCAGTTGGACATTCTTCAAACAGAGTGTTTCCAAACTACTCAATAAAGAGGTTCAGCTCTGTGTATTGAATGCATACATCAGAAAGAAGTTGCTCAGTATGCTTCTGTCTAGTGTTTATGTGAAGATATTTCATTACCCGCATTGTACGAAATAATCTCAAATATCCACTTGCAGATTCTGGAAAAAGACTGTTTCAAACCTATTGAGCCTAGAGAAAGCTTTAACTCTGTGAGATGAATGCACACATCAGAAAGAAATTTCGCAGAATGCTTCTGAGTGGTATTTGTGGGAAGATATAACGTTTTTCACCACAGGCCTCAAAGCAATCAAAATGTCCAGTTGCAGATTGTTCAAAGAGAATGTTTCCAATCTGTTCATTTAATAGAAAGGTTCAGCTCTGTGTATTGAATGCATACATCAGAAAGAAGTTGTTCAGAATGCTTCTGTCTAGTTTTTATGTGAAGATATTTCATAACCAGCATTGGACGAAATAATCTCAAATATCCACCTGCAGATTCTAGAAAAAGACTTTTTCAAACCTGCTGAACCTAGAGAAAGCTTTAGCTCTGTGAGATGAATACACACATCACAAGGAAATTTTGCAGAATGATTTTGTGTAGTTTTTGTCGGAAAATATATCCTTTTTCACCACAAGCCAGAAAGCACTGCATATGTCCACTTGCAGATCCTTCAAACAGAGTGTTTCCAAACTGCTCAATCAAAAGAAAGGTTCAGCTCTGGGTATTGAATGCATACATCAGAAAGAAGTTGTTCAGAATCCTTCTGTCTAGTTTTTATGTGAAGATATTTCATAACCCGCATTGGACGAAATTATCTCAAATATCCACTTGCAGATTTTAGAAAAAGACTGTTTCAAACCGGCTGAGCCTAGAGAAAGCTTTAACTCTGTGAGATGAATACACACATCACAAAGAAATTTCACAGAATGCTTCTGTGTAGTTTTTTTGCGTAGATATATTCTGTTTAACCATAGGCCTCAAAGCACTCCTAATGTCCACTTGCAAATACTTCAAACAGTGTGTTTCCAAACTGCTCAATCAAAAGAAAGGTTCAGATCAGTGTATTGAATGCACCGATTAGAAGGAAGTTGTTCACAATGCTTCTGTTTCGTTTTTATGTGAAGATATTTCATAACTCGCATGCACGAAATAATCTCAAAATCCACTTGCAGATTCTAGAAACAGACTGTTTCAAACCTGCAGAAGCTAGAGAAAGATTTAACTCTGTCAGATGAAAACAGACATCACAAAGGAATTTTTGCAGAATCCTTCCGTGTAGTTTTGGTTGGAAGATATATCCTTTTTCACCATAGGCCTCAAAGCCCTCCAAATGTCCACTTGCAGATTCCTCGAACAGAGTGTTTCCAATCTGCTCAATCAAAACAAAGGTTCAGCTCTGTGTACTGAATGCATACATCAGAAAGAAGTGTTTCAGAATGCTTCTGTGTAGTTTTTAGGCGAAGATATTTCATAACCCGCATTGGACGAAATAATCCGACATATCCACTTGCAGATTCTAGAAAAAGATGGTTTCATGCCTGCGGAACCAAGAGAAAGCTTTAACTCTGCGAGATGAATACACACATCACAAAGAAATTTTGCAGAATAATTCTGTGAAGTTTTTGTGGGAAGATATATCCTTTTTCACCATAGGCTCCAAAGCCCTCCAAATGTCCACTTGCAGATTCCACAAACAGAGTGTTTACAAACTACTCAATCCAAAGGAAGGTTGAGCTCTGTGTATTGAATGCATACATCAGAAAGAAGTTGTTCAGAATGCTTCTGTCTAGTTTTTATGTGAATATATTTCATAACCCGCATGGGACGAAGCAATCTCAAATATCCACTTGCAGATTGTAGAAAAAGACTGTTTCAAACCTGCTGAATGTAGAGAAAGTTTTAACTCTGTCAGATAAATACACACATCACAAAGAAACTTCGCTGAATGCTTCTGTGTAGTTTTTGTGAGTAGATATGTCTTTTTTCACCATAGGCCTCAAATTACTCCCAATGTCCACTGGCGGATTCTGCAAACAGTGTGTTTCCAAACTGCTCAATGAAAAGAAAACTTCAGCTCTGTGTACTGAATGCATACATAAAAAGAAGTTGTTCAGAATGCTTCTGTCTAGTTTTTATGTGAAGATAGTTCATAATATGCGTTGGACGAAATAATCTCAAATATCCACTTGCAGATTCTAGAAAAAGACACTTTGAAACCTGCTGAACCTAGAGAAAGCAATAAGTCTGTGAGATGAATACACACACAACAAAGAAATTTCGCAGAATGCTTCTGTGTAGTTTTTGCGGGAAGATATATACTTTTTCACCATGGGCCTCAAAGCACTCCAAATGTCCACTTGCAGAATCTTCAAAGACAGTGTTACAAAACTGCTCAATCAAAAGAAGGGTTCAACTCTGTGTGTTGAATGCACCGATCCCAAAGTAGTTGTTCAGAATGCTTCTGTGTAGTTTTTATGTGAGGATATTTCATAACTCGCATTGGATGAAGTAATCTCAAATATCCACTTGCAGATTCTAGAAAAAGACTGCTTCAAACCTACTGAGCCTAGAGAAACCTTTAACTCTGTGAGGTGAACACACACATCAAGAGAAATTTCGTAGAATGCTTCTGTGTAGTATTTGAGGTAAGATGTATCCTTCTTCACCCTAGGCATCAAAGCACTCAAATGTCCACTTGCAGATTTTTCAGAGTGTTTCCAAATTGCTCAATCAAAGGACAGGTTCATTTCTGTGTATTGAATGCATACATCAGAAAGAAGTTGTTCAGAATGCTTCTGTCTAGTTTTTATGTGAAGATATTTTGTAACCCACATTGGATGAAATAATCTCAAATACCCACTTGCAGATTGCAGAAATAGACTGTTTCAAACCTGATGAACCTAGAGAAAGCTTTAACACTGTGAGATGAATACACACATGACAAAGAAATTTCGAAGAATATTTCTGTGTAGTTTTTGTGGGAAGATATATCCTTTTTCAAGAAAGGCCTCAAAGCACTCCAAATGTCCACTTGCAGATTCTTCAAACAGAGTGTTTGCAAATAGCTCAATCAATAGAAAGATGCAGCTCTGTGTATTGAATGCATACATCAGAAAGAAGCTGTGAAGAATGCTTCTGTCTAGCTTTTATGTGAAGATATTTCATAACCCGCATTGGATGAAATAATCTCAAATATCCACTTGCAGTTTCTAGAAAAAGACTCTTTCAAACCTGCTGAACTTAGAGAAAGCTTTAACTCCGTGAGATGAATACGCACATCAGAAAGAAATTTCACAGAATGCTTCTGTGTAGTTTTTGTGGGAAGTTATATCCCTTTTCACCATAGGCCTGAATGCACTCCAAATGTCCACTTGCAGATTCTTCGAGCAGAGTGCTTCCAAACTGCTCAATCAAAAGAAAGTTGCAGCTCTGTGTATTGAACGCATACATCAGAAAGAAGTAGTTCAGTATGCTTCTGTCTAGTTTTAATGTGAAGATATTTCATCACCCGCATTGGATGAAATAATCTCAAATATGCACTTGAAGATTCTAGAAAAATACAGTTTCAAACCTGCTTTACCTAGAAGAAGCTTTAACACTGTGAGATGAATACACGCATCAGAAAGAAATTTCGCAGAATGTTTCTGTGTAGTTTTTGTGGGAAGATATATCCTTTTTCACCATAGGCCTCAAAGCTCTCCAAATGTCCAGTTGGACATTCTTCAAACAGAGTGTTTCCAAACTACTCAATAAAGAGGTTCAGCTCTGTGTATTGAATGCATACATCAGAAAGAAGTTGCTCAGTATGCTTCTGTCTAGTGTTTATGTGAAGATATTTCATTACCCGCATTGTACGAAATAATCTCAAATATCCACTTGCAGATTCTGGAAAAAGACTGTTTCCAACCTATTGAGCCTAGAGAAAGCTTTAACTCTGTGAGATGAATGCACACATCAGAAAGAAATTTCGCAGAATGCTTCTGAGTGGTATTTGTGGGAAGATATAACGTTTTTCACCACAGGCCTCAAAGCAATCAAAATGTCCAGTTGCAGATTGTTCAAAGAGAATGTTTCCAATCTGTTCATTTAATAGAAAGGTTCAGCTCTGTGTATTGAATGCATACATCAGAAAGAAGTTGTTCAGAATGCTTCTGTCTAGTTTTTATGTGAAGATATTTCATAACCAGCATTGGACGAAATAATCTCAAATATCCACCTGCAGATTCTAGAAAAAGACTTTTTCAAACCTGCTGAACCTAGAGAAAGCTTTAGCTCTGTGAGATGAATACACACATCACAAGGAAATTTTGCAGAATGATTTTGTGTAGTTTTTGTCGGAAAATATATCCTTTTTCACCACAAGCCAGAAAGCACTGCATATGTCCACTTGCAGATCCTTCAAACAGAGTGTTTCCAAACTGCTCAATCAAAAGAAAGGTTCAGCTCTGGGTATTGAATGCATACATCAGAAAGAAGTTGTTCAGAATCCTTCTGTCTAGTTTTTATGTGAAGATATTTCATAACCCGCATTGGAAGAAATTATCTCAAATATCCACTTGCAGATATTAGAAAAAGACTGTTTCAAACCGGCTGAGCCTAGAGAAAGCTTTAACTCTGTGAGATGAATACACACATCACAAAGAAATTTCACAGAATGCTTCTGTGTAGTTTTTTTGCGTAGATATATTCTGTTTAACCATAGGCCTCAAAGCACTCCTAATGTCCACTTGCAAATACTTCAAACAGTGTGTTTCCAAACTGCTCAATCAAAAGAAAGGTTCAGATCAGTGTATTGAATGCACCGATTAGAAGGAAGTTGTTCACAATGCTTCTGTTTCGTTTTTATGTGAAGATATTTCATAACTCGCATGCACGAAATAATCTCAAAATCCACTTGCAGATTCTACAAACAGACTGTTTCAAACCTGCAGAAGCTAGAGAAAGATTTAACTCTGTCAGATGAAAACAGACATCACAAAGGAATTTTTGCAGAATCCTTCCGTGTAGTTTTGGTTGGAAGATATATCCTTTTTCACCATAGGCCTCAAAGCCCTCCAAATGTCCACTTGCAGATTCCTCGAACAGAGTGTTTCCAATCTGCTCAATCAAAACAAAGGTTCAGCTCTGTGTACTGAATGCATACATCAGAAAGAAGTGTTTCAGAATGCTTCTGTGTAGTTTTTAGGCGAAGATATTTCATAACCCGCATTGGACGAAATAATCCGACATGTCCACTTGCAGATTCTAGAAAAAGATGGTTTCATGCCTGCGGAACCAAGAGAAAGCTTTAACTCTGCGAGATGAATACACACATCACAAAGAAATTTTGCAGAATAATTCTGTGAAGTTTTTGTGGGAAGATATATCCTTTTTCACCATAGGCTCCAAAGCCCTCCAAATGTCCACTTGCAGATTCCACAAACAGAGTGTTTACAAACTACTCAATCCAAAGGAAGGTTGAGCTCTGTGTATTGAATGCATACATCAGAAAGAAGTTGTTCAGAATGCTTCTGTCTAGTTTTTATGTGAATATATTTCATAACCCGCATGGGACGAAGCAATCTCAAATATCCACTTGCAGATTGTAGAAAAAGACTGTTTCAAACCTGCTGAATGTAGAGAAAGCTTTAACTCTGTCAGATAAATACACACATCACAAAGAAACTTCGCTGAATGCTTCTGTGTAGTTTTTGTGAGTAGATATGTCTTTTTTCACCATAGGCCTCAAATTACTCCCAATGTCCACTGGCGGATTCTGCAAACAGTGTGTTTCCAAACTGCTCAATGAAAAGAAAACTTCAGCTCTGTGTACTGAATGCATACATAAAAAGAAGTTGTTCAGAATGCTTCTGTCTAGTTTTTATGTGAAGATAGTTCATAATATGCGTTGGACGAAATAATCTCAAATATCCACTTGCAGATTCTAGAAAAAGACACTTTGAAACCTGCTGAACCTAGAGAAAGCAATAAGTCTGTGAGATGAATACACACACAACAAAGAAATTTCGCAGAATGCTTCTGTGTAGTTTTTGCGGGAAGATATATACTTTTTCACCATGGGCCTCAAAGCACTCCAAATGTCCACTTGCAGAATCTTCAAAGACAGTGTTACAAAACTGCTCAATCAAAAGAAGGGTTCAACTCTGTGTGTTGAATGCACCGATCCCAAAGTAGTTGTTCAGAATGCTTCTGTGTAGTTTTTATGTGAGGATATTTCATAACTCGCATTGGATGAAGTAATCTCAAATATCCACTTGCAGATTCTAGAAAAAGACTGCTTCAAACCTACTGAGCCTAGAGAAACCTTTAACTCTGTGAGGTGAACACACACATCAAGAGAAATTTCGTAGAATGCTTCTGTGTAGTATTTGAGGTAAGATGTATCCTTCTTCACCCTAGGCATCAAAGCACTCAAATGTCCACTTGCAGATTTTTCAGAGTGTTTCCAAATTGCTCAATCAAAGGACAGGTTCATTTCTGTGTATTGAATGCATACATCAGAAAGAAGTTGTTCAGAATGCTTCTGTCTAGTTTTTATGTGAAGATATTTTGTAACCCACATTGGATGAAATAATCTCAAATACCCACTTGCAGATTGCAGAAATAGACTGTTTCAAACCTGATGAACCTAGAGAAAGCTTTAACACTGTGAGATGAATACACACATCACAAAGAAATTTCGAAGAATATTTCTGTGTAGTTTTTGTGGGAAGATATATCCTTTTTCAAGAAAGGCCTCAAAGCACTCCAAATGTCCACTTGCAGATTCTTCAAACAGAGTGTTTGCAAATAGCTCAATCAATAGAAAGATGCAGCTCTGTGTATTGAATGCATACATCAGAAAGAAGCTGTGAAGAATGCTTCTGTCTAGCTTTTATGTGAAGATATTTCATAACCCGCATTGGATGAAATAATCTCAAATATCCACTTGCAGTTTCTAGAAAAAGACTCTTTCAAACCTGCTGAACTTAGAGAAAGCTTTAACTCCGTGAGATGAATACGCACATCAGAAAGAAATTTCACAGAATGCTTCTGTGTAGTTTTTGTGGGAAGTTATATCCCTTTTCACCATAGGCCTGAATGCACTCCAAATGTCCACTTGCAGATTCTTCGAGCAGAGTGCTTCCAAACTGCTCAATCAAAAGAAAGTTGCAGCTCTGTGTATTGAACGCATACATCAGAAAGAAGTAGTTCAGTATGCTTCTGTCTAGTTTTAATGTGAAGATATTTCATCACCCGCATTGGATGAAATAATCTCAAATATGCACTTGAAGATTCTAGAAAAATACAGTTTCAAACCTGCTTTACCTAGAAGAAGCTTTAACACTGTGAGATGAATACACGCATCAGAAAGAAATTTCGCAGAATGTTTCTGTGTAGTTTTTGTGGGAAGATATATCCTTTTTCACCATAGGCCTCAAAGCTCTCCAAATGTCCAGTTGGACATTCTTCAAACAGAGTGTTTCCAAACTACTCAATAAAGAGGTTCAGCTCTGTGTATTGAATGCATACATCAGAAAGAAGTTGCTCAGTATGCTTCTGTCTAGTGTTTATGTGAAGATATTTCATTACCCGCATTGTACGAAATAATCTCAAATATCCACTTGCAGATTCTGGAAAAAGACTGTTTCCAACCTATTGAGCCTAGAGAAAGCTTTAACTCTGTGAGATGAATGCACACATCAGAAAGAAATTTCGCAGAATGCTTCTGAGTGGTATTTGTGGGAAGATATAACGTTTTTCACCACAGGCCTCAAAGCAATCAAAATGTCCAGTTGCAGATTGTTCAAAGAGAATGTTTCCAATCTGTTCATTTAATAGAAAGGTTCAGCTCTGTGTATTGAATGCATACATCAGAAAGAAGTTGTTCAGAATGCTTCTGTCTAGTTTTTATGTGAAGATATTTCATAACCAGCATTGGACGAAATAATCTCAAATATCCACCTGCAGATTCTAGAAAAAGACTTTTTCAAACCTGCTGAACCTAGAGAAAGCTTTAGCTCTGTGAGATGAATACACACATCACAAGGAAATTTTGCAGAATGATTTTGTGTAGTTTTTGTCGGAAAATATATCCTTTTTCACCACAAGCCAGAAAGCACTGCATATGTCCACTTGCAGATCCTTCAAACAGAGTGTTTCCAAACTGCTCAATCAAAAGAAAGGTTCAGCTCTGGGTATTGAATGCATACATCAGAAAGAAGTTGTTCAGAATCCTTCTGTCTAGTTTTTATGTGAAGATATTTCATAACCCGCATTGGAAGAAATTATCTCAAATATCCACTTGCAGATATTAGAAAAAGACTGTTTCAAACCGGCTGAGCCTAGAGAAAGCTTTAACTCTGTGAGATGAATACACACATCACAAAGAAATTTCACAGAATGCTTCTGTGTAGTTTTTTTGCGTAGATATATTCTGTTTAACCATAGGCCTCAAAGCACTCCTAATGTCCACTTGCAAATACTTCAAACAGTGTGTTTCCAAACTGCTCAATCAAAAGAAAGGTTCAGATCAGTGTATTGAATGCACCGATTAGAAGGAAGTTGTTCACAATGCTTCTGTTTCGTTTTTATGTGAAGATATTTCATAACTCGCATGCACGAAATAATCTCAAAATCCACTTGCAGATTCTACAAACAGACTGTTTCAAACCTGCAGAAGCTAGAGAAAGATTTAACTCTGTCAGATGAAAACAGACATCACAAAGGAATTTTTGCAGAATCCTTCCGTGTAGTTTTGGTTGGAAGATATATCCTTTTTCACCATAGGCCTCAAAGCCCTCCAAATGTCCACTTGCAGATTCCTCGAACAGAGTGTTTCCAATCTGCTCAATCAAAACAAAGGTTCAGCTCTGTGTACTGAATGCATACATCAGAAAGAAGTGTTTCAGAATGCTTCTGTGTAGTTTTTAGGCGAAGATATTTCATAACCCGCATTGGACGAAATAATCCGACATGTCCACTTGCAGATTCTAGAAAAAGATGGTTTCATGCCTGCGGAACCAAGAGAAAGCTTTAACTCTGCGAGATGAATACACACATCACAAAGAAATTTTGCAGAATAATTCTGTGAAGTTTTTGTGGGAAGATATATCCTTTTTCACCATAGGCTCCAAAGCCCTCCAAATGTCCACTTGCAGATTCCACAAACAGAGTGTTTACAAACTACTCAATCCAAAGGAAGGTTGAGCTCTGTGTATTGAATGCATACATCAGAAAGAAGTTGTTCAGAATGCTTCTGTCTAGTTTTTATGTGAATATATTTCATAACCCGCATGGGACGAAGCAATCTCAAATATCCACTTGCAGATTGTAGAAAAAGACTGTTTCAAACCTGCTGAATGTAGAGAAAGCTTTAACTCTGTCAGATAAATACACACATCACAAAGAAACTTCGCTGAATGCTTCTGTGTAGTTTTTGTGAGTAGATATGTCTTTTTTCACCATAGGCCTCAAATTACACCCAATGTCCACTGGCGGATTCTGCAAACAGTGTGTTTCCAAACTGCTCAATGAAAAGAAAACTTCAGCTCTGTGTACTGAATGCATACATAAAAAGAAGTTGTTCAGAATGCTTCTGTCTAGTTTTTATGTGAAGATAGTTCATAATATGCGTTGGACGAAATAATCTCAAATATCCACTTGCAGATTCTAGAAAAAGACACTTTGAAACCTGCTGAACCTAGAGAAAGCAATAAGTCTGTGAGATGAATACACACACAACAAAGAAATTTCGCAGAATGCTTCTGTGTAGTTTTTGCGGGAAGATATATACTTTTTCACCATGGGCCTCAAAGCACTCCAAATGTCCACTTGCAGAATCTTCAAAGACAGTGTTACAAAACTGCTCAATCAAAAGAAGGGTTCAACTCTGTGTGTTGAATGCACCGATCCCAAAGTAGTTGTTCAGAATGCTTCTGTGTAGTTTTTATGTGAGGATATTTCATAACTCGCATTGGATGAAGTAATCTCAAATATCCACTTGCAGATTCTAGAAAAAGACTGCTTCAAACCTACTGAGCCTAGAGAAACCTTTAACTCTGTGAGGTGAACACACACATCAAGAGAAATTTCGTAGAATGCTTCTGTGTAGTATTTGAGGTAAGATGTATCCTTCTTCACCCTAGGCATCAAAGCACTCAAATGTCCACTTGCAGATTTTTCAGAGTGTTTCCAAATTGCTCAATCAAAGGACAGGTTCATTTCTGTGTATTGAATGCATACATCAGAAAGAAGTTGTTCAGAATGCTTCTGTCTAGTTTTTATGTGAAGATATTTTGTAACCCACATTGGATGAAATAATCTCAAATACCCACTTGCAGATTGCAGAAATAGACTGTTTCAAACCTGATGAACCTAGAGAAAGCTTTAACACTGTGAGATGAATACACACATGACAAAGAAATTTCGAAGAATATTTCTGTGTAGTTTTTGTGGGAAGATATATCCTTTTTCAAGAAAGGCCTCAAAGCACTCCAAATGTCCACTTGCAGATTCTTCAAACAGAGTGTTTGCAAATAGCTCAATCAATAGAAAGATGCAGCTCTGTGTATTGAATGCATACATCAGAAAGAAGCTGTGAAGAATGCTTCTGTCTAGCTTTTATGTGAAGATATTTCATAACCCGCATTGGATGAAATAATCTCAAATATCCACTTGCAGTTTCTAGAAAAAGACTCTTTCAAACCTGCTGAACTTAGAGAAAGCTTTAACTCCGTGAGATGAATACGCACATCAGAAAGAAATTTCACAGAATGCTTCTGTGTAGTTTTTGTGGGAAGTTATATCCCTTTTCACCATAGGCCTGAATGCACTCCAAATGTCCACTTGCAGATTCTTCGAGCAGAGTGCTTCCAAACTGCTCAATCAAAAGAAAGTTGCAGCTCTGTGTATTGAACGCATACATCAGAAAGAAGTAGTTCAGTATGCTTCTGTCTAGTTTTAATGTGAAGATATTTCATCACCCGCATTGGATGAAATAATCTCAAATATGCACTTGAAGATTCTAGAAAAATACAGTTTCAAACCTGCTTTACCTAGAAGAAGCTTTAACACTGTGAGATGAATACACGCATCAGAAAGAAATTTCGCAGAATGTTTCTGTGTAGTTTTTGTGGGAAGATATATCCTTTTTCACCATAGGCCTCAAAGCTCTCCAAATGTCCAGTTGGACATTCTTCAAACAGAGTGTTTCCAAACTACTCAATAAAGAGGTTCAGCTCTGTGTATTGAATGCATACATCAGAAAGAAGTTGCTCAGTATGCTTCTGTCTAGTGTTTATGTGAAGATATTTCATTACCCGCATTGTACGAAATAATCTCAAATATCCACTTGCAGATTCTGGAAAAAGACTGTTTCCAACCTATTGAGCCTAGAGAAAGCTTTAACTCTGTGAGATGAATGCACACATCAGAAAGAAATTTCGCAGAATGCTTCTGAGTGGTATTTGTGGGAAGATATAACGTTTTTCACCACAGGCCTCAAAGCAATCAAAATGTCCAGTTGCAGATTGTTCAAAGAGAATGTTTCCAATCTGTTCATTTAATAGAAAGGTTCAGCTCTGTGTATTGAATGCATACATCAGAAAGAAGTTGTTCAGAATGCTTCTGTCTAGTTTTTATGTGAAGATATTTCATAACCAGCATTGGACGAAATAATCTCAAATATCCACCTGCAGATTCTAGAAAAAGACTTTTTCAAACCTGCTGAACCTAGAGAAAGCTTTAGCTCTGTGAGATGAATACACACATCACAAAGAAATTTTGCAGAATGATTTTGTGTAGTTTTTGTCGGAAAATATATCCTTTTTCACCACAAGCCAGAAAGCACTGCATATGTCCACTTGCAGATCCTTCAAACAGAGTGTTTCCAAACTGCTCAATCAAAAGAAAGGTTCAGCTCTGGGTATTGAATGCATACATCAGAAAGAAGTTGTTCAGAATCCTTCTGTCTAGTTTTTATGTGAAGATATTTCATAACCCGCATTGGACGAAATTATCTCAAATATCCACTTGCAGATTTTAGAAAAAGACTGTTTCAAACCGGCTGAGCCTAGAGAAAGCTTTAACTCTGTGAGATGAATACACACATCACAAAGAAATTTCACAGAATGCTTCTGTGTAGTTTTTTTGCGTAGATATATTCTGTTTAACCATAGGCCTCAAAGCACTCCTAATGTCCACTTGCAAATACTTCAAACAGTGTGTTTCCAAACTGCTCAATCAAAAGAAAGGTTCAGATCAGTGTATTGAATGCACCGATTAGAAGGAAGTTGTTCACAATGCTTCTGTTTCGTTTTTATGTGAAGATATTTCATAACTCGCATGCACGAAATAATCTCAAAATCCACTTGCAGATTCTAGAAACAGACTGTTTCAAACCTGCAGAAGCTAGAGAAAGATTTAACTCTGTCAGATGAAAACAGACATCACAAAGGAATTTTTGCAGAATCCTTCCGTGTAGTTTTGGTTGGAAGATATATCCTTTTTCACCATAGGCCTCAAAGCCCTCCAAATGTCCACTTGCAGATTCCTCGAACAGAGTGTTTCCAATCTGCTCAATCAAAACAAAGGTTCAGCTCTGTGTACTGAATGCATACATCAGAAAGAAGTGTTTCAGAATGCTTCTGTGTAGTTTTTAGGCGAAGATATTTCATAACCCGCATTGGACGAAATAATCCGACATATCCACTTGCAGATTCTAGAAAAAGATGGTTTCATGCCTGCGGAACCAAGAGAAAGCTTTAACTCTGCGAGATGAATACACACATCACAAAGAAATTTTGCAGAATAATTCTGTGAAGTTTTTGTGGGAAGATATATCCTTTTTCACCATGGGCTCCAAAGCCCTCCAAATGTCCACTTGCAGATTCCACAAACAGAGTGTTTACAAACTACTCAATCCAAAGGAAGGTTGAGCTCTGTGTATTGAATGCATACATCAGAAAGAAGTTGTTCAGAATGCTTCTGTCTAGTTTTTATGTGAATATATTTCATATCCCGCATGGGACGAAGCAATCTCAAATATCCACTTGCAGATTGTAGAAAAAGACTGTTTCAAACCTGCTGAATGTAGAGAAAGCTTTAACTCTGTCAGATAAATACACACATCACAAAGAAACTTCGCTGAATGCTTCTGTGTAGTTTTTGTGAGTAGATATGTCTTTTTTCACCATAGGCCTCAAATTACTCCCAATGTCCACTGGCGGATTCTGCAAACAGTGTGTTTCCAAACTGCTCAATGAAAAGAAAACTTCAGCTCTGTGTACTGAATGCATACATAAAAAGAAGTTGTTCAGAATGCTTCTGTCTAGTTTTTATGTGAAGATAGTTCATAATATGCGTTGGACGAAATAATCTCAAATATCCACTTGCAGATTCTAGAAAAAGACACTTTGAAACCTGCTGAACCTAGAGAAAGCAATAAGTCTGTGAGTTGAATACACACACAACAAAGAAATTTCGCAGAATGCTTCTGTGTAGTTTTTGCGGGAAGATATATACTTTTTCACCATGGGCCTCAAAGCACTCCAAATGTCCACTTGCAGAATCTTGAAAGACAGTGTTACAAAACTGCTCAATCAAAAGAAGGGTTCAACTCTGTGTGTTGAATGCACCGATCCCAAAGTAGTTGTTCAGAATGCTTCTGTGTAGTTTTTATGTGAGGATATTTCATAACTCGCATTGGATGAAGTAATCTCAAATATCCACTTGCAGATTCTAGAAAAAGACTGCTTCAAACCTACTGAGCCTAGAGAAACCTTTAACTCTGTGAGGTGAACACACACATCAAGAGAAATTTCGTAGAATGCTTCTGTGTAGTATTTGTGGTAAGATGTATCCTTCTTCACCCTAGGCATCAAAGCACTCAAATGTCCACTTGCAGATTTTTCAGAGTGTTTCCAAATTGCTCAATCAAAGGACAGGTTCATTTCTGTGTATTGAATGCATACATCAGAAAGAAGTTGTTCAGAATGCTTCTGTCTAGTTTTTATGTGAAGATATTTTGTAACCCACATTGGATGAAATAATCTCAAATACCCACTTGCAGATTGCAGAAATAGACTGTTTCAAACCTGATGAACCTAGAGAAAGCTTTAACACTGTGAGATGAATACACACATGACAAAGAAATTTCGAAGAATATTTCTGTGTAGTTTTTTTGGGAAGATATATCCTTTTTCAAGAAAGGCCTCAAAGCACTCCAAATGTCCACTTGCAGATTCTTCAAACAGAGTGTTTGCAAATAGCTCAATCAATAGAAAGATGCAGCTCTGTGTATTGAATGCATACATCAGAAAGAAGCTGTGAAGAATGCTTCTGTCTAGCTTTTATGTGAAGATATTTCATAACCCGCATTGGATGAAATAATCTCAAATATCCACTTGCAGTTTCTAGAAAAAGACTCTTTCAAACCTGCTGAACTTAGAGAAAGCTTTAACTCCGTGAGATGAATACGCACATCAGAAAGAAATTTCACAGAATGCTTCTGTGTAGTTTTTGTGGGAAGTTATATCCCTTTTCACCATAGGCCTGAATGCACTCCAAATGTCCACTTGCAGATTCTTCGAGCAGAGTGCTTCCAAACTGCTCAATCAAAAGAAAGTTGCAGCTCTGTGTATTGAACGCATACATCAGAAAGAAGTAGTTCAGTATGCTTCTGTCTAGTTTTAATGCGAAGATATTTCATCACCCGCATTGGATGAAATAATCTCAAATATGCACTTGAAGATTCTAGAAAAACACAGTTTCAAACCTGCTTTACCTAGAAGAAGCTTTAACACTGTGAGATGAATACACGCATCAGAAAGAAATTTCGCAGAATGTTTCTGTGTAGTTTTTGTGGGAAGATATATCCTTTTTCACCATAGGCCTCAAAGCTCTCCAAATGTCCAGTTGGACATTCTTCAAACAGAGTGTTTCCAAACTACTCAATAAAGAGGTTCAGCTCTGTGTATTGAATGCATACATCAGAAAGAAGTTGCTCAGTATGCTTCTGTCTAGTGTTTATGTGAAGATATTTCATTACCCGCATTGTACGAAATAATCTCAAATATCCACTTGCAGATTCTGGAAAAAGACTGTTTCCAACCTATTGAGCCTAGAGAAAGCTTTAACTCTGTGAGATGAATGCACACATCAGAAAGAAATTTCGCAGAATGCTTCTGAGTGGTATTTGTGGGAAGATATAACGTTTTTCACCACAGGCCTCAAAGCAATCAAAATGTCCAGTTGCAGATTGTTCAAAGAGAATGTTTCCAATCTGTTCATTTAATAGAAAGGTTCAGCTCTGTGTATTGAATGCATACATCAGAAAGAAGTTGTTCAGAATGCTTCTGTCTAGTTTTTATGTGAAGATATTTCATAACCAGCATTGGACGAAATAATCTCAAATATCCACCTGCAGATTCTAGAAAAAGACTTTTTCAAACCTGCTGAACCTAGAGAAAGCTTTAGCTCTGTGAGATGAATACACACATCACAAGGAAATTTTGCAGAATGATTTTGTGTAGTTTTTGTCGGAAAATATATCCTTTTTCACCACAAGCCAGAAAGCACTGCATATGTCCACTTGCAGATCCTTCAAACAGAGTGTTTCCAAACTGCTCAATCAAAAGAAAGGTTCAGCTCTGGGTATTGAATGCATACATCAGAAAGAAGTTGTTCAGAATCCTTCTGTCTAGTTTTTATGTGAAGATATTTCATAACCCGCATTGGACGAAATTATCTCAAATATCCACTTGCAGATTTTAGAAAAAGACTGTTTCAAACCGGCTGAGCCTAGAGAAAGCTTTAACTCTGTGAGATGAATACACACATCACAAAGAAATTTCACAGAATGCTTCTGTGTAGTTTTTTTGCGTAGATATATTCTGTTTAACCATAGGCCTCAAAGCACTCCTAATGTCCACTTGCAAATACTTCAAACAGTGTGTTTCCAAACTGCTCAATCAAAAGAAAGGTTCAGATCAGTGTATTGAATGCACCGATTAGAAGGAAGTTGTTCACAATGCTTCTGTTTCGTTTTTATGTGAAGATATTTCATAACTCGCATGCACGAAATAATCTCAAAATCCACTTGCAGATTCTAGAAACAGACTGTTTCAAACCTGCAGAAGCTAGAGAAAGATTTAACTCTGTCAGATGAAAACAGACATCACAAAGGAATTTTTGCAGAATCCTTCCGTGTAGTTTTGGTTGGAAGATATATCCTTTTTCACCATAGGCCTCAAAGCCCTCCAAATGTCCACTTGCAGATTCCTCGAACAGAGTGTTTCCAATCTGCTCAATCAAAACAAAGGTTCAGCTCTGTGTACTGAATGCATACATCAGAAAGAAGTGTTTCAGAATGCTTCTGTGTAGTTTTTAGGCGAAGATATTTCATAACCCGCATTGGACGAAATAATCCGACATGTCCACTTGCAGATTCTAGAAAAAGATGGTTTCATGCCTGCGGAACCAAGAGAAAGCTTTAACTCTGCGAGATGAATACACACATCACAAAGAAATTTTGCAGAATAATTCTGTGAAGTTTTTGTGGGAAGATATATCCTTTTTCACCATAGGCTCCAAAGCCCTCCAAATGTCCACTTGCAGATTCCACAAACAGAGTGTTTACAAACTACTCAATCCAAAGGAAGGTTGAGCTCTGTGTATTGAATGCATACATCAGAAAGAAGTTGTTCAGAATGCTTCTGTCTAGTTTTTATGTGAATATATTTCATAACCCGCATGGGACGAAGCAATCTCAAATATCCACTTGCAGATTGTAGAAAAAGACTGTTTCAAACCTGCTGAATGTAGAGAAAGCTTTAACTCTGTCAGATAAATACACACATCACAAAGAAACTTCGCTGAATGCTTCTGTGTAGTTTTTGTGAGTAGATATGTCTTTTTTCACCATAGGCCTCAAATTACACCCAATGTCCACTGGCGGATTCTGCAAACAGTGTGTTTCCAAACTGCTCAATGAAAAGAAAACTTCAGCTCTGTGTACTGAATGCATACATAAAAAGAAGTTGTTCAGAATGCTTCTGTCTAGTTTTTATGTGAAGATAGTTCATAATATGCGTTGGACGAAATAATCTCAAATATCCACTTGCAGATTCTAGAAAAAGACACTTTGAAACCTGCTGAACCTAGAGAAAGCAATAAGTCTGTGAGATGAATACACACACAACAAAGAAATTTCGCAGAATGCTTCTGTGTAGTTTTTGCGGGAAGATATATACTTTTTCACCATGGGCCTCAAAGCACTCCAAATGTCCACTTGCAGAATCTTCAAAGACAGTGTTACAAAACTGCTCAATCAAAAGAAGGGTTCAACTCTGTGTGTTGAATGCACCGATCCCAAAGTAGTTGTTCAGAATGCTTCTGTGTAGTTTTTATGTGAGGATATTTCATAACTCGCATTGGATGAAGTAATCTCAAATATCCACTTGCAGATTCTAGAAAAAGACTGCTTCAAACCTACTGAGCCTAGAGAAACCTTTAACTCTGTGATGTGAACACACACATCAAGAGAAATTTCGTAGAATGCTTCTGTGTAGTATTTGAGGTAAGATGTATCCTTCTTCACCCTAGGCATCAAAGCACTCAAATGTCCACTTGCAGATTTTTCAGAGTGTTTCCAAATTGCTCAATCAAAGGACAGGTTCATTTCTGTGTATTGAATGCATACATCAGAAAGAAGTTGTTCAGAATGCTTCTGTCTAGTTTTTATGTGAAGATATTTTGTAACCCACATTGGATGAAATAATCTCAAATACCCACTTGCAGATTGCAGAAATAGACTGTTTCAAACCTGATGAACCTAGAGAAAGCTTTAACACTGTGAGATGAATACACACATGACAAAGAAATTTCGAAGAATATTTCTGTGTAGTTTTTGTGGGAAGATATATCCTTTTTCAAGAAAGGCCTCAAAGCACTCCAAATGTCCACTTGCAGATTCTTCAAACAGAGTGTTTGCAAATAGCTCAATCAATAGAAAGATGCAGCTCTGTGTATTGAATGCATACATCAGAAAGAAGCTGTGAAGAATGCTTCTGTCTAGCTTTTATGTGAAGATATTTCATAACCCGCATTGGATGAAATAATCTCAAATATCCACTTGCAGTTTCTAGAAAAAGACTCTTTCAAACCTGCTGAACTTAGAGAAAGCTTTAACTCCGTGAGATGAATACGCACATCAGAAAGAAATTTCACAGAATGCTTCTGTGTAGTTTTTGTGGGAAGTTATATCCCTTTTCACCATAGGCCTGAATGCACTCCAAATGTCCACTTGCAGATTCTTCGAGCAGAGTGCTTCCAAACTGCTCAATCAAAAGAAAGTTGCAGCTCTGTGTATTGAACGCATACATCAGAAAGAAGTAGTTCAGTATGCTTCTGTCTAGTTTTAATGTGAAGATATTTCATCACCCGCATTGGATGAAATAATCTCAAATATGCACTTGAAGATTCTAGAAAAACACAGTTTCAAACCTGCTTTACCTAGAAGAAGCTTTAACACTGTGAGATGAATACACGCATCAGAAAGAAATTTCGCAGAATGTTTCTGTGTAGTTTTTGTGGGAAGATATATCCTTTTTCACCATAGGCCTCAAAGCTCTCCAAATGTCCAGTTGGACATTCTTCAAACAGAGTGTTTCCAAACTACTCAATAAAGAGGTTCAGCTCTGTGTATTGAATGCATACATCAGAAAGAAGTTGCTCAGTATGCTTCTGTCTAGTGTTTATGTGAAGATATTTCATTACCCGCATTGTACGAAATAATCTCAAATATCCACTTGCAGATTCTGGAAAAAGACTGTTTCCAACCTATTGAGCCTAGAGAAAGCTTTAACTCTGTGAGATGAATGCACACATCAGAAAGAAATTTCGCAGAATGCTTCTGAGTGGTATTTGTGGGAAGATATAACGTTTTTCACCACAGGCCTCAAAGCAATCAAAATGTCCAGTTGCAGATTGTTCAAAGAGAATGTTTCCAATCTGTTCATTTAATAGAAAGGTTCAGCTCTGTGTATTGAATGCATACATCAGAAAGAAGTTGTTCAGAATGCTTCTGTCTAGTTTTTATGTGAAGATATTTCATAACCAGCATTGGACGAAATAATCTCAAATATCCACCTGCAGATTCTAGAAAAAGACTTTTTCAAACCTGCTGAACCTAGAGAAAGCTTTAGCTCTGTGAGATGAATACACACATCACAAGGAAATTTTGCAGAATGATTTTGTGTAGTTTTTGTCGGAAAATATATCCTTTTTCACCACAAGCCAGAAAGCACTGCATATGTCCACTTGCAGATCCTTCAAACAGAGTGTTTCCAAACTGCTCAATCAAAAGAAAGGTTCAGCTCTGGGTATTGAATGCATACATCAGAAAGAAGTTGTTCAGAATCCTTCTGTCTAGTTTTTATGTGAAGATATTTCATAACCCGCATTGGACGAAATTATCTCAAATATCCACTTGCAGATTTTAGAAAAAGACTGTTTCAAACCGGCTGAGCCTAGAGAAAGCTTTAACTCTGTGAGATGAATACACACATCACAAAGAAATTTCACAGAATGCTTCTGTGTAGTTTTTTTGCGTAGATATATTCTGTTTAACCATAGGCCTCAAAGCACTCCTAATGTCCACTTGCAAATACTTCAAACAGTGTGTTTCCAAACTGCTCAATCAAAAGAAAGGTTCAGATCAGTGTATTGAATGCACCGATTAGAAGGAAGTTGTTCACAATGCTTCTGTTTCGTTTTTATGTGAAGATATTTCATAACTCGCATGCACGAAATAATCTCAAAATCCACTTGCAGATTCTAGAAACAGACTGTTTCAAACCTGCAGAAGCTAGAGAAAGATTTAACTCTGTCAGATGAAAACAGACATCACAAAGGAATTTTTGCAGAATCCTTCCGTGTAGTTTTGGTTGGAAGATATATCCTTTTTCACCATAGGCCTCAAAGCCCTCCAAATGTCCACTTGCAGATTCCTCGAACAGAGTGTTTCCAATCTGCTCAATCAAAACAAAGGTTCAGCTCTGTGTACTGAATGCATACATCAGAAAGAAGTGTTTCAGAATGCTTCTGTGTAGTTTTTAGGCGAAGATATTTCATAACCCGCATTGGACGAAATAATCCGACATATCCACTTGCAGATTCTAGAAAAAGATGGTTTCATGCCTGCGGAACCAAGAGAAAGCTTTAACTCTGCGAGATGAATACACACATCACAAAGAAATTTTGCAGAATAATTCTGTGAAGTTTTTGTGGGAAGATATATCCTTTTTCACCATGGGCTCCAAAGCCCTCCAAATGTCCACTTGCAGATTCCACAAACAGAGTGTTTACAAACTACTCAATCCAAAGGAAGGTTGAGCTCTGTGTATTGAATGCATACATCAGAAAGAAGTTGTTCAGAATGCTTCTGTCTAGTTTTTATGTGAATATATTTCATAACCCGCATGGGACGAAGCAATCTCAAATATCCACTTGCAGATTGTAGAAAAAGACTGTTTCAAACCTGCTGAATGTAGAGAAAGCTTTAACTCTGTCAGATAAATACACACATCACAAAGAAACTTCGCTGAATGCTTCTGTGTAGTTTTTGTGAGTAGATATGTCTTTTTTCACCATAGGCCTCAAATTACTCCCAATGTCCACTGGCGGATTCTGCAAACAGTGTGTTTCCAAACTGCTCAATGAAAAGAAAACTTCAGCTCTGTGTACTGAATGCATACATAAAAAGAAGTTGTTCAGAATGCTTCTGTCTAGTTTTTATGTGAAGATAGTTCATAATATGCGTTGGACGAAATAATCTCAAATATCCACTTGCAGATTCTAGAAAAAGACACTTTGAAACCTGCTGAACCTAGAGAAAGCAATAAGTCTGTGAGATGAATACACACACAACAAAGAAATTTCGCAGAATGCTTCTGTGTAGTTTTTGCGGGAAGATATATACTTTTTCACCATGGGCCTCAAAGCACTCCAAATGTCCACTTGCAGAATCTTCAAAGACAGTGTTACAAAACTGCTCAATCAAAAGAAGGGTTCAACTCTGTGTGTTGAATGCACCGATCCCAAAGTAGTTGTTCAGAATGCTTCTGTGTAGTTTTTATGTGAGGATATTTCATAACTCGCATTGGATGAAGTAATCCCAAATATCCACTTGCAGATTCCAGAAAAAGACTGCTTCAAATCTACTGAGCCTAGAGAAACCTTTAACTCTGTGAGGTGAACACACACATCAAGAGAAATTTCGTAGAATGCTTCTGTGTAGTATTTGAGGTAAGATGTATCCTTCTTCACCCTAGGCATCAAAGCACTCAAATGTCCACTTGCAGATTTTTCAGAGTGTTTCCAAATTGCTCAATCAAAGGACAGGTTCATTTCTGTGTATTGAATGCATACATCAGAAAGAAGTTGTTCAGAATGCTTCTGTCTAGTTTTTATGTGAAGATATTTTGTAACCCACATTGGATGAAATAATCTCAAATACCCACTTGCAGATTGCAGAAATAGACTGTTTCAAACCTGATGAACCTAGAGAAAGCTTTAACACTGTGAGATGAATACACACATGACAAAGAAATTTCGAAGAATATTTCTGTGTAGTTTTTGTGGGAAGATATATCCTTTTTCAAGAAAGGCCTCAAAGCACTCCAAATGTCCACTTGCAGATTCTTCAAACAGAGTGTTTGCAAATAGCTCAATCAATAGAAAGATGCAGCTCTGTGTATTGAATGCATACATCAGAAAGAAGCTGTGAAGAATGCTTCTGTCTAGCTTTTATGTGAAGATATTTCATAACCCGCATTGGATGAAATAATCTCAAATATCCACTTGCAGTTTCTAGAAAAAGACTCTTTCAAACCTGCTGAACTTAGAGAAAGCTTTAACTCCGTGAGATGAATACGCACATCAGAAAGAAATTTCACAGAATGCTTCTGTGTAGTTTTTGTGGGAAGTTATATCCCTTTTCACCATAGGCCTGAATGCACTCCAAATGTCCACTTGCAGATCCTTCGAGCAGAGTGCTTCCAAACTGCTCAATCAAAAGAAAGTTGCAGCTCTGTGTATTGAACGCATACATCAGAAAGAAGTAGTTCAGTATGCTTCTGTCTAGTTTTAATGTGAAGATATTTCATCACCCGCATTGGATGAAATAATCTCAAATATGCACTTGAAGATTCTAGAAAAACACAGTTTCAAACCTGCTTTACCTAGAAGAAGCTTTAACACTGTGAGATGAATACACGCATCAGAAAGAAATTTCGCAGAATGTTTCTGTGTAGTTTTTGTGGGAAGATATATCCTTTTTCACCATAGGCCTCAAAGCTCTCCAAATGTCCAGTTGGACATTCTTCAAACAGAGTGTTTCCAAACTACTCAATAAAGAGGTTCAGCTCTGTGTATTGAATGCATACATCAGAAAGAAGTTGCTCAGTATGCTTCTGTCTAGTGTTTATGTGAAGATATTTCATTACCCGCATTGTACGAAATAATCTCAAATATCCACTTGCAGATTCTGGAAAAAGACTGTTTCCAACCTATTGAGCCTAGAGAAAGCTTTAACTCTGTGAGATGAATGCACACATCAGAAAGAAATTTCGCAGAATGCTTCTGAGTGGTATTTGTGGGAAGATATAACGTTTTTCACCACAGGCCTCAAAGCAATCAAAATGTCCAGTTGCAGATTGTTCAAAGAGAATGTTTCCAATCTGTTCATTTAATAGAAAGGTTCAGCTCTGTGTATTGAATGCATACATCAGAAAGAAGTTGTTCAGAATGCTTCTGTCTAGTTTTTATGTGAAGATATTTCATAACCAGCATTGGACGAAATAATCTCAAATATCCACCTGCAGATTCTAGAAAAAGACTTTTTCAAACCTGCTGAACCTAGAGAAAGCTTTAGCTCTGTGAGATGAATACACACATCACAAGGAAATTTTGCAGAATGATTTTGTGTAGTTTTTGTCGGAAAATATATCCTTTTTCACCACAAGCCAGAAAGCACTGCATATGTCCACTTGCAGATCCTTCAAACAGAGTGTTTCCAAACTGCTCAATCAAAAGAAAGGTTCAGCTCTGGGTATTGAATGCATACATCAGAAAGAAGTTGTTCAGAATCCTTCTGTCTAGTTTTTATGTGAAGATATTTCATAACCCGCATTGGACGAAATTATCTCAAATATCCACTTGCAGATTTTAGAAAAAGACTGTTTCAAACCGGCTGAGCCTAGAGAAAGCTTTAACTCTGTGAGATGAATACACACATCACAAAGAAATTTCACAGAATGCTTCTGTGTAGTTTTTTTGCGTAGATATATTCTGTTTAACCATAGGCCTCAAAGCACTCCTAATGTCCACTTGCAAATACTTCAAACAGTGTGTTTCCAAACTGCTCAATCAAAAGAAAGGTTCAGATCAGTGTATTGAATGCACCGATTAGAAGGAAGTTGTTCACAATGCTTCTGTTTCGTTTTTATGTGAAGATATTTCATAACTCGCATGCACGAAATAATCTCAAAATCCACTTGCAGATTCTAGAAACAGACTGTTTCAAACCTGCAGAAGCTAGAGAAAGATTTAACTCTGTCAGATGAAAACAGACATCACTTAGGAATTTTTGCAGAATCCTTCCGTGTAGTTTTGGTTGGAAGATATATCCTTTTTCACCATAGGCCTCAAAGCCCTCCAAATGTCCACTTGCAGATTCCTCGAACAGAGAGTTTCCAATCTGCTCAATCAAAACAAAGGTTCAGCTCTGTGTACTGAATGCATACATCAGAAAGAAGTGTTTCAGAATGCTTCTGTGTAGTTTTTAGGCGAAGATATTTCATAACCCGCATTGGACGAAATAATCCGACATGTCCACTTGCAGATTCTAGAAAAAGATGGTTTCATGCCTGCGGAACCAAGAGAAAGCTTTAACTCTGCGAGATGAATACACACATCACAAAGAAATTTTGCAGAATAATTCTGTGAAGTTTTTGTGGGAAGATATATCCTTTTTCACCATAGGCTCCAAAGCCCTCCAAATGTCCACTTGCAGATTCCACAAACAGAGTGTTTACAAACTACTCAATCCAAAGGAAGGTTGAGCTCTGTGTATTGAATGCATACATCAGAAAGAAGTTGTTCAGAATGCTTCTGTCTAGTTTTTATGTGAATATATTTCATAACCCGCATGGGACGAAGCAATCTCAAATATCCACTTGCAGATTGTAGAAAAAGACTGTTTCAAACCTGCTGAATGTAGAGAAAGCTTTAACTCTGTCAGATAAATACACACATCACAAAGAAACTTCGCTGAATGCTTCTGTGTAGTTTTTGTGAGTAGATATGTCTTTTTTCACCATAGGCCTCAAATTACTCCCAATGTCCACTGGCGGATTCTGCAAACAGTGTGTTTCCAAACTGCTCAATGAAAAGAAAACTTCAGCTCTGTGTACTGAATGCATACATAAAAAGAAGTTGTTCAGAATGCTTCTGTCTAGTTTTTATGTGAAGATAGTTCATAATATGCGTTGGACGAAATAATCTCAAATATCCACTTGCAGATTCTAGAAAAAGACACTTTGAAACCTGCTGAACCTAGAGAAAGCAATAAGTCTGTGAGATGAATACACACACAACAAAGAAATTTCGCAGAATGCTTCTGTGTAGTTTTTGCGGGAAGATATATACTTTTTCACCATGGGCCTCAAAGCACTCCAAATGTCCACTTGCAGAATCTTCAAAGACAGTGTTACAAAACTGCTCAATCAAAAGAAGGGTTCAACTCTGTGTGTTGAATGCACCGATCCCAAAGTAGTTGTTCAGAATGCTTCTGTGTAGTTTTTATGTGAGGATATTTCATAACTCGCATTGGATGAAGTAATCCCAAATATCCACTTGCAGATTCCAGAAAAAGACTGCTTCAAACCTACTGAGCCTAGAGAAACCTTTAACTCTGTGAGGTGAACACACACATCAAGAGAAATTTCGTAGAATGCTTCTGTGTAGTATTTGAGGTAAGATGTATCCTTCTTCACCCTAGGCATCAAAGCACTCAAATGTCCACTTGCAGATTTTTCAGAGTGTTTCCAAATTGCTCAATCAAAGGACAGGTTCATTTCTGTGTATTGAATGCATACATCAGAAAGAAGTTGTTCAGAATGCTTCTGTCTAGTTTTTATGTGAAGATATTTTGTAACCCACATTGGATGAAATAATCTCAAATACCCACTTGCAGATTGCAGAAATAGACTGTTTCAAACCTGATGAACCTAGAGAAAGCTTTAACACTGTGAGATGAATACACACATGACAAAGAAATTTCGAAGAATATTTCTGTGTAGTTTTTGTGGGAAGATATATCCTTTTTCAAGAAAGGCCTCAAAGCACTCCAAATGTCCACTTGCAGATTCTTCAAACAGAGTGTTTGCAAATAGCTCAATCAATAGAAAGATGCAGCTCTGTGTATTGAATGCATACATCAGAAAGAAGCTGTGAAGAATGCTTCTGTCTAGCTTTTATGTGAAGATATTTCATAACCCGCATTGGATGAAATAATCTCAAATATCCACTTGCAGTTTCTAGAAAAAGACTCTTTCAAACCTGCTGAACTTAGAGAAAGCTTTAACTCCGTGAGATGAATACGCACATCAGAAAGAAATTTCACAGAATGCTTCTGTGTAGTTTTTGTGGGAAGTTATATCCCTTTTCACCATAGGCCTGAATGCACTCCAAATGTCCACTTGCAGATCCTTCGAGCAGAGTGCTTCCAAACTGCTCAATCAAAAGAAAGTTGCAGCTCTGTGTATTGAACGCATACATCAGAAAGAAGTAGTTCAGTATGCTTCTGTCTAGTTTTAATGTGAAGATATTTCATCACCCGCATTGGATGAAATAATCTCAAATATGCACTTGAAGATTCTAGAAAAATACAGTTTCAAACCTGCTTTACCTAGAAGAAGCTTTAACACTGTGAGATGAATACACGCATCAGAAAGAAATTTCGCAGAATGTTTCTGTGTAGTTTTTGTGGGAAGATATATCCTTTTTCACCATAGGCCTCAAAGCTCTCCAAATGTCCAGTTGGACATTCTTCAAACAGAGTGTTTCCAAACTACTCAATAAAGAGGTTCAGCTCTGTGTATTGAATGCATACATCAGAAAGAAGTTGCTCAGTATGCTTCTGTCTAGTGTTTATGTGAAGATATTTCATTACCCGCATTGTACGAAATAATCTCAAATATCCACTTGCAGATTCTGGAAAAAGACTGTTTCAAACCTATTGAGCCTAGAGAAAGCTTTAACTCTGTGAGATGAATGCACACATCAGAAAGAAATTTCGCAGAATGCTTCTGAGTGGTATTTGTGGGAAGATATAACGTTTTTCACCACAGGCCTCAAAGCAATCAAAATGTCCAGTTGCAGATTGTTCAAAGAGAATGTTTCCAATCTGTTCATTTAATAGAAAGGTTCAGCTCTGTGTATTGAATGCATACATCAGAAAGAAGTTGTTCAGAATGCTTCTGTCTAGTTTTTATGTGAAGATATTTCATAACCAGCATTGGACGAAATAATCTCAAATATCCACCTGCAGATTCTAGAAAAAGACTTTTTCAAACCTGCTGAACCTAGAGAAAGCTTTAGCTCTGTGAGATGAATACACACATCACAAAGAAATTTTTCAGAATGATTTTGTGTAGTTTTTGTCGGAAAATATATCCTTTTTCACCACAAGCCAGAAAGCACTGCATATGTCCACTTGCAGATCCTTCAAACAGAGTGTTTCCAAACTGCTCAATCAAAAGAAAGGTTCAGCTCTGGGTATTGAATGCATACATCAGAAAGAAGTTGTTCAGAATCCTTCTGTCTAGTTTTTATGTGAAGATATTTCATAACCCGCATTGGACGAAATTATCTCAAATATCCACTTGCAGATTTTAGAAAAAGACTGTTTCAAACCGGCTGAGCCTAGAGAAAGCTTTAACTCTGTGAGATGAATACACACATCACAAAGAAATTTCACAGAATGCTTCTGTGTAGTTTTTTTGCGTAGATATATTCTGTTTAACCATAGGCCTCAAAGCACTCCTAATGTCCACTTGCAAATACTTCAAACAGTGTGTTTCCAAACTGCTCAATCAAAAGAAAGGTTCAGATCAGTGTATTGAATGCACCGATTAGAAGGAAGTTGTTCACAATGCTTCTGTTTCGTTTTTATGTGAAGATATTTCATAACTCGCATGCACGAAATAATCTCAAAATCCACTTGCAGATTCTAGAAACAGACTGTTTCAAACCTGCAGAAGCTAGAGAAAGATTTAACTCTGTCAGATGAAAACAGACATCACAAAGGAATTCTTGCAGAATCCTTCCGTGTAGTTTTGGTTGGAAGATATATCCTTTTTCACCATAGGCCTCAAAGCCCTCCAAATGTCCACTTGCAGATCCCTCGAACAGAGTGTTTCCAATCTGCTCAATCAAAACAAAGGTTCAGCTCTGTGTACTGAATGCATACATCAGAAAGAAGTGTTTCAGAATGCTTCTGTGTAGTTTTTAGGCGAAGATATTTCATAACCCGCATTGGACGAAATAATCCGACATATCCACTTGCAGATTCTAGAAAAAGATGGTTTCATGCCTGCGGAACCAAGAGAAAGCTTTAACTCTGCGAGATGAATACACACATCACAAAGAAATTTTGCAGAATAATTCTGTGAAGTTTTTGTGGGAAGATATATCCTTTTTCACCATGGGCTCCAAAGCCCTCCAAATGTCCACTTGCAGATTCCACAAACAGAGTGTTTACAAACTACTCAATCCAAAGGAAGGTTGAGCTCTGTGTATTGAATGCATACATCAGAAAGAAGTTGTTCAGAATGCTTCTGTCTAGTTTTTATGTGAATATATTTCATAACCCGCATGGGACGAAGCAATCTCAAATATCCACTTGCAGATTGTAGAAAAAGACTGTTTCAAACCTGCTGAATGTAGAGAAAGCTTTAACTCTGTCAGATAAATACACACATCACAAAGAAACTTCGCTGAATGCTTCTGTGTAGTTTTTGTGAGTAGATATGTCTTTTTTCACCATAGGCCTCAAATTACTCCCAATGTCCACTGGCGGATTCTGCAAACAGTGTGTTTCCAAACTGCTCAATGAAAAGAAAACTTCAGCTCTGTGTACTGAATGCATACATAAAAAGAAGTTGTTCAGAATGCTTCTGTCTAGTTTTTATGTGAAGATAGTTCATAATATGCGTTGGACGAAATAATCTCAAATATCCACTTGCAGATTCTAGAAAAAGACACTTTGAAACCTGCTGAACCTAGAGAAAGCAATAAGTCTGTGAGATGAATACACACACAACAAAGAAATTTCGCAGAATGCTTCTGTGTAGTTTTTGCGGGAAGATATATACTTTTTCACCATGGGCCTCAAAGCACTCCAAATGTCCACTTGCAGAATCTTCAAAGACAGTGTTACAAAACTGCTCAATCAAAAGAAGGGTTCAACTCTGTGTGTTGAATGCACCGATCCCAAAGTAGTTGTTCAGAATGCTTCTGTGTAGTTTTTATGTGAGGATATTTCATAACTCGCATTGGATGAAGTAATCTCAAATATCCACTTGCAGATTCTAGAAAAAGACTGCTTCAAACCTACTGAGCCTAGAGAAACCTTTAACTCTGTGAGGTGAACACACACATCAAGAGAAATTTCGTAGAATGCTTCTGTGTAGTATTTGAGGTAAGATGTATCCTTCTTCACCCTAGGCATCAAAGCACTCAAATGTCCACTTGCAGATTTTTCAGAGTGTTTCCAAATTGCTCAATCAAAGGACAGGTTCATTTCTGTGTATTGAATGCATACATCAGAAAGAAGTTGTTCAGAATGCTTCTGTCTAGTTTTTATGTGAAGATATTTTGTAACCCACATTGGATGAAATAATCTCAAATACCCACTTGCAGATTGCAGAAATAGACTGTTTCAAACCTGATGAACCTAGAGAAAGCTTTAACACTGTGAGATGAATACACACATGACAAAGAAATTTCGAAGAATATTTCTGTGTAGTTTTTGTGGGAAGATATATCCTTTTTCAAGAAAGGCCTCAAAGCACTCCAAATGTCCACTTGCAGATTCTTCAAACAGAGTGTTTGCAAATAGCTCAATCAATAGAAAGATGCAGCTCTGTGTATTGAATGCATACATCAGAAAGAAGCTGTGAAGAATGCTTCTGTCTAGCTTTTATGTGAAGATATTTCATAACCCGCATTGGATGAAATAATCTCAAATATCCACTTGCAGTTTCTAGAAAAAGACTCTTTCAAACCTGCTGAACTTAAAGAAAGCTTTAACTCCGTGAGATGAATACGCACATCAGAAAGAAATTTCACAGAATGCTTCTGTGTAGTTTTTGTGGGAAGTTATATCCCTTTTCACCATAGGCCTGAATGCACTCCAAATGTCCACTTGCAGATTCTTCGAGCAGAGTGCTTCCAAACTGCTCAATCAAAAGAAAGTTGCAGCTCTGTGTATTGAACGCATACATCAGAAAGAAGTAGTTCAGTATGCTTCTGTCTAGTTTTAATGTGAAGATATTTCATCACCCGCATTGGATGAAATAATCTCAAATATGCACTTGAAGATTCTAGAAAAACACAGTTTCAAACCTGCTTTACCTAGAAGAAGCTTTAACACTGTGAGATGAATACACGCATCAGAAAGAAATTTCGCAGAATGTTTCTGTGTAGTTTTTGTGGGAAGATATATCCTTTTTCACCATAGGCCTCAAAGCTCTCCAAATGTCCAGTTGGACATTCTTCAAACAGAGTGTTTCCAAACTACTCAATAAAGAGGTTCAGCTCTGTGTATTGAATGCATACATCAGAAAGAAGTTGCTCAGTATGCTTCTGTCTAGTGTTTATGTGAAGATATTTCATTACCCGCATTGTACGAAATAATCTCAAATATCCACTTGCAGATTCTGGAAAAAGACTGTTTCCAACCTATTGAGCCTAGAGAAAGCTTTAACTCTGTGAGATGAATGCACACATCAGAAAGAAATTTCGCAGAATGCTTCTGAGTGGTATTTGTGGGAAGATATAACGTTTTTCACCACAGGCCTCAAAGCAATCAAAATGTCCAGTTGCAGATTGTTCAAAGAGAATGTTTCCAATCTGTTCATTTAATAGAAAGGTTCAGCTCTGTGTATTGAATGCATACATCAGAAAGAAGTTGTTCAGAATGCTTCTGTCTAGTTTTTATGTGAAGATATTTCATAACCAGCATTGGACGAAATAATCTCAAATATCCACCTGCAGATTCTAGAAAAAGACTTTTTCAAACCTGCTGAACCTAGAGAAAGCTTTAGCTCTGTGAGATGAATACACACATCACAAGGAAATTTTGCAGAATGATTTTGTGTAGTTTTTGTCGGAAAATATATCCTTTTTCACCACAAGCCAGAAAGCACTGCATATGTCCACTTGCAGATCCTTCAAACAGAGTGTTTCCAAACTGCTCAATCAAAAGAAAGGTTCAGCTCTGGGTATTGAATGCATACATCAGAAAGAAGTTGTTCAGAATCCTTCTGTCTAGTTTTTATGTGAAGATATTTCATAACCCGCATTGGACGAAATTATCTCAAATATCCACTTGCAGATTTTAGAAAAAGACTGTTTCAAACCGGCTGAGCCTAGAGAAAGCTTTAACTCTGTGAGATGAATACACACATCACAAAGAAATTTCACAGAATGCTTCTGTGTAGTTTTTTTGCGTAGATATATTCTGTTTAACCATAGGCCTCAAAGCACTCCTAATGTCCACTTGCAAATACTTCAAACAGTGTGTTTCCAAACTGCTCAATCAAAAGAAAGGTTCAGATCAGTGTATTGAATGCACCGATTAGAAGGAAGTTGTTCACAATGCTTCTGTTTCGTTTTTATGTGAAGATATTTCATAACTCGCATGCGCGAAATAATCTCAAAATCCACTTGCAGATTCTAGAAACAGACTGTTTCAAACCTGCAGAAGCTAGAGAAAGATTTAACTCTGTCAGATGAAAACAGACATCACAAAGGAATTCTTGCAGAATCCTTCCGTGTAGTTTTGGTTGGAAGATATATCCTTTTTCACCATAGGCCTCAAAGCCCTCCAAATGTCCACTTGCAGATCCCTCGAACAGAGTGTTTCCAATCTGCTCAATCAAAACAAAGGTTCAGCTCTGTGTACTGAATGCATACATCAGAAAGAAGTGTTTCAGAATGCTTCTGTGTAGTTTTTAGGCGAAGATATTTCATAACCCGCATTGGACGAAATAATCCGACATATCCACTTGCAGATTCTAGAAAAAGATGGTTTCATGCCTGCGGAACCAAGAGAAAGCTTTAACTCTGCGAGATGAATACACACATCACAAAGAAATTTTGCAGAATAATTCTGTGAAGTTTTTGTGGGAAGATATATCCTTTTTCACCATGGGCTCCAAAGCCCTCCAAATGTCCACTTGCAGATTCCACAAACAGAGTGTTTACAAACTACTCAATCCAAAGGAAGGTTGAGCTCTGTGTATTGAATGCATACATCAGAAAGAAGTTGTTCAGAATGCTTCTGTCTAGTTTTTATGTGAATATATTTCATAACCCGCATGGGACGAAGCAATCTCAAATATCCACTTGCAGATTGTAGAAAAAGACTGTTTCAAACCTGCTGAATGTAGAGAAAGCTTTAACTCTGTCAGATAAATACACACATCACAAAGAAACTTCGCTGAATGCTTCTGTGTAGTTTTTGTGAGTAGATATGTCTTTTTTCACCATAGGCCTCAAATTACTCCCAATGTCCACTGGCGGATTCTGCAAACAGTGTGTTTCCAAACTGCTCAATGAAAAGAAAACTTCAGCTCTGTGTACTGAATGCATACATAAAAAGAAGTTGTTCAGAATGCTTCTGTCTAGTTTTTATGTGAAGATAGTTCATAATATGCGTTGGACGAAATAATCTCAAATATCCACTTGCAGATTCTAGAAAAAGACACTTTGAAACCTGCTGAACCTAGAGAAAGCAATAAGTCTGTGAGATGAATACACACACAACAAAGAAATTTCGCAGAATGCTTCTGTGTAGTTTTTGCGGGAAGATATATACTTTTTCACCATGGGCCTCAAAGCACTCCAAATGTCCACTTGCAGAATCTTCAAAGACAGTGTTACAAAACTGCTCAATCAAAAGAAGGGTTCAACTCTGTGTGTTGAATGCACCGATCCCAAAGTAGTTGTTCAGAATGCTTCTGTGTAGTTTTTATGTGAGGATATTTCATAACTCGCATTGGATGAAGTAATCTCAAATATCCACTTGCAGATTCTAGAAAAAGACTGCTTCAAACCTACTGAGCCTAGAGAAACCTTTAACTCTGTGAGGTGAACACACACATCAAGAGAAATTTCGTAGAATGCTTCTGTGTAGTATTTGAGGTAAGATGTATCCTTCTTCACCCTAGGCATCAAAGCACTCAAATGTCCACTTGCAGATTTTTCAGAGTGTTTCCAAATTGCTCAATCAAAGGACAGGTTCATTTCTGTGTATTGAATGCATACATCAGAAAGAAGTTGTTCAGAATGCTTCTGTCTAGTTTTTATGTGAAGATATTTTGTAACCCACATTGGATGAAATAATCTCAAATACCCACTTGCAGATTGCAGAAATAGACTGTTTCAAACCTGATGAACCTAGAGAAAGCTTTAACACTGTGAGATGAATACACACATGACAAAGAAATTTCGAAGAATATTTCTGTGTAGTTTTTGTGGGAAGATATATCCTTTTTCAAGAAAGGCCTCAAAGCACTCCAAATGTCCACTTGCAGATTCTTCAAACAGAGTGTTTGCAAATAGCTCAATCAATAGAAAGATGCAGCTCTGTGTATTGAATGCATACATCAGAAAGAAGCTGTGAAGAATGCTTCTGTCTAGCTTTTATGTGAAGATATTTCATAACCCGCATTGGATGAAATAATCTCAAATATCCACTTGCAGTTTCTAGAAAAAGACTCTTTCAAACCTGCTGAACTTAGAGAAAGCTTTAACTCCGTGAGATGAATACGCACATCAGAAAGAAATTTCACAGAATGCTTCTGTGTAGTTTTTGTGGGAAGTTATATCCCTTTTCACCATAGGCCTGAATGCACTCCAAATGTCCACTTGCAGATCCTTCGAGCAGAGTGCTTCCAAACTGCTCAATCAAAAGAAAGTTGCAGCTCTGTGTATTGAACGCATACATCAGAAAGAAGTAGTTCAGTATGCTTCTGTCTAGTTTTAATGTGAAGATATTTCATCACCCGCATTGGATGAAATAATCTCAAATATGCACTTGAAGATTCTAGAAAAACACAGTTTCAAACCTGCTTTACCTAGAAGAAGCTTTAACACTGTGAGATGAATACACGCATCAGAAAGAAATTTCGCAGAATGTTTCTGTGTAGTTTTTGTGGGAAGATATATCCTTTTTCACCATAGGCCTCAAAGCTCTCCAAATGTCCAGTTGGACATTCTTCAAACAGAGTCTTTCCAAACTACTCAATAAAGAGGTTCAGCTCTGTGTATTGAATGCATACATCAGAAAGAAGTTGCTCAGTATGCTTCTGTCTAGTGTTTATGTGAAGATATTTCATTACCCGCATTGTACGAAATAATCTCAAATATCCACTTGCAGATTCTGGAAAAAGACTGTTTCAAACCTATTGAGCCTAGAGAAAGCTTTAACTCTGTGAGATGAATGCACACATCAGAAAGAAATTTCGCAGAATGCTTCTGAGTGGTATTTGTGGGAAGATATAACGTTTTTCACCACAGGCCTCAAAGCAATCAAAATGTCCAGTTGCAGATTGTTCAAAGAGAATGTTTCCAATCTGTTCATTTAATAGAAAGGTTCAGCTCTGTGTATTGAATGCATACATCAGAAAGAAGTTGTTCAGAATGCTTCTGTCTAGTTTTTATGTGAAGATATTTCATAACCAGCATTGGACGAAATAATCTCAAATATCCACCTGCAGATTCTAGAAAAAGACTTTTTCAAACCTGCTGAACCTAGAGAAAGCTTTAGCTCTGTGAGATGAATACACACATCACAAGGAAATTTTGCAGAATGATTTTGTGTAGTTTTTGTCGGAAAATATATCCTTTTTCACCACAAGCCAGAAAGCACTGCATATGTCCACTTGCAGATCCTTCAAACAGAGTGTTTCCAAACTGCTCAATCAAAAGAAAGGTTCAGCTCTGGGTATTGAATGCATACATCAGAAAGAAGTTGTTCAGAATCCTTCTGTCTAGTTTTTATGTGAAGATATTTCATAACCCGCATTGGACGAAATTATCTCAAATATCCACTTGCAGATTTTAGAAAAAGACTGTTTCAAACCGGCTGAGCCTAGAGAAAGCTTTAACTCTGTGAGATGAATACACACATCACAAAGAAATTTCACAGAATGCTTCTGTGTAGTTTTTTTGCGTAGATATATTCTGTTTAACCATAGGCCTCAAAGCACTCCTAATGTCCACTTGCAAATACTTCAAACAGTGTGTTTCCAAACTGCTCAATCAAAAGAAAGGTTCAGATCAGTGTATTGAATGCACCGATTAGAAGGAAGTTGTTCACAATGCTTCTGTTTCGTTTTTATGTGAAGATATTTCATAACTCGCATGCACGAAATAATCTCAAAATCCACTTGCAGATTCTAGAAACAGACTGTTTCAAACCTGCAGAAGCTAGAGAAAGATTTAACTCTGTCAGATGAAAACAGACATCACTTAGGAATTTTTGCAGAATCCTTCCGTGTAGTTTTGGTTGGAAGATATATCCTTTTTCACCATAGGCCTCAAAGCCCTCCAAATGTCCACTTGCAGATTCCTCGAACAGAGAGTTTCCAATCTGCTCAATCAAAACAAAGGTTCAGCTCTGTGTACTGAATGCATACATCAGAAAGAAGTGTTTCAGAATGCTTCTGTGTAGTTTTTAGGCGAAGATATTTCATAACCCGCATTGGACGAAATAATCCGACATGTCCACTTGCAGATTCTAGAAAAAGATGGTTTCATGCCTGCGGAACCAAGAGAAAGCTTTAACTCTGCGAGATGAATACACACATCACAAAGAAATTTTGCAGAATAATTCTGTGAAGTTTTTGTGGGAAGATATATCCTTTTTCACCATAGGCTCCAAAGCCCTCCAAATGTCCACTTGCAGATTCCACAAACAGAGTGTTTACAAACTACTCAATCCAAAGGAAGGTTGAGCTCTGTGTATTGAATGCATACATCAGAAAGAAGTTGTTCAGAATGCTTCTGTCTAGTTTTTATGTGAATATATTTCATAACCCGCATGGGACGAAGCAATCTCAAATATCCACTTGCAGATTGTAGAAAAAGACTGTTTCAAACCTGCTGAATGTAGAGAAAGCTTTAACTCTGTCAGATAAATACACACATCACAAAGAAACTTCGCTGAATGCTTCTGTGTAGTTTTTGTGAGTAGATATGTCTTTTTTCACCATAGGCCTCAAATTACTCCCAATGTCCACTGGCGGATTCTGCAAACAGTGTGTTTCCAAACTGCTCAATGAAAAGAAAACTTCAGCTCTGTGTACTGAATGCATACATAAAAAGAAGTTGTTCAGAATGCTTCTGTCTAGTTTTTATGTGAAGATAGTTCATAATATGCGTTGGACGAAATAATCTCAAATATCCACTTGCAGATTCTAGAAAAAGACACTTTGAAACCTGCTGAACCTAGAGAAAGCAATAAGTCTGTGAGATGAATACACACACAACAAAGAAATTTCGCAGAATGCTTCTGTGTAGTTTTTGCGGGAAGATATATACTTTTTCACCATGGGCCTCAAAGCACTCCAAATGTCCACTTGCAGAATCTTCAAAGACAGTGTTACAAAACTGCTCAATCAAAAGAAGGGTTCAACTCTGTGTGTTGAATGCACCGATCCCAAAGTAGTTGTTCAGAATGCTTCTGTGTAGTTTTTATGTGAGGATATTTCATAACTCGCATTGGATGAAGTAATCCCAAATATCCACTTGCAGATTCCAGAAAAAGACTGCTTCAAACCTACTGAGCCTAGAGAAACCTTTAACTCTGTGAGGTGAACACACACATCAAGAGAAATTTCGTAGAATGCTTCTGTGTAGTATTTGAGGTAAGATGTATCCTTCTTCACCCTAGGCATCAAAGCACTCAAATGTCCACTTGCAGATTTTTCAGAGTGTTTCCAAATTGCTCAATCAAAGGACAGGTTCATTTCTGTGTATTGAATGCATACATCAGAAAGAAGTTGTTCAGAATGCTTCTGTCTAGTTTTTATGTGAAGATATTTTGTAACCCACATTGGATGAAATAATCTCAAATACCCACTTGCAGATTGCAGAAATAGACTGTTTCAAACCTGATGAACCTAGAGAAAGCTTTAACACTGTGAGATGAATACACACATGACAAAGAAATTTCGAAGAATATTTCTGTGTAGTTTTTGTGGGAAGATATATCCTTTTTCAAGAAAGGCCTCAAAGCACTCCAAATGTCCACTTGCAGATTCTTCAAACAGAGTGTTTGCAAATAGCTCAATCAATAGAAAGATGCAGCTCTGTGTATTGAATGCATACATCAGAAAGAAGCTGTGAAGAATGCTTCTGTCTAGCTTTTATGTGAAGATATTTCATAACCCGCATTGGATGAAATAATCTCAAATATCCACTTGCAGTTTCTAGAAAAAGACTCTTTCAAACCTGCTGAACTTAGAGAAAGCTTTAACTCCGTGAGATGAATACGCACATCAGAAAGAAATTTCACAGAATGCTTCTGTGTAGTTTTTGTGGGAAGTTATATCCCTTTTCACCATAGGCCTGAATGCACTCCAAATGTCCACTTGCAGATCCTTCGAGCAGAGTGCTTCCAAACTGCTCAATCAAAAGAAAGTTGCAGCTCTGTGTATTGAACGCATACATCAGAAAGAAGTAGTTCAGTATGCTTCTGTCTAGTTTTAATGTGAAGATATTTCATCACCCGCATTGGATGAAATAATCTCAAATATGCACTTGAAGATTCTAGAAAAACACAGTTTCAAACCTGCTTTACCTAGAAGAAGCTTTAACACTGTGAGATGAATACACGCATCAGAAAGAAATTTCGCAGAATGTTTCTGTGTAGTTTTTGTGGGAAGATATATCCTTTTTCACCATAGGCCTCAAAGCTCTCCAAATGTCCAGTTGGACATTCTTCAAACAGAGTGTTTCCAAACTACTCAATAAAGAGGTTCAGCTCTGTGTATTGAATGCATACATCAGAAAGAAGTTGCTCAGTATGCTTCTGTCTAGTGTTTATGTGAAGATATTTCATTACCCGCATTGTACGAAATAATCTCAAATATCCACTTGCAGATTCTGGAAAAAGACTGTTTCCAACCTATTGAGCCTAGAGAAAGCTTTAACTCTGTGAGATGAATGCACACATCAGAAAGAAATTTCGCAGAATGCTTCTGAGTGGTATTTGTGGGAAGATATAACGTTTTTCACCACAGGCCTCAAAGCAATCAAAATGTCCAGTTGCAGATTGTTCAAAGAGAATGTTTCCAATCTGTTCATTTAATAGAAAGGTTCAGCTCTGTGTATTGAATGCATACATCAGAAAGAAGTTGTTCAGAATGCTTCTGTCTAGTTTTTATGTGAAGATATTTCATAACCAGCATTGGACGAAATAATCTCAAATATCCACCTGCAGATTCTAGAAAAAGACTTTTTCAAACCTGCTGAACCTAGAGAAAGCTTTAGCTCTGTGAGATGAATACACACATCACAAGGAAATTTTTCAGAATGATTTTGTGTAGTTTTTGTCGGAAAATATATCCTTTTTCACCACAAGCCAGAAAGCACTGCATATGTCCACTTGCAGATCCTTCAAACAGAGTGTTTCCAAACTGCTCAATCAAAAGAAAGGTTCAGCTCTGGGTATTGAATGCATACATCAGAAAGAAGTTGTTCAGAATCCTTCTGTCTAGTTTTTATGTGAAGATATTTCATAACCCGCATTGGACGAAATTATCTCAAATATCCACTTGCAGATTTTAGAAAAAGACTGTTTCAAACCGGCTGAGCCTAGAGAAAGCTTTAACTCTGTGAGATGAATACACACATCACAAAGAAATTTCACAGAATGCTTCTGTGTAGTTTTTTTGCGTAGATATATTCTGTTTAACCATAGGCCTCAAAGCACTCCTAATGTCCACTTGCAAATACTTCAAACAGTGTGTTTCCAAACTGCTCAATCAAAAGAAAGGTTCAGATCAGTGTATTGAATGCACCGATTAGAAGGAAGTTGTTCACAATGCTTCTGTTTCGTTTTTATGTGAAGATATTTCATAACTCGCATGCACGAAATAATCTCAAAATCCACTTGCAGATTCTAGAAACAGACTGTTTCAAACCTGCAGAAGCTAGAGAAAGATTTAACTCTGTCAGATGAAAACAGACATCACAAAGGAATTCTTGCAGAATCATTCCGTGTAGTTTTGGTTGGAAGATATATCCTTTTTCACCATAGGCCTCAAAGCCCTCCAAATGTCCACTTGCAGATCCCTCGAACAGAGTGTTTCCAATCTGCTCAATCAAAACAAAGGTTCAGCTCTGTGTACTGAATGCATACATCAGAAAGAAGTGTTTCAGAATGCTTCTGTGTAGTTTTTAGGCGAAGATATTTCATAACCCGCATTGGACGAAATAATCCGACATATCCACTTGCAGATTCTAGAAAAAGATGGTTTCATGCCTGCGGAACCAAGAGAAAGCTTTAACTCTGCGAGATGAATACACACATCACAAAGAAATTTTGCAGAATAATTCTGTGAAGTTTTTGTGGGAAGATATATCCTTTTTCACCATAGGCTCCAAAGCCCTCCAAATGTCCACTTGCAGATTCCACAAACAGAGTGTTTACAAACTACTCAATCCAAAGGAAGGTTGAGCTCTGTGTATTGAATGCATACATCAGAAAGAAGTTGTTCAGAATGCTTCTGTCTAGTTTTTATGTGAATATATTTCATAACCCGCATGGGACGAAGCAATCTCAAATATCCACTTGCAGATTGTAGAAAAAGACTGTTTCAAACCTGCTGAATGTAGAGAAAGCTTTAACTCTGTCAGATAAATACACACATCACAAAGAAACTTCGCTGAATGCTTCTGTGTAGTTTTTGTGAGTAGATATGTCTTTTTTCACCATAGGCCTCAAATTACTCCCAATGTCCACTGGCGGATTCTGCAAACAGTGTGTTTCCAAACTGCTCAATGAAAAGAAAACTTCAGCTCTGTGTACTGAATGCATACATAAAAAGAAGTTGTTCAGAATGCTTCTGTCTAGTTTTTATGTGAAGATAGTTCATAATATGCGTTGGACGAAATAATCTCAAATATCCACTTGCAGATTCTAGAAAAAGACACTTTGAAACCTGCTGAACCTAGAGAAAGCAATAAGTCTGTGAGATGAATACACACACAACAAAGAAATTTCGCAGAATGCTTCTGTGTAGTTTTTGCGGGAAGATATATACTTTTTCACCATGGGCCTCAAAGCACTCCAAATGTCCACTTGCAGAATCTTCAAAGACAGTGTTACAAAACTGCTCAATCAAAAGAAGGGTTCAACTCTGTGTGTTGAATGCACCGATCCCAAAGTAGTTGTTCAGAATGCTTCTGTGTAGTTTTTATGTGAGGATATTTCATAACTCGCATTGGATGAAGTAATCTCAAATATCCACTTGCAGATTCTAGAAAAAGACTGCTTCAAACCTACTGAGCCTAGAGAAACCTTTAACTCTGTGAGGTGAACACACACATCAAGAGAAATTTCGTAGAATGCTTCTGTGTAGTATTTGAGGTAAGATGTATCCTTCTTCACCCTAGGCATCAAAGCACTCAAATGTCCACTTGCAGATTTTTCAGAGTGTTTCCAAATTGCTCAATCAAAGGACAGGTTCATTTCTGTGTATTGAATGCATACATCAGAAAGAAGTTGTTCAGAATGCTTCTGTCTAGTTTTTATGTGAAGATATTTTGTAACCCACATTGGATGAAATAATCTCAAATACCCACTTGCAGATTGCAGAAATAGACTGTTTCAAACCTGATGAACCTAGAGAAAGCTTTAACACTGTGAGATGAATACACACATGACAAAGAAATTTCGAAGAATATTTCTGTGTAGTTTTTGTGGGAAGATATATCCTTTTTCAAGAAAGGCCTCAAAGCACTCCAAATGTCCACTTGCAGATTCTTCAAACAGAGTGTTTGCAAATAGCTCAATCAATAGAAAGATGCAGCTCTGTGTATTGAATGCATACATCAGAAAGAAGCTGTGAAGAATGCTTCTGTCTAGCTTTTATGTGAAGATATTTCATAACCCGCATTGGATGAAATAATCTCAAATATCCACTTGCAGTTTCTAGAAAAAGACTCTTTCAAACCTGCTGAACTTAGAGAAAGCTTTAACTCCGTGAGATGAATACGCACATCAGAAAGAAATTTCACAGAATGCTTCTGTGTAGTTTTTGTGGGAAGTTATATCCCTTTTCACCATAGGCCTGAATGCACTCCAAATGTCCACTTGCAGATTCTTCGAGCAGAGTGCTTCCAAACTGCTCAATCAAAAGAAAGTTGCAGCTCTGTGTATTGAACGCATACATCAGAAAGAAGTAGTTCAGTATGCTTCTGTCTAGTTTTAATGTGAAGATATTTCATCACCCGCATTGGATGAAATAATCTCAAATATGCACTTGAAGATTCTAGAAAAACACAGTTTCAAACCTGCTTTACCTAGAAGAAGCTTTAACACTGTGAGATGAATACACGCATCAGAAAGAAATTTCGCAGAATGTTTCTGTGTAGTTTTTGTGGGAAGATATATCCTTTTTCACCATAGGCCTCAAAGCTCTCCAAATGTCCAGTTGGACATTCTTCAAACAGAGTCTTTCCAAACTACTCAATAAAGAGGTTCAGCTCTGTGTATTGAATGCATACATCAGAAAGAAGTTGCTCAGTATGCTTCTGTCTAGTGTTTATGTGAAGATATTTCATTACCCGCATTGTACGAAATAATCTCAAATATCCACTTGCAGATTCTGGAAAAAGACTGTTTCCAACCTATTGAGCCTAGAGAAAGCTTTAACTCTGTGAGATGAATGCACACATCAGAAAGAAATTTCGCAGAATGCTTCTGAGTGGTATTTGTGGGAAGATATAACGTTTTTCACCACAGGCCTCAAAGCAATCAAAATGTCCAGTTGCAGATTGTTCAAAGAGAATGTTTCCAATCTGTTCATTTAATAGAAAGGTTCAGCTCTGTGTATTGAATGCATACATCAGAAAGAAGTTGTTCAGAATGCTTCTGTCTAGTTTTTATGTGAAGATATTTCATAACCAGCATTGGACGAAATAATCTCAAATATCCACCTGCAGATTCTAGAAAAAGACTTTTTCAAACCTGCTGAACCTAGAGAAAGCTTTAGCTCTGTGAGATGAATACACACATCACAAGGAAATTTTGCAGAATGATTTTGTGTAGTTTTTGTCGGAAAATATATCCTTTTTCACCACAAGCCAGAAAGCACTGCATATGTCCACTTGCAGATCCTTCAAACAGAGTGTTTCCAAACTGCTCAATCAAAAGAAAGGTTCAGCTCTGGGTATTGAATGCATACATCAGAAAGAAGTTGTTCAGAATCCTTCTGTCTAGTTTTTATGTGAAGATATTTCATAACCCGCATTGGACGAAATTATCTCAAATATCCACTTGCAGATTTTAGAAAAAGACTGTTTCAAACCGGCTGAGCCTAGAGAAAGCTTTAACTCTGTGAGATGAATACACACATCACAAAGAAATTTCACAGAATGCTTCTGTGTAGTTTTTTTGCGTAGATATATTCTGTTTAACCATAGGCCTCAAAGCACTCCTAATGTCCACTTGCAAATACTTCAAACAGTGTGTTTCCAAACTGCTCAATCAAAAGAAAGGTTCAGATCAGTGTATTGAATGCACCGATTAGAAGGAAGTTGTTCACAATGCTTCTGTTTCGTTTTTATGTGAAGATATTTCATAACTCGCATGCACGAAATAATCTCAAAATCCACTTGCAGATTCTAGAAACAGACTGTTTCAAACCTGCAGAAGCTAGAGAAAGATTTAACTCTGTCAGATGAAAACAGACATCACAAAGGAATTCTTGCAGAATCCTTCCGTGTAGTTTTGGTTGGAAGATATATCCTTTTTCACCATAGGCCTCAAAGCCCTCCAAATGTCCACTTGCAGATCCCTCGAACAGAGTGTTTCCAATCTGCTCAATCAAAACAAAGGTTCAGCTCTGTGTACTGAATGCATACATCAGAAAGAAGTGTTTCAGAATGCTTCTGTGTAGTTTTTAGGCGAAGATATTTCATAACCCGCATTGGACGAAATAATCCGACATATCCACTTGCAGATTCTAGAAAAAGATGGTTTCATGCCTGCGGAACCAAGAGAAAGCTTTAACTCTGCGAGATGAATACACACATCACAAAGAAATTTTGCAGAATAATTCTGTGAAGTTTTTGTGGGAAGATATATCCTTTTTCACCATGGGCTCCAAAGCCCTCCAAATGTCCACTTGCAGATTCCACAAACAGAGTGTTTACAAACTACTCAATCCAAAGGAAGGTTGAGCTCTGTGTATTGAATGCATACATCAGAAAGAAGTTGTTCAGAATGCTTCTGTCTAGTTTTTATGTGAATATATTTCATAACCCGCATGGGACGAAGCAATCTCAAATATCCACTTGCAGATTGTAGAAAAAGACTGTTTCAAACCTGCTGAATGTAGAGAAAGCTTTAACTCTGTCAGATAAATACACACATCACAAAGAAACTTCGCTGAATGCTTCTGTGTAGTTTTTGTGAGTAGATATGTCTTTTTTCACCATAGGCCTCAAATTACTCCCAATGTCCACTGGCGGATTCTGCAAACAGTGTGTTTCCAAACTGCTCAATGAAAAGAAAACTTCAGCTCTGTGTACTGAATGCATACATAAAAAGAAGTTGTTCAGAATGCTTCTGTCTAGTTTTTATGTGAAGATAGTTCATAATATGCGTTGGACGAAATAATCTCAAATATCCACTTGCAGATTCTAGAAAAAGACACTTTGAAACCTGCTGAACCTAGAGAAAGCAATAAGTCTGTGAGATGAATACACACACAACAAAGAAATTTCGCAGAATGCTTCTGTGTAGTTTTTGCGGGAAGATATATACTTTTTCACCATGGGCCTCAAAGCACTCCAAATGTCCACTTGCAGAATCTTCAAAGACAGTGTTACAAAACTGCTCAATCAAAAGAAGGGTTCAACTCTGTGTGTTGAATGCACCGATCCCAAAGTAGTTGTTCAGAATGCTTCTGTGTAGTTTTTATGTGAGGATATTTCATAACTCGCATTGGATGAAGTAATCTCAAATATCCACTTGCAGATTCTAGAAAAAGACTGCTTCAAACCTACTGAGCCTAGAGAAACCTTTAACTCTGTGAGGTGAACACACACATCAAGAGAAATTTCGTAGAATGCTTCTGTGTAGTATTTGAGGTAAGATGTATCCTTCTTCACCCTAGGCATCAAAGCACTCAAATGTCCACTTGCAGATTTTTCAGAGTGTTTCCAAATTGCTCAATCAAAGGACAGGTTCATTTCTGTGTATTGAATGCATACATCAGAAAGAAGTTGTTCAGAATGCTTCTGTCTAGTTTTTATGTGAAGATATTTTGTAACCCACATTGGATGAAATAATCTCAAATACCCACTTGCAGATTGCAGAAATAGACTGTTTCAAACCTGATGAACCTAGAGAAAGCTTTAACACTGTGAGATGAATACACACATGACAAAGAAATTTCGAAGAATATTTCTGTGTAGTTTTTGTGGGAAGATATATCCTTTTTCAAGAAAGGCCTCAAAGCACTCCAAATGTCCACTTGCAGATTCTTCAAACAGAGTGTTTGCAAATAGCTCAATCAATAGAAAGATGCAGCTCTGTGTATTGAATGCATACATCAGAAAGAAGCTGTGAAGAATGCTTCTGTCTAGCTTTTATGTGAAGATATTTCATAACCCGCATTGGATGAAATAATCTCAAATATCCACTTGCAGTTTCTAGAAAAAGACTCTTTCAAACCTGCTGAACTTAGAGAAAGCTTTAACTCCGTGAGATGAATACGCACATCAGAAAGAAATTTCACAGAATGCTTCTGTGTAGTTTTTGTGGGAAGTTATATCCCTTTTCACCATAGGCCTGAATGCACTCCAAATGTCCACTTGCAGATTCTTCGAGCAGAGTGCTTCCAAACTGCTCAATCAAAAGAAAGTTGCAGCTCTGTGTATTGAACGCATACATCAGAAAGAAGTAGTTCAGTATGCTTCTGTCTAGTTTTAATGTGAAGATATTTCATCACCCGCATTGGATGAAATAATCTCAAATATGCACTTGAAGATTCTAGAAAAATACAGTTTCAAACCTGCTTTACCTAGAAGAAGCTTTAACACTGTGAGATGAATACACGCATCAGAAAGAAATTTCGCAGAATGTTTCTGTGTAGTTTTTGTGGGAAGATATATCCTTTTTCACCATAGGCCTCAAAGCTCTCCAAATGTCCAGTTGGACATTCTTCAAACAGAGTCTTTCCAAACTACTCAATAAAGAGGTTCAGCTCTGTGTATTGAATGCATACATCAGAAAGAAGTTGCTCAGTATGCTTCTGTCTAGTGTTTATGTGAAGATATTTCATTACCCGCATTGTACGAAATAATCTCAAATATCCACTTGCAGATTCTGGAAAAAGACTGTTTCCAACCTATTGAGCCTAGAGAAAGCTTTAACTCTGTGAGATGAATGCACACATCAGAAAGAAATTTCGCAGAATGCTTCTGAGTGGTATTTGTGGGAAGATATAACGTTTTTCACCACAGGCCTCAAAGCAATCAAAATGTCCAGTTGCAGATTGTTCAAAGAGAATGTTTCCAATCTGTTCATTTAATAGAAAGGTTCAGCTCTGTGTATTGAATGCATACATCAGAAAGAAGTTGTTCAGAATGCTTCTGTCTAGTTTTTATGTGAAGATATTTCATAACCAGCATTGGACGAAATAATCTCAAATATCCACCTGCAGATTCTAGAAAAAGACTTTTTCAAACCTGCTGAACCTAGAGAAAGCTTTAGCTCTGTGAGATGAATACACACATCACAAGGAAATTTTGCAGAATGATTTTGTGTAGTTTTTGTCGGAAAATATATCCTTTTTCACCACAAGCCAGAAAGCACTGCATATGTCCACTTGCAGATCCTTCAAACAGAGTGTTTCCAAACTGCTCAATCAAAAGAAAGGTTCAGCTCTGGGTATTGAATGCATACATCAGAAAGAAGTTGTTCAGAATCCTTCTGTCTAGTTTTTATGTGAAGATATTTCATAACCCGCATTGGACGAAATTATCTCAAATATCCACTTGCAGATTTTAGAAAAAGACTGTTTCAAACCGGCTGAGCCTAGAGAAAGCTTTAACTCTGTGAGATGAATACACACATCACAAAGAAATTTCACAGAATGCTTCTGTGTAGTTTTTTTGCGTAGATATATTCTGTTTAACCATAGGCCTCAAAGCACTCCTAATGTCCACTTGCAAATACTTCAAACAGTGTGTTTCCAAACTGCTCAATCAAAAGAAAGGTTCAGATCAGTGTATTGAATGCACCGATTAGAAGGAAGTTGTTCACAATGCTTCTGTTTCGTTTTTATGTGAAGATATTTCATAACTCGCATGCACGAAATAATCTCAAAATCCACTTGCAGATTCTAGAAACAGACTGTTTCAAACCTGCAGAAGCTAGAGAAAGATTTAACTCTGTCAGATGAAAACAGACATCACAAAGGAATTCTTGCAGAATCCTTCCGTGTAGTTTTGGTTGGAAGATATATCCTTTTTCACCATAGGCCTCAAAGCCCTCCAAATGTCCACTTGCAGATCCCTCGAACAGAGTGTTTCCAATCTGCTCAATCAAAACAAAGGTTCAGCTCTGTGTACTGAATGCATACATCAGAAAGAAGTGTTTCAGAATGCTTCTGTGTAGTTTTTAGGCGAAGATATTTCATAACCCGCATTGGACGAAATAATCCGACATATCCACTTGCAGATTCTAGAAAAAGATGGTTTCATGCCTGCGGAACCAAGAGAAAGCTTTAACTCTGCGAGATGAATACACACATCACAAAGAAATTTTGCAGAATAATTCTGTGAAGTTTTTGTGGGAAGATATATCCTTTTTCACCATGGGCTCCAAAGCCCTCCAAATGTCCACTTGCAGATTCCACAAACAGAGTGTTTACAAACTACTCAATCCAAAGGAAGGTTGAGCTCTGTGTATTGAATGCATACATCAGAAAGAAGTTGTTCAGAATGCTTCTGTCTAGTTTTTATGTGAATATATTTCATAACCCGCATGGGACGAAGCAATCTCAAATATCCACTTGCAGATTGTAGAAAAAGACTGTTTCAAACCTGCTGAATGTAGAGAAAGCTTTAACTCTGTCAGATAAATACACACATCACAAAGAAACTTCGCTGAATGCTTCTGTGTAGTTTTTGTGAGTAGATATGTCTTTTTTCACCATAGGCCTCAAATTACTCCCAATGTCCACTGGCGGATTCTGCAAACAGTGTGTTTCCAAACTGCTCAATGAAAAGAAAACTTCAGCTCTGTGTACTGAATGCATACATAAAAAGAAGTTGTTCAGAATGCTTCTGTCTAGTTTTTATGTGAAGATAGTTCATAATATGCGTTGGACGAAATAATCTCAAATATCCACTTGCAGATTCTAGAAAAAGACACTTTGAAACCTGCTGAACCTAGAGAAAGCAATAAGTCTGTGAGATGAATACACACACAACAAAGAAATTTCGCAGAATGCTTCTGTGTAGTTTTTGCGGGAAGATATATACTTTTTCACCATGGGCCTCAAAGCACTCCAAATGTCCACTTGCAGAATCTTCAAAGACAGTGTTACAAAACTGCTCAATCAAAAGAAGGGTTCAACTCTGTGTGTTGAATGCACCGATCCCAAAGTAGTTGTTCAGAATGCTTCTGTGTAGTTTTTATGTGAGGATATTTCATAACTCGCATTGGATGAAGTAATCTCAAATATCCACTTGCAGATTCTAGAAAAAGACTGCTTCAAACCTACTGAGCCTAGAGAAACCTTTAACTCTGTGAGGTGAACACACACATCAAGAGAAATTTCGTGGAATGCTTCTGTGTAGTATTTGAGGTAAGATGTATCCTTCTTCACCCTAGGCATCAAAGCACTCAAATGTCCACTTGCAGATTTTTCAGAGTGTTTCCAAATTGCTCAATCAAAGGACAGGTTCATTTCTGTGTATTGAATGCATACATCAGAAAGAAGTTGTTCAGAATGCTTCTGTCTAGTTTTTATGTGAAGATATTTTGTAACCCACATTGGATGAAATAATCTCAAATACCCACTTGCAGATTGCAGAAATAGACTGTTTCAAACCTGATGAACCTAGAGAAAGCTTTAACACTGTGAGATGAATACACACATCACAAAGAAATTTCGAAGAATATTTCTGTGTAGTTTTTGTGGGAAGATATATCCTTTTTCAAGAAAGGCCTCAAAGCACTCCAAATGTCCACTTGCAGATTCTTCAAACAGAGTGTTTGCAAATAGCTCAATCAATAGAAAGATGCAGCTCTGTGTATTGAATGCATACATCAGAAAGAAGCTGTGAAGAATGCTTCTGTCTAGCTTTTATGTGAAGATATTTCATAACCCGCATTGGATGAAATAATCTCAAATATCCACTTGCAGTTTCTAGAAAAAGACTCTTTCAAACCTGCTGAACTTAGAGAAAGCTTTAACTCCGTGAGATGAATACGCACATCAGAAAGAAATTTCACAGAATGCTTCTGTGTAGTTTTTGTGGGAAGTTATATCCCTTTTCACCATAGGCCTGAATGCACTCCAAATGTCCACTTGCAGATTCTTCGAGCAGAGTGCTTCCAAACTGCTCAATCAAAAGAAAGTTGCAGCTCTGTGTATTGAACGCATACATCAGAAAGAAGTAGTTCAGTATGCTTCTGTCTAGTTTTAATGTGAAGATATTTCATCACCCGCATTGGATGAAATAATCTCAAATATGCACTTGAAGATTCTAGAAAAACACAGTTTCAAACCTGCTTTACCTAGAAGAAGCTTTAACACTGTGAGATGAATACACGCATCAGAAAGAAATTTCGCAGAATGTTTCTGTGTAGTTTTTGTGGGAAGATATATCCTTTTTCACCATAGGCCTCAAAGCTCTCCAAATGTCCAGTTGGACATTCTTCAAACAGAGTCTTTCCAAACTACTCAATAAAGAGGTTCAGCTCTGTGTATTGAATGCATACATCAGAAAGAAGTTGCTCAGTATGCTTCTGTCTAGTGTTTATGTGAAGATATTTCATTACCCGCATTGTACGAAATAATCTCAAATATCCACTTGCAGATTCTGGAAAAAGACTGTTTCCAACCTATTGAGCCTAGAGAAAGCTTTAACTCTGTGAGATGAATGCACACATCAGAAAGAAATTTCGCAGAATGCTTCTGAGTGGTATTTGTGGGAAGATATAACGTTTTTCACCACAGGCCTCAAAGCAATCAAAATGTCCAGTTGCAGATTGTTCAAAGAGAATGTTTCCAATCTGTTCATTTAATAGAAAGGTTCAGCTCTGTGTATTGAATGCATACATCAGAAAGAAGTTGTTCAGAATGCTTCTGTCTAGTTTTTATGTGAAGATATTTCATAACCAGCATTGGACGAAATAATCTCAAATATCCACCTGCAGATTCTAGAAAAAGACTTTTTCAAACCTGCTGAACCTAGAGAAAGCTTTAGCTCTGTGAGATGAATACACACATCACAAGGAAATTTTGCAGAATGATTTTGTGTAGTTTTTGTCGGAAAATATATCCTTTTTCACCACAAGCCAGAAAGCACTGCATATGTCCACTTGCAGATCCTTCAAACAGAGTGTTTCCAAACTGCTCAATCAAAAGAAAGGTTCAGCTCTGGGTATTGAATGCATACATCAGAAAGAAGTTGTTCAGAATCCTTCTGTCTAGTTTTTATGTGAAGATATTTCATAACCCGCATTGGACGAAATTATCTCAAATATCCACTTGCAGATTTTAGAAAAAGACTGTTTCAAACCGGCTGAGCCTAGAGAAAGCTTTAACTCTGTGAGATGAATACACACATCACAAAGAAATTTCACAGAATGCTTCTGTGTAGTTTTTTTGCGTAGATATATTCTGTTTAACCATAGGCCTCAAAGCACTCCTAATGTCCACTTGCAAATACTTCAAACAGTGTGTTTCCAAACTGCTCAATCAAAAGAAAGGTTCAGATCAGTGTATTGAATGCACCGATTAGAAGGAAGTTGTTCACAATGCTTCTGTTTCGTTTTTATGTGAAGATATTTCATAACTCGCATGCACGAAATAATCTCAAAATCCACTTGCAGATTCTAGAAACAGACTGTTTCAAACCTGCAGAAGCTAGAGAAAGATTTAACTCTGTCAGATGAAAACAGACATCACAAAGGAATTCTTGCAGAATCCTTCCGTGTAGTTTTGGTTGGAAGATATATCCTTTTTCACCATAGGCCTCAAAGCCCTCCAAATGTCCACTTGCAGATTCCTCGAACAGAGTGTTTCCAATCTGCTCAATCAAAACAAAGGTTCAGCTCTGTGTACTGAATGCATACATCAGAAAGAAGTGTTTCAGAATGCTTCTGTGTAGTTTTTAGGCGAAGATATTTCATAACCCGCATTGGACGAAATAATCCGACATGTCCACTTGCAGATTCTAGAAAAAGATGGTTTCATGCCTGCGGAACCAAGAGAAAGCTTTAACTCTGCGAGATGAATACACACATCACAAAGAAATTTTGCAGAATAATTCTGTGAAGTTTTTGTGGGAAGATATATCCTTTTTCACCATGGGCTCCAAAGCCCTCCAAATGTCCACTTGCAGATTCCACAAACAGAGTGTTTACAAACTACTCAATCCAAAGGAAGGTTGAGCTCTGTGTATTGAATGCATACATCAGAAAGAAGTTGTTCAGAATGCTTCTGTCTAGTTTTTATGTGAATATATTTCATAACCCGCATGGGACGAAGCAATCTCAAATATCCACTTGCAGATTGTAGAAAAAGACTGTTTCAAACCTGCTGAATGTAGAGAAAGCTTTAACTCTGTCAGATAAATACACACATCACAAAGAAACTTCGCTGAATGCTTCTGTGTAGTTTTTGTGAGTAGATATGTCTTTTTTCACCATAGGCCTCAAATTACTCCCAATGTCCACTGGCGGATTCTGCAAACAGTGTGTTTCCAAACTGCTCAATGAAAAGAAAACTTCAGCTCTGTGTACTGAATGCATACATAAAAAGAAGTTGTTCAGAATGCTTCTGTCTAGTTTTTATGTGAAGATAGTTCATAATATGCGTTGGACGAAATAATCTCAAATATCCACTGGCAGATTCTAGAAAAAGACACTTTGAAACCTGCTGAACCTAGAGAAAGCAATAAGTCTGTGAGATGAATACACACACAACAAAGAAATTTCGCAGAATGCTTCTGTGTAGTTTTTGCGGGAAGATATATACTTTTTCACCATGGGCCTCAAAGCACTCCAAATGTCCACTTGCAGAATCTTCAAAGACAGTGTTACAAAACTGCTCAATCAAAAGAAGGGTTCAACTCTGTGTGTTGAATGCACCGATCCCAAAGTAGTTGTTCAGAATGCTTCTGTGTAGTTTTTATGTGAGGATATTTCATAACTCGCATTGGATGAAGTAATCTCAAATATCCACTTGCAGATTCTAGAAAAAGACTGCTTCAAACCTACTGAGCCTAGAGAAACCTTTAACTCTGTGAGGTGAACACACACATCAAGAGAAATTTCGTAGAATGCTTCTGTGTAGTATTTGAGGTAAGATGTATCCTTCTTCACCCTAGGCATCAAAGCACTCAAATGTCCACTTGCAGATTTTTCAGAGTGTTTCCAAATTGCTCAATCAAAGGACAGGTTCATTTCTGTGTATTGAATGCATACATCAGAAAGAAGTTGTTCAGAATGCTTCTGTCTAGTTTTTATGTGAAGATATTTTGTAACCCACATTGGATGAAATAATCTCAAATACCCACTTGCAGATTGCAGAAATAGACTGTTTCAAACCTGATGAACCTAGAGAAAGCTTTAACACTGTGAGATGAATACACACATCACAAAGAAATTTCGAAGAATATTTCTGTGTAGTTTTTGTGGGAAGATATATCCTTTTTCAAGAAAGGCCTCAAAGCACTCCAAATGTCCACTTGCAGATTCTTCAAACAGAGTGTTTGCAAATAGCTCAATCAATAGAAAGATGCAGCTCTGTGTATTGAATGCATACATCAGAAAGAAGCTGTGAAGAATGCTTCTGTCTAGCTTTTATGTGAAGATATTTCATAACCCGCATTGGATGAAATAATCTCAAATATCCACTTGCAGTTTCTAGAAAAAGACTCTTTCAAACCTGCTGAACTTAGAGAAAGCTTTAACTCCGTGAGATGAATACGCACATCAGAAAGAAATTTCACAGAATGCTTCTGTGTAGTTTTTGTGGGAAGTTATATCCCTTTTCACCATAGGCCTGAATGCACTCCAAATGTCCACTTGCAGATTCTTCGAGCAGAGTGCTTCCAAACTGCTCAATCAAAAGAAAGTTGCAGCTCTGTGTATTGAACGCATACATCAGAAAGAAGTAGTTCAGTATGCTTCTGTCTAGTTTTAATGTGAAGATATTTCATCACCCGCATTGGATGAAATAATCTCAAATATGCACTTGAAGATTCTAGAAAAATACAGTTTCAAACCTGCTTTACCTAGAAGAAGCTTTAACACTGTGAGATGAATACACGCATCAGAAAGAAATTTCGCAGAATGTTTCTGTGTAGTTTTTGTGGGAAGATATATCCTTTTTCACCATAGGCCTCAAAGCTCTCCAAATGTCCAGTTGGACATTCTTCAAACAGAGTCTTTCCAAACTACTCAATAAAGAGGTTCAGCTCTGTGTATTGAATGCATACATCAGAAAGAAGTTGCTCAGTATGCTTCTGTCTAGTGTTTATGTGAAGATATTTCATTACCCGCATTGTACGAAATAATCTCAAATATCCACTTGCAGATTCTGGAAAAAGACTGTTTCCAACCTATTGAGCCTAGAGAAAGCTTTAACTCTGTGAGATGAATGCACACATCAGAAAGAAATTTCGCAGAATGCTTCTGAGTGGTATTTGTGGGAAGATATAACGTTTTTCACCACAGGCCTCAAAGCAATCAAAATGTCCAGTTGCAGATTGTTCAAAGAGAATGTTTCCAATCTGTTCATTTAATAGAAAGGTTCAGCTCTGTGTATTGAATGCATACATCAGAAAGAAGTTGTTCAGAATGCTTCTGTCTAGTTTTTATGTGAAGATATTTCATAACCAGCATTGGACGAAATAATCTCAAATATCCACCTGCAGATTCTAGAAAAAGACTTTTTCAAACCTGCTGAACCTAGAGAAAGCTTTAGCTCTGTGAGATGAATACACACATCACAAAGAAATTTTGCAGAATGATTTTGTGTAGTTTTTGTCGGAAAATATATCCTTTTTCACCACAAGCCAGAAAGCACTGCATATGTCCACTTGCAGATCCTTCAAACAGAGTGTTTCCAAACTGCTCAATCAAAAGAAAGGTTCAGCTCTGGGTATTGAATGCATACATCAGAAAGAAGTTGTTCAGAATCCTTCTGTCTAGTTTTTATGTGAAGATATTTCATAACCCGCATTGGACGAAATTATCTCAAATATCCACTTGCAGATTTTAGAAAAAGACTGTTTCAAACCGGCTGAGCCTAGAGAAAGCTTTAACTCTGTGAGATGAATACACACATCACAAAGAAATTTCACAGAATGCTTCTGTGTAGTTTTTTTGCGTAGATATATTCTGTTTAACCATAGGCCTCAAAGCACTCCTAATGTCCACTTGCAAATACTTCAAACAGTGTGTTTCCAAACTGCTCAATCAAAAGAAAGGTTCAGATCAGTGTATTGAATGCACCGATTAGAAGGAAGTTGTTCACAATGCTTCTGTTTCGTTTTTATGTGAAGATATTTCATAACTCGCATGCACGAAATAATCTCAAAATCCACTTGCAGATTCTAGAAACAGACTGTTTCAAACCTGCAGAAGCTAGAGAAAGATTTAACTCTGTCAGATGAAAACAGACATCACAAAGGAATTCTTGCAGAATCCTTCCGTGTAGTTTTGGTTGGAAGATATATCCTTTTTCACCATAGGCCTCAAAGCCCTCCAAATGTCCACTTGCAGATCCCTCGAACAGAGTGTTTCCAATCTGCTCAATCAAAACAAAGGTTCAGCTCTGTGTACTGAATGCATACATCAGAAAGAAGTGTTTCAGAATGCTTCTGTGTAGTTTTTAGGCGAAGATATTTCATAACCCGCATTGGACGAAATAATCCGACATATCCACTTGCAGATTCTAGAAAAAGATGGTTTCATGCCTGCCGAACCAAGAGAAAGCTTTAACTCTGCGAGATGAATACACACATCACAAAGAAATTTTGCAGAATAATTCTGTGAAGTTTTTGTGGGAAGATATATCCTTTTTCACCATGGGCTCCAAAGCCCTCCAAATGTCCACTTGCAGATTCCACAAACAGAGTGTTTACAAACTACTCAATCCAAAGGAAGGTTGAGCTCTGTGTATTGAATGCATACATCAGAAAGAAGTTGTTCAGAATGCTTCTGTCTAGTTTTTATGTGAATATATTTCATAACCCGCATGGGACGAAGCAATCTCAAATATCCACTTGCAGATTGTAGAAAAAGACTGTTTCAAACCTGCTGAATGTAGAGAAAGCTTTAACTCTGTCAGATAAATACACACATCACAAAGAAACTTCGCTGAATGCTTCTGTGTAGTTTTTGTGAGTAGATATGTCTTTTTTCACCATAGGCCTCAAATTACTCCCAATGTCCACTGGCGGATTCTGCAAACAGTGTGTTTCCAAACTGCTCAATGAAAAGAAAACTTCAGCTCTGTGTACTGAATGCATACATAAAAAGAAGTTGTTCAGAATGCTTCTGTCTAGTTTTTATGTGAAGATAATTCATAATATGCATTGGACGAAATAATCTCAAATATCCACTGGCAGATTCTAGAAAAAGACACTTTGAAACCTGCTGAACCTAGAGAAAGCAATAAGTCTGTGAGATGAATACACACACAACAAAGAAATTTCGCAGAATGCTTCTGTGTAGTTTTTGCGGGAAGATATATACTTTTTCACCATGGGCCTCAAAGCACTCCAAATGTCCACTTGCAGAATCTTCAAAGACAGTGTTACAAAACTGCTCAATCAAAAGAAGGGTTCAACTCTGTGTGTTGAATGCACCGATCCCAAAGTAGTTGTTCAGAATGCTTCTGTGTAGTTTTTATGTGAGGATATTTCATAACTCGCATTGGATGAAGTAATCTCAAATATCCACTTGCAGATTCTAGAAAAAGACTGCTTCAAACCTACTGAGCCTAGAGAAACCTTTAACTCTGTGAGGTGAACACACACATCAAGAGAAATTTCGTAGAATGCTTCTGTGTAGTATTTGAGGTAAGATATATCCTTCTTCACCCTAGGCATCAAAGCACTCAAATGTCCACTTGCAGATTTTTCACAGTGTTTCCAAATTGCTCAATCAAAGGACAGGTTCATTTCTGTGTATTGAATGCATACATCAGAAAGAAGTTGTTCAGAATGCTTCTGTCTAGTTTTTATGTGAAGATATTTTGTAACCCACATTGGATGAAATAATCTCAAATACCCACTTGCAGATTGCAGAAATAGACTGTTTCAAACCTGATGAACCTAGAGAAAGCTTTAACACTGTGAGATGAATACACACATGACAAAGAAATTTCGAAGAATATTTCTGTGTAGTTTTTGTGGGAAGATATATCCTTTTTCAAGAAAGGCCTCAAAGCACTCCAAATGTCCACTTGCAGATTCTTCAAACAGAGTGTTTGCAAATAGCTCAATCAATAGAAAGATGCAGCTCTGTGTATTGAATGCATACATCAGAAAGAAGCTGTGAAGAATGCTTCTGTCTAGCTTTTATGTGAAGATATTTCATAACCCCCATTGGATGAAATAATCTCAAATATCCACTTGCAGTTTCTAGAAAAAGACTCTTTCAAACCTGCTGAACTTAGAGAAAGCTTTAACTCCGTGAGATGAATACGCACATCAGAAAGAAATTTCACAGAATGCTTCTGTGTAGTTTTTGTGGGAAGTTATATCCCTTTTCACCATAGGCCTGAATGCACTCCAAATGTCCACTTGCAGATTCTTCGAGCAGAGTGCTTCCAAACTGCTCAATCAAAAGAAAGTTGCAGCTCTGTGTATTGAACGCATACATCAGAAAGAAGTAGTTCAGTATGCTTCTGTCTAGTTTTAATGTGAAGATATTTCATCACCCGCATTGGATGAAATAATCTCAAATATGCACTTGAAGATTCTAGAAAAATACAGTTTCAAACCTGCTTTACCTAGAAGAAGCTTTAACACTGTGAGATGAATACACGCATCAGAAAGAAATTTCGCAGAATGTTTCTGTGTAGTTTTTGTGGGAAGATATATCCTTTTTCACCATAGGCCTCAAAGCTCTCCAAATGTCCAGTTGGACATTCTTCAAACAGAGTCTTTCCAAACTACTCAATAAAGAGGTTCAGCTCTGTGTATTGAATGCATACATCAGAAAGAAGTTGCTCAGTATGCTTCTGTCTAGTGTTTATGTGAAGATATTTCATTACCCGCATTGTACGAAATAATCTCAAATATCCACTTGCAGATTCTGGAAAAAGACTGTTTCAAACCTATTGAGCCTAGAGAAAGCTTTAACTCTGTGAGATGAATGCACACATCAGAAAGAAATTTCGCAGAATGCTTCTGAGTGGTATTTGTGGGAAGATATAACGTTTTTCACCACAGGCCTCAAAGCAATCAAAATGTCCAGTTGCAGATTGTTCAAAGAGAATGTTTCCAATCTGTTCATTTAATAGAAAGGTTCAGCTCTGTGTATTGAATGCATACATCAGAAAGAAGTTGTTCAGAATGCTTCTGTCTAGTTTTTATGTGAAGATATTTCATAACCAGCATTGGACGAAATAATCTCAAATATCCACCTGCAGATTCTAGAAAAAGACTTTTTCAAACCTGCTGAACCTAGAGAAAGCTTTAGCTCTGTGAGATGAATACACACATCACAAAGAAATTTTGCAGAATGATTTTGTGTAGTTTTTGTCGGAAAATATATCCTTTTTCACCACAAGCCAGAAAGCACTGCATATGTCCACTTGCAGATCCTTCAAACAGAGTGTTTCCAAACTGCTCAATCAAAAGAAAGGTTCAGCTCTGGGTATTGAATGCATACATCAGAAAGAAGTTGTTCAGAATCCTTCTGTCTAGTTTTTATGTGAAGATATTTCATAACCCGCATTGGACGAAATTATCTCAAATATCCACTTGCAGATTTTAGAAAAAGACTGTTTCAAACCGGCTGAGCCTAGAGAAAGCTTTAACTCTGTGAGATGAATACACACATCACAAAGAAATTTCACAGAATGCTTCTGTGTAGTTTTTTTGCGTAGATATATTCTGTTTAACCATAGGCCTCAAAGCACTCCTAATGTCCACTTGCAAATACTTCAAACAGTGTGTTTCCAAACTGCTCAATCAAAAGAAAGGTTCAGATCAGTGTATTGAATGCACCGATTAGAAGGAAGTTGTTCACAATGCTTCTGTTTCGTTTTTATGTGAAGATATTTCATAACTCGCATGCACGAAATAATCTCAAAATCCACTTGCGGATTCTAGAAACAGACTGTTTCAAACCTGCAGAAGCTAGAGAAAGATTTAACTCTGTCAGATGAAAACAGACATCACAAAGGAATTCTTGCAGAATCCTTCCGTGTAGTTTTGGTTGGAAGATATATCCTTTTTCACCATAGGCCTCAAAGCCCTCCAAATGTCCACTTGCAGATCCCTCGAACAGAGTGTTTCCAATCTGCTCAATCAAAACAAAGGTTCAGCTCTGTGTACTGAATGCATACATCAGAAAGAAGTGTTTCAGAATGCTTCTGTGTAGTTTTTAGGCGAAGATATTTCATAACCCGCATTGGACGAAATAATCCGACATATCCACTTGCAGATTCTAGAAAAAGATGGTTTCATGCCTGCGGAACCAAGAGAAAGCTTTAACTCTGCGAGATGAATACACACATCACAAAGAAATTTTGCAGAATAATTCTGTGAAGTTTTTGTGGGAAGATATATCCTTTTTCACCATAGGCTCCAAAGCCCTCCAAATGTCCACTTGCAGATTCCACAAACAGAGTGTTTACAAACTACTCAATCCAAAGGAAGGTTGAGCTCTGTGTATTGAATGCATACATCAGAAAGAAGTTGTTCAGAATGCTTCTGTCTAGTTTTTATGTGAATATATTTCATAACCCGCATGGGACGAAGCAATCTCAAATATCCACTTGCAGATTGTAGAAAAAGACTGTTTCAAACCTGCTGAATGTAGAGAAAGCTTTAACTCTGTCAGATAAATACACACATCACAAAGAAACTTCGCTGAATGCTTCTGTGTAGTTTTTGTGAGTAGATATGTCTTTTTTCACCATAGGCCTCAAATTACTCCCAATGTCCACTGGCGGATTCTGCAAACAGTGTGTTTCCAAACTGCTCAATGAAAAGAAAACTTCAGCTCTGTGTACTGAATGCATACATAAAAAGAAGTTGTTCAGAATGCTTCTGTCTAGTTTTTATGTGAAGATAATTCATAATATGCATTGGACGAAATAATCTCAAATATCCACTGGCAGATTCTAGAAAAAGACACTTTGAAACCTGCTGAACCTAGAGAAAGCAATAAGTCTGTGAGATGAATACACACACAACAAAGAAATTTCGCAGAATGCTTCTGTGTAGTTTTTGCGGGAAGATATATACTTTTTCACCATGGGCCTCAAAGCACTCCAAATGTCCACTTGCAGAATCTTCAAAGACAGTGTTACAAAACTGCTCAATCAAAAGAAGGGTTCAACTCTCTGTGTTGAATGCACCGATCCCAAAGTAGTTGTTCAGAATGCTTCTGTGTAGTTTTTATGTGAGGATATTTCATAACTCGCATTGGATGAAGTAATCTCAAATATCCACTTGCAGATTCTAGAAAAAGACTGCTTCAAACCTACTGAGCCTAGAGAAACCTTTAACTCTGTGAGGTGAACACACACATCAAGAGAAATTTCGTAGAATGCTTCTGTGTAGTATTTGAGGTAAGATATATCCTTCTTCACCCTAGGCATCAAAGCACTCAAATGTCCACTTGCAGATTTTTCAGAGTGTTTCCAAATTGCTCAATCAAAGGACAGGTTCATTTCTGTGTATTGAATGCATACATCAGAAAGAAGTTGTTCAGAATGCTTCTGTCTAGTTTTTATGTGAAGATATTTTGTAACCCACATTGGATGAAATAATCTCAAATACCCACTTGCAGATTGCAGAAATAGACTGTTTCAAACCTGATGAACCTAGAGAAAGCTTTAACACTGTGAGATGAATACACACATGACAAAGAAATTTCGAAGAATATTTCTGTGTAGTTTTTGTGGGAAGATATATCCTTTTTCAAGAAAGGCCTCAAAGCACTCCAAATGTCCACTTGCAGATTCTTCAAACAGAGTGTTTGCAAATAGCTCAATCAATAGAAAGATGCAGCTCTGTGTATTGAATGCATACATCAGAAAGAAGCTGTGAAGAATGCTTCTGTCTAGCTTTTATGTGAAGATATTTCATAACCCCCATTGGATGAAATAATCTCAAATATCCACTTGCAGTTTCTAGAAAAAGACTCTTTCAAACCTGCTGAACTTAGAGAAAGCTTTAACTCCGTGAGATGAATACGCACATCAGAAAGAAATTTCACAGAATGCTTCTGTGTAGTTTTTGTGGGAAGTTATATCCCTTTTCACCATAGGCCTGAATGCACTCCAAATGTCCACTTGCAGATTCTTCGAGCAGAGTGCTTCCAAACTGCTCAATCAAAAGAAAGTTGCAGCTCTGTGTATTGAACGCATACATCAGAAAGAAGTAGTTCAGTATGCTTCTGTCTAGTTTTAATGTGAAGATATTTCATCACCCGCATTGGATGAAATAATCTCAAATATGCACTTGAAGATTCTAGAAAAATACAGTTTCAAACCTGCTTTACCTAGAAGAAGCTTTAACACTGTGAGATGAATACACGCATCAGAAAGAAATTTCGCAGAATGTTTCTGTGTAGTTTTTGTGGGAAGATATATCCTTTTTCACCATAGGCCTCAAAGCTCTCCAAATGTCCAGTTGGACATTCTTCAAACAGAGTCTTTCCAAACTACTCAATAAAGAGGTTCAGCTCTGTGTATTGAATGCATACATCAGAAAGAAGTTGCTCAGTATGCTTCTGTCTAGTGTTTATGTGAAGATATTTCATTACCCGCATTGTACGAAATAATCTCAAATATCCACTTGCAGATTCTGGAAAAAGACTGTTTCAAACCTATTGAGCCTAGAGAAAGCTTTAACTCTGTGAGATGAATGCACACATCAGAAAGAAATTTCGCAGAATGCTTCTGAGTGGTATTTGTGGGAAGATATAACGTTTTTCACCACAGGCCTCAAAGCAATCAAAATGTCCAGTTGCAGATTGTTCAAAGAGAATGTTTCCAATCTGTTCATTTAATAGAAAGGTTCAGCTCTGTGTATTGAATGCATACATCAGAAAGAAGTTGTTCAGAATGCTTCTGTCTAGTTTTTATGTGAAGATATTTCATAACCAGCATTGGACGAAATAATCTCAAATATCCACCTGCAGATTCTAGAAAAAGACTTTTTCAAACCTGCTGAACCTAGAGAAAGCTTTAGCTCTGTGAGATGAATACACACATCACAAAGAAACTTTGCAGAATGATTTTGTGTAGTTTTTGTCGGAAAATATATCCTTTTTCACCACAAGCCAGAAAGCACTGCATATGTCCACTTGCAGATCCTTCAAACAGAGTGTTTCCAAACTGCTCAATCAAAAGAAAGGTTCAGCTCTGGGTATTGAATGCATACATCAGAAAGAAGTTGTTCAGAATCCTTCTGTCTAGTTTTTATGTGAAGATATTTCATAACCCGCATTGGACGAAATTATCTCAAATATCCACTTGCAGATTTTAGAAAAAGACTGTTTCAAACCGGCTGAGCCTAGAGAAAGCTTTAACTCTGTGAGATGAATACACACATCACAAAGAAATTTCACAGAATGCTTCTGTGTAGTTTTTTTGCGTAGATATATTCTGTTTAACCATAGGCCTCAAAGCACTCCTAATGTCCACTTGCAAATACTTCAAACAGTGTGTTTCCAAACTGCTCAATCAAAAGAAAGGTTCAGATCAGTGTATTGAATGCACCGATTAGAAGGAAGTTGTTCACAATGCTTCTGTTTCGTTTTTATGTGAAGATATTTCATAACTCGCATGCACGAAATAATCTCAAAATCCACTTGCAGATTCTAGAAACAGACTGTTTCAAACCTGCAGAAGCTAGAGAAAGATTTAACTCTGTCAGATGAAAACAGACATCACAAAGGAATTCTTGCAGAATCCTTCCGTGTAGTTTTGGTTGGAAGATATATCCTTTTTCACCATAGGCCTCAAAGCCCTCCAAATGTCCACTTGCAGATCCCTCGAACAGAGTGTTTCCAATCTGCTCAATCAAAACAAAGGTTCAGCTCTGTGTACTGAATGCATACATCAGAAAGAAGTGTTTCAGAATGCTTCTGTGTAGTTTTTAGGCGAAGATATTTCATAACCCGCATTGGACGAAATAATCCGACATATCCACTTGCAGATTCTAGAAAAAGATGGTTTCATGCCTGCGGAACCAAGAGAAAGCTTTAACTCTGCGAGATGAATACACACATCACAAAGAAATTTTGCAGAATAATTCTGTGAAGTTTTTGTGGGAAGATATATCCTTTTTCACCATAGGCTCCAAAGCCCTCCAAATGTCCACTTGCAGATTCCACAAACAGAGTGTTTACAAACTACTCAATCCAAAGGAAGGTTGAGCTCTGTGTATTGAATGCATACATCAGAAAGAAGTTGTTCAGAATGCTTCTGTCTAGTTTTTATGTGAATATATTTCATAACCCGCATGGGACGAAGCAATCTCAAATATCCACTTGCAGATTGTAGAAAAAGACTGTTTCAAACCTGCTGAATGTAGAGAAAGCTTTAACTCTGTCAGATAAATACACACATCACAAAGAAACTTCGCTGAATGCTTCTGTGTAGTTTTTGTGAGTAGATATGTCTTTTTTCACCATAGGCCTCAAATTACTCCCAATGTCCACTGGCGGATTCTGCAAACAGTGTGTTTCCAAACTGCTCAATGAAAAGAAAACTTCAGCTCTGTGTACTGAATGCATACATAAAAAGAAGTTGTTCAGAATGCTTCTGTCTAGTTTTTATGTGAAGATAATTCATAATATGCGTTGGACGAAATAATCTCAAATATCCACTGGCAGATTCTAGAAAAAGACACTTTGAAACCTGCTGAACCTAGAGAAAGCAATAAGTCTGTGAGATGAATACACACACAACAAAGAAATTTCGCAGAATGCTTCTGTGTAGTTTTTGCGGGAAGATATATACTTTTTCACCATGGGCCTCAAAGCACTCCAAATGTCCACTTGCAGAATCTTCAAAGACAGTGTTACAAAACTGCTCAATCAAAAGAAGGGTTCAACTCTCTGTGTTGAATGCACCGATCCCAAAGTAGTTGTTCAGAATGCTTCTGTGTAGTTTTTATGTGAGGATATTTCATAACTCGCATTGGATGAAGTAATCTCAAATATCCACTTGCAGATTCTAGAAAAAGACTGCTTCAAACCTACTGAGCCTAGAGAAACCTTTAACTCTGTGAGGTGAACACACACATCAAGAGAAATTTCGTAGAATGCTTCTGTGTAGTATTTGAGGTAAGATATATCCTTCTTCACCCTAGGCATCAAAGCACTCAAATGTCCACTTGCAGATTTTTCAGAGTGTTTCCAAATTGCTCAATCAAAGGACAGGTTCATTTCTGTGTATTGAATGCATACATCAGAAAGAAGTTGTTCAGAATGCTTCTGTCTAGTTTTTATGTGAAGATATTTTGTAACCCACATTGGATGAAATAATCTCAAATACCCACTTGCAGATTGCAGAAATAGACTGTTTCAAACCTGATGAACCTAGAGAAAGCTTTAACACTGTGAGATGAATACACACATGACAAAGAAATTTCGAAGAATATTTCTGTGTAGTTTTTGTGGGAAGATATATCCTTTTTCAAGAAAGGCCTCAAAGCACTCCAAATGTCCACTTGCAGATTCTTCAAACAGAGTGTTTGCAAATAGCTCAATCAATAGAAAGATGCAGCTCTGTGTATTGAATGCATACATCAGAAAGAAGCTGTGAAGAATGCTTCTGTCTAGCTTTTATGTGAAGATATTTCATAACCCCCATTGGATGAAATAATCTCAAATATCCACTTGCAGTTTCTAGAAAAAGACTCTTTCAAACCTGCTGAACTTAGAGAAAGCTTTAACTCCGTGAGATGAATACGCACATCAGAAAGAAATTTCACAGAATGCTTCTGTGTAGTTTTTGTGGGAAGTTATATCCCTTTTCACCATAGGCCTGAATGCACTCCAAATGTCCACTTGCAGATTCTTCGAGCAGAGTGCTTCCAAACTGCTCAATCAAAAGAAAGTTGCAGCTCTGTGTATTGAACGCATACATCAGAAAGAAGTAGTTCAGTATGCTTCTGTCTAGTTTTAATGTGAAGATATTTCATCACCCGCATTGGATGAAATAATCTCAAATATGCACTTGAAGATTCTAGAAAAATACAGTTTCAAACCTGCTTTACCTAGAAGAAGCTTTAACACTGTGAGATGAATACACGCATCAGAAAGAAATTTCGCAGAATGTTTCTGTGTAGTTTTTGTGGGAAGATATATCCTTTTTCACCATAGGCCTCAAAGGTCTCCAAATGTCCAGTTGGACATTCTTCAAACAGAGTCTTTCCAAACTACTCAATAAAGAGGTTCAGCTCTGTGTATTGAATGCATACATCAGAAAGAAGTTGCTCAGTATGCTTCTGTCTAGTGTTTATGTGAAGATATTTCATTACCCGCATTGTACGAAATAATCTCAAATATCCACTTGCAGATTCTGGAAAAAGACTGTTTCCAACCTATTGAGCCTAGAGAAAGCTTTAACTCTGTGAGATGAATGCACACATCAGAAAGAAATTTCGCAGAATGCTTCTGAGTGGTATTTGTGGGAAGATATAACGTTTTTCACCACAGGCCTCAAAGCAATCAAAATGTCCAGTTGCAGATTGTTCAAAGAGAATGTTTCCAATCTGTTCATTTAATAGAAAGGTTCAGCTCTGTGTATTGAATGCATACATCAGAAAGAAGTTGTTCAGAATGCTTCTGTCTAGTTTTTATGTGAAGATATTTCATAACCAGCATTGGACGAAATAATCTCAAATATCCACCTGCAGATTCTAGAAAAAGACTTTTTCAAACCTGCTGAACCTAGAGAAAGCTTTAGCTCTGTGAGATGAATACACACATCACAAAGAAACTTTGCAGAATGATTTTGTGTAGTTTTTGTCGGAAAATATATCCTTTTTCACCACAAGCCAGAAAGCACTGCATATGTCCACTTGCAGATCCTTCAAACAGAGTGTTTCCAAACTGCTCAATCAAAAGAAAGGTTCAGCTCTGGGTATTGAATGCATACATCAGAAAGAAGTTGTTCAGAATCCTTCTGTCTAGTTTTTATGTGAAGATATTTCATAACCCGCATTGGACGAAATTATCTCAAATATCCACTTGCAGATTTTAGAAAAAGACTGTTTCAAACCGGCTGAGCCTAGAGAAAGCTTTAACTCTGTGAGATGAATACACACATCACAAAGAAATTTCACAGAATGCTTCTGTGTAGTTTTTTTGCGTAGATATATTCTGTTTAACCATAGGCCTCAAAGCACTCCTAATGTCCACTTGCAAATACTTCAAACAGTGTGTTTCCAAACTGCTCAATCAAAAGAAAGGTTCAGATCAGTGTATTGAATGCACCGATTAGAAGGAAGTTGTTCACAATGCTTCTGTTTCGTTTTTATGTGAAGATATTTCATAACTCGCATGCACGAAATAATCTCAAAATCCACTTGCAGATTCTAGAAACAGACTGTTTCAAACCTGCAGAAGCTAGAGAAAGATTTAACTCTGTCAGATGAAAACAGACATCACAAAGGAATTCTTGCAGAATCCTTCCGTGTAGTTTTGGTTGGAAGATATATCCTTTTTCACCATAGGCCTCAAAGCCCTCCAAATGTCCACTTGCAGATCCCTCGAACAGAGTGTTTCCAATCTGCTCAATCAAAACAATGGTTCAGCTCTGTGTACTGAATGCATACATCAGAAAGAAGTGTTTCAGAATGCTTCTGTGTAGTTTTTAGGCGAAGATATTTCATAACCCGCATTGGACGAAATAATCCGACATATCCACTTGCAGATTCTAGAAAAAGATGGTTTCATGCCTGCGGAACCAAGAGAAAGCTTTAACTCTGCGAGATGAATACACACATCACAAAGAAATTTTGCAGAATAATTCTGTGAAGTTTATGTGGGAAGATATATCCTTTTTCACCATAGGCTCCAAAGCCCTCCAAATGTCCACTTGCAGATTCCACAAACAGAGTGTTTACAAACTACTCAATCCAAAGGAAGGTTGAGCTCTGTGTATTGAATGCATACATCAGAAAGAAGTTGTTCAGAATGCTTCTGTCTAGTTTTTATGTGAATATATTTCATAACCCGCATGGGACGAAGCAATCTCAAATATCCACTTGCAGATTGTAGAAAAAGACTGTTTCAAACCTGCTGAATGTAGAGAAAGCTTTAACTCTGTCAGATAAATACACACATCACAAAGAAACTTCGCTGAATGCTTCTGTGTAGTTTTTGTGAGTAGATATGTCTTTTTTCACCATAGGCCTCAAATTACTCCCAATGTCCACTGGCGGATTCTGCAAACAGTGTGTTTCCAAACTGCTCAATGAAAAGAAAAGTTCAGCTCTGTGTACTGAATGCATACATAAAAAGAAGTTGTTCAGAATGCTTCTGTCTAGTTTTTATGTGAAGATAATTCATAATATGCGTTGGACGAAATAATCTCAAATATCCACTGGCAGATTCTAGAAAAAGACACTTTGAAACCTGCTGAACCTAGAGAAAGCAATAAGTCTGTGAGATGAATACACACACAACAAAGAAATTTCGCAGAATGCTTCTGTGTAGTTTTTGCGGGAAGATATATACTTTTTCACCATGGGCCTCAAAGCACTCCAAATGTCCACTTGCAGAATCTTCAAAGACAGTGTTACAAAACTGCTCAATCAAAAGAAGGGTTCAACTCTCTGTGTTGAATGCACCGATCCCAAAGTAGTTGTTCAGAATGCTTCTGTGTAGTTTTTATGTGAGGATATTTCATAACTCGCATTGGATGAAGTAATCTCAAATATCCACTTGCAGATTCTAGAAAAAGACTGCTTCAAACCTACTGAGCCTAGAGAAACCTTTAACTCTGTGAGGTGAACACACACATCAAGAGAAATTTCGTAGAATGCTTCTGTGTAGTATTTGAGGTAAGATATATCCTTCTTCACCCTAGGCATCAAAGCACTCAAATGTCCACTTGCAGATTTTTCAGAGTGTTTCCAAATTGCTCAATCAAAGGACAGGTTCATTTCTGTGTATTGAATGCATACATCAGAAAGAAGTTGTTCAGAATGCTTCTGTCTAGTTTTTATGTGAAGATATTTTGTAACCCACATTGGATGAAATAATCTCAAATACCCACTTGCAGATTGCAGAAATAGACTGTTTCAAACCTGATGAACCTAGAGAAAGCTTTAACACTGTGAGATGAATACACACATGACAAAGAAATTTCGAAGAATATTTCTGTGTAGTTTTTGTGGGAAGATATATCCTTTTTCAAGAAAGGCCTCAAAGCACTCCAAATGTCCACTTGCAGATTCTTCAAACAGAGTGTTTGCAAATAGCTCAATCAATAGAAAGATGCAGCTCTGTGTATTGAATGCATACATCAGAAAGAAGCTGTGAAGAATGCTTCTGTCTAGCTTTTATGTGAAGATATTTCATAACCCCCATTGGATGAAATAATCTCAAATATCCACTTGCAGTTTCTAGAAAAAGACTCTTTCAAACCTGCTGAACTTAGAGAAAGCTTTAACTCCGTGAGATGAATACGCACATCAGAAAGAAATTTCACAGAATGCTTCTGTGTAGTTTTTGTGGGAAGTTATATCCCTTTTCACCATAGGCCTGAATGCACTCCAAATGTCCACTTGCAGATTCTTCGAGCAGAGTGCTTCCAAACTGCTCAATCAAAAGAAAGTTGCAGCTCTGTGTATTGAACGCATACATCAGAAAGAAGTAGTTCAGTATGCTTCTGTCTAGTTTTAATGTGAAGATATTTCATCACCCGCATTGGATGAAATAATCTCAAATATGCACTTGAAGATTCTAGAAAAATACAGTTTCAAACCTGCTTTACCTAGAAGAAGCTTTAACACTGTGAGATGAATACACGCATCAGAAAGAAATTTCGCAGAATGTTTCTGTGTAGTTTTTGTGGGAAGATATATCCTTTTTCACCATAGGCCTCAAAGCTCTCCAAATGTCCAGTTGGACATTCTTCAAACAGAGTCTTTCCAAACTACTCAATAAAGAGGTTCAGCTCTGTGTATTGAATGCATACATCAGAAAGAAGTTGCTCAGTATGCTTCTGTCTAGTGTTTATGTGAAGATATTTCATTACCCGCATTGTACGAAATAATCTCAAATATCCACTTGCAGATTCTGGAAAAAGACTGTTTCCAACCTATTGAGCCTAGAGAAAGCTTTAACTCTGTGAGATGAATGCACACATCAGAAAGAAATTTCGCAGAATGCTTCTGAGTGGTATTTGTGGGAAGATATAACGTTTTTCACCACAGGCCTCAAAGCAATCAAAATGTCCAGTTGCAGATTGTTCAAAGAGAATGTTTCCAATCTGTTCATTTAATAGAAAGGTTCAGCTCTGTGTATTGAATGCATACATCAGAAAGAAGTTGTTCAGAATGCTTCTGTCTAGTTTTTATGTGAAGATATTTCATAACCAGCATTGGACGAAATAATCTCAAATATCCACCTGCAGATTCTAGAAAAAGACTTTTTCAAACCTGCTGAACCTAGAGAAAGCTTTAGCTCTGTGAGATGAATACACACATCACAAAGAAACTTTGCAGAATGATTTTGTGTAGTTTTTGTCGGAAAATATATCCTTTTTCACCACAAGCCAGAAAGCACTGCATATGTCCACTTGCAGATCCTTCAAACAGAGTGTTTCCAAACTGCTCAATCAAAAGAAAGGTTCAGCTCTGGGTATTGAATGCATACATCAGAAAGAAGTTGTTCAGAATCCTTCTGTCTAGTTTTTATGTGAAGATATTTCATAACCCGCATTGGACGAAATTATCTCAAATATCCACTTGCAGATTTTAGAAAAAGACTGTTTCAAACCGGCTGAGCCTAGAGAAAGCTTTAACTCTGTGAGATGAATACACACATCACAAAGAAATTTCACAGAATGCTTCTGTGTAGTTTTTTTGCGTAGATATATTCTGTTTAACCATAGGCCTCAAAGCACTCCTAATGTCCACTTGCAAATACTTCAAACAGTGTGTTTCCAAACTGCTCAATCAAAAGAAAGGTTCAGATCAGTGTATTGAATGCACCGATTAGAAGGAAGTTGTTCACAATGCTTCTGTTTCGTTTTTATGTGAAGATATTTCATAACTCGCATGCACGAAATAATCTCAAAATCCACTTGCAGATTCTAGAAACAGACTGTTTCAAACCTGCAGAAGCTAGAGAAAGATTTAACTCTGTCAGATGAAAACAGACATCACAAAGGAATTCTTGCAGAATCCTTCCGTGTAGTTTTGGTTGGAAGATATATCCTTTTTCACCATAGGCCTCAAAGCCCTCCAAATGTCCACTTGCAGATCCCTCGAACAGAGTGTTTCCAATCTGCTCAATCAAAACAAAGGTTCAGCTCTGTGTACTGAATGCATACATCAGAAAGAAGTGTTTCAGAATGCTTCTGTGTAGTTTTTAGGCGAAGATATTTCATAACCCGCATTGGACGAAATAATCCGACATATCCACTTGCAGATTCTAGAAAAAGATGGTTTCATGCCTGCGGAACCAAGAGAAAGCTTTAACTCTGCGAGATGAATACACACATCACAAAGAAATTTTGCAGAATAATTCTGTGAAGTTTTTGTGGGAAGATATATCCTTTTTCACCATAGGCTCCAAAGCCCTCCAAATGTCCACTTGCAGATTCCACAAACAGAGTGTTTACAAACTACTCAATCCAAAGGAAGGTTGAGCTCTGTGTATTGAATGCATACATCAGAAAGAAGTTGTTCAGAATGCTTCTGTCTAGTTTTTATGTGAATATATTTCATAACCCGCATGGGACGAAGCAATCTCAAATATCCACTTGCAGATTGTAGAAAAAGACTGTTTCAAACCTGCTGAATGTAGAGAAAGCTTTAACTCTGTCAGATAAATACACACATCACAAAGAAACTTCGCTGAATGCTTCTGTGTAGTTTTTGTGAGTAGATATGTCTTTTTTCACCATAGGCCTCAAATTACTCCCAATGTCCACTGGCGGATTCTGCAAACAGTGTGTTTCCAAACTGCTCAATGAAAAGAAAAGTTCAGCTCTGTGTACTGAATGCATACATAAAAAGAAGTTGTTCAGAATGCTTCTGTCTAGTTTTTATGTGAAGATAATTCATAATATGCGTTGGACGAAATAATCTCAAATATCCACTGGCAGATTCTAGAAAAAGACACTTTGAAACCTGCTGAACCTAGAGAAAGCAATAAGTCTGTGAGATGAATACACACACAACAAAGAAATTTCGCAGAATGCTTCTGTGTAGTTTTTGCGGGAAGATATATACTTTTTCACCATGGGCCTCAAAGCACTCCAAATGTCCACTTGCAGAATCTTCAAAGACAGTGTTACAAAACTGCTCAATCAAAAGAAGGGTTCAACTCTCTGTGTTGAATGCACCGATCCCAAAGTAGTTGTTCAGAATGCTTCTGTGTAGTTTTTATGTGAGGATATTTCATAACTCGCATTGGATGAAGTAATCTCAAATATCCACTTGCAGATTCTAGAAAAAGACTGCTTCAAACCTACTGAGCCTAGAGAAACCTTTAACTCTGTGAGGTGAACACACACATCAAGAGAAATTTCGTAGAATGCTTCTGTGTAGTATTTGAGGTAAGATATATCCTTCTTCACCCTAGGCATCAAAGCACTCAAATGTCCACTTGCAGATTTTTCAGAGTGTTTCCAAATTGCTCAATCAAAGGACAGGTTCATTTCTGTGTATTGAATGCATACATCAGAAAGAAGTTGTTCAGAATGCTTCTGTCTAGTTTTTATGTGAAGATATTTTGTAACCCACATTGGATGAAATAATCTCAAATACCCACTTGCAGATTGCAGAAATAGACTGTTTCAAACCTGATGAACCTAGAGAAAGCTTTAACACTGTGAGATGAATACACACATGACAAAGAAATTTCGAAGAATATTTCTGTGTAGTTTTTGTGGGAAGATATATCCTTTTTCAAGAAAGGCCTCAAAGCACTCCAAATGTCCACTTGCAGATTCTTCAAACAGAGTGTTTGCAAATAGCTCAATCAATAGAAAGATGCAGCTCTGTGTATTGAATGCATACATCAGAAAGAAGCTGTGAAGAATGCTTCTGTCTAGCTTTTATGTGAAGATATTTCATAACCCCCATTGGATGAAATAATCTCAAATATCCACTTGCAGTTTCTAGAAAAAGACTCTTTCAAACCTGCTGAACTTAGAGAAAGCTTTAACTCCGTGAGATGAATACGCACATCAGAAAGAAATTTCACAGAATGCTTCTGTGTAGTTTTTGTGGGAAGTTATATCCCTTTTCACCATAGGCCTGAATGCACTCCAAATGTCCACTTGCAGATTCTTCGAGCAGAGTGCTTCCAAACTGCTCAATCAAAAGAAAGTTGCAGCTCTGTGTATTGAACGCATACATCAGAAAGAAGTAGTTCAGTATGCTTCTGTCTAGTTTTAATGTGAAGATATTTCATCACCCGCATTGGATGAAATAATCTCAAATATGCACTTGAAGATTCTAGAAAAATACAGTTTCAAACCTGCTTTACCTAGAAGAAGCTTTAACACTGTGAGATGAATACACGCATCAGAAAGAAATTTCGCAGAATGTTTCTGTGTAGTTTTTGTGGGAAGATATATCCTTTTTCACCATAGGCCTCAAAGCTCTCCAAATGTCCAGTTGGACATTCTTCAAACAGAGTCTTTCCAAACTACTCAATAAAGAGGTTCAGCTCTGTGTATTGAATGCATACATCAGAAAGAAGTTGCTCAGTATGCTTCTGTCTAGTGTTTATGTGAAGATATTTCATTACCCGCATTGTACGAAATAATCTCAAATATCCACTTGCAGATTCTGGAAAAAGACTGTTTCCAACCTATTGAGCCTAGAGAAAGCTTTAACTCTGTGAGATGAATGCACACATCAGAAAGAAATTTCGCAGAATGCTTCTGAGTGGTATTTGTGGGAAGATATAACGTTTTTCACCACAGGCCTCAAAGCAATCAAAATGTCCAGTTGCAGATTGTTCAAAGAGAATGTTTCCAATCTGTTCATTTAATAGAAAGGTTCAGCTCTGTGTATTGAATGCATACATCAGAAAGAAGTTGTTCAGAATGCTTCTGTCTAGTTTTTATGTGAAGATATTTCATAACCAGCATTGGACGAAATAATCTCAAATATCCACCTGCAGATTCTAGAAAAAGACTTTTTCAAACCTGCTGAACCTAGAGAAAGCTTTAGCTCTGTGAGATGAATACACACATCACAAAGAAATTTTGCAGAATGATTTTGTGTAGTTTTTGTCGGAAAATATATCCTTTTTCACCACAAGCCAGAAAGCACTGCATATGTCCACTTGCAGATCCTTCAAACAGAGTGTTTCCAAACTGCTCAATCAAAAGAAAGGTTCAGCTCTGGGTATTGAATGCATACATCAGAAAGAAGTTGTTCAGAATCCTTCTGTCTAGTTTTTATGTGAAGATATTTCATAACCCGCATTGGACGAAATTATCTCAAATATCCACTTGCAGATTTTAGAAAAAGACTGTTTCAAACCGGCTGAGCCTAGAGAAAGCTTTAACTCTGTGAGATGAATACACACATCACAAAGAAATTTCACAGAATGCTTCTGTGTAGTTTTTTTGCGTAGATATATTCTGTTTAACCATAGGCCTCAAAGCACTCCTAATGTCCACTTGCAAATACTTCAAACAGTGTGTTTCCAAACTGCTCAATCAAAAGAAAGGTTCAGATCAGTGTATTGAATGCACCGATTAGAAGGAAGTTGTTCACAATGCTTCTGTTTCGTTTTTATGTGAAGATATTTCATAACTCGCATGCACGAAATAATCTCAAAATCCACTTGCAGATTCTAGAAACAGACTGTTTCAAACCTGCAGAAGCTAGAGAAAGATTTAACTCTGTCAGATGAAAACAGACATCACAAAGGAATTCTTGCAGAATCCTTCCGTGTAGTTTTGGTTGGAAGATATATCCTTTTTCACCATAGGCCTCAAAGCCCTCCAAATGTCCACTTGCAGATCCCTCGAACAGAGTGTTTCCAATCTGCTCAATCAAAACAAAGGTTCAGCTCTGTGTACTGAATGCATACATCAGAAAGAAGTGTTTCAGAATGCTTCTGTGTAGTTTTTAGGCGAAGATATTTCATAACCCGCATTGGACGAAATAATCCGACATATCCACTTGCAGATTCTAGAAAAAGATGGTTTCATGCCTGCGGAACCAAGAGAAAGCTTTAACTCTGCGAGATGAATACACACATCACAAAGAAATTTTGCAGAATAATTCTGTGAAGTTTTTGTGGGAAGATATATCCTTTTTCACCATAGGCTCCAAAGCCCTCCAAATGTCCACTTGCAGATTCCACAAACAGAGTGTTTACAAACTACTCAATCCAAAGGAAGGTTGAGCTCTGTGTATTGAATGCATACATCAGAAAGAAGTTGTTCAGAATGCTTCTGTCTAGTTTTTATGTGAATATATTTCATAACCCGCATGGGACGAAGCAATCTCAAATATCCACTTGCAGATTGTAGAAAAAGACTGTTTCAAACCTGCTGAATGTAGAGAAAGCTTTAACTCTGTCAGATAAATACACACATCACAAAGAAACTTCGCTGAATGCTTCTGTGTAGTTTTTGTGAGTAGATATGTCTTTTTTCACCATAGGCCTCAAATTACTCCCAATGTCCACTGGCGGATTCTGCAAACAGTGTGTTTCCAAACTGCTCAATGAAAAGAAAAGTTCAGCTCTGTGTACTGAATGCATACATAAAAAGAAGTTGTTCAGAATGCTTCTGTCTAGTTTTTATGTGAAGATAATTCATAATATGCATTGGACGAAATAATCTCAAATATCCACTGGCAGATTCTAGAAAAAGACACTTTGAAACCTGCTGAACCTAGAGAAAGCAATAAGTCTGTGAGATGAATACACACACAACAAAGAAATTTCGCAGAATGCTTCTGTGTAGTTTTTGCGGGAAGATATATACTTTTTCACCATGGGCCTCAAAGCACTCCAAATGTCCACTTGCAGAATCTTCAAAGACAGTGTTACAAAACTGCTCAATCAAAAGAAGGGTTCAACTCTCTGTGTTGAATGCACCGATCCCAAAGTAGTTGTTCAGAATGCTTCTGTGTAGTTTTTATGTGAGGATATTTCATAACTCGCATTGGATGAAGTAATCTCAAATATCCACTTGCAGATTCTAGAAAAAGACTGCTTCAAACCTACTGAGCCTAGAGAAACCTTTAACTCTGTGAGGTGAACACACACATCAAGAGAAATTTCGTAGAATGCTTCTGTGTAGTATTTGAGGTAAGATATATCCTTCTTCACCCTAGGCATCAAAGCACTCAAATGTCCACTTGCAGATTTTTCAGAGTGTTTCCAAATTGCTCAATCAAAGGACAGGTTCATTTCTGTGTATTGAATGCATACATCAGAAAGAAGTTGTTCAGAATGCTTCTGTCTAGTTTTTATGTGAAGATATTTTGTAACCCACATTGGATGAAATAATCTCAAATACCCACTTGCAGATTGCAGAAATAGACTGTTTCAAACCTGATGAACCTAGAGAAAGCTTTAACACTGTGAGATGAATACACACATGACAAAGAAATTTCGAAGAATATTTCTGTGTAGTTTTTGTGGGAAGATATATCCTTTTTCAAGAAAGGCCTCAAAGCACTCCAAATGTCCACTTGCAGATTCTTCAAACAGAGTGTTTGCAAATAGCTCAATCAATAGAAAGATGCAGCTCTGTGTATTGAATGCATACATCAGAAAGAAGCTGTGAAGAATGCTTCTGTCTAGCTTTTATGTGAAGATATTTCATAACCCCCATTGGATGAAATAATCTCAAATATCCACTTGCAGTTTCTAGAAAAAGACTCTTTCAAACCTGCTGAACTTAGAGAAAGCTTTAACTCCGTGAGATGAATACGCACATCAGAAAGAAATTTCACAGAATGCTTCTGTGTAGTTTTTGTGGGAAGTTATATCCCTTTTCACCATAGGCCTGAATGCACTCCAAATGTCCACTTGCAGATTCTTCGAGCAGAGTGCTTCCAAACTGCTCAATCAAAAGAAAGTTGCAGCTCTGTGTATTGAACGCATACATCAGAAAGAAGTAGTTCAGTATGCTTCTGTCTAGTTTTAATGTGAAGATATTTCATCACCCGCATTGGATGAAATAATCTCAAATATGCACTTGAAGATTCTAGAAAAATACAGTTTCAAACCTGCTTTACCTAGAAGAAGCTTTAACACTGTGAGATGAATACACGCATCAGAAAGAAATTTCGCAGAATGTTTCTGTGTAGTTTTTGTGGGAAGATATATCCTTTTTCACCATAGGCCTCAAAGCTCTCCAAATGTCCAGTTGGACATTCTTCAAACAGAGTGTTTCCAAACTACTCAATAAAGAGGTTCAGCTCTGTGTATTGAATGCATACATCAGAAAGAAGTTGCTCAGTATGCTTCTGTCTAGTGTTTATGTGAAGATATTTCATTACCCGCATTGTACGAAATAATCTCAAATATCCACTTGCAGATTCTGGAAAAAGACTGTTTCAAACCTATTGAGCCTAGAGAAAGCTTTAACTCTGTGAGATGAATGCACACATCAGAAAGAAATTTCGCAGAATGCTTCTGAGTGGTATTTGTGGGAAGATATAACGTTTTTCACCACAGGCCTCAAAGCAATCAAAATGTCCAGTTGCAGATTGTTCAAAGAGAATGTTTCCAATCTGTTCATTTAATAGAAAGGTTCAGCTCTGTGTATTGAATGCATACATCAGAAAGAAGTTGTTCAGAATGCTTCTGTCTAGTTTTTATGTGAAGATATTTCATAACCAGCATTGGACGAAATAATCTCAAATATCCACCTGCAGATTCTAGAAAAAGACTTTTTCAAACCTGCTGAACCTAGAGAAAGCTTTAGCTCTGTGAGATGAATACACACATCACAAAGAAATTTTGCAGAATGATTTTGTGTAGTTTTTGTCGGAAAATATATCCTTTTTCACCACAAGCCAGAAAGCACTGCATATGTCCACTTGCAGATCCTTCAAACAGAGTGTTTCCAAACTGCTCAATCAAAAGAAAGGTTCAGCTCTGGGTATTGAATGCATACATCAGAAAGAAGTTGTTCAGAATCCTTCTGTCTAGTTTTTATGTGAAGATATTTCATAACCCGCATTGGACGAAATTATCTCAAATATCCACTTGCAGATTTTAGAAAAAGACTGTTTCAAACCGGCTGAGCCTAGAGAAAGCTTTAACTCTGTGAGATGAATACACACATCACAAAGAAATTTCACAGAATGCTTCTGTGTAGTTTTTTTGCGTAGATATATTCTGTTTAACCGTAGGCCTCAAAGCACTCCTAATGTCCACTTGCAAATACTTCAAACAGTGTGTTTCCAAACTGCTCAATCAAAAGAAAGGTTCAGATCAGTGTATTGAATGCACCGATTAGAAGGAAGTTGTTCACAATGCTTCTGTTTCGTTTTTATGTGAAGATATTTCATAACTCGCATGCACGAAATAATCTCAAAATCCACTTGCAGATTCTAGAAACAGACTGTTTCAAACCTGCAGAAGCTAGAGAAAGATTTAACTCTGTCAGATGAAAACAGACATCACAAAGGAATTCTTGCAGAATCCTTCCGTGTAGTTTTGGTTGGAAGATATATCCTTTTTCACCATAGGCCTCAAAGCCCTCCAAATGTCCACTTGCAGATTCCTCGAACAGAGAGTTTCCAATCTGCTCAATCAAAACAAAGGTTCAGCTCTGTGTACTGAATGCATACATCAGAAAGAAGTGTTTCAGAATGCTTCTGTGTAGTTTTTAGGCGAAGATATTTCATAACCCGCATTGGACAAAATAATCCGACATGTCCACTTGCAGATTCTAGAAAAAGATGGTTTCATGCCTGCGGAACCAAGAGAAAGCTTTAACTCTGCGAGATGAATACACACATCACAAAGAAATTTTGCAGAATAATTCTGTGAAGTTTTTGTGGGAAGATATATCCTTTTTCACCATAGGCTCCAAAGCCCTCCAAATGTCCACTTGCAGATTCCACAAACAGAGTGTTTACAAACTACTCAATCCAAAGGAAGGTTGAGCTCTGTGTATTGAATGCATACATCAGAAAGAAGTTGTTCAGAATGCTTCTGTCTAGTTTTTATGTGAATATATTTCATAACCCGCATGGGACGAAGCAATCTCAAATATCCACTTGCAGATTGTAGAAAAAGACTGTTTCAAACCTGCTGAATGTAGAGAAAGCTTTAACTCTGTCAGATAAATACACACATCACAAAGAAACTTCGCTGAATGCTTCTGTGTAGTTTTTGTGAGTAGATATGTCTTTTTTCACCATAGGCCTCAAATTACTCCCAATGTCCACTTGCGGATTCTGCAAACAGTGTGTTTCCAAACTGCTCAATGAAAAGAAAAGTTCAGCTCTGTGTACTGAATGCATACATAAAAAGAAGTTGTTCAGAATGCTTCTGTCGAGCTTTTATGTGAAGATAATTCATAATATGCGTTGGACGAAATAATCTCAAATATCCACTGGCAGATTCTAGAAAAAGACACTTTGAAACCTGCTGAACCTAGAGAAAGCAATAAGTCTGTGAGATGAATACACACACAACAAAGAAATTTCGCAGAATGCTTCTGTGTAGTTTTTGCGGGAAGATATATACTTTTTCACCATGGGCCTCAAAGCACTCCAAATGTCCACTTGCAGAATCTTCAAAGACAGTGTTACAAAACTGCTCAATCAAAAGAAGGGTTCAACTCTGTGTGTTGAATGCACCGATCCCAAAGTAGTTGTTCAGAATGCTTCTGTGTAGTTTTTATGTGAGGATATTTCATAACTCGCATTGGATGAAGTAATCCCAAATATCCACTTGCAGATTCCAGAAAAAGACTGCTTCAAACCTACTGAGCCTAGAGAAACCTTTAACTCTGTGAGGTGAACACACACATCAAGAGAAATTTCGTAGAATGCTTCTGTGTAGTATTTGAGGTAAGATGTATCCTTCTTCACCCTAGGCATCAAAGCACTCAAATGTCCACTTGCAGATTTTTCAGAGTGTTTCCAAATTGCTCAATCAAAGGACAGGTTCATTTCTGTGTATTGAATGCATACATCAGAAAGAAGTTGTTCAGAATGCTTCTGTCTAGTTTTTATGTGAAGATATTTTGTAACCCACATTGGATGAAATAATCTCAAATACCCACTTGCAGATTGCAGAAATAGACTGTTTCAAACCTGATGAACCTAGAGAAAGCTTTAACACTGTGAGATGAATACACACATGACAAAGAAATTTCGAAGAATATTTCTGTGTAGTTTTTGTGGGAAGATATATCCTTTTTCAAGAAAGGCCTCAAAGCACTCCAAATGTCCACTTGCAGATTCTTCAAACAGAGTGTTTGCAAATAGCTCAATCAATAGAAAGATGCAGCTCTGTGTATTGAATGCATACATCAGAAAGAAGCTGTGAAGAATGCTTCTGTCTAGCTTTTATGTGAAGATATTTCATAACCCGCATTGGATGAAATAATCTCAAATATCCACTTGCAGTTTCTAGAAAAAGACTCTTTCAAACCTGCTGAACTTAGAGAAAGCTTTAACTCCGTGAGATGAATACGCACATCAGAAAGAAATTTCACAGAATGCTTCTGTGTAGTTTTTGTGGGAAGTTATATCCCTTTTCACCATAGGCCTGAATGCACTCCAAATGTCCACTTGCAGATCCTTCGAGCAGAGTGCTTCCAAACTGCTCAATCAAAAGAAAGTTGCAGCTCTGTGTATTGAACGCATACATCAGAAAGAAGTAGTTCAGTATGCTTCTGTCTAGTTTTAATGTGAAGATATTTCATCACCCGCATTGGATGAAATAATCTCAAATATGCACTTGAAGATTCTAGAAAAATACAGTTTCAAACCTGCTTTACCTAGAAGAAGCTTTAACACTGTGAGATGAATACACGCATCAGAAAGAAATTTCGCAGAATGTTTCTGTGTAGTTTTTGTGGGAAGATATATCCTTTTTCACCATAGGCCTCAAAGCTCTCCAAATGTCCAGTTGGACATTCTTCAAACAGAGTGTTTCCAAACTACTCAATAAAGAGGTTCAGCTCTGTGTATTGAATGCATACATCAGAAAGAAGTTGCTCAGTATGCTTCTGTCTAGTGTTTATGTGAAGATATTTCATTACCCGCATTGTACGAAATAATCTCAAATATCCACTTGCAGATTCTGGAAAAAGACTGTTTCCAACCTATTGAGCCTAGAGAAAGCTTTAACTCTGTGAGATGAATGCACACATCAGAAAGAAATTTCGCAGAATGCTTCTGAGTGGTATTTGTGGGAAGATATAACGTTTTTCACCACAGGCCTCAAAGCAATCAAAATGTCCAGTTGCAGATTGTTCAAAGAGAATGTTTCCAATCTGTTCATTTAATAGAAAGGTTCAGCTCTGTGTATTGAATGCATACATCAGAAAGAAGTTGTTCAGAATGCTTCTGTCTAGTTTTTATGTGAAGATATTTCATAACCAGCATTGGACGAAATAATCTCAAATATCCACCTGCAGATTCTAGAAAAAGACTTTTTCAAACCTGCTGAACCTAGAGAAAGCTTTAGCTCTGTGAGATGAATACACACATCACAAAGAAATTTTTCAGAATGATTTTGTGTAGTTTTTGTCGGAAAATATATCCTTTTTCACCACAAGCCAGAAAGCACTGCATATGTCCACTTGCAGATCCTTCAAACAGAGTGTTTCCAAACTGCTCAATCAAAAGAAAGGTTCAGCTCTGGGTATTGAATGCATACATCAGAAAGAAGTTGTTCAGAATCCTTCTGTCTAGTTTTTATGTGAAGATATTTCATAACCCGCATTGGACGAAATTATCTCAAATATCCACTTGCAGATTTTAGAAAAAGACTGTTTCAAACCGGCTGAGCCTAGAGAAAGCTTTAACTCTGTGAGATGAATACACACATCACAAAGAAATTTCACAGAATGCTTCTGTGTAGTTTTTTTGCGTAGATATATTCTGTTTAACCATAGGCCTCAAAGCACTCCTAATGTCCACTTGCAAATACTTCAAACAGTGTGTTTCCAAACTGCTCAATCAAAAGAAAGGTTCAGATCAGTGTATTGAATGCACCGATTAGAAGGAAGTTGTTCACAATGCTTCTGTTTCGTTTTTATGTGAAGATATTTCATAACTCGCATGCACGAAATAATCTCAAAATCCACTTGCAGATTCTAGAAACAGACTGTTTCAAACCTGCAGAAGCTAGAGAAAGATTTAACTCTGTCAGATGAAAACAGACATCACAAAGGAATTCTTGCAGAATCCTTCCGTGTAGTTTTGGTTGGAAGATATATCCTTTTTCACCATAGGCCTCAAAGCCCTCCAAATGTCCACTTGCAGATTCCTCGAACAGAGTGTTTCCAATCTGCTCAATCAAAACAAAGGTTCAGCTCTGTGTACTGAATGCATACATCAGAAAGAAGTGTTTCAGAATGCTTCTGTGTAGTTTTTAGGCGAAGATATTTCATAACCCGCATTGGACGAAATAATCCGACATGTCCACTTGCAGATTCTAGAAAAAGATGGTTTCATGCCTGCGGAACCAAGAGAAAGCTTTAACTCTGCGAGATGAATACACACATCACAAAGAAATTTTGCAGAATAATTCTGTGAAGTTTTTGTGGGAAGATATATCCTTTTTCACCATAGGCTCCAAAGCCCTCCAAATGTCCACTTGCAGATTCCACAAACAGAGTGTTTACAAACTACTCAATCCAAAGGAAGGTTGAGCTCTGTGTATTGAATGCATACATCAGAAAGAAGTTGTTCAGAATGCTTCTGTCTAGTTTTTATGTGAATATATTTCATAACCCGCATGGGACGAAGCAATCTCAAATATCCACTTGCAGATTGTAGAAAAAGACTGTTTCAAACCTGCTGAATGTAGAGAAAGCTTTAACTCTGTCAGATAAATACACACATCACAAAGAAACTTCGCTGAATGCTTCTGTGTAGTTTTTGTGAGTAGATATGTCTTTTTTCACCATAGGCCTCAAATTACTCCCAATGTCCACTGGCGGATTCTGCAAACAGTGTGTTTCCAAACTGCTCAATGAAAAGAAAACTTCAGCTCTGTGTACTGAATGCATACATAAAAAGAAGTTGTTCAGAATGCTTCTGTCTAGTTTTTATGTGAAGATAGTTCATAATATGCGTTGGACGAAATAATCTCAAATATCCACTTGCAGATTCTAGAAAAAGACACTTTGAAACCTGCTGAACCTAGAGAAAGCAATAAGTCTGTGAGATGAATACACACACAACAAAGAAATTTCGCAGAATGCTTCTGTGTAGTTTTTGCGGGAAGATATATACTTTTTCACCATGGGCCTCAAAGCACTCCAAATGTCCACTTGCAGAATCTTCAAAGACAGTGTTACAAAACTGCTCAATCAAAAGAAGGGTTCAACTCTGTGTGTTGAATGCACCGATCCCAAAGTAGTTGTTCAGAATGCTTCTGTGTAGTTTTTATGTGAGGATATTTCATAACTCGCATTGGATGAAGTAATCTCAAATATCCACTTGCAGATTCTAGAAAAAGACTGCTTCAAACCTACTGAGCCTAGAGAAACCTTTAACTCTGTGAGGTGAACACACACATCAAGAGAAATTTCGTAGAATGCTTCTGTGTAGTATTTGAGGTAAGATGTATCCTTCTTCACCCTAGGCATCAAAGCACTCAAATGTCCACTTGCAGATTTTTCAGAGTGTTTCCAAATTGCTCAATCAAAGGACAGGTTCATTTCTGTGTATTGAATGCATACATCAGAAAGAAGTTGTTCAGAATGCTTCTGTCTAGTTTTTATGTGAAGATATTTTGTAACCCACATTGGATGAAATAATCTCAAATACCCACTTGCAGATTGCAGAAATAGACTGTTTCAAACCTGATGAACCTAGAGAAAGCTTTAACACTGTGAGATGAATACACACATGACAAAGAAATTTCGAAGAATATTTCTGTGTAGTTTTTGTGGGAAGATATATCCTTTTTCAAGAAAGGCCTCAAAGCACTCCAAATGTCCACTTGCAGATTCTTCAAACAGAGTGTTTGCAAATAGCTCAATCAATAGAAAGATGCAGCTCTGTGTATTGAATGCATACATCAGAAAGAAGCTGTGAAGAATGCTTCTGTCTAGCTTTTATGTGAAGATATTTCATAACCCGCATTGGATGAAATAATCTCAAATATCCACTTGCAGTTTCTAGAAAAAGACTCTTTCAAACCTGCTGAACTTAGAGAAAGCTTTAACTCCGTGAGATGAATACGCACATCAGAAAGAAATTTCACAGAATGCTTCTGTGTAGTTTTTGTGGGAAGTTATATCCCTTTTCACCATAGGCCTGAATGCACTCCAAATGTCCACTTGCAGATTCTTCGAGCAGAGTGCTTCCAAACTGCTCAATCAAAAGAAAGTTGCAGCTCTGTGTATTGAACGCATACATCAGAAAGAAGTAGTTCAGTATGCTTCTGTCTAGTTTTAATGTGAAGATATTTCATCACCCGCATTGGATGAAATAATCTCAAATATGCACTTGAAGATTCTAGAAAAACACAGTTTCAAACCTGCTTTACCTAGAAGAAGCTTTAACACTGTGAGATGAATACACGCATCAGAAAGAAATTTCGCAGAATGTTTCTGTGTAGTTTTTGTGGGAAGATATATCCTTTTTCACCATAGGCCTCAAAGCTCTCCAAATGTCCAGTTGGACATTCTTCAAACAGAGTGTTTCCAAACTACTCAATAAAGAGGTTCAGCTCTGTGTATTGAATGCATACATCAGAAAGAAGTTGCTCAGTATGCTTCTGTCTAGTGTTTATGTGAAGATATTTCATTACCCGCATTGTACGAAATAATCTCAAATATCCACTTGCAGATTCTGGAAAAAGACTGTTTCCAACCTATTGAGCCTAGAGAAAGCTTTAACTCTGTGAGATGAATGCACACATCAGAAAGAAATTTCGCAGAATGCTTCTGAGTGGTATTTGTGGGAAGATATAACGTTTTTCACCACAGGCCTCAAAGCAATCAAAATGTCCAGTTGCAGATTGTTCAAAGAGAATGTTTCCAATCTGTTCATTTAATAGAAAGGTTCAGCTCTGTGTATTGAATGCATACATCAGAAAGAAGTTGTTCAGAATGCTTCTGTCTAGTTTTTATGTGAAGATATTTCATAACCAGCATTGGACGAAATAATCTCAAATATCCACCTGCAGATTCTAGAAAAAGACTTTTTCAAACCTGCTGAACCTAGAGAAAGCTTTAGCTCTGTGAGATGAATACACACATCACAAGGAAATTTTGCAGAATGATTTTGTGTAGTTTTTGTCGGAAAATATATCCTTTTTCACCACAAGCCAGAAAGCACTGCATATGTCCACTTGCAGATCCTTCAAACAGAGTGTTTCCAAACTGCTCAATCAAAAGAAAGGTTCAGCTCTGGGTATTGAATGCATACATCAGAAAGAAGTTGTTCAGAATCCTTCTGTCTAGTTTTTATGTGAAGATATTTCATAACCCGCATTGGACGAAATTATCTCAAATATCCACTTGCAGATTTTAGAAAAAGACTGTTTCAAACCGGCTGAGCCTAGAGAAAGCTTTAACTCTGTGAGATGAATACACACATCACAAAGAAATTTCACAGAATGCTTCTGTGTAGTTTTTTTGCGTAGATATATTCTGTTTAACCGTAGGCCTCAAAGCACTCCTAATGTCCACTTGCAAATACTTCAAACAGTGTGTTTCCAAACTGCTCAATCAAAAGAAAGGTTCAGATCAGTGTATTGAATGCACCGATTAGAAGGAAGTTGTTCACAATGCTTCTGTTTCGTTTTTATGTGAAGATATTTCATAACTCGCATGCGCGAAATAATCTCAAAATCCACTTGCAGATTCTAGAAACAGACTGTTTCAAACCTGCAGAAGCTAGAGAAAGATTTAACTCTGTCAGATGAAAACAGACATCACAAAGGAATTCTTGCAGAATCCTTCCGTGTAGTTTTGGTTGGAAGATATATCCTTTTTCACCATAGGCCTCAAAGCCCTCCAAATGTCCACTTGCAGATTCCTCGAACAGAGTGTTTCCAATCTGCTCAATCAAAACAAAGGTTCAGCTCTGTGTACTGAATGCATACATCAGAAAGAAGTGTTTCAGAATGCTTCTGTGTAGTTTTTAGGCGAAGATATTTCATAACCCGCATTGGACGAAATAATCCGACATATCCACTTGCAGATTCTAGAAAAAGATGGTTTCATGCCTGCGGAACCAAGAGAAAGCTTTAACTCTGCGAGATGAATACACACATCACAAAGAAATTTTGCAGAATAATTCTGTGAAGTTTTTGTGGGAAGATATATCCTTTTTCACCATAGGCTCCAAAGCCCTCCAAATGTCCACTTGCAGATTCCACAAACAGAGTGTTTACAAACTACTCAATCCAAAGGAAGGTTGAGCTCTGTGTATTGAATGCATACATCAGAAAGAAGTTGTTCAGAATGCTTCTGTCTAGTTTTTATGTGAATATATTTCATAACCCGCATGGGACGAAGCAATCTCAAATATCCACTTGCAGATTGTAGAAAAAGACTGTTTCAAACCTGCTGAATGTAGAGAAAGCTTTAACTCTGTCAGATAAATACACACATCACAAAGAAACTTCGCTGAATGCTTCTGTGTAGTTTTTGTGAGTAGATATGTCTTTTTTCACCATAGGCCTCAAATTACTCCCAATGTCCACTGGCGGATTCTGCAAACAGTGTGTTTCCAAACTGCTCAATGAAAAGAAAACTTCAGCTCTGTGTACTGAATGCATACATAAAAAGAAGTTGTTCAGAATGCTTCTTTCTAGTTTTTATGTGAAGATAATTCATAATATGCATTGGACGAAATAATCTCAAATATCCACTTGCAGATTCTAGAAAAAGACACTTTGAAACCTGCTGAACCTAGAGAAAGCAATAAGTCTGTGAGATGAATACACACACAACAAAGAAATTTCGCAGAATGCTTCTGTGTAGTTTTTGCGGGAAGATATATACTTTTTCACCATGGGCCTCAAAGCACTCCAAATGTCCACTTGCAGAATCTTCAAAGACAGTGTTACAAAACTGCTCAATCAAAAGAAGGGTTCAACTCTGTGTGTTGAATGCACCGATCCCAAAGTAGTTGTTCAGAATGCTTCTGTGTAGTTTTTATGTGAGGATATTTCATAACTCGCATTGGATGAAGTAATCTCAAATATCCACTTGCAGATTCTAGAAAAAGACTGCTTCAAACCTACTGAGCCTAGAGAAACCTTTAACTCTGTGAGGTGAACACACACATCAAGAGAAATTTCGTAGAATGCTTCTGTGTAGTATTTGAGGTAAGATATATCCTTCTTCACCCTAGGCATCAAAGCACTCAAATGTCCACTTGCAGATTTTTCAGAGTGTTTCCAAATTGCTCAATCAAAGGACAGGTTCATTTCTGTGTATTGAATGCATACATCAGAAAGAAGTTGTTCAGAATGCTTCTGTCTAGTTTTTATGTGAAGATATTTTGTAACCCACATTGGATGAAATAATCTCAAATACCCACTTGCAGATTGCAGAAATAGACTGTTTCAAACCTGATGAACCTAGAGAAAGCTTTAACACTGTGAGATGAATACACACATCACAAAGAAATTTCGAAGAATATTTCTGTGTAGTTTTTGTGGGAAGATATATCCTTTTTCAAGAAAGGCCTCAAAGCACTCCAAATGTCCACTTGCAGATTCTTCAAACAGAGTGTTTGCAAATAGCTCAATCAATAGAAAGATGCAGCTCTGTGTATTGAATGCATACATCAGAAAGAAGCTGTGAAGAATGCTTCTGTCTAGCTTTTATGTGAAGATATTTCATAACCCGCATTGGATGAAATAATCTCAAATATCCACTTGCAGTTTCTAGAAAAAGACTCTTTCAAACCTGCTGAACTTAGAGAAAGCTTTAACTCCGTGAGATGAATACGCACATCAGAAAGAAATTTCACAGAATGCTTCTGTGTAGTTTTTGTGGGAAGTTATATCCCTTTTCACCATAGGCCTGAATGCACTCCAAATGTCCACTTGCAGATTCTTCGAGCAGAGTGCTTCCAAACTGCTCAATCAAAAGAAAGTTGCAGCTCTGTGTATTGAACGCATACATCAGAAAGAAGTAGTTCAGTATGCTTCTGTCTAGTTTTAATGTGAAGATATTTCATCACCCGCATTGGATGAAATAATCTCAAATATGCACTTGAAGATTCTAGAAAAATACAGTTTCAAACCTGCTTTACCTAGAAGAAGCTTTAACACTGTGAGATGAATACACGCATCAGAAAGAAATTTCGCAGAATGTTTCTGTGTAGTTTTTGTGGGAAGATATATCCTTTTTCACCATAGGCCTCAAAGCTCTCCAAATGTCCAGTTGGACATTCTTCACACAGAGTGTTTCCAAACTACTCAATAAAGAGGTTCAGCTCTGTGTATTGAATGCATACATCAGAAAGAAGTTGCTCAGTATGCTTCTGTCTAGTGTTTATGTGAAGATATTTCATTACCCGCATTGTACGAAATAATCTCAAATATCCACTTGCAGATTCTGGAAAAAGACTGTTTCAAACCTATTGAGCCTAGAGAAAGCTTTAACTCTGTGAGATGAATGCACACATCAGAAAGAAATTTCGCAGAATGCTTCTGAGTGGTATTTGTGGGAAGATATAACGTTTTTCACCACAGGCCTCAAAGCAATCAAAATGTCCAGTTGCAGATTGTTCAAAGAGAATGTTTCCAATCTGTTCATTTAATAGAAAGGTTCAGCTCTGTGTATTGAATGCATACATCAGAAAGAAGTTGTTCAGAATGCTTCTGTCTAGTTTTTATGTGAAGATATTTCATAACCAGCATTGGACGAAATAATCTCAAATATCCACCTGCAGATTCTAGAAAAAGACTTTTTCAAACCTGCTGAACCTAGAGAAAGCTTTAGCTCTGTGAGATGAATACACACATCACAAAGAAATTTTGCAGAATGATTTTGTGTAGTTTTTGTCGGAAAATATATCCTTTTTCACCACAAGCCAGAAAGCACTGCATATGTCCACTTGCAGATCCTTCAAACAGAGTGTTTCCAAACTGCTCAATCAAAAGAAAGGTTCAGCTCTGGGTATTGAATGCATACATCAGAAAGAAGTTGTTCACAATCCTTCTGTCTAGTTTTAATGTGAAGATATTTCATAACCCGCATTGGACGAAATTATCTCAACTATCCCCTTGCAGATTTTAGAAAAAGACTGTTTCCAACCGGCTGAGCCTAGAGAAAGCTTTAACTCTGTGAGATGAATACACACATCACAAAGAAATTTCACAGAATGCTTCTGTGTAGTTTTTTTGCGTAGATATATTCTGTTTAACCATAGGCCTCAAAGCACTCCTAATGTCCACTTGCAAATACTTCAAACAGTGTGTTTCCAAACTGCTCAATCAAAAGAAAGGTTCAGATCAGTGTATTGAATGCACCGATTAGAAGGAAGTTGTTCACAATGCTTCTGTTTCGTTTTTATGTGAAGATATTTCATAACTCGCATGCGCGAAATAATCTCAAAATCCACTTGCAGATTCTAGAAACAGACTGTTTCAAACCTGCAGAAGCTAGAGAAAGATTTAACTCTGTCAGATGAAAACAGACATCACAAAGGAATTCTTGCAGAATCCTTCCGTGTAGTTTTGGTTGGAAGATATATCCTTTTTCACCATAGGCCTCAAAGCCCTCCAAATGTCCACTTGCAGATTCCTCGAACAGAGTGTTTCCAATCTGCTCAATCAAAACAAAGGTTCAGCTCTGTGTACTGAATGCATACATCAGAAAGAAGTGTTTCAGAATGCTTCTGTGTAGTTTTTAGGCGAAGATATTTCATAACCCGCATTGGACGAAATAATCCGACATATCCACTTGCAGATTCTAGAAAAAGATGGTTTCATGCCTGCGGAACCAAGAGAAAGCTTTAACTCTGCGAGATGAATACACACATCACAAAGAAATTTTGCAGAATAATTCTGTGAAGTTTTTGTGGGAAGATATATCCTTTTTCACCATAGGCTCCAAAGCCCTCCAAATGTCCACTTGCAGATTCCACAAACAGAGTGTTTACAAACTACTCAATCCAAAGGAAGGTTGAGCTCTGTGTATTGAATGCATACATCAGAAAGAAGTTGTTCAGAATGCTTCTGTCTAGTTTTTATGTGAATATATTTCATAACCCGCATGGGACGAAGCAATCTCAAATATCCACTTGCAGATTGTAGAAAAAGACTGTTTCAAACCTGCTGAATGTAGAGAAAGCTTTAACTCTGTCAGATAAATACACACATCACAAAGAAACTTCGCTGAATGCTTCTGTGTAGTTTTTGTGAGTAGATATGTCTTTTTTCACCATAGGCCTCAAATTACTCCCAATGTCCACTGGCGGATTCTGCAAACAGTGTGTTTCCAAACTGCTCAATGAAAAGAAAACTTCAGCTCTGTGTACTGAATGCATACATAAAAAGAAGTTGTTCAGAATGCTTCTTTCTAGTTTTTATGTGAAGATAATTCATAATATGCATTGGACGAAATAATCTCAAATATCCACTTGCAGATTCTAGAAAAAGACACTTTGAAACCTGCTGAACCTAGAGAAAGCAATAAGTCTGTGAGATGAATACACACACAACAAAGAAATTTCGCAGAATGCTTCTGTGTAGTTTTTGCGGGAAGATATATACTTTTTCACCATGGGCCTCAAAGCACTCCAAATGTCCACTTGCAGAATCTTCAAAGACAGTGTTACAAAACTGCTCAATCAAAAGAAGGGTTCAACTCTGTGTGTTGAATGCACCGATCCCAAAGTAGTTGTTCAGAATGCTTCTGTGTAGTTTTTATGTGAGGATATTTCATAACTCGCATTGGATGAAGTAATCTCAAATATCCACTTGCAGATTCTAGAAAAAGACTGCTTCAAACCTACTGAGCCTAGAGAAACCTTTAACTCTGTGAGGTGAACACACACATCAAGAGAAATTTCGTAGAATGCTTCTGTGTAGTATTTGAGGTAAGATATATCCTTCTTCACCCTAGGCATCAAAGCACTCAAATGTCCACTTGCAGATTTTTCAGAGTGTTTCCAAATTGCTCAATCAAAGGACAGGTTCATTTCTGTGTATTGAATGCATACATCAGAAAGAAGTTGTTCAGAATGCTTCTGTCTAGTTTTTATGTGAAGATATTTTGTAACCCACATTGGATGAAATAATCTCAAATACCCACTTGCAGATTGCAGAAATAGACTGTTTCAAACCTGATGAACCTAGAGAAAGCTTTAACACTGTGAGATGAATACACACATGACAAAGAAATTTCGAAGAATATTTCTGTGTAGTTTTTGTGGGAAGATATATCCTTTTTCAAGAAAGGCCTCAAAGCACTCCAAATGTCCACTTGCAGATTCTTCAAACAGAGTGTTTGCAAATAGCTCAATCAATAGAAAGATGCAGCTCTGTGTATTGAATGCATACATCAGAAAGAAGCTGTGAAGAATGCTTCTGTCTAGCTTTTATGTGAAGATATTTCATAACCCGCATTGGATGAAATAATCTCAAATATCCACTTGCAGTTTCTAGAAAAAGACTCTTTCAAACCTGCTGAACTTAGAGAAAGCTTTAACTCCGTGAGATGAATACGCACATCAGAAAGAAATTTCACAGAATGCTTCTGTGTAGTTTTTGTGGGAAGTTATATCCCTTTTCACCATAGGCCTGAATGCACTCCAAATGTCCACTTGCAGATTCTTCGAGCAGAGTGCTTCCAAACTGCTCAATCAAAAGAAAGTTGCAGCTCTGTGTATTGAACGCATACATCAGAAAGAAGTAGTTCAGTATGCTTCTGTCTAGTTTTAATGTGAAGATATTTCATCACCCGCATTGGATGAAATAATCTCAAATATGCACTTGAAGATTCTAGAAAAATACAGTTTCAAACCTGCTTTACCTAGAAGAAGCTTTAACACTGTGAGATGAATACACGCATCAGAAAGAAATTTCGCAGAATGTTTCTGTGTAGTTTTTGTGGGAAGATATATCCTTTTTCACCATAGGCCTCAAAGCTCTCCAAATGTCCAGTTGGACATTCTTCACACAGAGTGTTTCCAAACTACTCAATAAAGAGGTTCAGCTCTGTGTATTGAATGCATACATCAGAAAGAAGTTGCTCAGTATGCTTCTGTCTAGTGTTTATGTGAAGATATTTCATTACCCGCATTGTACGAAATAATCTCAAATATCCACTTGCAGATTCTGGAAAAAGACTGTTTCAAACCTATTGAGCCTAGAGAAAGCTTTAACTCTGTGAGATGAATGCACACATCAGAAAGAAATTTCGCAGAATGCTTCTGAGTGGTATTTGTGGGAAGATATAACGTTTTTCACCACAGGCCTCAAAGCAATCAAAATGTCCAGTTGCAGATTGTTCAAAGAGAATGTTTCCAATCTGTTCATTTAATAGAAAGGTTCAGCTCTGTGTATTGAATGCATACATCAGAAAGAAGTTGTTCAGAATGCTTCTGTCTAGTTTTTATGTGAAGATATTTCATAACCAGCATTGGACGAAATAATCTCAAATATCCACCTGCAGATTCTAGAAAAAGACTTTTTCAAACCTGCTGAACCTAGAGAAAGCTTTAGCTCTGTGAGATGAATACACACATCACAAAGAAATTTTGCAGAATGATTTTGTGTAGTTTTTGTCGGAAAATATATCCTTTTTCACCACAAGCCAGAAAGCACTGCATATGTCCACTTGCAGATCCTTCAAACAGAGTGTTTCCAAACTGCTCAATCAAAAGAAAGGTTCAGCTCTGGGTATTGAATGCATACATCAGAAAGAAGTTGTTCAGAATCCTTCTGTCTAGTTTTAATGTGAAGATATTTCATAACCCGCATTGGACGAAATTATCTCAACTATCCACTTGCAGATTTTAGAAAAAGACTGTTTCCAACCGGCTGAGCCTAGAGAAAGCTTTAACTCTGTGAGATGAATACACACATCACAAAGAAATTTCACAGAATGCTTCTGTGTAGTTTTTTTGCGTAGATATATTCTGTTTAACCATAGGCCTCAAAGCACTCCTAATGTCCACTTGCAAATACTTCAAACAGTGTGTTTCCAAACTGCTCAATCAAAAGAAAGGTTCAGATCAGTGTATTGAATGCACCGATTAGAAGGAAGTTGTTCACAATGCTTCTGTTTCGTTTTTATGTGAAGATATTTCATAACTCGCATGCACGAAATAATCTCAAAATCCACTTGCAGATTCTAGAAACAGACTGTTTCAAACCTGCAGAAGCTAGAGAAAGATTTAACTCTGTCAGATGAAAACAGACATCACAAAGGAATTCTTGCAGAATCCTTCCGTGTAGTTTTGGTTGGAAGATATATTCTTTTTCACCATAGGCCTCAAAGCCCTCCAAATGTCCACTTGCAGATTCCTCGAACAGAGTGTTTCCAATCTGCTCAATCAAAACAAAGGTTCAGCTCTGTGTACTGAATGCATACATCAGAAAGAAGTGTTTCAGAATGCTTCTGTGTAGTTTTTAGGCGAAGATATTTCATAACCCGCATTGGACGAAATAATCCGACATATCCACTTGCAGATTCTAGAAAAAGATGGTTTCATGCCTGCGGAACCAAGAGAAAGCTTTAACTCTGCGAGATGAATACACACATCACAAAGAAATTTTGCAGAATAATTCTGTGAAGTTTTTGTGGGAAGATATATCCTTTTTCACCATAGGCTCCAAAGCCCTCCAAATGTCCACTTGCAGATTCCACAAACAGAGTGTTTACAAACTACTCAATCCAAAGGAAGGTTGAGCTCTGTGTATTGAATGCATACATCAGAAAGAAGTTGTTCAGAATGCTTCTGTCTAGTTTTTATGTGAATATATTTCATAACCCGCATGGGACGAAGCAATCTCAAATATCCACTTGCAGATTGTAGAAAAAGACTGTTTCAAACCTGCTGAATGTAGAGAAAGCTTTAACTCTGTCAGATAAATACACACATCACAAAGAAACTTCGCTGAATGCTTCTGTGTAGTTTTTGTGAGTAGATATGTCTTTTTTCACCATAGGCCTCAAATTACTCCCAATGTCCACTGGCGGATTCTGCAAACAGTGTGTTTCCAAACTGCTCAATGAAAAGAAAACTTCAGCTCTGTGTACTGAATGCATACATAAAAAGAAGTTTTTCAGAATGCTTCTTTCTAGTTTTTATGTGAAGATAATTCATAATATGCATTGGACGAAATAATCTCAAATATCCACTTGCAGATTCTAGAAAAAGACACTTTGAAACCTGCTGAACCTAGAGAAAGCAATAAGTCTGTGAGATGAATACACACACAACAAAGAAATTTCGCAGAATGCTTCTGTGTAGTTTTTGCGGGAAGATATATACTTTTTCACCATGGGCCTCAAAGCACTCCAAATGTCCACTTGCAGAATCTTCAAAGACAGTGTTACAAAACTGCTCAATCAAAAGAAGGGTTCAACTCTGTGTGTTGAATGCACCGATCCCAAAGTAGTTGTTCAGAATGCTTCTGTGTAGTTTTTATGTGAGGATATTTCATAACTCGCATTGGATGAAGTAATCTCAAATATCCACTTGCAGATTCTAGAAAAAGACTGCTTCAAACCTACTGAGCCTAGAGAAACCTTTAACTCTGTGAGGTGAACACACACATCAAGAGAAATTTCGTAGAATGCTTCTGTGTAGTATTTGAGGTAAGATATATCCTTCTTCACCCTAGGCATCAAAGCACTCAAATGTCCACTTGCAGATTTTTCAGAGTGTTTCCAAATTGCTCAATCAAAGGACAGGTTCATTTCTGTGTATTGAATGCATACATCAGAAAGAAGTTGTTCAGAATGCTTCTGTCTAGTTTTTATGTGAAGATATTTTGTAACCCACATTGGATGAAATAATCTCAAATACCCACTTGCAGATTGCAGAAATAGACTGTTTCAAACCTGATGAACCTAGAGAAAGCTTTAACACTGTGAGATGAATACACACATCACAAAGAAATTTCGAAGAATATTTCTGTGTAGTTTTTGTGGGAAGATATATCCTTTTTCAAGAAAGGCCTCAAAGCACTCCAAATGTCCACTTGCAGATTCTTCAAACAGAGTGTTTGCAAATAGCTCAATCAATAGAAAGATGCAGCTCTGTGTATTGAATGCATACATCAGAAAGAAGCTGTGAAGAATGCTTCTGTCTAGCTTTTATGTGAAGATATTTCATAACCCGCATTGGATGAAATAATCTCAAATATCCACTTGCAGTTTCTAGAAAAAGACTCTTTCAAACCTGCTGAACTTAGAGAAAGCTTTAACTCCGTGAGATGAATACGCACATCAGAAAGAAATTTCACAGAATGCTTCTGTGTAGTTTTTGTGGGAAGTTATATCCCTTTTCACCATAGGCCTGAATGCACTCCAAATGTCCACTTGCAGATTCTTCGAGCAGAGTGCTTCCAAACTGCTCAATCAAAAGAAAGTTGCAGCTCTGTGTATTGAACGCATACATCAGAAAGAAGTAGTTCAGTATGCTTCTGTCTAGTTTTAATGTGAAGATATTTCATCACCCGCATTGGATGAAATAATCTCAAATATGCACTTGAAGATTCTAGAAAAATACAGTTTCAAACCTGCTTTACCTAGAAGAAGCTTTAACACTGTGAGATGAATACACGCATCAGAAAGAAATTTCGCAGAATGTTTCTGTGTAGTTTTTGTGGGAAGATATATCCTTTTTCACCATAGGCCTCAAAGCTCTCCAAATGTCCAGTTGGACATTCTTCACACAGAGTGTTTCCAAACTACTCAATAAAGAGGTTCAGCTCTGTGTATTGAATGCATACATCAGAAAGAAGTTGCTCAGTATGCTTCTGTCTAGTGTTTATGTGAAGATATTTCATTACCCGCATTGTACGAAATAATCTCAAATATCCACTTGCAGATTCTGGAAAAAGACTGTTTCAAACCTATTGAGCCTAGAGAAAGCTTTAACTCTGTGAGATGAATGCACACATCAGAAAGAAATTTCGCAGAATGCTTCTGAGTGGTATTTGTGGGAAGATATAACGTTTTTCACCACAGGCCTCAAAGCAATCAAAATGTCCAGTTGCAGATTGTTCAAAGAGAATGTTTCCAATCTGTTCATTTAATAGAAAGGTTCAGCTCTGTGTATTGAATGCATACATCAGAAAGAAGTTGTTCAGAATGCTTCTGTCTAGTTTTTATGTGAAGATATTTCATAACCAGCATTGGACGAAATAATCTCAAATATCCACCTGCAGATTCTAGAAAAAGACTTTTTCAAACCTGCTGAACCTAGAGAAAGCTTTAGCTCTGTGAGATGAATACACACATCACAAAGAAATTTTGCAGAATGATTTTGTGTAGTTTTTGTCGGAAAATATATCCTTTTTCACCACAAGCCAGAAAGCACTGCATATGTCCACTTGCAGATCCTTCAAACAGAGTGTTTCCAAACTGCTCAATCAAAAGAAAGGTTCAGCTCTGGGTATTGAATGCATACATCAGAAAGAAGTTGTTCACAATCCTTCTGTCTAGTTTTAATGTGAAGATATTTCATAACCCGCATTGGACGAAATTATCTCAACTATCCACTTGCAGATTTTAGAAAAAGACTGTTTCCAACCGGCTGAGCCTAGAGAAAGCTTTAACTCTGTGAGATGAATACACACATCACAAAGAAATTTCACAGAATGCTTCTGTGTAGTTTTTTTGCGTAGATATATTCTGTTTAACCATAGGCCTCAAAGCACTCCTAATGTCCACTTGCAAATACTTCAAACAGTGTGTTTCCAAACTGCTCAATCAAAAGAAAGGTTCAGATCAGTGTATTGAATGCACCGATTAGAAGGAAGTTGTTCACAATGCTTCTGTTTCGTTTTTATGTGAAGATATTTCATAACTCGCATGCACGAAATAATCTCAAAATCCACTTGCAGATTCTAGAAACAGACTGTTTCAAACCTGCAGAAGCTAGAGAAAGATTTAACTCTGTCAGATGAAAACAGACATCACAAAGGAATTCTTGCAGAATCCTTCCGTGTAGTTTTGGTTGGAAGATATATCCTTTTTCACCATAGGCCTCAAAGCCCTCCAAATGTCCACTTGCAGATTCCTCGAACAGAGTGTTTCCAATCTGCTCAATCAAAACAAAGGTTCAGCTCTGTGTACTGAATGCATACATCAGAAAGAAGTGTTTCAGAATGCTTCTGTGTAGTTTTTAGGCGAAGATATTTCATAACCCGCATTGGACGAAATAATCCGACATATCCACTTGCAGATTCTAGAAAAAGATGGTTTCATGCCTGCGGAACGAAGAGAAAGCTTTAACTCTGCGAGATGAATACACACATCACAAAGAAATTTTGCAGAATAATTCTGTGAAGTTTTTGTGGGAAGATATATCCTTTTTCACCATAGGCTCCAAAGCCCTCCAAATGTCCACTTGCAGATTCCACAAACAGAGTGTTTACAAACTACTCAATCCAAAGGAAGGTTGAGCTCTGTGTATTGAATGCATACATCAGAAAGAAGTTGTTCAGAATGCTTCTGTCTAGTTTTTATGTGAATATATTTCATAACCCGCATGGGACGAAGCAATCTCAAATATCCACTTGCAGATTGTAGAAAAAGACTGTTTCAAACCTGCTGAATGTAGAGAAAGCTTTAACTCTGTCAGATAAATACACACATCACAAAGAAACTTCGCTGAATGCTTCTGTGTAGTTTTTGTGAGTAGATATGTCTTTTTTCACCATAGGCCTCAAATTACTCCCAATGTCCACTGGCGGATTCTGCAAACAGTGTGTTTCCAAACTGCTCAATGAAAAGAAAACTTCAGCTCTGTGTACTGAATGCATACATAAAAAGAAGTTGTTCAGAATGCTTCTTTCTAGTTTTTATGTGAAGATAATTCATAATATGCATTGGACGAAATAATCTCAAATATCCACTTGCAGATTCTAGAAAAAGACACTTTGAAACCTGCTGAACCTAGAGAAAGCAATAAGTCTGTGAGATGAATACACACACAACAAAGAAATTTCGCAGAATGCTTCTGTGTAGTTTTTGCGGGAAGATATATACTTTTTCACCATGGGCCTCAAAGCACTCCAAATGTCCACTTGCAGAATCTTCAAAGACAGTGTTACAAAACTGCTCAATCAAAAGAAGGGTTCAACTCTGTGTGTTGAATGCACCGATCCCAAAGTAGTTGTTCAGAATGCTTCTGTGTAGTTTTTATGTGAGGATATTTCATAACTCGCATTGGATGAAGTAATCTCAAATATCCACTTGCAGATTCTAGAAAAAGACTGCTTCAAACCTACTGAGCCTAGAGAAACCTTTAACTCTGTGAGGTGAACACACACATCAAGAGAAATTTCGTAGAATGCTTCTGTGTAGTATTTGAGGTAAGATATATCCTTCTTCACCCTAGGCATCAAAGCACTCAAATGTCCACTTGCAGATTTTTCAGAGTGTTTCCAAATTGCTCAATCAAAGGACAGGTTCATTTCTGTGTATTGAATGCATACATCAGAAAGAAGTTGTTCAGAATGCTTCTGTCTAGTTTTTATGTGAAGATAATTTGTAACCCACATTGGATGAAATAATCTCAAATACCCACTTGCAGATTGCAGAAATAGACTGTTTCAAACCTGATGAACCTAGAGAAAGCTTTAACACTGTGAGATGAATACACACATGACAAAGAAATTTCGAAGAATATTTCTGTGTAGTTTTTGTGGGAAGATATATCCTTTTTCAAGAAAGGCCTCAAAGCACTCCAAATGTCCACTTGCAGATTCTTCAAACAGAGTGTTTGCAAATAGCTCAATCAATAGAAAGATGCAGCTCTGTGTATTGAATGCATACATCAGAAAGAAGCTGTGAAGAATGCTTCTGTCTAGCTTTTATGTGAAGATATTTCATAACCCCCATTGGATGAAATAATCTCAAATATCCACTTGCAGTTTCTAGAAAAAGACTCTTTCAAACCTGCTGAACTTAGAGAAAGCTTTAACTCCGTGAGATGAATACGCACATCAGAAAGAAATTTCACAGAATGCTTCTGTGTAGTTTTTGTGGGAAGTTATATCCCTTTTCACCATAGGCCTGAATGCACTCCAAATGTCCACTTGCAGATTCTTCGAGCAGAGTGCTTCCAAACTGCTCAATCAAAAGAAAGTTGCAGCTCTGTGTATTGAACGCATACATCAGAAAGAAGTAGTTCAGTATGCTTCTGTCTAGTTTTAATGTGAAGATATTTCATCACCCGCATTGGATGAAATAATCTCAAATATGCACTTGAAGATTCTAGAAAAATACAGTTTCAAACCTGCTTTACCTAGAAGAAGCTTTAACACTGTGAGATGAATACACGCATCAGAAAGAAATTTCGCAGAATGTTTCTGTGTAGTTTTTGTGGGAAGATATATCCTTTTTCACCATAGGCCTCAAAGCTCTCCAAATGTCCAGTTGGACATTCTTCACACAGAGTGTTTCCAAACTACTCAATAAAGAGGTTCAGCTCTGTGTATTGAATGCATACATCAGAAAGAAGTTGCTCAGTATGCTTCTGTCTAGTGTTTATGTGAAGATATTTCATTACCCGCATTGTACGAAATAATCTCAAATATCCACTTGCAGATTCTGGAAAAAGACTGTTTCAAACCTATTGAGCCTAGAGAAAGCTTTAACTCTGTGAGATGAATGCACACATCAGAAAGAAATTTCGCAGAATGCTTCTGAGTGGTATTTGTGGGAAGATATAACGTTTTTCACCACAGGCCTCAAAGCAATCAAAATGTCCAGTTGCAGATTGTTCAAAGAGAATGTTTCCAATCTGTTCATTTAATAGAAAGGTTCAGCTCTGTGTATTGAATGCATACATCAGAAAGAAGTTGTTCAGAATGCTTCTGTCTAGTTTTTATGTGAAGATATTTCATAACCAGCATTGGACGAAATAATCTCAAATATCCACCTGCAGATTCTAGAAAAAGACTTTTTCAAACCTGCTGAACCTAGAGAAAGCTTTAGCTCTGTGAGATGAATACACACATCACAAAGAAATTTTGCAGAATGATTTTGTGTAGTTTTTGTCGGAAAATATATCCTTTTTCACCACAAGCCAGAAAGCACTGCATATGTCCACTTGCAGATCCTTCAAACAGAGTGTTTCCAAACTGCTCAATCAAAAGAAAGGTTCAGCTCTGGGTATTGAATGCATACATCAGAAAGAAGTTGTTCAGAATCCTTCTGTCTAGTTTTAATGTGAAGATATTTCATAACCCGCATTGGACGAAATTATCTCAACTATCCACTTGCAGATTTTAGAAAAAGACTGTTTCCAACCGGCTGAGCCTAGAGAAAGCTTTAACTCTGTGAGATGAATACACACATCACAAAGAAATTTCACAGAATGCTTCTGTGTAGTTTTTTTGCGTAGATATATTCTGTTTAACCATAGGCCTCAAAGCACTCCTAATGTCCACTTGCAAATACTTCAAACAGTGTGTTTCCAAACTGCTCAATCAAAAGAAAGGTTCAGATCAGTGTATTGAATGCACCGATTAGAAGGAAGTTGTTCACAATGCTTCTGTTTCGTTTTTATGTGAAGATATTTCATAACTCGCATGCACGAAATAATCTCAAAATCCACTTGCAGATTCTAGAAACAGACTGTTTCAAACCTGCAGAAGCTAGAGAAAGATTTAACTCTGTCAGATGAAAACAGACATCACAAAGGAATTCTTGCAGAATCCTTCCGTGTAGTTTTGGTTGGAAGATATATCCTTTTTCACCATAGGCCTCAAAGCCCTCCAAATGTCCACTTGCAGATTCCTCGAACAGAGTATTTCCAATCTGCTCAATCAAAACAAAGGTTCAGCTCTGTGTACTGAATGCATACATCAGAAAGAAGTGTTTCAGAATGCTTCTGTGTAGTTTTTAGGCGAAGATATTTCATAACCCGCATTGGACGAAATAATCCGACATATCCACTTGCAGATTCTAGAAAAAGATGGTTTCATGCCTGCGGAACCAAGAGAAAGCTTTAACTCTGCGAGATGAATACACACATCACAAAGAAATTTTGCAGAATAATTCTGTGAAGTTTTTGTGGGAAGATATATCCTTTTTCACCATAGGCTCCAAAGCCCTCCAAATGTCCACTTGCAGATTCCACAAACAGAGTGTTTACAAACTACTCAATCCAAAGGAAGGTTGAGCTCTGTGTATTGAATGCATACATCAGAAAGAAGTTGTTCAGAATGCTTCTGTCTAGTTTTTATGTGAATATATTTCATAACCCGCATGGGACGAAGCAATCTCAAATATCCACTTGCAGATTGTAGAAAAAGACTGTTTCAAACCTGCTGAATGTAGAGAAAGCTTTAACTCTGTCAGATAAATACACACATCACAAAGAAACTTCGCTGAATGCTTCTGTGTAGTTTTTGTGAGTAGATATGTCTTTTTTCACCATAGGCCTCAAATTACTCCCAATGTCCACTGGCGGATTCTGCAAACAGTGTGTTTCCAAACTGCTCAATGAAAAGAAAACTTCAGCTCTGTGTACTGAATGCATACATAAAAAGAAGTTGTTCAGAATGCTTCTTTCTAGTTTTTATGTGAAGATAATTCATAATATGCATTGGACGAAATAATCTCAAATATCCACTTGCAGATTCTAGAAAAAGACACTTTGAAACCTGCTGAACCTAGAGAAAGCAATAAGTCTGTGAGATGAATACACACACAACAAAGAAATTTCGCAGAATGCTTCTGTGTAGTTTTTGCGGGAAGATATATACTTTTTCACCATGGGCCTCAAAGCACTCCAAATGTCCACTTGCAGAATCTTCAAAGACAGTGTTACAAAACTGCTCAATCAAAAGAAGGGTTCAACTCTGTGTGTTGAATGCACCGATCCCAAAGTAGTTGTTCAGAATGCTTCTGTGTAGTTTTTATGTGAGGATATTTCATAACTCGCATTGGATGAAGTAATCTCAAATATCCACTTGCAGATTCTAGAAAAAGACTGCTTCAAACCTACTGAGCCTAGAGAAACCTTTAACTCTGTGAGGTGAACACACACATCAAGAGAAATTTCGTAGAATGCTTCTGTGTAGTATTTGAGGTAAGATATATCCTTCTTCACCCTAGGCATCAAAGCACTCAAATGTCCACTTGCAGATTTTTCAGAGTGTTTCCAAATTGCTCAATCAAAGGACAGGTTCATTTCTGTGTATTGAATGCATACATCAGAAAGAAGTTGTTCAGAATGCTTCTGTCTAGTTTTTATGTGAAGATATTTTGTAACCCACATTGGATGAAATAATCTCAAATACCCACTTGCAGATTGCAGAAATAGACTGTTTCAAACCTGATGAACCTAGAGAAAGCTTTAACACTGTGAGATGAATACACACATCACAAAGAAATTTCGAAGAATATTTCTGTGTAGTTTTTGTGGGAAGATATATCCTTTTTCAAGAAAGGCCTCAAAGCACTCCAAATGTCCACTTGCAGATTCTTCAAACAGAGTGTTTGCAAATAGCTCAATCAATAGAAAGATGCAGCTCTGTGTATTGAATGCATACATCAGAAAGAAGCTGTGAAGAATGCTTCTGTCTAGCTTTTATGTGAAGATATTTCATAACCCGCATTGGATGAAATAATCTCAAATATCCACTTGCAGTTTCTAGAAAAAGACTCTTTCAAACCTGCTGAACTTAGAGAAAGCTTTAACTCCGTGAGATGAATACGCACATCAGAAAGAAATTTCACAGAATGCTTCTGTGTAGTTTTTGTGGGAAGTTATATCCCTTTTCACCATAGGCCTGAATGCACTCCAAATGTCCACTTGCAGATTCTTCGAGCAGAGTGCTTCCAAACTGCTCAATCAAAAGAAAGTTGCAGCTCTGTGTATTGAACGCATACATCAGAAAGAAGTAGTTCAGTATGCTTCTGTCTAGTTTTAATGTGAAGATATTTCATCACCCGCATTGGATGAAATAATCTCAAATATGCACTTGAAGATTCTAGAAAAATACAGTTTCAAACCTGCTTTACCTAGAAGAAGCTTTAACACTGTGAGATGAATACACGCATCAGAAAGAAATTTCGCAGAATGTTTCTGTGTAGTTTTTGTGGGAAGATATATCCTTTTTCACCATAGGCCTCAAAGCTCTCCAAATGTCCAGTTGGACATTCTTCACACAGAGTGTTTCCAAACTACTCAATAAAGAGGTTCAGCTCTGTGTATTGAATGCATACATCAGAAAGAAGTTGCTCAGTATGCTTCTGTCTAGTGTTTATGTGAAGATATTTCATTACCCGCATTGTACGAAATAATCTCAAATATCCACTTGCAGATTCTGGAAAAAGACTGTTTCAAACCTATTGAGCCTAGAGAAAGCTTTAACTCTGTGAGATGAATGCACACATCAGAAAGAAATTTCGCAGAATGCTTCTGAGTGGTATTTGTGGGAAGATATAACGTTTTTCACCACAGGCCTCAAAGCAATCAAAATGTCCAGTTGCAGATTGTTCAAAGAGAATGTTTCCAATCTGTTCATTTAATAGAAAGGTTCAGCTCTGTGTATTGAATGCATACATCAGAAAGAAGTTGTTCAGAATGCTTCTGTCTAGTTTTTATGTGAAGATATTTCATAACCAGCATTGGACGAAATAATCTCAAATATCCACCTGCAGATTTTAGAAAAAGACTTTTTCAAACCTGCTGAACCTAGAGAAAGCTTTAGCTCTGTGAGATGAATACACACATCACAAAGAAATTTTGCAGAATGATTATGTGTAGTTTTTGTCGGAAAATATATCCTTTTTCACCACAAGCCAGAAAGCACTGCATATGTCCACTTGCAGATCCTTCAAACAGAGTGTTTCCAAACTGCTCAATCAAAAGAAAGGTTCAGCTCTGGGTATTGAATGCATACATCAGAAAGAAGTTGTTCACAATCCTTCTGTCTAGTTTTAATGTGAAGATATTTCATAACCCGCATTGGACGAAATTATCTCAACTATCCACTTGCAGATTTTAGAAAAAGACTGTTTCCAACCGGCTGAGCCTAGAGAAAGCTTTAACTCTGTGAGATGAATACACACATCACAAAGAAATTTCACAGAATGCTTCTGTGTAGTTTTTTTGCGTAGATATATTCTGTTTAACCATAGGCCTCAAAGCACTCCTAATGTCCACTTGCAAATACTTCAAACAGTGTGTTTCCAAACTGCTCAATCAAAAGAAAGGTTCAGATCAGTGTATTGAATGCACCGATTAGAAGGAAGTTGTTCACAATGCTTCTGTTTCGTTTTTATGTGAAGATATTTCATAACTCGCATGCACGAAATAATCTCAAAATCCACTTGCAGATTGTAGAAACAGACTGTTTCAAACCTGCAGAAGCTAGAGAAAGATTTAACTCTGTCAGATGAAAACAGACATCACAAAGGAATTCTTGCAGAATCCTTCCGTGTAGTTTTGGTTGGAAGATATATCCTTTTTCACCATAGGCCTCAAAGCCCTCCAAATGTCCACTTGCAGATTCCTCGAACAGAGTGTTTCCAATCTGCTCAATCAAAACAAAGGTTCAGCTCTGTGTACTGAATGCATACATCAGAAAGAAGTGTTTCAGAATGCTTCTGTGTAGTTTTTAGGCGAAGATATTTCATAACCCGCATTGGACGAAATAATCCGACATATCCACTTGCAGATTCTAGAAAAAGATGGTTTCATGCCTGCGGAACCAAGAGAAAGCTTTAACTCTGCGAGATGAATACACACATCACAAAGAAATTTTGCAGAATAATTCTGTGAAGTTTTTGTGGGAAGATATATCCTTTTTCACCATAGGCTCCAAAGCCCTCCAAATGTCCACTTGCAGATTCCACAAACAGAGTGTTTACAAACTACTCAATCCAAAGGAAGGTTGAGCTCTGTGTATTGAATGCATACATCAGAAAGAAGTTGTTCAGAATGCTTCTGTCTAGTTTTTATGTGAATATATTTCATAACCCGCATGGGACGAAGCAATCTCAAATATCCACTTGCAGATTGTAGAAAAAGACTGTTTCAAACCTGCTGAATGTAGAGAAAGCTTTAACTCTGTCAGATAAATACACACATCACAAAGAAACTTCGCTGAATGCTTCTGTGTAGTTTTTGTGAGTAGATATGTCTTTTTTCACCATAGGCCTCAAATTACTCCCAATGTCCACTGGCGGATTCTGCAAACAGTGTGTTTCCAAACTGCTCAATGAAAAGAAAACTTCAGCTCTGTGTACTGAATGCATACATAAAAAGAAGTTGTTCAGAATGCTTCTTTCTAGTTTTTATGTGAAGATAATTCATAATATGCATTGGACGAAATAATCTCAAATATCCACTTGCAGATTCTAGAAAAAGACACTTTGAAACCTGCTGAACCTAGAGAAAGCAATAAGTCTGTGAGATGAATACACACACAACAAAGAAATTTCGCAGAATGCTTCTGTGTAGTTTTTGCGGGAAGATATATACTTTTTCACCATGGGCCTCAAAGCACTCCAAATGTCCACTTGCAGAATCTTCAAAGACAGTGTTACAAAACTGCTCAATCAAAAGAAGGGTTCAACTCTGTGTGTTGAATGCACCGATCCCAAAGTAGTTGTTCAGAATGCTTCTGTGTAGTTTTTATGTGAGGATATTTCATAACTCGCATTGGATGAAGTAATCTCAAATATCCACTTGCAGATTCTAGAAAAAGACTGCTTCAAACCTACTGAGCCTAGAGAAACCTTTAACTCTGTGAGGTGAACACACACATCAAGAGAAATTTCGTAGAATGCTTCTGTGTAGTATTTGAGGTAAGATATATCCTTCTTCACCCTAGGCATCAAAGCACTCAAATGTCCACTTGCAGATTTTTCAGAGTGTTTCCAAACTGCTCAATCAAAGGACAGGTTCATTTCTGTGTATTGAATGCATACATCAGAAAGAAGTTGTTCAGAATGCTTCTGTCTAGTTTTTATGTGAAGATATTTTGTAACCCACATTGGATGAAATAATCTCAAATACCCACTTGCAGATTGCAGAAATAGACTGTTTCAAACCTGATGAACCTAGAGAAAGCTTTAACACTGTGAGATGAATACACACATGACAAAGAAATTTCGAAGAATATTTCTGTGTAGTTTTTGTGGGAAGATATATCCTTTTTCAAGAAAGGCCTCAAAGCACTCCAAATGTCCACTTGCAGATTCTTCAAACAGAGTGTTTGCAAATAGCTCAATCAATAGAAAGATGCAGCTCTGTGTATTGAATGCATACATCAGAAAGAAGCTGTGAAGAATGCTTCTGTCTAGCTTTTATGTGAAGATATTTCACAACCCCCATTGGATGAAATAATCTCAAATATCCACTTGCAGTTTCTAGAAAAAGACTCTTTCAAACCTGCTGAACTTAGAGAAAGCTTTAACTCCGTGAGATGAATACGCACATCAGAAAGAAATTTCACAGAATGCTTCTGTGTAGTTTTTGTGGGAAGTTATATCCCTTTTCACCATAGGCCTGAATGCACTCCAAATGTCCACTTGCAGATTCTTCGAGCAGAGTGCTTCCAAACTGCTCAATCAAAAGAAAGTTGCAGCTCTGTGTATTGAACGCATACATCAGAAAGAAGTAGTTCAGTATGCTTCTGTCTAGTTTTAATGTGAAGATATTTCATCACCCGCATTGGATGAAATAATCTCAAATATGCACTTGAAGATTCTAGAAAAATACAGTTTCAAACCTGCTTTACCTAGAAGAAGCTTTAACACTGTGAGATGAATACACGCATCAGAAAGAAATTTCGCAGAATGTTTCTGTGTAGTTTTTGTGGGAAGATATATCCTTTTTCACCATAGGCCTCAAAGCTCTCCAAATGTCCAGTTGGACATTCTTCACACAGAGTGTTTCCAAACTACTCAATAAAGAGGTTCAGCTCTGTGTATTGAATGCATACATCAGAAAGAAGTTGCTCAGTATGCTTCTGTCTAGTGTTTATGTGAAGATATTTCATTACCCGCATTGTACGAAATAATCTCAAATATCCACTTGCAGATTCTGGAAAAAGACTGTTTCAAACCTATTGAGCCTAGAGAAAGCTTTAACTCTGTGAGATGAATGCACACATCAGAAAGAAATTTCGCAGAATGCTTCTGAGTGGTATTTGTGGGAAGATATAACGTTTTTCACCACAGGCCTCAAAGCAATCAAAATGTCCAGTTGCAGATTGTTCAAAGAGAATGTTTCCAATCTGTTCATTTAATAGAAAGGTTCAGCTCTGTGTATTGAATGCATACATCAGAAAGAAGTTGTTCAGAATGCTTCTGTCTAGTTTTTATGTGAAGATATTTCATAACCAGCATTGGACGAAATAATCTCAAATATCCACCTGCAGATTCTAGAAAAAGACTTTTTCAAACCTGCTGAACCTAGAGAAAGCTTTAGCTCTGTGAGATGAATACACACATCACAAAGAAATTTTGCAGAATGATTTTGTGTAGTTTTTGTCGGAAAATATATCCTTTTTCACCACAAGCCAGAAAGCACTGCATATGTCCACTTGCAGATCCTTCAAACAGAGTGTTTCCAAACTGCTCAATCAAAAGAAAGGTTCAGCTCTGGGTATTGAATGCATACATCAGAAAGAAGTTGTTCACAATCCTTCTGTCTAGTTTTAATGTGAAGATATTTCATAACCCGCATTGGACGAAATTATCTCAACTATCCACTTGCAGATTTTAGAAAAAGACTGTTTCCAACCGGCTGAGCCTAGAGAAAGCTTTAACTCTGTGAGATGAATACACACATCACAAAGAAATTTCACAGAATGCTTCTGTGTAGTTTTTTTGCGTAGATATATTCTGTTTAACCATAGGCCTCAAAGCACTCCTAATGTCCACTTGCAAATACTTCAAACAGTGTGTTTCCAAACTGCTCAATCAAAAGAAAGGTTCAGATCAGTGTATTGAATGCACCGATTAGAAGGAAGTTGTTCACAATGCTTCTGTTTCGTTTTTATGTGAAGATATTTCATAACTCGCATGCACGAAATAATCTCAAAATCCACTTGCAGATTGTAGAAACAGACTGTTTCAAACCTGCAGAAGCTAGAGAAAGATTTAACTCTGTCAGATGAAAACAGACATCACAAAGGAATTCTTGCAGAATCCTTCCGTGTAGTTTTGGTTGGAAGATATATCCTTTTTCACCATAGGCCTCAAAGCCCTCCAAATGTCCACTTGCAGATTCCTCGAACAGAGTGTTTCCAATCTGCTCAATCAAAACAAAGGTTCAGCTCTGTGTACTGAATGCATACATCAGAAAGAAGTGTTTCAGAATGCTTCTGTGTAGTTTTTAGGCGAAGATATTTCATAACCCGCATTGGACGAAATAATCCGACATATCCACTTGCAGATTCTAGAAAAAGATGGTTTCATGCCTGCGGAACGAAGAGAAAGCTTTAACTCTGCGAGATGAATACACACATCACAAAGAAATTTTGCAGAATAATTCTGTGAAGTTTTTGTGGGAAGATATATCCTTTTTCACCATAGGCTCCAAAGCCCTCCAAATGTCCACTTGCAGATTCCACAAACAGAGTGTTTACAAACTACTCAATCCAAAGGAAGGTTGAGCTCTGTGTATTGAATGCATACATCAGAAAGAAGTTGTTCAGAATGCTTCTGTCTAGTTTTTATGTGAATATATTTCATAACCCGCATGGGACGAAGCAATCTCAAATATCCACTTGCAGATTGTAGAAAAAGACTGTTTCAAACCTGCTGAATGTAGAGAAAGCTTTAACTCTGTCAGATAAATACACACATCACAAAGAAACTTCGCTGAATGCTTCTGTGTAGTTTTTGTGAGTAGATATGTCTTTTTTCACCATAGGCCTCAAATTACTCCCAATGTCCACTGGCGGATTCTGCAAACAGTGTGTTTCCAAACTGCTCAATGAAAAGAAAACTTCAGCTCTGTGTACTGAATGCATACATAAAAAGAAGTTGTTCAGAATGCTTCTTTCTAGTTTTTATGTGAAGATAATTCATAATATGCATTGGACGAAATAATCTCAAATATCCACTTGCAGATTCTAGAAAAAGACACTTTGAAACCTGCTGAACCTAGAGAAAGCAATAAGTCTGTGAGATGAATACACACACAACAAAGAAATTTCGCAGAATGCTTCTGTGTAGTTTTTGCGGGAAGATATATACTTTTTCACCATGGGCCTCAAAGCACTCCAAATGTCCACTTGCAGAATCTTCAAAGACAGTGTTACAAAACTGCTCAATCAAAAGAAGGGTTCAACTCTGTGTGTTGAATGCACCGATCCCAAAGTAGTTGTTCAGAATGCTTCTGTGTAGTTTTTATGTGAGGATATTTCATATCTCGCATTGGATGAAGTAATCTCAAATATCCACTTGCAGATTCTAGAAAAAGACTGCTTCAAACCTACTGAGCCTAGAGAAACCTTTAACTCTGTGAGGTGAACACACACATCAAGAGAAATTTCGTAGAATGCTTCTGTGTAGTATTTGAGGTAAGATATATCCTTCTTCACCCTAGGCATCAAAGCACTCAAATGTCCACTTGCAGATTTTTCAGAGTGTTTCCAAATTGCTCAATCAAAGGAGAGGTTCATTTCTGTGTATTGAATGCATACATCAGAAAGAAGTTGTTCAGAATGCTTCTGTCTAGTTTTTATGTGAAGATAATTTGTAACCCACATTGGATGAAATAATCTCAAATACCCACTTGCAGATTGCAGAAATAGACTGTTTCAAACCTGATGAACCTAGAGAAAGCTTTAACACTGTGAGATGAATACACACATGACAAAGAAATTTCGAAGAATATTTCTGTGTAGTTTTTGTGGGAAGATATATCCTTTTTCAAGAAAGGCCTCAAAGCACTCCAAATGTCCACTTGCAGATTCTTCAAACAGAGTGTTTGCAAATAGCTCAATCAATAGAAAGATGCAGCTCTGTGTATTGAATGCATACATCAGAAAGAAGCTGTGAAGAATGCTTCTGTCTAGCTTTTATGTGAAGATATTTCATAACCCCCATTGGATGAAATAATCTCAAATATCCACTTGCAGTTTCTAGAAAAAGACTCTTTCAAACCTGCTGAACTTAGAGAAAGCTTTAACTCCGTGAGATGAATACGCACATCAGAAAGAAATTTCACAGAATGCTTCTGTGTAGTTTTTGTGGGAAGTTATATCCCTTTTCACCATAGGCCTGAATGCACTCCAAATGTCCACTTGCAGATTCTTCGAGCAGAGTGCTTCCAAACTGCTCAATCAAAAGAAAGTTGCAGCTCTGTGTATTGAACGCATACATCAGAAAGAAGTAGTTCAGTATGCTTCTGTCTAGTTTTAATGTGAAGATATTTCATCACCCGCATTGGATGAAATAATCTCAAATATGCACTTGAAGATTCTAGAAAAATACAGTTTCAAACCTGCTTTACCTAGAAGAAGCTTTAACACTGTGAGATGAATACACGCATCAGAAAGAAATTTCGCAGAATGTTTCTGTGTAGTTTTTGTGGGAAGATATATCCTTTTTCACCATAGGCCTCAAAGCTCTCCAAATGTCCAGTTGGACATTCTTCACACAGAGTGTTTCCAAACTACTCAATAAAGAGGTTCAGCTCTGTGTATTGAATGCATACATCAGAAAGAAGTTGCTCAGTATGCTTCTGTCTAGTGTTTATGTGAAGATATTTCATTACCCGCATTGTACGAAATAATCTCAAATATCCACTTGCAGATTCTGGAAAAAGACTGTTTCAAACCTATTGAGCCTAGAGAAAGCTTTAACTCTGTGAGATGAATGCACACATCAGAAAGAAATTTCGCAGAATGCTTCTGAGTGGTATTTGTGGGAAGATATAACGTTTTTCACCACAGGCCTCAAAGCAATCAAAATGTCCAGTTGCAGATTGTTCAAAGAGAATGTTTCCAATCTGTTCATTTAATAGAAAGGTTCAGCTCTGTGTATTGAATGCATACATCAGAAAGAAGTTGTTCAGAATGCTTCTGTCTAGTTTTTATGTGAAGATATTTCATAACCAGCATTGGACGAAATAATCTCAAATATCCACCTGCAGATTCTAGAAAAAGACTTTTTCAAACCTGCTGAACCTAGAGAAAGCTTTAGCTCTGTGAGATGAATACACACATCACAAAGAAATTTTGCAGAATGATTTTGTGTAGTTTTTGTCGGAAAATATATCCTTTTTCACCACAAGCCAGAAAGCACTGCATATGTCCACTTGCAGATCCTTCAAACAGAGTGTTTCCAAACTGCTCAATCAAAAGAAAGGTTCAGCTCTGGGTATTGAATGCATACATCAGAAAGAAGTTGTTCACAATCCTTCTGTCTAGTTTTAATGTGAAGATATTTCATAACCCGCATTGGACGAAATTATCTCAACTATCCACTTGCAGATTTTAGAAAAAGACTGTTTCCAACCGGCTGAGCCTAGAGAAAGCTTTAACTCTGTGAGATGAATACACACATCACAAAGAAATTTCACAGAATGCTTCTGTGTAGTTTTTTTGCGTAGATATATTCTGTTTAACCATAGGCCTCAAAGCACTCCTAATGTCCACTTGCAAATACTTCAAACAGTGTGTTTCCAAACTGCTCAATCAAAAGAAAGGTTCAGATCAGTGTATTGAATGCACCGATTAGAAGGAAGTTGTTCACAATGCTTCTGTTTCGTTTTTATGTGAAGATATTTCATAACTCGCATGCACGAAATAATCTCAAAATCCACTTGCAGATTCTAGAAACAGACTGTTTCAAACCTGCAGAAGCTAGAGAAAGATTTAACTCTGTCAGATGAAAACAGACATCACAAAGGAATTCTTGCAGAATCCTTCCGTGTAGTTTTGGTTGGAAGATATATCCTTTTTCACCATAGGCCTCAAAGCCCTCCAAATGTCCACTTGCAGATTCCTCGAACAGAGTGTTTCCAATCTGCTCAATCAAAACAAAGGTTCAGCTCTGTGTACTGAATGCATATATCAGAAAGAAGTGTTTCAGAATGCTTCTGTGTAGTTTTTAGGCGAAGATATTTCATAACCCGCATTGGACGAAATAATCCGACATATCCACTTGCAGATTCTAGAAAAAGATGGTTTCATGCCTGCGGAACCAAGAGAAAGCTTTAACTCTGCGAGATGAATACACACATCACAAAGAAATTTTGCAGAATAATTCTGTGAAGTTTTTGTGGGAAGATATATCCTTTTTCACCATAGGCTCCAAAGCCCTCCAAATGTCCACTTGCAGATTCCACAAACAGAGTGTTTACAAACTACTCAATCCAAAGGAAGGTTGAGCTCTGTGTATTGAATGCATACATCAGAAAGAAGTTGTTCAGAATGCTTCTGTCTAGTTTTTATGTGAATATATTTCATAACCCGCATGGGACGAAGCAATCTCAAATATCCACTTGCAGATTGTAGAAAAAGACTGTTTCAAACCTGCTGAATGTAGAGAAAGCTTTAACTCTGTCAGATAAATACACACATCACAAAGAAACTTCGCTGAATGCTTCTGTGTAGTTTTTGTGAGTAGATATGTCTTTTTTCACCATAGGCCTCAAATTACTCCCAATGTCCACTGGCGGATTCTGCAAACAGTGTGTTTCCAAACTGCTCAATGAAAAGAAAACTTCAGCTCTGTGTACTGAATGCATACATAAAAAGAAGTTGTTCAGAATGCTTCTTTCTAGTTTTTATGTGAAGATAATTCATAATATGCATTGGACGAAATAATCTCAAATATCCACTTGCAGATTCTAGAAAAAGACACTTTGAAACCTGCTGAACCTAGAGAAAGCAATAAGTCTGTGAGATGAATACACACACAACAAAGAAATTTCGCAGAATGCTTCTGTGTAGTTTTTGCGGGAAGATATATACTTTTTCACCATGGGCCTCAAAGCACTCCAAATGTCCACTTGCAGAATCTTCAAAGACAGTGTTACAAAACTGCTCAATCAAAAGAAGGGTTCAACTCTGTGTGTTGAATGCACCGATCCCAAAGTAGTTGTTCAGAATGCTTCTGTGTAGTTTTTATGTGAGGATATTTCATAACTCGCATTGGATGAAGTAATCTCAAATATCCACTTGCAGATTCTAGAAAAAGACTGCTTCAAACCTACTGAGCCTAGAGAAACCTTTAACTCTGTGAGGTGAACACACACATCAAGAGAAATTTCGTAGAATGCTTCTGTGTAGTATTTGAGGTAAGATATATCCTTCTTCACCCTAGGCATCAAAGCACTCAAATGTCCACTTGCAGATTTTTCAGAGTGTTTCCAAATTGCTCAATCAAAGGACAGGTTCATTTCTGTGTATTGAATGCATACATCAGAAAGAAGTTGTTCAGAATGCTTCTGTCTAGTTTTTATGTGAAGATATTTTGTAACCCACATTGGATGAAATAATCTCAAATACCCACTTGCAGATTGCAGAAATAGACTGTTTCAAACCTGATGAACCTAGAGAAAGCTTTAACACTGTGAGATGAATACACACATCACAAAGAAATTTCGAAGAATATTTCTGTGTAGTTTTTGTGGGAAGATATATCCTTTTTCAAGAAAGGCCTCAAAGCACTCCAAATGTCCACTTGCAGATTCTTCAAACAGAGTGTTTGCAAATAGCTCAATCAATAGAAAGATGCAGCTCTGTGTATTGAATGCATACATCAGAAAGAAGCTGTGAAGAATGCTTCTGTCTAGCTTTTATGTGAAGATATTTCATAACCCGCATTGGATGAAATAATCTCAAATATCCACTTGCAGTTTCTAGAAAAAGACTCTTTCAAACCTGCTGAACTTAGAGAAAGCTTTAACTCCGTGAGATGAATACGCACATCAGAAAGAAATTTCACAGAATGCTTCTGTGTAGTTTTTGTGGGAAGTTATATCCCTTTTCACCATAGGCCTGAATGCACTCCAAATGTCCACTTGCAGATTCTTCGAGCAGAGTGCTTCCAAACTGCTCAATCAAAAGAAAGTTGCAGCTCTGTGTATTGAACGCATACATCAGAAAGAAGTAGTTCAGTATGCTTCTGTCTAGTTTTAATGTGAAGATATTTCATCACCCGCATTGGATGAAATAATCTCAAATATGCACTTGAAGATTCTAGAAAAATACAGTTTCAAACCTGCTTTACCTAGAAGAAGCTTTAACACTGTGAGATGAATACACGCATCAGAAAGAAATTTCGCAGAATGTTTCTGTGTAGTTTTTGTGGGAAGATATATCCTTTTTCACCATAGGCCTCAAAGCTCTCCAAATGTCCAGTTGGACATTCTTCACACAGAGTGTTTCCAAACTACTCAATAAAGAGGTTCAGCTCTGTGTATTGAATGCATACATCAGAAAGAAGTTGCTCAGTATGCTTCTGTCTAGTGTTTATGTGAAGATATTTCATTACCCGCATTGTACGAAATAATCTCAAATATCCACTTGCAGATTCTGGAAAAAGACTGTTTCAAACCTATTGAGCCTAGAGAAAGCTTTAACTCTGTGAGATGAATGCACACATCAGAAAGAAATTTCGCAGAATGCTTCTGAGTGGTATTTGTGGGAAGATATAACGTTTTTCACCACAGGCCTCAAAGCAATCAAAATGTCCAGTTGCAGATTGTTCAAAGAGAATGTTTCCAATCTGTTCATTTAATAGAAAGGTTCAGCTCTGTGTATTGAATGCATACATCAGAAAGAAGTTGTTCAGAATGCTTCTGTCTAGTTTTTATGTGAAGATATTTCATAACCAGCATTGGACGAAATAATCTCAAATATCCACCTGCAGATTTTAGAAAAAGACTTTTTCAAACCTGCTGAACCTAGAGAAAGCTTTAGCTCTGTGAGATGAATACACACATCACAAAGAAATTTTGCAGAATGATTATGTGTAGTTTTTGTCGGAAAATATATCCTTTTTCACCACAAGCCAGAAAGCACTGCATATGTCCACTTGCAGATCCTTCAAACAGAGTGTTTCCAAACTGCTCAATCAAAAGAAAGGTTCAGCTCTGGGTATTGAATGCATACATCAGAAAGAAGTTGTTCACAATCCTTCTGTCTAGTTTTAATGTGAAGATATTTCATAACCCGCATTGGACGAAATTATCTCAACTATCCACTTGCAGATTTTAGAAAAAGACTGTTTCCAACCGGCTGAGCCTAGAGAAAGCTTTAACTCTGTGAGATGAATACACACATCACAAAGAAATTTCACAGAATGCTTCTGTGTAGTTTTTTTGCGTAGATATATTCTGTTTAACCATAGGCCTCAAAGCACTCCTAATGTCCACTTGCAAATACTTCAAACAGTGTGTTTCCAAACTGCTCAATCAAAAGAAAGGTTCAGATCAGTGTATTGAATGCACCGATTAGAAGGAAGTTGTTCACAATGCTTCTGTTTCGTTTTTATGTGAAGATATTTCATAACTCGCATGCACGAAATAATCTCAAAATCCACTTGCAGATTGTAGAAACAGACTGTTTCAAACCTGCAGAAGCTAGAGAAAGATTTAACTCTGTCAGATGAAAACAGACATCACAAAGGAATTCTTGCAGAATCCTTCCGTGTAGTTTTGGTTGGAAGATATATCCTTTTTCACCATAGGCCTCAAAGCCCTCCAAATGTCCACTTGCAGATTCCTCGAACAGAGTGTTTCCAATCTGCTCAATCAAAACAAAGGTTCAGCTCTGTGTACTGAATGCATACATCAGAAAGAAGTGTTTCAGAATGCTTCTGTGTAGTTTTTAGGCGAAGATATTTCATAACCCGCATTGGACGAAATAATCCGACATATCCACTTGCAGATTCTAGAAAAAGATGGTTTCATGCCTGCGGAACCAAGAGAAAGCTTTAACTCTGCGAGATGAATACACACATCACAAAGAAATTTTGCAGAATAATTCTGTGAAGTTTTTGTGGGAAGATATATCCTTTTTCACCATAGGCTCCAAAGCCCTCCAAATGTCCACTTGCAGATTCCACAAACAGAGTGTTTACAAACTACTCAATCCAAAGGAAGGTTGAGCTCTGTGTATTGAATGCATACATCAGAAAGAAGTTGTTCAGAATGCTTCTGTCTAGTTTTTATGTGAATATATTTCATAACCCGCATGGGACGAAGCAATCTCAAATATCCACTTGCAGATTGTAGAAAAAGACTGTTTCAAACCTGCTGAATGTAGAGAAAGCTTTAACTCTGTCAGATAAATACACACATCACAAAGAAACTTCGCTGAATGCTTCTGTGTAGTTTTTGTGAGTAGATATGTCTTTTTTCACCATAGGCCTCAAATTACTCCCAATGTCCACTGGCGGATTCTGCAAACAGTGTGTTTCCAAACTGCTCAATGAAAAGAAAACTTCAGCTCTGTGTACTGAATGCATACATAAAAAGAAGTTGTTCAGAATGCTTCTTTCTAGTTTTTATGTGAAGATAATTCATAATATGCATTGGACGAAATAATCTCAAATATCCACTTGCAGATTCTAGAAAAAGACACTTTGAAACCTGCTGAACCTAGAGAAAGCAATAAGTCTGTGAGATGAATACACACACAACAAAGAAATTTCGCAGAATGCTTCTGTGTAGTTTTTGCGGGAAGATATATACTTTTTCACCATGGGCCTCAAAGCACTCCAAATGTCCACTTGCAGAATCTTCAAAGACAGTGTTACAAAACTGCTCAATCAAAAGAAGGGTTCAACTCTGTGTGTTGAATGCACCGATCCCAAAGTAGTTGTTCAGAATGCTTCTGTGTAGTTTTTATGTGAGGATATTTCATAACTCGCATTGGATGAAGTAATCTCAAATATCCACTTGCAGATTCTAGAAAAAGACTGCTTCAAACCTACTGAGCCTAGAGAAACCTTTAACTCTGTGAGGTGAACACACACATCAAGAGAAATTTCGTAGAATGCTTCTGTGTAGTATTTGAGGTAAGATATATCCTTCTTCACCCTAGGCATCAAAGCACTCAAATGTCCACTTGCAGATTTTTCAGAGTGTTTCCAAATTGCTCAATCAAAGGACAGGTTCATTTCTGTGTATTGAATGCATACATCAGAAAGAAGTTGTTCAGAATGCTTCTGTCTAGTTTTTATGTGAAGATATTTTGTAACCCACATTGGATGAAATAATCTCAAATACCCACTTGCAGATTGCAGAAATAGACTGTTTCAAACCTGATGAACCTAGAGAAAGCTTTAACACTGTGAGATGAATACACACATCACAAAGAAATTTCGAAGAATATTTCTGTGTAGTTTTTGTGGGAAGATATATCCTTTTTCAAGAAAGGCCTCAAAGCACTCCAAATGTCCACTTGCAGATTCTTCAAACAGAGTGTTTGCAAGTAGCTCAATCAATAGAAAGATGCAGCTCTGTGTATTGAATGCATACATCAGAAAGAAGCTGTGAAGAATGCTTCTGTCTAGCTTTTATGTGAAGATATTTCATAACCCCCATTGGATGAAATAATCTCAAATATCCACTTGCAGTTTCTAGAAAAAGACTCTTTCAAACCTGCTGAACTTAGAGAAAGCTTTAACTCCGTGAGATGAATACGCACATCAGAAAGAAATTTCACAGAATGCTTCTGTGTAGTTTTTGTGGGAAGTTATATCCCTTTTCACCATAGGCCTGAATGCACTCCAAATGTCCACTTGCAGATTCTTCGAGCAGAGTGCTTCCAAACTGCTCAATCAAAAGAAAGTTGCAGCTCTGTGTATTGAACGCATACATCAGAAAGAAGTAGTTCAGTATGCTTCTGTCTAGTTTTAATGTGAAGATATTTCATCACCCGCATTGGATGAAATAATCTCAAATATGCACTTGAAGATTCTAGAAAAATACAGTTTCAAACCTGCTTTACCTAGAAGAAGCTTTAACACTGTGAGATGAATACACGCATCAGAAAGAAATTTCGCAGAATGTTTCTGTGTAGTTTTTGTGGGAAGATATATCCTTTTTCACCATAGGCCTCAAAGCTCTCCAAATGTCCAGTTGGACATTCTTCACACAGAGTGTTTCCAAACTACTCAATAAAGAGGTTCAGCTCTGTGTATTGAATGCATACATCAGAAAGAAGTTGCTCAGTATGCTTCTGTCTAGTGTTTATGTGAAGATATTTCATTACCCGCATTGTACGAAATAATCTCAAATATCCACTTGCAGATTCTGGAAAAAGACTGTTTCAAACCTATTGAGCCTAGAGAAAGCTTTAACTCTGTGAGATGAATGCACACATCAGAAAGAAATTTCGCAGAATGCTTCTGAGTGGTATTTGTGGGAAGATATAACGTTTTTCACCACAGGCCTCAAAGCAATCAAAATGTCCAGTTGCAGATTGTTCAAAGAGAATGTTTCCAATCTGTTCATTTAATAGAAAGGTTCAGCTCTGTGTATTGAATGCATACATCAGAAAGAAGTTGTTCAGAATGCTTCTGTCTAGTTTTTATGTGAAGATATTTCATAACCAGCATTGGACGAAATAATCTCAAATATCCACCTGCAGATTCTAGAAAAAGACTTTTTCAAACCTGCTGAACCTAGAGAAAGCTTTAGCTCTGTGAGATGAATACACACATCACAAAGAAATTTTGCAGAATGATTTTGTGTAGTTTTTGTCGGAAAATATATCCTTTTTCACCACAAGCCAGAAAGCACTGCATATGTCCACTTGCAGATCCTTCAAACAGAGTGTTTCCAAACTGCTCAATCAAAAGAAAGGTTCAGCTCTGGGTATTGAATGCATACATCAGAAAGAAGTTGTTCACAATCCTTCTGTCTAGTTTTAATGTGAAGATATTTCATAACCCGCATTGGACGAAATTATCTCAACTATCCACTTGCAGATTTTAGAAAAAGACTGTTTCCAACCGGCTGAGCCTAGAGAAAGCTTTAACTCTGTGAGATGAATACACACATCACAAAGAAATTTCACAGAATGCTTCTGTGTAGTTTTTTTGCGTAGATATATTCTGTTTAACCATAGGCCTCAAAGCACTCCTAATGTCCACTTGCAAATACTTCAAACAGTGTGTTTCCAAACTGCTCAATCAAAAGAAAGGTTCAGATCAGTGTATTGAATGCACCGATTAGAAGGAAGTTGTTCACAATGCTTCTGTTTCGTTTTTATGTGAAGATATTTCATAACTCGCATGCACGAAATAATCTCAAAATCCACTTGCAGATTGTAGAAACAGACTGTTTCAAACCTGCAGAAGCTAGAGAAAGATTTAACTCTGTCAGATGAAAACAGACATCACAAAGGAATTCTTGCAGAATCCTTCCGTGTAGTTTTGGTTGGAAGATATATCCTTTTACACCATAGGCCTCAAAGCCCTCCAAATGTCCACTTGCAGATTCCTCGAACAGAGTGTTTCCAATCTGCTCAATCAAAACAAAGGTTCAGCTCTGTGTACTGAATGCATACATCAGAAAGAAGTGTTTCAGAATGCTTCTGTGTAGTTTTTAGGCGAAGATATTTCATAACCCGCATTGGACGAAATAATCCGACATATCCACTTGCAGATTCTAGAAAAAGATGGTTTCATGCCTGCGGAACCAAGAGAAAGCTTTAACTCTGCGAGATGAATACACACATCACAAAGAAATTTTGCAGAATAATTCTGTGAAGTTTTTGTGGGAAGATATATCCTTTTTCACCATAGGCTCCAAAGCCCTCCAAATGTCCACTTGCAGATTCCACAAACAGAGTGTTTACAAACTACTCAATCCAAAGGAAGGTTGAGCTCTGTGTATTGAATGCATACATCAGAAAGAAGTTGTTCAGAATGCTTCTGTCTAGTTTTTATGTGAATATATTTCATAACCCGCATGGGACGAAGCAATCTCAAATATCCACTTGCAGATTGTAGAAAAAGACTGTTTCAAACCTGCTGAATGTAGAGAAAGCTTTAACTCTGTCAGATAAATACACACATCACAAAGAAACTTCGCTGAATGCTTCTGTGTAGTTTTTGTGAGTAGATATGTCTTTTTTCACCATAGGCCTCAAATTACTCCCAATGTCCACTGGCGGATTCTGCAAACAGTGTGTTTCCAAACTGCTCAATGAAAAGAAAACTTCAGCTCTGTGTACTGAATGCATACATAAAAAGAAGTTGTTCAGAATGCTTCTTTCTAGTTTTTATGTGAAGATAATTCATAATATGCATTGGACGAAATAATCTCAAATATCCACTTGCAGATTCTAGAAAAAGACACTTTGAAACCTGCTGAACCTAGAGAAAGCAATAAGTCTGTGAGATGAATACACACACAACAAAGAAATTTCGCAGAATGCTTCTGTGTAGTTTTTGCGGGAAGATATATACTTTTTCACCATGGGCCTCAAAGCACTCCAAATGTCCACTTGCAGAATCTTCAAAGACAGTGTTACAAAACTGCTCAATCAAAAGAAGGGTTCAACTCTGTGTGTTGAATGCACCGATCCCAAAGTAGTTGTTCAGAATGCTTCTGTGTAGTTTTTATGTGAGGATATTTCATAACTCGCATTGGATGAAGTAATCTCAAATATCCACTTGCAGATTCTAGAAAAAGACTGCTTCAAACCTACTGAGCCTAGAGAAACCTTTAACTCTGTGAGGTGAACACACACATCAAGAGAAATTTCGTAGAATGCTTCTGTGTAGTATTTGAGGTAAGATATATCCTTCTTCACCCTAGGCATCAAAGCACTCAAATGTCCACTTGCAGATTTTTCAGAGTGTTTCCAAATTGCTCAATCAAAGGACAGGTTCATTTCTGTGTATTGAATGCATACATCAGAAAGAAGTTGTTCAGAATGCTTCTGTCTAGTTTTTATGTGAAGATATTTTGTAACCCACATTGGATGAAATAATCTCAAATACCCACTTGCAGATTGCAGAAATAGACTGTTTCAAACCTGATGAACCTAGAGAAAGCTTTAACACTGTGAGATGAATACACACATCACAAAGAAATTTCGAAGAATATTTCTGTGTAGTTTTTGTGGGAAGATATATCCTTTTTCAAGAAAGGCCTCAAAGCACTCCAAATGTCCACTTGCAGATTCTTCAAACAGAGTGTTTGCAAATAGCTCAATCAATAGAAAGATGCAGCTCTGTGTATTGAATGCATACATCAGAAAGAAGCTGTGAAGAATGCTTCTGTCTAGCTTTTATGTGAAGATATTTCATAACCCGCATTGGATGAAATAATCTCAAATATCCACTTGCAGTTTCTAGAAAAAGACTCTTTCAAACCTGCTGAACTTAGAGAAAGCTTTAACTCCGTGAGATGAATACGCACATCAGAAAGAAATTTCACAGAATGCTTCTGTGTAGTTTTTGTGGGAAGTTATATCCCTTTTCACCATAGGCCTGAATGCACTCCAAATGTCCACTTGCAGATTCTTCGAGCAGAGTGCTTCCAAACTGCTCAATCAAAAGAAAGTTGCAGCTCTGTGTATTGAACGCATACATCAGAAAGAAGTAGTTCAGTATGCTTCTGTCTAGTTTTAATGTGAAGATATTTCATCACCCGCATTGGATGAAATAATCTCAAATATGCACTTGAAGATTCTAGAAAAATACAGTTTCAAACCTGCTTTACCTAGAAGAAGCTTTAACACTGTGAGATGAATACACGCATCAGAAAGAAATTTCGCAGAATGTTTCTGTGTAGTTTTTGTGGGAAGATATATCCTTTTTCACCATAGGCCTCAAAGCTCTCCAAATGTCCAGTTGGACATTCTTCACACAGAGTGTTTCCAAACTACTCAATAAAGAGGTTCAGCTCTGTGTATTGAATGCATACATCAGAAAGAAGTTGCTCAGTATGCTTCTGTCTAGTGTTTATGTGAAGATATTTCATTACCCGCATTGTACGAAATAATCTCAAATATCCACTTGCAGATTCTGGAAAAAGACTGTTTCAAACCTATTGAGCCTAGAGAAAGCTTTAACTCTGTGAGATGAATGCACACATCAGAAAGAAATTTCGCAGAATGCTTCTGAGTGGTATTTGTGGGAAGATATAACGTTTTTCACCACAGGCCTCAAAGCAATCAAAATGTCCAGTTGCAGATTGTTCAAAGAGAATGTTTCCAATCTGTTCATTTAATAGAAAGGTTCAGCTCTGTGTATTGAATGCATACATCAGAAAGAAGTTGTTCAGAATGCTTCTGTCTAGTTTTTATGTGAAGATATTTCATAACCAGCATTGGACGAAATAATCTCAAATATCCACCTGCAGATTTTAGAAAAAGACTTTTTCAAACCTGCTGAACCTAGAGAAAGCTTTAGCTCTGTGAGATGAATACACACATCACAAAGAAATTTTGCAGAATGATTATGTGTAGTTTTTGTCGGAAAATATATCCTTTTTCACCACAAGCCAGAAAGCACTGCATATGTCCACTTGCAGATCCTTCAAACAGAGTGTTTCCAAACTGCTCAATCAAAAGAAAGGTTCAGCTCTGGGTATTGAATGCATACATCAGAAAGAAGTTGTTCACAATCCTTCTGTCTAGTTTTAATGTGAAGATATTTCATAACCCGCATTGGACGAAATTATCTCAACTATCCACTTGCAGATTTTAGAAAAAGACTGTTTCCAACCGGCTGAGCCTAGAGAAAGCTTTAACTCTGTGAGATGAATACACACATCACAAAGAAATTTCACAGAATGCTTCTGTGTAGTTTTTTTGCGTAGATATATTCTGTTTAACCATAGGCCTCAAAGCACTCCTAATGTCCACTTGCAAATACTTCAAACAGTGTGTTTCCAAACTGCTCAATCAAAAGAAAGGTTCAGATCAGTGTATTGAATGCACCGATTAGAAGGAAGTTGTTCACAATGCTTCTGTTTCGTTTTTATGTGAAGATATTTCATAACTCGCATGCACGAAATAATCTCAAAATCCACTTGCAGATTCTACAAACAGACTGTTTCAAACCTGCAGAAGCTAGAGAAAGATTTAACTCTGTCAGATGAAAACAGACATCACAAAGGAATTCTTGCAGAATCCTTCCGTGTAGTTTTGGTTGGAAGATATATCCTTTTTCACCATAGGCCTCAAAGCCCTCCAAATGTCCACTTGCAGATTCCTCGAACAGAGTGTTTCCAATCTGCTCAATCAAAACAAAGGTTCAGCTCTGTGTACTGAATGCATACATCAGAAAGAAGTGTTTCAGAATGCTTCTGTGTAGTTTTTAGGCGAAGATATTTCATAACCCGCATTGGACGAAATAATCCGACATATCCACTTGCAGATTCTAGAAAAAGATGGTTTCATGCCTGCGGAACCAAGAGAAAGCTTTAACTCTGCGAGATGAATACACACATCACAAAGAAATTTTGCAGAATAATTCTGTGAAGTTTTTGTGGGAAGATATATCCTTTTTCACCATAGGCTCCAAAGCCCTCCAAATGTCCACTTGCAGATTCCACAAACAGAGTGTTTACAAACTACTCAATCCAAAGGAAGGTTGAGCTCTGTGTATTGAATGCATACATCAGAAAGAAGTTGTTCAGAATGCTTCTGTCTAGTTTTTATGTGAATATATTTCATAACCCGCATGGGACGAAGCAATCTCAAATATCCACTTGCAGATTGTAGAAAAAGACTGTTTCAAACCTGCTGAATGTAGAGAAAGCTTTAACTCTGTCAGATAAATACACACATCACAAAGAAACTTCGCTGAATGCTTCTGTGTAGTTTTTGTGAGTAGATATGTCTTTTTTCACCATAGGCCTCAAATTACTCCCAATGTCCACTGGCGGATTCTGCAAACAGTGTGTTTCCAAACTGCTCAATGAAAAGAAAACTTCAGCTCTGTGTACTGAATGCATACATAAAAAGAAGTTGTTCAGAATGCTTCTTTCTAGTTTTTATGTGAAGATAATTCATAATATGCATTGGACGAAATAATCTCAAATATCCACTTGCAGATTCTAGAAAAAGACACTTTGAAACCTGCTGAACCTAGAGAAAGCAATAAGTCTGTGAGATGAATACACACACAACAAAGAAATTTCGCAGAATGCTTCTGTGTAGTTTTTGCGGGAAGATATATACTTTTTCACCATGGGCCTCAAAGCACTCCAAATGTCCACTTGCAGAATCTTCAAAGACAGTGTTACAAAACTGCTCAATCAAAAGAAGGGTTCAACTCTGTGTGTTGAATGCACCGATCCCAAAGTAGTTGTTCAGAATGCTTCTGTGTAGTTTTTATGTGAGGATATTTCATAACTCGCATTGGATGAAGTAATCTCAAATATCCACTTGCAGATTCTAGAAAAAGACTGCTTCAAACCTACTGAGCCTAGAGAAACCTTTAACTCTGTGAGGTGAACACACACATCAAGAGAAATTTCGTAGAATGCTTCTGTGTAGTATTTGAGGTAAGATATATCCTTCTTCACCCTAGGCATCAAAGCACTCAAATGTCCACTTGCAGATTTTTCAGAGTGTTTCCAAATTGCTCAATCAAAGGACAGGTTCATTTCTGTGTATTGAATGCATACATCAGAAAGAAGTTGTTCAGAATGCTTCTGTCTAGTTTTTATGTGAAGATATTTTGTAACCCACATTGGATGAAATAATCTCAAATACCCACTTGCAGATTGCAGAAATAGACTGTTTCAAACCTGATGAACCTAGAGAAAGCTTTAACACTGTGAGATGAATACACACATCACAAAGAAATTTCGAAGAATATTTCTGTGTAGTTTTTGTGGGAAGATATATCCTTTTTCAAGAAAGGCCTCAAAGCACTCCAAATGTCCACTTGCAGATTCTTCAAACAGAGTGTTTGCAAGTAGCTCAATCAATAGAAAGATGCAGCTCTGTGTATTGAATGCATACATCAGAAAGAAGCTGTGAAGAATGCTTCTGTCTAGCTTTTATGTGAAGATATTTCATAACCCCCATTGGATGAAATAATCTCAAATATCCACTTGCAGTTTCTAGAAAAAGACTCTTTCAAACCTGCTGAACTTAGAGAAAGCTTTAACTCCGTGAGATGAATACGCACATCAGAAAGAAATTTCACAGAATGCTTCTGTGTAGTTTTTGTGGGAAGTTATATCCCTTTTCACCATAGGCCTGAATGCACTCCAAATGTCCACTTGCAGATTCTTCGAGCAGAGTGCTTCCAAACTGCTCAATCAAAAGAAAGTTGCAGCTCTGTGTATTGAACGCATACATCAGAAAGAAGTAGTTCAGTATGCTTCTGTCTAGTTTTAATGTGAAGATATTTCATCACCCGCATTGGATGAAATAATCTCAAATATGCACTTGAAGATTCTAGAAAAATACAGTTTCAAACCTGCTTTACCTAGAAGAAGCTTTAACACTGTGAGATGAATACACGCATCAGAAAGAAATTTCGCAGAATGTTTCTGTGTAGTTTTTGTGGGAAGATATATCCTTTTTCACCATAGGCCTCAAAGCTCTCCAAATGTCCAGTTGGACATTCTTCACACAGAGTGTTTCCAAACTACTCAATAAAGAGGTTCAGCTCTGTGTATTGAATGCATACATCAGAAAGAAGTTGCTCAGTATGCTTCTGTCTAGTGTTTATGTGAAGATATTTCATTACCCGCATTGTACGAAATAATCTCAAATATCCACTTGCAGATTCTGGAAAAAGACTGTTTCAAACCTATTGAGCCTAGAGAAAGCTTTAACTCTGTGAGATGAATGCACACATCAGAAAGAAATTTCGCAGAATGCTTCTGAGTGGTATTTGTGGGAAGATATAACGTTTTTCACCACAGGCCCCAAAGCAATCAAAATGTCCAGTTGCAGATTGTTCAAAGAGAATGTTTCCAATCTGTTCATTTAATAGAAAGGTTCAGCTCTGTGTATTGAATGCATACATCAGAAAGAAGTTGTTCAGAATGCTTCTGTCTAGTTTTTATGTGAAGATATTTCATAACCAGCATTGGACGAAATAATCTCAAATATCCACCTGCAGATTCTAGAAAAAGACTTTTTCAAACCTGCTGAACCTAGAGAAAGCTTTAGCTCTGTGAGATGAATACACACATCACAAAGAAATTTTGCAGAATGATTTTGTGTAGTTTTTGTCGGAAAATATATCCTTTTTCACCACAAGCCAGAAAGCACTGCATATGTCCACTTGCAGATCCTTCAAACAGAGTGTTTCCAAACTGCTCAATCAAAAGAAAGGTTCAGCTCTGGGTATTGAATGCATACATCAGAAAGAAGTTGTTCACAATCCTTCTGTCTAGTTTTAATGTGAAGATATTTCATAACCCGCATTGGACGAAATTATCTCAACTATCCACTTGCAGATTTTAGAAAAAGACTGTTTCCAACCGGCTGAGCCTAGAGAAAGCTTTAACTCTGTGAGATGAATACACACATCACAAAGAAATTTCACAGAATGCTTCTGTGTAGTTTTTTTGCGTAGATATATTCTGTTTAACCATAGGCCTCAAAGCACTCCAAATGTCCACTTGCAAATACTTCAAACAGTGTGTTTCCAAACTGCTCAATCAAAAGAAAGGTTCAGATCAGTGTATTGAATGCACCGATTAGAAGGAAGTTGTTCACAATGCTTCTGTTTCGTTTTTATGTGAAGATATTTCATAACTCGCATGCACGAAATAATCTCAAAATCCACTTGCAGATTGTAGAAACAGACCTGCAGAAGCTAGAGAAAGATTTAACTCTGTCAGATGAAAACAGACATCACAAAGGAATTCTTGCAGAATCCTTCCGTGTAGTTTTGGTTGGAAGATATATCCTTTTACACCATAGGCCTCAAAGCCCTCCAAATGTCCACTTGCAGATTCCTCGAACAGAGTGTTTCCAATCTGCTCAATCAAAACAAAGGTTCAGCTCTGTGTACTGAATGCATACATCAGAAAGAAGTGTTTCAGAATGCTTCTGTGTAGTTTTTAGGCGAAGATATTTCATAACCCGCATTGGACGAAATAATCCGACATATCCACTTGCAGATTCTAGAAAAAGATGGTTTCATGCCTGCGGAACCAAGAGAAAGCTTTAACTCTGCGAGATGAATACACACATCACAAAGAAATTTTGCAGAATAATTCTGTGAAGTTTTTGTGGGAAGATATATCCTTTTTCACCATAGGCTCCAAAGCCCTCCAAATGTCCACTTGCAGATTCCACAAACAGAGTGTTTACAAACTACTCAATCCAAAGGAAGGTTGAGCTCTGTGTATTGAATGCATACATCAGAAAGAAGTTGTTCAGAATGCTTCTGTCTAGTTTTTATGTGAATATATTTCATAACCCGCATGGGACGAAGCAATCTCAAATATCCACTTGCAGATTGTAGAAAAAGACTGTTTCAAACCTGCTGAATGTAGAGAAAGCTTTAACTCTGTCAGATAAATACACACATCACAAAGAAACTTCGCTGAATGCTTCTGTGTAGTTTTTGTGAGTAGATATGTCTTTTTTCACCATAGGCCTCAAATTACTCCCAATGTCCACTGGCGGATTCTGCAAACAGTGTGTTTCCAAACTGCTCAATGAAAAGAAAACTTCAGCTCTGTGTACTGAATGCATACATAAAAAGAAGTTGTTCAGAATGCTTCTTTCTAGTTTTTATGTGAAGATAATTCATAATATGCATTGGACGAAATAATCTCAAATATCCACTTGCAGATTCTAGAAAAAGACACTTTGAAACCTGCTGAACCTAGAGAAAGCAATAAGTCTGTGAGATGAATACACACACAACAAAGAAATTTCGCAGAATGCTTCTGTGTAGTTTTTGCGGGAAGATATATACTTTTTCACCATGGGCCTCAAAGCACTCCAAATGTCCACTTGCAGAATCTTCAAAGACAGTGTTACAAAACTGCTCAATCAAAAGAAGGGTTCAACTCTGTGTGTTGAATGCACCGATCCCAAAGTAGTTGTTCAGAATGCTTCTGTGTAGTTTTTATGTGAGGATATTTCATAACTCGCATTGGATGAAGTAATCTCAAATATCCACTTGCAGATTCTAGAAAAAGACTGCTTCAAACCTACTGAGCCTAGAGAAACCTTTAACTCTGTGAGGTGAACACACACATCAAGAGAAATTTCGTAGAATGCTTCTGTGTAGTATTTGAGGTAAGATATATCCTTCTTCACCCTAGGCATCAAAGCACTCAAATGTCCACTTGCAGATTTTTCAGAGTGTTTCCAAATTGCTCAATCAAAGGACAGGTTCATTTCTGTGTATTGAATGCATACATCAGAAAGAAGTTGTTCAGAATGCTTCTGTCTAGTTTTTATGTGAAGATATTTTGTAACCCACATTGGATGAAATAATCTCAAATACCCACTTGCAGATTGCAGAAATAGACTGTTTCAAACCTGATGAACCTAGAGAAAGCTTTAACACTGTGAGATGAATACACACATCACAAAGAAATTTCGAAGAATATTTCTGTGTAGTTTTTGTGGGAAGATATATCCTTTTTCAAGAAAGGCCTCAAAGCACTCCAAATGTCCACTTGCAGATTCTTCAAACAGAGTGTTTGCAAATAGCTCAATCAATAGAAAGATGCAGCTCTGTGTATTGAATGCATACATCAGAAAGAAGCTGTGAAGAATGCTTCTGTCTAGCTTTTATGTGAAGATATTTCATAACCCGCATTGGATGAAATAATCTCAAATATCCACTTGCAGTTTCTAGAAAAAGACTCTTTCAAACCTGCTGAACTTAGAGAAAGCTTTAACTCCGTGAGATGAATACGCACATCAGAAAGAAATTTCACAGAATGCTTCTGTGTAGTTTTTGTGGGAAGTTATATCCCTTTTCACCATAGGCCTGAATGCACTCCAAATGTCCACTTGCAGATTCTTCGAGCAGAGTGCTTCCAAACTGCTCAATCAAAAGAAAGTTGCAGCTCTGTGTATTGAACGCATACATCAGAAAGAAGTAGTTCAGTATGCTTCTGTCTAGTTTTAATGTGAAGATATTTCATCACCCGCATTGGATGAAATAATCTCAAATATGCACTTGAAGATTCTAGAAAAATACAGTTTCAAACCTGCTTTACCTAGAAGAAGCTTTAACACTGTGAGATGAATACACGCATCAGAAAGAAATTTCGCAGAATGTTTCTGTGTAGTTTTTGTGGGAAGATATATCCTTTTTCACCATAGGCCTCAAAGCTCTCCAAATGTCCAGTTGGACATTCTTCACACAGAGTGTTTCCAAACTACTCAATAAAGAGGTTCAGCTCTGTGTATTGAATGCATACATCAGAAAGAAGTTGCTCAGTATGCTTCTGTCTAGTGTTTATGTGAAGATATTTCATTACCCGCATTGTACGAAATAATCTCAAATATCCACTTGCAGATTCTGGAAAAAGACTGTTTCAAACCTATTGAGCCTAGAGAAAGCTTTAACTCTGTGAGATGAATGCACACATCAGAAAGAAATTTCGCAGAATGCTTCTGAGTGGTATTTGTGGGAAGATATAACGTTTTTCACCACAGGCCTCAAAGCAATCAAAATGTCCAGTTGCAGATTGTTCAAAGAGAATGTTTCCAATCTGTTCATTTAATAGAAAGGTTCAGCTCTGTGTATTGAATGCATACATCAGAAAGAAGTTGTTCAGAATGCTTCTGTCTAGTTTTTATGTGAAGATATTTCATAACCAGCATTGGACGAAATAATCTCAAATATCCACCTGCAGATTTTAGAAAAAGACTTTTTCAAACCTGCTGAACCTAGAGAAAGCTTTAGCTCTGTGAGATGAATACACACATCACAAAGAAATTTTGCAGAATGATTATGTGTAGTTTTTGTCGGAAAATATATCCTTTTTCACCACAAGCCAGAAAGCACTGCATATGTCCACTTGCAGATCCTTCAAACAGAGTGTTTCCAAACTGCTCAATCAAAAGAAAGGTTCAGCTCTGGGTATTGAATGCATACATCAGAAAGAAGTTGTTCACAATCCTTCTGTCTAGTTTTAATGTGAAGATATTTCATAACCCGCATTGGACGAAATTATCTCAACTATCCACTTGCAGATTTTAGAAAAAGACTGTTTCCAACCGGCTGAGCCTAGAGAAAGCTTTAACTCTGTGAGATGAATACACACATCACAAAGAAATTTCACAGAATGCTTCTGTGTAGTTTTTTTGCGTAGATATATTCTGTTTAACCATAGGCCTCAAAGCACTCCTAATGTCCACTTGCAAATACTTCAAACAGTGTGTTTCCAAACTGCTCAATCAAAAGAAAGGTTCAGATCAGTGTATTGAATGCACCGATTAGAAGGAAGTTGTTCACAATGCTTCTGTTTCGTTTTTATGTGAAGATATTTCATAACTCGCATGCACGAAATAATCTCAAAATCCACTTGCAGATTCTAGAAACAGACTGTTTCAAACCTGCAGAAGCTAGAGAAAGATTTAACTCTGTCAGATGAAAACAGACATCACAAAGGAATTCTTGCAGAATCCTTCCGTGTAGTTTTGGTTGGAAGATATATCCTTTTTCACCATAGGCCTCAAAGCCCTCCAAATGTCCACTTGCAGATTCCTCGAACAGAGTGTTTCCAATCTGCTCAATCAAAACAAAGGTTCAGCTCTGTGTACTGAATGCATACATCAGAAAGAAGTGTTTCAGAATGCTTCTGTGTAGTTTTTAGGCGAAGATATTTCATAACCCGCATTGGACGAAATAATCCGACATATCCACTTGCAGATTCTAGAAAAAGATGGTTTCATGCCTGCGGAACCAAGAGAAAGCTTTAACTCTGCGAGATGAATACACACATCACAAAGAAATTTTGCAGAATAATTCTGTGAAGTTTTTGTGGGAAGATATATCCTTTTTCACCATAGGCTCCAAAGCCCTCCAAATGTCCACTTGCAGATTCCACAAACAGAGTGTTTACAAACTACTCAATCCAAAGGAAGGTTGAGCTCTGTGTATTGAATGCATACATCAGAAAGAAGTTGTTCAGAATGCTTCTGTCTAGTTTTTATGTGAATATATTTCATAACCCGCATGGGACGAAGCAATCTCAAATATCCACTTGCAGATTGTAGAAAAAGACTGTTTCAAACCTGCTGAATGTAGAGAAAGCTTTAACTCTGTCAGATAAATACACACATCACAAAGAAACTTCGCTGAATGCTTCTGTGTAGTTTTTGTGTGTAGATATGTCTTTTTTCACCATAGGCCTCAAATTACTCCCAATGTCCACTGGCGGATTCTGCAAACAGTGTGTTTCCAAACTGCTCAATGAAAAGAAAACTTCAGCTCTGTGTACTGAATGCATACATAAAAAGAAGTTGTTCAGAATGCTTCTTTCTAGTTTTTATGTGAAGATAATTCATAATATGCATTGGACGAAATAATCTCAAATATCCACTTGCAGATTCTAGAAAAAGACACTTTGAAACCTGCTGAACCTAGAGAAAGCAATAAGTCTGTGAGATGAATACACACACAACAAAGAAATTTCGCAGAATGCTTCTGTGTAGTTTTTGCGGGAAGATATATACTTTTTCACCATGGGCCTCAAAGCACTCCAAATGTCCACTTGCAGAATCTTCAAAGACAGTGTTACAAAACTGCTCAATCAAAAGAAGGGTTCAACTCTGTGTGTTGAATGCACCGATCCCAAAGTAGTTGTTCAGAATGCTTCTGTGTAGTTTTTATGTGAGGATATTTCATAACTCGCATTGGATGAAGTAATCTCAAATATCCACTTGCAGATTCTAGAAAAAGACTGCTTCAAACCTACTGAGCCTAGAGAAACCTTTAACTCTGTGAGGTGAACACACACATCAAGAGAAATTTCGTAGAATGCTTCTGTGTAGTATTTGAGGTAAGATATATCCTTCTTCACCCTAGGCATCAAAGCACTCAAATGTCCACTTGCAGATTTTTCAGAGTGTTTCCAAATTGCTCAATCAAAGGACAGGTTCATTTCTGTGTATTGAATGCATACATCAGAAAGAAGTTGTTCAGAATGCTTCTGTCTAGTTTTTATGTGAAGATATTTTGTAACCCACATTGGATGAAATAATCTCAAATACCCACTTGCAGATTGCAGAAATAGACTGTTTCAAACCTGATGAACCTAGAGAAAGCTTTAACACTGTGAGATGAATACACACATGACAAAGAAATTTCGAAGAATATTTCTGTGTAGTTTTTGTGGGAAGATATATCCTTTTTCAAGAAAGGCCTCAAAGCACTCCAAATGTCCACTTGCAGATTCTTCAAACAGAGTGTTTGCAAATAGCTCAATCAATAGAAAGATGCAGCTCTGTGTATTGAATGCATACATCAGAAAGAAGCTGTGAAGAATGCTTCTGTCTAGCTTTTATGTGAAGATATTTCATAACCCCCATTGGATGAAATAATCTCAAATATCCACTTGCAGTTTCTAGAAAAAGACTCTTTCAAACCTGCTGAACTTAGAGAAAGCTTTAACTCCGTGAGATGAATACGCACATCAGAAAGAAATTTCACAGAATGCTTCTGTGTAGTTTTTGTGGGAAGTTATATCCCTTTTCACCATAGGCCTGAATGCACTCCAAATGTCCACTTGCAGATTCTTCGAGCAGAGTGCTTCCAAACTGCTCAATCAAAAGAAAGTTGCAGCTCTGTGTATTGAACGCATACATCAGAAAGAAGTAGTTCAGTATGCTTCTGTCTAGTTTTAATGTGAAGATATTTCATCACCCGCATTGGATGAAATAATCTCAAATATGCACTTGAAGATTCTAGAAAAATACAGTTTCAAACCTGCTTTACCTAGAAGAAGCTTTAACACTGTGAGATGAATACACGCATCAGAAAGAAATTTCGCAGAATGTTTCTGTGTAGTTTTTGTGGGAAGATATATCCTTTTTCACCATAGGCCTCAAAGGTCTCCAAATGTCCAGTTGGACATTCTTCAAACAGAGTGTTTCCAAACTACTCAATAAAGAGGTTCAGCTCTGTGTATTGAATGCATACATCAGAAAGAAGTTGCTCAGTATGCTTCTGTCTAGTGTTTATGTGAAGATATTTCATTACCCGCATTGTACGAAATAATCTCAAATATCCACTTGCAGATTCTGGAAAAAGACTGTTTCAAACCTATTGAGCCTAGAGAAAGCATTAACTCTGTGAGATGAATGCACACATCAGAAAGAAATTTCGCAGAATGCTTCTGAGTGGTATTTGTGGGAAGATATAACGTTTTTCACCACAGGCCTCAAAGCAATCAAAATGTCCAGTTGCAGATTGTTCAAAGAGAATGTTTCCAATCTGTTCATTTAATAGAAAGGTTCAGCTCTGTGTATTGAATGCACCGATTAGAAGGAAGTTGTTCACAATGCTTCTGTTTCGTTTTATGTGAAGATATTTCATAACTCGCATGCACGAAATAATCTCAAAATCCACTTGCAGATTCTAGAAACAGACTGTTTCAAACCTGCAGAAGCTAGAGAAAGATTTAACTCTGTCAGATGAAAACAGACATCACAAAGGAATTCTTGCAGAATCCTTCCGTGTAGTTTTGGTTGGAAGATATATCCTTTTTCACCATAGGCCTCAAAGCCCTCCAAATGTCCACTTGCAGATTCCTCGAACAGAGTGTTTCCAATCTGCTCAATCAAAACAAATGTTCAGCTCTGTGTACTGAATGCATACATCAGAAAGAAGTGTTTCAGAATGCTTCTGTGTAGTTTTTAGGCGAAGATATTTCATAACCCGCATTGGACGAAATAATCCGACATATCCACTTGCAGATTCTAGAAAAAGATGGTTTCATGCCTGCGGAACCAAGAGAAAGCTTTAACTCTGCGAGATGAATACACACATCACAAAGAAATTTTGCAGAATAATTCTGTGAAGTTTTTGTGGGAAGATATATCCTTTTTCACCATAGGCTCCAAAGCCCTCCAAATGTCCACTTGCAGATTCCACAAACAGAGTGTTTACAAACTACTCAATCCAAAGGAAGGTTGAGCTCTGTGTATTGAATGCATACATCAGAAAGAAGTTGTTCAGAATGCTTCTGTCTAGTTTTTATGTGAATATATTTCATAACCCGCATGGGACGAAGCAATCTCAAATATCCACTTGCAGATTGTAGAAAAAGACTGTTTCAAACCTGCTGAATGTAGAGAAAGCTTTAACTCTGTCAGATAAATACACACATCACAAAGAAACTTCGCTGAATGCTTCTGTGTAGTTTTTGTGAGTAGATATGTCTTTTTTCACCATAGGCCTCAAATTACTCCCAATGTCCACTGGCGGATTCTGCAAACAGTGTGTTTCCAAACTGCTCAATGAAAAGAAAACTTCAGCTCTGTGTACTGAATGCATACATAAAAAGAAGTTGTTCAGAATGCTTCTTTCTAGTTTTTATGTGAAGATAATTCATAATATGCGTTGGACGAAATAATCTCAAATATCCACTTGCAGATTCTAGAAAAAGACACTTTGAAACCTGCTGAACCTAGAGAAAGCAATAAGTCTGTGAGATGAATACACACACAACAAAGAAATTTCGCAGAATGCTTCTGTGTAGTTTTTGCGGGAAGATATATACTTTTTCACCATGGGCCTCAAAGCACTCCAAATGTCCACTTGTAGAATCTTCAAAGACAGTGTTACAAAACTGCTCAATCAAAAGAAGGGTTCAACTCTGTGTGTTGAATGCACCGATCCCAAAGTAGTTGTTCAGAATGCTTCTGTGTAGTTTTTATGTGAGGATATTTCATAACTCGCATTGGATGAAGTAATCTCAAATATCCACTTGCAGATTCTAGAAAAAGACTGCTTCAAACCTACTGAGCCTAGAGAAACCTTTAACTCTGTGAGGTGAACACACACATCAAGAGAAATTTCGTAGAATGCTTCTGTGTAGTATTTGAGGTAAGATATATCCTTCTTCACCCTAGGCATCAAAGCACTCAAATGTCCACTTGCAGATTTTTCAGAGTGTTTCCAAATTGCTCAATCAAAGGACAGGTTCATTTCTGTGTATTGAATGCATACATCAGAAAGAAGTTGTTCAGAATGCTTCTGTCTAGTTTTTATGTGAAGATATTTTGTAACCCACATTGGATGAAATAATCTCAAATACCCACTTGCAGATTGCAGAAATAGACTGTTTCAAACCTGATGAACCTAGAGAAAGCTTTAACACTGTGAGATGAATACACACATGACAAAGAAATTTCGAAGAATATTTCTGTGTAGTTTTTGTGGGAAGATATATCCTTTTTCAAGAAAGGCATCAAAGCACTCCAAATGTCCACTTGCAGATTCTTCAAACAGAGTGTTTGCAAATAGCTCAATCAATAGAAAGATGCAGCTCTGTGTATTGAATGCATACATCAGAAAGAAGCTGTGAAGAATGCTTCTGTCTAGCTTTTATGTGAAGATATTTCATAACCCCCATTGGATGAAATAATCTCAAATATCCACTTGCAGTTTCTAGAAAAAGACTCTTTCAAACCTGCTGAACTTAGAGAAAGCTTTAACTCCGTGAGATGAATACGCACATCAGAAAGAAATTTCACAGAATGCTTCTGTGTAGTTTTTGTGGGAAGTTATATCCCTTTTCACCATAGGCCTGAATGCACTCCAAATGTCCACTTGCAGATTCTTCGAGCAGAGTGCTTCCAAACTGCTCAATCAAAAGAAAGTTGCAGCTCTGTGTATTGAACGCATACATCAGAAAGAAGTAGTTCAGTATGCTTCTGTCTAGTTTTAATGTGAAGATATTTCATCACCCGCATTGGATGAAATAATCTCAAATATGCACTTGAAGATTCTAGAAAAATACAGTTTCAAACCTGCTTTACCTAGAAGAAGCTTTAACACTGTGAGATGAATACACGCATCAGAAAGAAATTTCGCAGAATGTTTCTGTGTAGTTTTTGTGGGAAGATATATCCTTTTTCACCATAGGCCTCAAAGCTCTCCAAATGTCCAGTTGGACATTCTTCAAACAGAGTGTTTCCAAACTACTCAATAAAGAGGTTCAGCTCTGTGTATTGAATGCATACATCAGAAAGAAGTTGCTCAGTATGCTTCTGTCTAGTGTTTATGTGAAGATATTTCATTACCCGCATTGTACGAAATAATCTCAAATATCCACTTGCAGATTCTGGAAAAAGACTGTTTCAAACCTATTGAGCCTAGAGAAAGCATTAACTCTGTGAGATGAATGCACACATCAGAAAGAAATTTCGCAGAATGCTTCTGAGTGGTATTTGTGGGAAGATATAACGTTTTTCACCACAGGCCCCAAAGCAATCAAAATGTCCAGTTGCAGATTGTTCAAAGAGAATGTTTCCAATCTGTTCATTTAATAGAAAGGTTCAGCTCTGTGTATTGAATGCACCGATTAGAAGGAAGTTGTTCACAATGCTTCTGTTTCGTTTTTATGTGAAGATATTTCATAACTCGCATGCACGAAATAATCTCAAAATCCACTTGCAGATTCTACAAACAGACTGTTTCAAACCTGCAGAAGCTAGAGAAAGATTTAACTCTGTCAGATGAAAACAGACATCACAAAGGAATTCTTGCAGAATCCTTCCGTGTAGTTTTGGTTGGAAGATATATCCTTTTTCACCATAGGCCTCAAAGCCCTCCAAATGTCCACTTGCAGATTCCTCGAACAGAGTGTTTCCAATCTGCTCAATCAAAACAAAGGTTCAGCTCTGTGTACTGAATGCATACATCAGAAAGAAGTGTTTCAGAATGCTTCTGTGTAGTTTTTAGGCGAAGATATTTCATAACCCGCATTGGACGAAATAATCCGACATATCCACTTGCAGATTCTAGAAAAAGATGGTTTCATGCCTGCGGAACCAAGAGAAAGCTTTAACTCTGCGAGATGAATACACACATCACAAAGAAATTTTGCAGAATAATTCTGTGAAGTTTTTGTGGGAAGATATATCCTTTTTCACCATAGGCTCCAAAGCCCTCCAAATGTCCACTTGCAGATTCCACAAACAGAGTGTTTACAAACTACTCAATCCAAAGGAAGGTTGAGCTCTGTGTATTGAATGCATACATCAGAAAGAAGTTGTTCAGAATGCTTCTGTCTAGTTTTTATGTGAATATATTTCATAACCCGCATGGGACGAAGCAATCTCAAATATCCACTTGCAGATTGTAGAAAAAGACTGTTTCAAACCTGCTGAATGTAGAGAAAGCTTTAACTCTGTCAGATAAATACACACATCACAAAGAAACTTCGCTGAATGCTTCTGTGTAGTTTTTGTGAGTAGATATGTCTTTTTTCACCATAGGCCTCAAATTACTCCCAATGTCCACTGGCGGATTCTGCAAACAGTGTGTTTCCAAACTGCTCAATGAAAAGAAAACTTCAGCTCTGTGTACTGAATGCATACATAAAAAGAAGTTGTTCAGAATGCTTCTTTCTAGTTTTTATGTGAAGATAATTCATAATATGCATTGGACGAAATAATCTCAAATATCCACTTGCAGATTCTAGAAAAAGACACTTTGAAACCTGCTGAACCTAGAGAAAGCAATAAGTCTGTGAGATGAATACACACACAACAAAGAAATTTCGCAGAATGCTTCTGTGTAGTTTTTGCGGGAAGATATATACTTTTTCACCATGGGCCTCAAAGCACTCCAAATGTCCACTTGCAGAATCTTCAAAGACAGTGTTACAAAACTGCTCAATCAAAAGAAGGGTTCAACTCTGTGTGTTGAATGCACCGATCCCAAAGTAGTTGTTCAGAATGCTTCTGTGTAGTTTTTATGTGAGGATATTTCATAACCCGCATTTGACGAAATAATCCGACATATCCACTTGCAGATTCTAGAAAAAGATGGTTTCATGCCTGCGGAACCAAGAGAAAGCTTTAACTCTGCGAGATGAATACACACATCACAAAGAAATTTTGCAGAATAATTCTGTGAAGTTTTTGTGGGAAGATATATCCTTTTTCACCATAGGCTCCAAAGCCCTCCAAATGTCCACTTGCAGATTCCACAAACAGAGTGTTTACAAACTACTCAATCCAAAGGAAGGTTGAGCTCTGTGTATTGAATGCATACATCAGAAAGAAGTTGTTCAGAATGCTTCTGTCTAGTTTTTATGTGAATATATTTCATAACCCGCATGGGACGAAGCAATCTCAAATATCCACTTGCAGATTGTAGAAAAAGACTGTTTCAAACCTGCTGAATGTAGAGAAAGTTTTAACTCTGTCAGATAAATACACACATCACAAAGAAACTTCGCTGAATGCTTCTGTGTAGTTTTTGTGAGTAGATATGTCTTTTTTCACCATAGGCCTCAAATTACTCCCAATGTCCACTGGCGGATTCTGCAAACAGTGTGTTTCCAAACTGCTCAATGAAAAGAAAACTTCAGCTCTGTGTACTGAATGCATACATAAAAAGAAGTTTTTCAGAATGCTTCTTTCTAGTTTTTATGTGAAGATAATTCATAATATGCATTGGACGAAATAATCTCAAATATCCACTTGCAGATTCTAGAAAAAGACACTTTGAAACCTGCTGAACCTAGAGAAAGCAATAAGTCTGTGAGATGAATACACACACAACAAAGAAATTTCGCAGAATGCTTCTGTGTATTTTTTGCGGGAAGATATATACTTTTTCACCATGGGCCTCAAAGCACTCCAAATGTCCACTTGCAGAATCTTCAAAGACAGTGTTACAAAACTGCTCAATCAAAAGAAGGGTTCAACTCTGTGTGTTGAATGCACCGATCCCAAAGTAGTTGTTCAGAATGCTTCTGTGTAGTTTTTATGTGAGGATATTTCATAACTCGCATTGGATGAAGTAATCTCAAATATCCACTTGCAGATTCTAGAAAAAGACTGCTTCAAACCTACTGAGCCTAGAGAAACCTTTAACTCTGTGAGGTGAACACACACATCAAGAGAAATTTCGTAGAATGCTTCTGTGTAGTATTTGAGGTAAGATATATCCTTCTTCACCCTAGGCATCAAAGCACTCAAATGTCCACTTGCAGATTTTTCAGAGTGTTTCCAAATTGCTCAATCAAAGGACAGGTTCATTTCTGTGTATTGAATGCATACATCAGAAAGAAGTTGTTCAGAATGCTTCTGTCTAGTTTTTATTTGAAGATATTTTGTAACCCACATTGGATGAAATAATCTCAAATACCCACTTGCAGATTGCAGAAATAGACTGTTTCAAACCTGATGAACCTAGAGAAAGCTTTAACACTGTGAGATGAATACACACATGACAAAGAAATTTCGAAGAATATTTCTGTGTAGTTTTTGTGGGAAGATATATCCTTTTTCAAGAAAGGCCTCAAAGCACTCCAAATGTCCACTTGCAGATTCTTCAAACAGAGTGTTTGCAAATAGCTCAATCAATAGAAAGATGCAGCTCTGTGTATTGAATGCATACATCAGAAAGAGGCTGTGAAGAATGCTTCTGTCTAGCTTTTATGTGAAGATATTTCATAACCCCCATTGGATGAAATAATCTCAAATATCCACTTGCAGTTTCTAGAAAAAGACTCTTTCAAACCTGCTGAACTTAGAGAAAGCTTTAACTCCGTGAGATGAATACGCACATCAGAAAGAAATTTCACAGAATGCTTCTGTGTAGTTTTTGTGGGAAGTTATATCCCTTTTCACCATAGGCCTGAATGCACTCCAAATGTCCACTTGCAGATTCTTCGAGCAGAGTGCTTCCAAACTGCTCAATCAAAAGAAAGTTGCAGCTCTGTGTATTGAACGCATACATCAGAAAGAAGTAGTTCAGTATGCTTCTGTCTAGTTTTAATGTGAAGATATTTCATCACCCGCATTGGATGAAATAATCTCAAATATGCACTTGAAGATTCTAGAAAAATACAGTTTCAAACCTGCTTTACCTAGAAGAAGCTTTAACACTGTGAGATGAATACACGCATCAGAAAGAAATTTCGCAGAATGTTTCTGTGTAGTTTTTGTGGGAAGATATATCCTTTTTCACCATAGGCCTCAAAGGTCTCCAAATGTCCAGTTGGACATTCTTCAAACAGAGTGTTTCCAAACTACTCAATAAAGAGGTTCAGCTCTGTGTATTGAATGCATACATCAGAAAGAAGTTGCTCAGTATGCTTCTGTCTAGTGTTTATGTGAAGATATTTCATTACCCGCATTGTACGAAATAATCTCAAATATCCACTTGCAGATTCTGGAAAAAGACTGTTTCAAACCTATTGAGCCTAGAGAAAGCATTAACTCTGTGAGATGAATGCACACATCAGAAAGAAATTTCGCAGAATGCTTCTGAGTGGTATTTGTGGGAAGATATAACGTTTTTCACCACAGGCCTCAAAGCAATCAAAATGTCCAGTTGCAGATTGTTCAAAGAGAATGTTTCCAATCTGTTCATTTAATAGAAAGGTTCAGCTCTGTGTATTGAATGCACCGATTAGAAGGAAGTTGTTCACAATGCTTCTGTTTCGTTTTATGTGAAGATATTTCATAACTCGCATGCACGAAATAATCTCAAAATCCACTTGCAGATTCTAGAAACAGACTGTTTCAAACCTGCAGAAGCTAGAGAAAGATTTAACTCTGTCAGATGAAAACAGACATCACAAAGGAATTCTTGCAGAATCCTTCCGTGTAGTTTTGGTTGGAAGATATATCCTTTTTCACCATAGGCCTCAAAGCCCTCCAAATGTCCACTTGCAGATTCCTCGAACAGAGTGTTTCCAATCTGCTCAATCAAAACAAATGTTCAGCTCTGTGTACTGAATGCATACATCAGAAAGAAGTGTTTCAGAATGCTTCTGTGTAGTTTTTAGGCGAAGATATTTCATAACCCGCATTGGACGAAATAATCCGACATATCCACTTGCAGATTCTAGAAAAAGATGGTTTCATGCCTGCGGAACCAAGAGAAAGCTTTAACTCTGCGAGATGAATACACACATCACAAAGAAATTTTGCAGAATAATTCTGTGAAGTTTTTGTGGGAAGATATATCCTTTTTCACCATAGGCTCCAAAGCCCTCCAAATGTCCACTTGCAGATTCCACAAACAGAGTGTTTACAAACTACTCAATCCAAAGGAAGGTTGAGCTCTGTGTATTGAATGCATACATCAGAAAGAAGTTGTTCAGAATGCTTCTGTCTAGTTTTTATGTGAATATATTTCATAACCCGCATGGGACGAAGCAATCTCAAATATCCACTTGCAGATTGTAGAAAAAGACTGTTTCAAACCTGCTGAATGTAGAGAAAGCTTTAACTCTGTCAGATAAATACACACATCACAAAGAAACTTCGCTGAATGCTTCTGTGTAGTTTTTGTGAGTAGATATGTCTTTTTTCACCATAGGCCTCAAATTACTCCCAATGTCCACTGGCGGATTCTGCAAACAGTGTGTTTCCAAACTGCTCAATGAAAAGAAAACTTCAGCTCTGTGTACTGAATGCATACATAAAAAGAAGTTGTTCAGAATGCTTCTTTCTAGTTTTTATGTGAAGATAATTCATAATATGCGTTGGACGAAATAATCTCAAATATCCACTTGCAGATTCTAGAAAAAGACACTTTGAAACCTGCTGAACCTAGAGAAAGCAATAAGTCTGTGAGATGAATACACACACAACAAAGAAATTTCGCAGAATGCTTCTGTGTAGTTTTTGCGGGAAGATATATACTTTTTCACCATGGGCCTCAAAGCACTCCAAATGTCCACTTGTAGAATCTTCAAAGACAGTGTTACAAAACTGCTCAATCAAAAGAAGGGTTCAACTCTGTGTGTTGAATGCACCGATCCCAAAGTAGTTGTTCAGAATGCTTCTGTGTAGTTTTTATGTGAGGATATTTCATAACTCGCATTGGATGAAGTAATCTCAAATATCCACTTGCAGATTCTAGAAAAAGACTGCTTCAAACCTACTGAGCCTAGAGAAACCTTTAACTCTGTGAGGTGAACACACACATCAAGAGAAATTTCGTAGAATGCTTCTGTGTAGTATTTGATTTAAGATATATCCTTCTTCACCCTAGGCATCAAAGCACTCAAATGTCCACTTGCAGATTTTTCAGAGTGTTTCCAAATTGCTCAATCAAAGGACAGGTTCATTTCTGTGTATTGAATGCATACATCAGAAAGAAGTTGTTCAGAATGCTTCTGTCTAATTTTTATGTGAAGATATTTTGTAACCCACATTGGATGAAATAATCTCAAATACCCACTTGCAGATTGCAGAAATAGACTGTTTCAAACCTGATGAACCTAGAGAAAGCTTTAACACTGTGAGATGAATACACACATGACAAAGAAATTTCGAAGAATATTTCTGTGTAGTTTTTGTGGGAAGATATATCCTTTTTCAAGAAAGGCATCAAAGCACTCCAAATGTCCACTTGCAGATTCTTCAAACAGAGTGTTTGCAAATAGCTCAATCAATAGAAAGATGCAGCTCTGTGTATTGAATGCATACATCAGAAAGAAGCTGTGAAGAATGCTTCTGTCTAGCTTTTATGTGAAGATATTTCATAACCCCCATTGGATGAAATAATCTCAAATATCCACTTGCAGTTTCTAGAAAAAGACTCTTTCAAACCTGCTGAACTTAGAGAAAGCTTTAACTCCGTGAGATGAATACGCACATCAGAAAGAAATTTCACAGAATGCTTCTGTGTAGTTTTTGTGGGAAGTTATATCCCTTTTCACCATAGGCCTGAATGCACTCCAAATGTCCACTTGCAGATTCTTCGAGCAGAGTGCTTCCAAACTGCTCAATCAAAAGAAAGTTGCAGCTCTGTGTATTGAACGCATACATCAGAAAGAAGTAGTTCAGTATGCTTCTGTCTAGTTTTAATGTGAAGATATTTCATCACCCGCATTGGATGAAATAATCTCAAATATGCACTTGAAGATTCTAGAAAAATACAGTTTCAAACCTGCTTTACCTAGAAGAAGCTTTAACACTGTGAGATGAATACACGCATCAGAAAGAAATTTCGCAGAATGTTTCTGTGTAGTTTTTGTGGGAAGATATATCCTTTTTCACCATAGGCCTCAAAGGTCTCCAAATGTCCAGTTGGACATTCTTCACACAGAGTGTTTCCAAACTACTCAATAAAGAGGTTCAGCTCTGTGTATTGAATGCATACATCAGAAAGAAGTTGCTCAGTATGCTTCTGTCTAGTGTTTATGTGAAGATATTTCATTACCCGCATTGTACGAAATAATCTCAAATATCCACTTGCAGATTCTGGAAAAAGACTGTTTCAAACCTATTGAGCCTAGAGAAAGCATTAACTCTGTGAGATGAATGCACACATCAGAAAGAAATTTCGCAGAATGCTTCTGAGTGGTATTTGTGGGAAGATATAACGTTTTTCACCACAGGCCTCAAAGCAATCAAAATGTCCAGTTGCAGATTGTTCAAAGAGAATGTTTCCAATCTGTTCATTTAATAGAAAGGTTCAGCTCTGTGTATTGAATGCACCGATTAGAAGGAAGTTGTTCACAATGCTTCTGTTTCGTTTTTATGTGAAGATATTTCATAACTCGCATGCACGAAATAATCTCAAAATCCACTTGCAGATTCTACAAACAGACTGTTTCAAACCTGCAGAAGCTAGAGAAAGATTTAACTCTGTCAGATGAAAACAGACATCACAAAGGAATTCTTGCAGAATCCTTCCGTGTAGTTTTGGTTGGAAGATATATCCTTTTTCACCATAGGCCTCAAAGCCCTCCAAATGTCCACTTGCAGATTCCTCGAACAGAGTGTTTCCAATCTGCTCAATCAAAACAAAGGTTCAGCTCTGTGTACTGAATGCATACATCAGAAAGAAGTGTTTCAGAATGCTTCTGTGTAGTTTTTAGGCGAAGATATTTCATAACCCGCATTGGACGAAATAATCCGACATATCCACTTGCAGATTCTAGAAAAAGATGGTTTCATGCCTGCGGAACCAAGAGAAAGCTTTAACTCTGCGAGATGAATACACACATCACAAAGAAATTTTGCAGAATAATTCTGTGAAGTTTTTGTGGGAAGATATATCCTTTTTCACCATAGGCTCCAAAGCCCTCCAAATGTCCACTTGCAGATTCCACAAACAGAGTGTTTACAAACTACTCAATCCAAAGGAAGGTTGAGCTCTGTGTATTGAATGCATACATCAGAAAGAAGTTGTTCAGAATGCTTCTGTCTAGTTTTTATGTGAATATATTTCATAACCCGCATGGGACGAAGCAATCTCAAATATCCACTTGCAGATTGTAGAAAAAGACTGTTTCAAACCTGCTGAATGTAGAGAAAGCTTTAACTCTGTCAGATAAATACACACATCACAAAGAAACTTCGCTGAATGCTTCTGTGTAGTTTTTGTGAGTAGATATGTCTTTTTTCACCATAGGCCTCAAATTACTCCCAATGTCCACTGGCGGATTCTGCAAACAGTGTGTTTCCAAACTGCTCAATGAAAAGAAAACTTCAGCTCTGTGTACTGAATGCATACATAAAAAGAAGTTTTTCAGAATGCTTCTTTCTAGTTTTTATGTGAAGATAATTCATAATATGCATTGGACGAAATAATCTCAAATATCCACTTGCAGATTCTAGAAAAAGACACTTTGAAACCTGCTGAACCTAGAGAAAGCAATAAGTCTGTGAGATGAATACACACACAACAAAGAAATTTCGCAGAATGCTTCTGTGTAGTTTTTGCGGGAAGATATATACTTTTTCACCATGGGCCTCAAAGCACTCCAAATGTCCACTTGCAGAATCTTCAAAGACAGTGTTACAAAACTGCTCAATCAAAAGAAGGGTTCAACTCTGTGTGTTGAATGCACCGATCCCAAAGTAGTTGTTCAGAATGCTTCTGTGTAGTTTTTATGTGAGGATATTTCATAACCCGCATTGGACGAAATAATCCGACATATCCACTTGCAGATTCTAGAAAAAGATGGTTTCATGCCTGCGGAACCAAGAGAAAGCTTTAACTCTGTGAGATGAATACACACATCACAAAGAAATTTTGCAGAATAATTCTGTGAAGTTTTTGTGGGAAGATATATCCTTTTTCACCATAGGCTCCAAAGCCCTCCAAATGTCCACTTGCAGATTCCACAAACAGAGTGTTTACAAACTACTCAATCCAAAGGAAGGTTGAGCTCTGTGTATTGAATGCATACATCAGAAAGAAGTTGTTCAGAATGCTTCTGTCTAGTTTTTATGTGAATATATTTCATAACCCGCATGGGACGAAGCAATCTCAAATATCCACTTGCAGATTGTAGAAAAAGACTGTTTCAAACCTGCTGAATGTAGAGAAAGCTTTAACTCTGTCAGATAAATACACACATCACAAAGAAACTTCGCTGAATGCTTCTGTGTAGTTTTTGTGAGTAGATATGTCTTTTTTCACCATAGGCCTCAAATTACTCCCAATGTCCACTGGCGGATTCTGCAAACAGTGTGTTTCCAAACTGCTCAATGAAAAGAAAACTTCAGCTCTGTGTACTGAATGCATACATAAAAAGAAGTTTTTCAGAATGCTTCTTTCTAGTTTTTATGTGAAGATAATTCATAATATGCGTTGGACGAAATAATCTCAAATATCCACTTGCAGATTCTAGAAAAAGACACTTTGAAACCTGCTGAACCTAGAGAAAGCAATAAGTCTGTGAGATGAATACACACACAACAAAGAAATTTCGCAGAATGCTTCTGTGTAGTTTTTGCGGGAAGATATATACTTTTTCACCATGGGCCTCAAAGCACTCCAAATGTCCACTTGCAGAATCTTCAAAGACAGTGTTACAAAACTGCTCAATCAAAAGAAGGGTTCAACTCTGTGTGTTGAATGCACCGATCCCAAAGTAGTTGTTCAGAATGCTTCTGTGTAGTTTTTATGTGAGGATATTTCATAACTCGCATTGGATGAAGTAATCTCAAATATCCACTTGCAGATTCTAGAAAAAGACTGCTTCAAACCTACTGAGCCTAGAGAAACCTTTAACTCTGTGAGGTGAACACACACATCAAGAGAAATTTCGTAGAATGCTTCTGTGTAGTATTTGAGGTAAGATATATCCTTCTTCACCCTAGGCATCAAAGCACTCAAATGTCCACTTGCAGATTTTTCAGAGTGTTTCCAAATTGCTCAATCAAAGGACAGGTTCATTTCTGTGTATTGAATGCATACATCAGAAAGAAGTTGTTCAGAATGCTTCTGTCTAGTTTTTATGTGAAGATATTTTGTAACCCACATTGGATGAAATAATCTCAAATACCCACTTGCAGATTGCAGAAATAGACTGTTTCAAACCTGATGAACCTAGAGAAAGCTTTAACACTGTGAGATGAATACACACATGACAAAGAAATTTCGAAGAATATTTCTGTGTAGTTTTTGTGGGAAGATATATCCTTTTTCAAGAAAGGCCTCAAAGCACTCCAAATGTCCACTTGCAGATTCTTCAAACAGAGTGTTTGCAAATAGCTCAATCAATAGAAAGATGCAGCTCTGTGTATTGAATGCATACATCAGAAAGAAGCTGTGAAGAATGCTTCTGTCTAGCTTTTATGTGAAGATATTTCATAACCCCCATTGGATGAAATAATCTCAAATATCCACTTGCAGTTTCTAGAAAAAGACTCTTTCAAACCTGCTGAACTTAGAGAAAGCTTTAACTCCGTGAGATGAATACGCACATCAGAAAGAAATTTCACAGAATGCTTCTGTGTAGTTTTTGTGGGAAGTTATATCCCTTTTCACCATAGGCCTGAATGCACTCCAAATGTCCACTTGCAGATTCTTCGAGCAGAGTGCTTCCAAACTGCTCAATCAAAAGAAAGTTGCAGCTCTGTGTATTGAACGCATACATCAGAAAGAAGTAGTTCAGTATGCTTCTGTCTAGTTTTAATGTGAAGATATTTCATCACCCGCATTGGATGAAATAATCTCAAATATGCACTTGAAGATTCTAGAAAAATACAGTTTCAAACCTGCTTTACCTAGAAGAAGCTTTAACACTGTGAGATGAATACACGCATCAGAAAGAAATTTCGCAGAATGTTTCTGTGTAGTTTTTGTGGGAAGATATATCCTTTTTCACCATAGGCCTCAAAGCTCTCCAAATGTCCAGTTGGACATTCTTCACACAGAGTGTTTCCAAACTACTCAATAAAGAGGTTCAGCTCTGTGTATTGAATGCATACATCAGAAAGAAGTTGCTCAGTATGCTTCTGTCTAGTGTTTATGTGAAGATATTTCATTACCCGCATTGTACGAAATAATCTCAAATATCCACTTGCAGATTCTGGAAAAAGACTGTTTCAAACCTATTGAGCCTAGAGAAAGCATTAACTCTGTGAGATGAATGCACACATCAGAAAGAAATTTCGCAGAATGCTTCTGAGTGGTATTTGTGGGAAGATATAACGTTTTTCACCACAGGCCTCAAAGCAATCAAAATGTCCAGTTGCAGATTGTTCAAAGAGAATGTTTCCAATCTGTTCATTTAATAGAAAGGTTCAGCTCTGTGTATTGAATGCACCGATTAGAAGGAAGTTGTTCACAATGCTTCTGTTTCGTTTTTATGTGAAGATATTTCATAACTCGCATGCACGAAATAATCTCAAAATCCACTTGCAGATTCTACAAACAGACTGTTTCAAACCTGCAGAAGCTAGAGAAAGATTTAACTCTGTCAGATGAAAACAGACATCACAAAGGAATTCTTGCAGAATCCTTCCGTGTAGTTTTGGTTGGAAGATATATCCTTTTTCACCATAGGCCTCAAAGCCCTCCAAATGTCCACTTGCAGATTCCTCGAACAGAGTGTTTCCAATCTGCTCAATCAAAACAAAGGTTCAGCTCTGTGTACTGAATGCATACATCAGAAAGAAGTGTTTCAGAATGCTTCTGTGTAGTTTTTAGGCGAAGATATTTCATAACCCGCATTGGACGAAATAATCCGACATATCCACTTGCAGATTCTAGAAAAAGATGGTTTCATGCCTGCGGAACCAAGAGAAAGCTTTAACTCTGCGAGATGAATACACACATCACAAAGAAATTTTGCAGAATAATTCTGTGAAGTTTTTGTGGGAAGATATATCCTTTTTCACCATAGGCTCCAAAGCCCTCCAAATGTCCACTTGCAGATTCCACAAACAGAGTGTTTACAAACTACTCAATCCAAAGGAAGGTTGAGCTCTGTGTATTGAATGCATACATCAGAAAGAAGTTGTTCAGAATGCTTCTGTCTAGTTTTTATGTGAATATATTTCATAACCCGCATGGGACGAAGCAATCTCAAATATCCACTTGCAGATTGTAGAAAAAGACTGTTTCAAACCTGCTGAATGTAGAGAAAGCTTTAACTCTGTCAGATAAATACACACATCACAAAGAAACTTCGCTGAATGCTTCTGTGTAGTTTTTGTGAGTAGATATGTCTTTTTTCACCATAGGCCTCAAATTACTCCCAATGTCCACTGGCGGATTCTGCAAACAGTGTGTTTCCAAACTGCTCAATGAAAAGAAAACTTCAGCTCTGTGTACTGAATGCATACATAAAAAGAAGTTTTTCAGAATGCTTCTTTCTAGTTTTTATGTGAAGATAATTCATAATATGCATTGGACGAAATAATCTCAAATATCCACTTGCAGATTCTAGAAAAAGACACTTTGAAACCTGCTGAACCTAGAGAAAGCAATAAGTCTGTGAGATGAATACACACACAACAAAGAAATTTCGCAGAATGCTTCTGTGTAGTTTTTGCGGGAAGATATATACTTTTTCACCATGGGCCTCAAAGCACTCCAAATGTCCACTTGCAGAATCTTCAAAGACAGTGTTACAAAACTGCTCAATCAAAAGAAGGGTTCAACTCTGTGTGTTGAATGCACCGATCCCAAAGTAGTTGTTCAGAATGCTTCTGTGTAGTTTTTATGTGAGGATATTTCATAACCCGCATTGGACGAAATAATCCGACATATCCACTTGCAGATTCTAGAAAAAGATGGTTTCATGCCTGCGGAACCAAGAGAAAGCTTTAACTCTGCGAGATGAATACACACATCACAAAGAAATTTTGCAGAATAATTCTGTGAAGTTTTTGTGGGAAGATATATCCTTTTTCACCATAGGCTCCAAAGCCCTCCAAATGTCCACTTGCAGATTCCACAAACAGAGTGTTTACAAACTACTCAATCCAAAGGAAGGTTGAGCTCTGTGTATTGAATGCATACATCAGAAAGAAGTTGTTCAGAATGCTTCTGTCTAGTTTTTATGTGAATATATTTCATAACCCGCATGGGACGAAGCAATCTCAAATATCCACTTGCAGATTGTAGAAAAAGACTGTTTCAAACCTGCTGAATGTAGAGAAAGCTTTAACTCTGTCAGATAAATACACACATCACAAAGAAACTTCGCTGAATGCTTCTGTGTAGTTTTTGTGAGTAGATATGTCTTTTTTCACCATAGGCCTCAAATTACTCCCAATGTCCACTGGCGGATTCTGCAAACAGTGTGTTTCCAAACTGCTCAATGAAAAGAAAACTTCAGCTCTGTGTACTGAATGCATACATAAAAAGAAGTTTTTCAGAATGCTTCTTTCTAGTTTTTATGTGAAGATAATTCATAATATGCATTGGACGAAATAATCTCAAATATCCACTTGCAGATTCTAGAAAAAGACACTTTGAAACCTGCTGAACCTAGAGAAAGCAATAAGTCTGTGAGATGAATACACACACAACAAAGAAATTTCGCAGAATGCTTCTGTGTAGTTTTTGCGGGAAGATATATACTTTTTCACCATGGGCCTCAAAGCACTCCAAATGTCCACTTGCAGAATCTTCAAAGACAGTGTTACAAAACTGCTCAATCAAAAGAAGGGTTCAACTCTGTGTGTTGAATGCACCGATCCCAAAGTAGTTGTTCAGAATGCTTCTGTGTAGTTTTTATGTGAGGATATTTCATAACTCGCATTGGATGAAGTAATCTCAAATATCCACTTGCAGATTCTAGAAAAAGACTGCTTCAAACCTACTGAGCCTAGAGAAACCTTTAACTCTGTGAGGTGAACACACACATCAAGAGAAATTTCGTAGAATGCTTCTGTGTAGTATTTGAGGTAAGATATATCCTTCTTCACCCTAGGCATCAAAGCACTCAAATGTCCACTTGCAGATTTTTCAGAGTGTTTCCAAATTGCTCAATCAAAGGACAGGTTCATTTCTGTGTATTGAATGCATACATCAGAAAGAAGTTGTTCAGAATGCTTCTGTCTAGTTTTTATGTGAAGATATTTTGTAACCCACATTGGATGAAATAATCTCAAATACCCACTTGCAGATTGCAGAAATAGACTGTTTCAAACCTGATGAACCTAGAGAAAGCTTTAACACTGTGAGATGAATACACACATGACAAAGAAATTTCGAAGAATATTTCTGTGTAGTTTTTGTGGGAAGATATATCCTTTTTCAAGAAAGGCCTCAAAGCACTCCAAATGTCCACTTGCAGATTCTTCAAACAGAGTGTTTGCAAATAGCTCAATCAATAGAAAGATGCAGCTCTGTGTATTGAATGCATACATCAGAAAGAAGCTGTGAAGAATGCTTCTGTCTAGCTTTTATGTGAAGATATTTCATAACCCCCATTGGATGAAATAATCTCAAATATCCACTTGCAGTTTCTAGAAAAAGACTCTTTCAAACCTGCTGAACTTAGAGAAAGCTTTAACTCCGTGAGATGAATACGCACATCAGAAAGAAATTTCACAGAATGCTTCTGTGTAGTTTTTGTGGGAAGTTATATCCCTTTTCACCATAGGCCTGAATGCACTCCAAATGTCCACTTGCAGATTCTTCGAGCAGAGTGCTTCCAAACTGCTCAATCAAAAGAAAGTTGCAGCTCTGTGTATTGAACGCATACATCAGAAAGAAGTAGTTCAGTATGCTTCTGTCTAGTTTTAATGTGAAGATATTTCATCACCCGCATTGGATGAAATAATCTCAAATATGCACTTGAAGATTCTAGAAAAATACAGTTTCAAACCTGCTTTACCTAGAAGAAGCTTTAACACTGTGAGATGAATACACGCATCAGAAAGAAATTTCGCAGAATGTTTATGTGTAGTTTTTGTGGGAAGATATATCCTTTTTCACCATAGGCCTCAAAGGTCTCCAAATGTCCAGTTGGACATTCTTCAAACAGAGTGTTTCCAAACTACTCAATAAAGAGGTTCAGCTCTGTGTATTGAATGCATACATCAGAAAGAAGTTGCTCAGTATGCTTCTGTCTAGTGTTTATGTGAAGATATTTCATTACCCGCATTGTATGAAATAATCTCAAATATCCACTTGCAGATTCTGGAAAAAGACTGTTTCAAACCTATTGAGCCTAGAGAAAGCATTAACTCTGTGAGATGAATGCACACATCAGAAAGAAATTTCGCAGAATGCTTCTGAGTGGTATTTGTGGGAAGATATAACGTTTTTCACCACAGGCCTCAAAGCAATCAAAATGTCCAGTTGCAGATTGTACAAAGAGAATGTTTCCAATCTGTTCATTTAATAGAAAGGTTCAGCTCTGTGTATTGAATGCACCGATTAGAAGGAAGTTGTTCACAATGCTTCTGTTTCGTTTTATGTGAAGATATTTCATAACTCGCATGCACGAAATAATCTCAAAATCCACTTGCAGATTCTAGAAACAGACTGTTTCAAACCTGCAGAAGCTAGAGAAAGATTTAACTCTGTCAGATGAAAACAGACATCACAAAGGAATTCTTGCAGAATCCTTCCGGGTAGTTTTGGTTGGAAGATATATCCTTTTTCACCATAGGCCTCAAAGCCCTCCAAATGTCCACTTGCAGATTCCTCGAACAGAGTGTTTCCAATCTGCTCAATCAAAACAAAGGTTCAGCTCTGTGTACTGAATGCATACATCAGAAAGAAGTGTTTCAGAATGCTTCTGTGTAGTTTTTAGGCGAAGATATTTCATAACCCGCATTGGATGAAATAATCCGACATATCCACTTGCAGATTCTAGAAAAAGATGGTTTCATGCCTGCGGAACCAAGAGAAAGCTTTAACTCTGCGAGATGAATACACACATCACAAAGAAATTTTGCAGAATAATTCTGTGAAGTTTTTGTGGGAAGATATATCCTTTTTCACCATAGGCTCCAAAGCCCTCCAAATGTCCACTTGCAGATTCCACAAACAGAGTGTTTACAAACTACTCAATCCAAAGGAAGGTTGAGCTCTGTGTATTGAATGCATACATCAGAAAGAAGTTGTTCAGAATGCTTCTGTCTAGTTTTTATGTGAATATATTTCATAACCCGCATGGGACGAAGCAATCTCAAATATCCACTTGCAGATTGTAGAAAAAGACTGTTTCAAACCTGCTGAATGTAGAGAAAGCTTTAACTCTGTCAGATAAATACACACATCACAAAGAAACTTCGCTGAATGCTTCTGTGTAGTTTTTGTGAGTAGATATGTCTTTTTTCACCATAGGCCTCAAATTACTCCCAATGTCCACTGGCGGATTCTGCAAACAGTGTGTTTCCAAACTGCTCAATGAAAAGAAAACTTCAGCTCTGTGTACTGAATGCATACATAAAAAGAAGTTGTTCAGAATGCTTCTTTCTAGTTTTTATGTGAAGATAATTCATAATATGCATTGGACGAAATAATCTCAAATATCCACTTGCAGATTCTAGAAAAAGACACTTTGAAACCTGCTGAACCTAGAGAAAGCAATAAGTCTGTGAGATGAATACACACACAACAAAGAAATTTCGCAGAATGCTTCTGTGTAGTTTTTGCGGGAAGATATATACTTTTTCACCATGGGCCTCAAAGCACTCCAAATGTCCACTTGTAGAATCTTCAAAGACAGTGTTACAAAACTGCTCAATCAAAAGAAGGGTTCAACTCTGTGTGTTGAATGCACCGATCCCAAAGTAGTTGTTCAGAATGCTTCTGTGTAGTTTTTATGTGAGGATATTTCATAACTCGCATTGGATGAAGTAATCTCAAATATCCACTTGCAGATTCTAGAAAAAGACTGCTTCAAACCTACTGAGCCTAGAGAAACCTTTAACTCTGTGAGGTGAACACACACATCAAGAGAAATTTCGTAGAATGCTTCTGTGTAGTATTTGAGGTAAGATATATCCTTCTTCACCCTAGGCATCAAAGCACTCAAATGTCCACTTGCAGATTTTTCAGAGTGTTTCCAAATTGCTCAATCGAAGGACAGGTTCATTTCTGTGTATTGAATGCATACATCAGAAAGAAGTTGTTCAGACTGCTTCTGTCTAGTTTTTATGTGAAGATATTTTGTAACCCACATTGGATGAAATAATCTCAAATACCCACTTGCAGATTGCAGAAATAGACTGTTTCAAACCTGATGAACCTAGAGAAAGCTTTAACACTGTGAGATGAATACACACATGACAAAGAAATTTCGAAGAATATTTCTGTGTAGTTTTTGTGGGAAGATATATCCTTTTTCAAGAAAGGCCTCAAAGCACTCCAAATGTCCACTTGCAGATTCTTCAAACAGAGTGTTTGCAAATAGCTCAATCAATAGAAAGATGCAGCTCTGTGTATTGAATGCATACATCAGAAAGAAGCTGTGAAGAATGCTTCTGTCTAGCTTTTATGTGAAGATATTTCATAACCCCCATTGGATGAAATAATCTCAAATATCCACTTGCAGTTTCTAGAAAAAGACTCTTTCAAACCTGCTGAACTTAGAGAAAGCTTTAACTCCGTGAGATGAATACGCACATCAGAAAGAAATTTCACAGAATGCTTCTGTGTAGTTTTTGTGGGAAGTTATATCCCTTTTCACCATAGGCCTGAATGCACTCCAAATATCCACTTGCAGATTCTTCGAGCAGAGTGCTTCCAAACTGCTCAATCAAAAGAAAGTTGCAGCTCTGTGTATTGAACGCATACATCAGAAAGAAGTAGTTCAGTATGCTTCTGTCTAGTTTTAATGTGAAGATATTTCATCACCCGCATTGGATGAAATAATCTCAAATATGCACTTGAAGATTCTAGAAAAATACAGTTTCAAACCTGCTTTACCTAGAAGAAGCTTTAACACTGTGAGATGAATACACGCATCAGAAAGAAATTTCGCAGAATGTTTCTGTGTAGTTTTTGTGGGAAGATATATCCTTTTTCACCATAGGCCTCAAAGCTCTCCAAATGTCCAGTTGGACATTCTTCAAACAGAGTGTTTCCAAACTACTCAATAAAGAGGTTCAGCTCTGTGTATTGAATGCATACATCAGAAAGAAGTTGCTCAGTATGCTTCTGTCTAGTGTTTATGTGAAGATATTTCATTACCCGCATTGTACGAAATAATCTCAAATATCCACTTGCAGATTCTGGAAAAAGACTGTTTCAAACCTATTGAGCCTAGAGAAAGCATTAACTCTGTGAGATGAATGCACACATCAGAAAGAAATTTCGCAGAATGCTTCTGAGTGGTATTTGTGGGAAGATATAACGTTTTTCACCACAGGCCTCAAAGCAATCAAAATGTCCAGTTGCAGATTGTTCAAAGAGAATGTTTCCAATCTGTTCATTTAATAGAAAGGTTCAGCTCTGTGTATTGAATGCACCGATTAGAAGGAAGTTGTTCACAATGCTTCTGTTTCGTTTTTATGTGAAGATATTTCATAACTCGCATGCACGAAATAATCTCAAAATCCACTTGCAGATTCTAGAAACAGACTGTTTCAAACCTGCAGAAGCTAGAGAAAGATTTAACTCTGTCAGATGAAAACAGACATCACAAAGGAATTCTTGCAGAATCCTTCCGTGTAGTTTTGGTTGGAAGATATATCCTTTTTCACCATAGGCCTCAAAGCCCTCCAAATGTCCACTTGCAGATTCCTCGAACAGAGTGTTTCCAATCTGCTCAATCAAAACAAAGGTTCAGCTCTGTGTACTGAATGCATACATCAGAAAGAAGTGTTTCAGAATGCTTCTGTGTAGTTTTTAGGCGAAGATATTTCATAACCCGCATTGGACGAAATAATCCGACATATCCACTTGCAGATTCTAGAAAAAGATGGTTTCATGCCTGCGGAACCAAGAGAAAGTTTTAACTCTGCGAGATGAATACACACATCACAAAGAAATTTTGCAGAATAATTCTGTGAAGTTTTTGTGGGAAGATATATCCTTTTTCACCATAGGCTCCAAAGCCCTCCAAATGTCCACTTGCAGATTCCACAAACAGAGTGTTTACAAACTACTCAATCCAAAGGAAGGTTGAGCTCTGTGTATTGAATGCATACATCAGAAAGAAGTTGTTCAGAATGCTTCTGTCTAGTTTTTATGTGAATATATTTCATAACGCGCATGGGACGAAGCAATCTCAAATATCCACTTGCAGATTGTAGAAAAAGACTGTTTCAAACCTGCTGAATGTAGAGAAAGCTTTAACTCTGTCAGATAAATACACACATCACAAAGAAACTTCGCTGAATGCTTCTGTGTAGTTTTTGTGAGTAGATATGACTTTTTTCACCATAGGCCTCAAATTACTCCCAATGTCCACTGGCGGATTCTGCAAACAGTGTGTTTCCAAACTGCTCAATGAAAAGAAAACTTCAGCTCTGTGTACTGAATGCATACATAAAAAGAAGTTGTTCAGAATGCTTCTTTCTAGTTTTTATGAGAAGATAATTCATAATATGCATTGGACGAAATAATCTCAAATATCCACTTGCAGATTCTAGAAAAAGACACTTTGAAACCTGCTGAACCTAGAGAAAGCAATAAGTCTGTGAGATGAATACACACACAACAAAGAAATTTCGCAGAATGCTTCTGTGTAGTTTTTGCGGGAAGATATATACTTTTTCACCATGGGCCTCAAAGCACTCCAAATGTCCACTTGCAGAATCTTCAAAGACAGTGTTACAAAACTGCTCAATCAAAAGAAGGGTTCAACTCTGTGTGTTGAATGCACCGATCCCAAAGTAGTTGTTCAGAATGCTTCTGTGTAGTTTTTATGTGAGGATATTTCATAACTCGCATTGGATGAAGTAATCTCAAATATCCACTTGCAGATTCTAGAAAAAGACTGCTTCAAACCTACTGAGCCTAGAGAAACCTTTAACTCTGTGAGGTGAACACACACATCAAGAGAAATTTCGTAGAATGCTTCTGTGTAGTATTCGAGGTAAGATATATCCTTCTTCACCCTAGGCATCAAAGCACTCAAATGTCCACTTGCAGATTTTTCAGAGTGTTTCCAAATTGCTCAATCAAAGGACAGGTTCATTTCTGTGTATTGAATGCATACATCAGAAAGAAATTGTTCAGAATGCTTCTGTCTAGTTTTTATGTGAAGATATTTTGTAACCCACATTGGATGAAATAATCTCAAATACCCACTTGCAGATTGCAGAAATAGACTGTTTCAAACCTGATGAACCTAGAGAAAGCTTTAACACTGTGAGATGAATACACACATCACAAAGAAATTTCGAAGAATATTTCTGTGTAGTTTTTGTGGGAAGATATATCCTTTTTCAAGAAAGGCCTCAAAGCACTCCAAATGTCCACTTGCAGATTCTTCAAACAGAGTGTTTGCAAATAGCTCAATCAATAGAAAGATGCAGCTCTGTGTATTGAATGCATACATCAGAAAGAAGCTGTGAAGAATGCTTCTGTCTAGCTTTTATGTGAAGATATTTCATAACCCCCATTGGATGAAATAATCTCAAATATCCACTTGCAGTTTCTAGAAAAAGACTCTTTCAAACCTGCTGAACTTAGAGAAAGCTTTAACTCCGTGAGATGAATACGCACATCAGAAAGAAATTTCACAGAATGCTTCTGTGTAGTTTTTGTGGGAAGTTATATCCCTTTTCACCATAGGCCTGAATGCACTCCAAATGTCCACTTGCCGATTCTTCGAGCAGAGTGCTTCCAAACTGCTCAATCAAAAGAAAGTTGCAGCTCTGTGTATTGAACGCATACATCAGAAAGAAGTAGTTCAGTATGCTTCTGTCTAGTTTTAATGTGAAGATATTTCATCACCCGCATTGGATGAAATAATCTCAAATATGCACTTGAAGATTCTAGAAAAATACAGTTTCAAACCTGCTTTACCTAGAAGAAGCTTTAACACTGTGAGATGAATACACGCATCAGAAAGAAATTTCGCAGAATGTTTCTGTGTAGTTTTTGTGGGAAGATATATCCTTTTTCACCATAGGCCTCAAAGCTCTCCAAATGTCCCGTTGGACATTCTTCAAACAGAGTGTTTCCAAACTACTCAATAAATAGGTTCAGCTCTGTGTATTGAATGCATACATCAGAAAGAAGTTGCTCAGTATGCTTCTGTCTAGTGTTTATGTGAAGATATTTCATTACCCGCATTGTACGAAATAATCTCCAATATCCACTTGCAGATTCTGGAAAAAGACTGTTTCAAACCTATTGAGCCTAGAGAAAGCTTTAACTCTGTGAGATGAATGCACACATCAGAAAGAAATTTCGCAGAATGTTTCTGAGTGGTATTTGTGGGAAGATATAACGTTTTTCACCACCGGCCCCAAAGCAATCAAAATGTCCAGTTGCAGATTGTTCAAAGAGAATGTTTCCAATCTGTTCATTTAATAGAAAGGTTCAGCTCTGTGTATTGAATGGATACATCAGAAAGAAGTTGTTCAGAACGCTTCTGTCTAGTTTTTATGTGAAGATATTTCATAACCAGCATTGGACGAAATAATCTCAAATATCCACCTGCAGATTCTAGAAAAAGACTTTTTCAAACCTGCTGAACCTAGAGAAAGCTTTAGCTCTGTGAGATGAATACACACATCACAAAGAAATTTTGCAGAATGATTTTGTGTAGTTTTTGTCGGAAAATATATCCTTTTTCACCACAAGCCAGAAAGCACTGCATATGTCCACTTGCAGATCCTTCAAACAGAGTGTTTCCAAACTGCTCAATCAAAAGAAAGGTTCAGCTCTGGGTATTGAATGCATACATCAGAAAGAAGTTGTTCAGAATCCTTCTGCCTAGTTTTTATGTGAAGATATTTCATAACCCGCATTGGACGAAATTATCTCAAATATCCACTTGCAGATTTTAGAAAAAGACTGTTTCAAACCGGCTGAGCCTAGAGAAAGCTTTAACTCTGTGAGATGAATACACACATCACAAAGAAATTTCACAGAATGCTTCTGTGTAGTTTTTTTGCGTAGATATATTCTGTTTAACCATAGGCCTCAAAGCACTCCTAATGTCCACTTGCAAATACTTCAAACAGTGTGTTTCCAAACTGCTCAATCAAAAGGAAGGTTCAGATCAGTGTATTGAATGCACCGATTAGAAAGAAGTTGTTCACAATGCTTCTGTTTCGTTTTTATGTGAAGATATTTCATAACTCGCATGCACGAAATAATCTCAAAATCCACTTGCAGATTCTAGAAACAGACTGTTTCAAACCTGCAGAACCTAGAGAAAGATTTAACTCTGTCAGATGAATACAGACATCACAAAGGAATTTTTGCAGAATCCTTCCGTGTAGTTTTGGTTGGAAGTTATATCCTTTTTCACCATAGGCCTCCAAGCCCTCCAAATGTCCACTTGCAGATTCCTCGAACAGAGTGTTTCCAATCTGCTCAATCAAAACAAAGGTTCAGCTCTGTGTACTGAATGCATACATCAGAAAGAAGTGTTTCAGAATGCTTCTGTGTAGTTTTTAGGCGAAGATATTTCATAACCCGCATTGGACGAAATAATCTGACATATCCACTTGCAGATTCTAGAAAAAGATGGTTTCATGCCTGCGGAACCAAGAGAAAGCTTTAACTCTGCGAGATGAATACACACATCACAAAGAAATTTTGCAGAATAATTCTGTGAAGTTTTTGTGGGAAGATATATCCTTTTTCACCATAGGCATCAAAGCCCTCCAAATGTCCACTTGCAGATTCTACAAACAGAGTGTTTACAAACTGCTCAATCCAAAGGAAGGTTGAGCTCTGTGTATTGAATGCATACATCAGAAAGAAGTTGTTCAGAATGCTTCTGTCTAGTTTCTATGTGAAGATACTTTGTAACCCACATTGGATGAAATAATCTCAAATACCCACTTGCAGATTGCAGAAATAGACTGTTTCAAACCTGATGAACCTAGAGAAAGCTTTAACACTGTGAGATGAATACACACATCACAAAGAAATTTCGAAGAATATTTCTGTGTAGTTTTTGTGGGAAGATATATCCTTTTTCAAGAAAGGCCTCAAAGCACTCCAAATGTCCACTTGCAGATTCTTCAAACAGAGTGTTTGCAAATAGATCAATCAATAGAAAGATGCAGCTCTGTGTATTGAATGCATACATCAGAAAGAAGCTGTGAAGAATGCTTCTGTCTAGTTTTTATGTGAATATATTTCATAACCCGCATGGGATGAAACAATCTCAAATATCCACTTGCAGATTTTAGAAAAAGACTGTTTCAAACCTGCTGAATGTAGAGAAAGCTTTAACTCTGTCAGATAAATACACACATCACAAAGAAATTTCGCTGAATGCTTCTGTGTAGTTTTTGTGAGTAGATATGTCTTTTTTCACCATAGGCCTCAAATTACTCCCAATGTCCACTTGCGGATTCTGCAAACAGTGTGTTTCCAAACTGCTCAATGAAAAGAAAATTTCAGCTCTGTGTACTGAATGCATACATAAAAAGAAGTTGTTCAGAATGCTTCTGTCTAGTTTTTATGTGAAGATAATTCATAATATGCATTGGACGAAATAATCTCAAATATCCACTTGCAGATTCTAGAAAAACACACTTTGAAACCTGCTGAACCTAGAGAAAGCAATAAGTCTGTGAGATGAATACACACACAACAAAGAAATTTCGCAGAATGCTTCTGTGTAGTTTGTGCGGGAAGATATATACTTTTTCACCATGGGCCTCAAAGCACTCCGAATGTCCACTTGCAGAATCTTCAAAGACAGTGTTACAAAACTGCTCAATCAAAAGAAGGGTTCAACTCTGTGTGTTGAATGCACCGATCCCAAAGTAGTTGTTCAGAATGCTTCTGTGTAGTTTTTATGTGAGGATATTTCATAACTCGCATTGGATGAAGTAATCTCAAATATCCACTTGCAGATTCTAGAAAAAGACTGCTTCAAACCTACTGAGCCTAGAGAAACCTTTAACTCTGTGAGGTGAACACACACATCAAGAGAAATTTCGTAGAATGCTTCTGTGTAGTATTTGAGGTAAGATATATCCTTCTTCACCCTAGGCATCAAAGCACTCAAATGTCCACTTGCAGATTTTTCAGAGTGTTTCCAAATTGCTCAATCAAAGGACAGGTTCATTTCTGTGTATTGAATGCATACATCAGAAAGAAGTTTTTCAGAATGCTTCTGTCTATTTTTTATGCGAAGATATTTTGTAACCCACATTGGATGAAATAATCTCAAATACCCACTTGCAGATTGCAGAAATAGACTGTTTCAAACCTGATGAACCTAGAGAAAGCTTTAACACTGTGAGATGAATACACACATGACAAAGAAATTTCGAAGAATATTTCTGTGTAGTTTTTGTGGGAAGATATATCCTTTTTCAAGAAAGGCCTCAAAGCACTCCAAATGTCCACTTGCATATTCTGCAAACAGAGTGTTTGCAAATAGCTCAATCAATAGAAAGATGCAGCTCTGTGTATTGAATGCATACATCAGAAAGAAGCTGTGAAGAATGCTTCTGTCTAGCTTTTATGTGAAGATATTTCATAACCCGCATTGGATGAAATAATCTCAAATATCCACTTGCAGTTTCTAGAAAAAGACTCTTTCAAACCTGCTGAACTTAGAGAAAGCTTTAACTCCGTGAGATGAATACGCACATCAGAAAGAAATTTCACAGAATGCTTCTGTGTAGTTTTTGTGGGAAGTTATATCCCTTTTCACCATAGGCCTGAATGCACTCCAAATGTCCACTTGCAGATTCTTCGAGCAGAGTGCTTCCAAACTGCTCAATCAAAAGAAAGTTGCAGCTCCGTGTATTGAACGCATACATCAGAAAGAAGTTGTTCAGTATGCTTCTGTCTAGTTTTAATGTGAAGATATTTCATCACCCGCATTGGATGAAATAATCTCAAATATGCACTTGAAGATTCTAGAAAAATACAGTTTCAAACCTGCTTTACCTAGAAGAAGCTTTAACACTGTGAGATGAATACACGCATCAGAAAGAAATTTCGCAGAATGTTTCTGTGTAGTTTTTGTGGGAAGATATATCCTTTTTCACCATAGGCCTCAAAGCTCTGCAAATGTCCAGTTGGACATTCTTCAAACAGAGTGTTTCCAAACTACTCAATAAATAGGTTCAGCTCTGTGTATTGAATGCATACATCAGAAAGAAGTTGCTCAGTATGCTTCTGTCTAGTGTTTATGTGAAGATATTTCATTACCCGCATTGTACGAAATAATCTCAAATATCCTCTTGCAGATTCTGGAAAAAGACTGTTTCAAACCTATTGAGCCTAGAGAAAGCTTTAACTCTGTGAGATGAATGCACACATCAGAAAGAAATTTCGCAGAATGCTTCTGAGTGGTATTTGTGGGAAGATATAACGTTTTTCACCACAGGCCTCAAAGCAATCAAAATGTCCAGTTGCAGATTGTTCAAAGAGAATGTTTCCAATCTGTTCATTTAATAGAAAGGTTCAGCTCTGTGTATTGAATGCATACATCAGAAAGAAGTTGTTCAGAATGCTTCTGTCTAGTTTTTATGTGAAGATATTTCATAACCAGCATTGGACGAAATAATCTCAAATATCCACCTGCAGATTCTAGAAAAAGACTTTTTCAAACCTGCTGAACCTAGAGAAAGCTTTAGCTCTGTGAGATGAATACACACATCACAAAGAAATTTTGCAGAATGATTTTGTGTAGTTTTTGTCGGAAAATATATCCTTTTTCACCACAAGCCAGAAAGCACTGCATATGTCCACTTGCAGATCCTTCAAACAGAGTGTTTCCAAACTGCTCAATCAAAAGAAAGGTTCAGCTCTGGGTATTGAATGCATACATCAGAAAGAAGTTGTTCAGAATCCTTCTGTCTAGTTTTTATGTGAAGATATTTCATAACCCGCATTGGACGAAATTATCTCAAATATCCACTTGCAGATTTTAGAAAAATACTGTTTCAAACCGGCTGAGCCTAGAGAAAGCTTTAACTCTGTGAGATGAATACACACATCACAAAGAAATTTCACAGAATGCTTCTGTGTAGTTTTTTTGCGTAGATATATTCTGTTTAACCATAGGCCTCAAAGCACTCCTAATGTCCACTTGCAAATACTTCAAACAGTGTGTTTCCAAACTGCTCAATCAAAAGAAAGGTTCAGATCAGTGTATTGAATGCACCGGTTAGAAAGAAGTTGTTCACAATGCTTCTGTTTCGTTTTTATGTGAAGATATTTCATAACTCGCATGCACGAAATAATCTCAAAATCCACTTGCAGATTCTAGAAACAGACTGTTTCAAACCTGCAGAAGCTAGAGAAAGATTTAACTCTGTCAGATGAATACAGACATCACAAAGGAATTTTTGCAGAATCCTTCCGTGTAGTTTTGGTTGGAAGATATATCCTTTTTCACCATAGGCCTCAAAGCCCTCCAAATGTCCACTTGCAGATTCCTCGAACAGAGTGTTTCCAATCTGCTCAATCAAAACAAAGGTTCAGCTCTGTGTACTGAATGCATACATCAGAAAGAAGTGTTTCAGAATGCTTCTGTGTAGTTTTTAGGTGAAGATATTTCATAACCCGCATTGGAGGAAATAATCTGACATATCCACTTGCAGATTCTAGAAAAAGATGGTTTCATGCCTGCGGAACCAAGAGAAAGCTTTAACTCTGCGAGATGAATACACACATCACAAAGAAATTTTGCAGAATAATTCTGTGAACTTTTAGTGGGAAGATATATCCTTTTTCACCATAGGCATCAAAGCCCTCCAAATGTCCACTTGCAGAATCTACAAACAGAGTGTTTACAAATTGCTCAATCCAAAGGAAGGTTGAGCTCTGTGTATTGAATGCATACATCAGAAAGAAGTTGTTCAGAATGCTTCTGTCTAGTTTTTATGTGAAGATATTTTGTAACCCACATTGGATGAAATAATCTCAAATACCCACTTGCAGATTGCAGAAATAGACTGTTTCAAACCTGATGAACCTAGAGAAAGCTTTAACACTGTGAGATGAATACACACATCACAAAGAAATTTCGAAGAATATTTCTGTGTAGTTTTTGTGGGAAGATATATCCTTTTTCAAAAAAGGCCTCAAAGCACTCCAAATGTCCACTTGCAGATTCTTCAAACAGAGTGTTTGCAAATAGATCAATCAATAGAAAGATGCAGCTCTGTGTATTGAATGCATACATCAGAAAGAAGCTGTGAAGAATGCTTCTGTCTAGTTTTTATGTGAATATATTTCATAACCCGCATGGGATGAAACAATCTCAAATATCCACTTGCAGATTTTAGAAAAAGGCTGTTTCAAACCTGCTGAATGTAGAGAAAGCTTTAACTCTGTCAGATAAATACACACATCACAAAGAAATTTCGCTGAATGCTTCTGTGTAGTTTTTGTGAGTAGATATGTCTTTTTTCACCATAGGCCTCAAATTACTCCCAATGTCCACTTGCGGATTCTGCAAACAGTGTGTTTCCAAACTGCTCAATGAAAAGAAAAGTTCAGCTCTGTGTACTGAATGCATACATAAAAAGAAGTTGTTCAGAATGCTTCTGTCTAGTTTTTATGTGAAGATAATTCATAATATGCATTGGACGAAATAATCTCAAATATCCACTTGCAGATTCTAGAAAAAGACACTTTGAAACCTGCTGAACCTAGAGAAAGCAATAAGTCTGTGAGATGAATACACACACAACAAAGAAATTTCGCAGAATGCTTCTGTGTAGTTTTTGCGGGAAGATATATACTTTTTCACCATGGGCCTCAAAGCACTCCGAATGTCCACTTGCAGAATCTTCAAAGACAGTGTTACAAAACTGCTCAATCAAAAGAAGGGTTCAACTCTGTGTGTTGAATGCACCGATCCCAAAGTAGTTGTTCAGAATGCTTCTGTGTAGTTTTTATGTGAGGATATTTCATAACTCGCATTGGATGAAGTAATCTCAAATATCCACTTGCAGATTCTAGAAAAAGACTGCTTCAAACCTACTGAGCCTAGAGAAACCTTTAACTCTGTGAGGTGAACACACACATCAAGAGAAATTTCGTAGAATGCTTCTGTGTAGTATTTGAGGTAAGATATATCCTTCTTCACCCTAGGCATCAAAGCACTCAAATGTCCACTTACAGATTTTTCAGAGTGTTTCCAAATTGCTCAATCAAAGGACAGGTTCATTTCTGTGTATTGAATGCATACATCAGAAAGAAGTTTTTCAGAATGCTTCTGTCTAGTTTTTATGCGAAGATATTTTGTAACCCACATTGGATGAAATAATCTCAAATACCCACTTGCAGATTGCAGAAATAGACTGTTTCAAACCTGATGAACCTAGAGAAAGCTTTCACACTGTGAGATGAATACACACATGACAAAGAAATTTCGAAGAATATTTCTGTGTAGTTTTTGTGGGAAGATATATCCTTTTTCAAGAAAGGCCTCAAAGCACTCCAAATGTCCACTTGCAGATTCTTCAAACAGAGTGTTTGCAAATAGATCAATCAATAGAAAGATGCAGCTCTGTGTATTGAATGCATACATCAGAAAGAAGCTGTGAAGAATGCTTCTGTCTAGTTTTTATGTGAATATATTTCATAACCCGCATGGGATGAAACAATCTCAAATATCCACTTGCAGATTTTAGAAAAAGACTGTTTCAAACCTGCTGAATGTAGAGAAAGCTTTAACTCTGTCAGATAAATACACACATCACAAAGAAATTTCGCTGAATGCTTCTGTGTAGTTTTTGTGAGTAGATATGTCTTTTTTCACCATAGGCCTCAAATTACTCCCAATGTCCACTTGCGGATTCTGCAAACAGTGTGTTTCCAAACTGCTCAATGAAAAGAAAATTTCAGCTCTGTGTACTGAATGCATACATAAAAAGAAGTTGTTCAGAATGCTTCTGTCTAGTTTTTATGTGAAGATAATTCATAATATGCATTGGACGAAATAATCTCAAATATCCACTTGCAGATTCTAGAAAAACACACTTTGAAACCTGCTGAACCTAGAGAAAGCAATAAGTCTGTGAGATGAATACACACACAACAAAGAAATTTCGCAGAATGCTTCTGTGTAGTTTGTGCGGGAAGATATATACTTTTTCACCATGGGCCTCAAAGCACTCCGAATGTCCACTTGCAGAATCTTCAAAGACAGTGTTACAAAACTGCTCAATCAAAAGAAGGGTTCAACTCTGTGTGTTGAATGCACCGATCCCAAAGTAGTTGTTCAGAATGCTTCTGTGTAGTTTTTATGTGAGGATATTTCATAACTCGCATTGGATGAAGTAATCTCAAATATCCACTTGCAGATTCTAGAAAAAGACTGCTTCAAACCTACTGAGCCTAGAGAAACCTTTAACTCTGTGAGGTGAACACACACATCAAGAGAAATTTCGTAGAATGCTTCTGTGTAGTATTTGAGGTAAGATATATCCTTCTTCACCCTAGGCATCAAAGCACTCAAATGTCCACTTGCAGATTTTTCAGAGTGTTTCCAAATTGCTCAATCAAAGGACAGGTTCATTTCTGTGTATTGAATGCATACATCAGAAAGAAGTTTTTCAGAATGCTTCTGTCTATTTTTTATGCGAAGATATTTTGTAACCCACATTGGATGAAATAATCTCAAATACCCACTTGCAGATTGCAGAAATAGACTGTTTCAAACCTGATGAACCTAGAGAAAGCTTTCACACTGTGAGATGAATACACACATGACAAAGAAATTTCGAAGAATATTTCTGTGTAGTTTTTGTGGGAAGATATATCCTTTTTCAAGAAAGGCCTCAAAGCACTCCAAATGTCCACTTGCATATTCTGCAAACAGAGTGTTTGCAAATAGCTCAATCAATAGAAAGATGCAGCTCTGTGTATTGAATGCATACATCAGAAAGAAGCTGTGAAGAATGCTTCTGTCTAGCTTTTATGTGAAGATATTTCATAACCCGCATTGGATGAAATAATCTCAAATATCCACTTGCAGTTTCTAGAAAAAGACTCTTTCAAACCTGCTGAACTTAGAGAAAGCTTTAACTCCGTGAGATGAATACGCACATCAGAAAGAAATTTCACAGAATGCTTCTGTGTAGTTTTTGTGGGAAGTTATATCCCTTTTCACCATAGGCCTGAATGCACTCCAAATGTCCACTTGCAGATTCTTCGAGCAGAGTGCTTCCAAACTGCTCAATCAAAAGAAAGTTGCAGCTCCGTGTATTGAACGCATACATCAGAAAGAAGTTGTTCAGTATGCTTCTGTCTAGTTTTAATGTGAAGATATTTCATCACCCGCATTGGATGAAATAATCTCAAATATGCACTTGAAGATTCTAGAAAAATACAGTTTCAAACCTGCTTTACCTAGAAGAAGCTTTAACACTGTGAGATGAATACACGCATCAGAAAGAAATTTCGCAGAATGTTTCTGTGTAGTTTTTGTGGGAAGATATATCCTTTTTCACCATAGGCCTCAAAGCTCTGCAAATGTCCAGTTGGACATTCTTCAAACAGAGTGTTTCCAAACTACTCAATAAATAGGTTCAGCTCTGTGTATTGAATGCATACATCAGAAAGAAGTTGCTCAGTATGCTTCTGTCTAGTGTTTATGTGAAGATATTTCATTACCCGCATTGTACGAAATAATCTCCAATATCCACTTGCAGATTCTGGAAAAAGACTGTTTCAAACCTATTGAGCCTAGAGAAAGCTTTAACTCTGTGAGATGAATGCACACATCAGAAAGAAATTTCGCAGAATGTTTCTGAGTGGTATTTGTGGGAAGATATAACGTTTTTCACCACCGGCCCCAAAGCAATCAAAATGTCCAGTTGCAGATTGTTCAAAGAGAATGTTTCCAATCTGTTCATTTAATAGAAAGGTTCAGCTCTGTGTATTGAATGGATACATCAGAAAGAAGTTGTTCAGAACGCTTCTGTCTAGTTTTTATGTGAAGATATTTCATAACCAGCATTGGACGAAATAATCTCAAATATCCACCTGCAGATTCTAGAAAAAGACTTTTTCAAACCTGCTGAACCTAGAGAAAGCTTTAGCTCTGTGAGATGAATACACACATCACAAAGAAATTTTGCAGAATGATTTTGTGTAGTTTTTGTCGGAAAATATATCCTTTTTCACCACAAGCCAGAAAGCACTGCATATGTCCACTTGCAGATCCTTCAAACAGAGTGTTTCCAAACTGCTCAATCAAAAGAAAGGTTCAGCTCTGGGTATTGAATGCATACATCAGAAAGAAGTTGTTCAGAATCCTTCTGTCTAGTTTTTATGTGAAGATATTTCATAACCCGCATTGGACGAAATTATCTCAAATATCCACTTGCAGATTTTAGAAAAAGACTGTTTCAAACCGGCTGAGCCTAGAGAAAGCTTTAACTCTGTGAGATGAATACACACATCACAAAGAAATTTCACAGAATGCTTCTGTGTAGTTTTTTTGCGTAGATATATTCTGTTTAACCATAGGCCTCAAAGCACTCCTAATGTCCACTTGCAAATACTTCAAACAGTGTGTTTCCAAACTGCTCAATCAAAAGGAAGGTTCAGATCAGTGTATTGAATGCACCGATTAGAAAGAAGTTGTTCACAATGCTTCTGTTTCGTTTTTATGTGAAGATATTTCATAACTCGCATGCACGAAATAATCTCAAAATCCACTTGCAGATTCTAGAAACAGACTGTTTCAAACCTGCAGAACCTAGAGAAAGATTTAACTCTGTCAGATGAATACAGACATCACAAAGGAATTTTTGCAGAATCCTTCCGTGTAGTTTTGGTTGGAAGTTATATCCTTTTTCACCATAGGCCTCCAAGCCCTCCAAATGTCCACTTGCAGATTCCTCGAACAGAGTGTTTCCAATCTGCTCAATCAAAACAAAGGTTCAGCTCTGTGTACTGAATGCATACATCAGAAAGAAGTGTTTCAGAATGCTTCTGTGTAGTTTTTAGGCGAAGATATTTCATAACCCGCATTGGACGAAATAATCTGACATATCCACTTGCAGATTCTAGAAAAAGATGGTTTCATGCCTGCGGAACCAAGAGAAAGCTTTAACTCTGCGAGATGAATACACACATCACAAAGAAATTTTGCAGAATAATTCTGTGAAGTTTTTGTGGGAAGATATATCCTTTTTCACCATAGGCATCAAAGCCCTCCAAATGTCCACTTGCAGATTCTACAAACAGAGTGTTTACAAACTGCTCAATCCAAAGGAAGGTTGAGCTCTGTGTATTGAATGCATACATCAGAAAGAAGTTGTTCAGAATGCTTCTGTCTAGTTTCTATGTGAAGATACTTTGTAACCCACATTGGATGAAATAATCTCAAATACCCACTTGCAGATTGCAGAAATAGACTGTTTCAAACCTGATGAACCTAGAGAAAGCTTTAACACTGTGAGATGAATACACACATCACAAAGAAATTTCGAAGAATATTTCTGTGTAGTTTTTGTGGGAAGATATATCCTTTTTCAAGAAAGGCCTCAAAGCACTCCAAATGTCCACTTGCAGATTCTTCAAACAGAGTGTTTGCAAATAGATCAATCAATAGAAAGATGCAGCTCTGTGTATTGAATGCATACATCAGAAAGAAGCTGTGAAGAATGCTTCTGTCTAGTTTTTATGTGAATATATTTCATAACCCGCATGGGATGAAACAATCTCAAATATCCACTTGCAGATTTTAGAAAAAGACTGTTTCAAACCTGCTGAATGTAGAGAAAGCTTTAACTCTGTCAGATAAATACACACATCACAAAGAAATTTCGCTGAATGCTTCTGTGTAGTTTTTGTGAGTAGATATGTCTTTTTTCACCATAGGCCTCAAATTACTCCCAATGTCCACTTGCGGATTCTGCAAACAGTGTGTTTCCAAACTGCTCAATGAAAAGAAAATTTCAGCTCTGTGTACTGAATGCATACATAAAAAGAAGTTGTTCAGAATGCTTCTGTCTAGTTTTTATGTGAAGATAATTCATAATATGCATTGGACGAAATAATCTCAAATATCCACTTGCAGATTCTAGAAAAACACACTTTGAAACCTGCTGAACCTAGAGAAAGCAATAAGTCTGTGAGATGAATACACACACAACAAAGAAATTTCGCAGAATGCTTCTGTGTAGTTTGTGCGGGAAGATATATACTTTTTCACCATGGGCCTCAAAGCACTCCGAATGTCCACTTGCAGAATCTTCAAAGACAGTGTTACAAAACTGCTCAATCAAAAGAAGGGTTCAACTCTGTGTGTTGAATGCACCGATCCCAAAGTAGTTGTTCAGAATGCTTCTGTGTAGTTTTTATGTGAGGATATTTCATAACTCGCATTGGATGAAGTAATCTCAAATATCCACTTGCAGATTCTAGAAAAAGACTGCTTCAAACCTACTGAGCCTAGAGAAACCTTTAACTCTGTGAGGTGAACACACACATCAAGAGAAATTTCGTAGAATGCTTCTGTGTAGTATTTGAGGTAAGATATATCCTTCTTCACCCTAGGCATCAAAGCACTCAAATGTCCACTTGCAGATTTTTCAGAGTGTTTCCAAATTGCTCAATCAAAGGACAGGTTCATTTCTGTGTATTGAATGCATACATCAGAAAGAAGTTTTTCAGAATGCTTCTGTCTATTTTTTATGCGAAGATATTTTGTAACCCACATTGGATGAAATAATCTCAAATACCCACTTGCAGATTGCAGAAATAGACTGTTTCAAACCTGATGAACCTAGAGAAAGCTTTAACACTGTGAGATGAATACACACATGACAAAGAAATTTCGAAGAATATTTCTGTGTAGTTTTTGTGGGAAGATATATCCTTTTTCAAGAAAGGCCTCAAAGCACTCCAAATGTCCACTTGCATATTCTGCAAACAGAGTGTTTGCAAATAGCTCAATCAATAGAAAGATGCAGCTCTGTGTATTGAATGCATACATCAGAAAGAAGCTGTGAAGAATGCTTCTGTCTAGCTTTTATGTGAAGATATTTCATAACCCGCATTGGATGAAATAATCTCAAATATCCACTTGCAGTTTCTAGAAAAAGACTCTTTCAAACCTGCTGAACTTAGAGAAAGCTTTAACTCCGTGAGATGAATACGCACATCAGAAAGAAATTTCACAGAATGCTTCTGTGTAGTTTTTGTGGGAAGTTATATCCCTTTTCACCATAGGCCTGAATGCACTCCAAATGTCCACTTGCAGATTCTTCGAGCAGAGTGCTTCCAAACTGCTCAATCAAAAGAAAGTTGCAGCTCCGTGTATTGAACGCATACATCAGAAAGAAGTTGTTCAGTATGCTTCTGTCTAGTTTTAATGTGAAGATATTTCATCACCCGCATTGGATGAAATAATCTCAAATATGCACTTGAAGATTCTAGAAAAATACAGTTTCAAACCTGCTTTACCTAGAAGAAGCTTTAACACTGTGAGATGAATACACGCATCAGAAAGAAATTTCGCAGAATGTTTCTGTGTAGTTTTTGTGGGAAGATATATCCTTTTTCACCATAGGCCTCAAAGCTCTGCAAATGTCCAGTTGGACATTCTTCAAACAGAGTGTTTCCAAACTACTCAATAAATAGGTTCAGCTCTGTGTATTGAATGCATACATCAGAAAGAAGTTGCTCAGTATGCTTCTGTCTAGTGTTTATGTGAAGATATTTCATTACCCGCATTGTACGAAATAATCTCAAATATCCTCTTGCAGATTCTGGAAAAAGACTGTTTCAAACCTATTGAGCCTAGAGAAAGCTTTAACTCTGTGAGATGAATGCACACATCAGAAAGAAATTTCGCAGAATGCTTCTGAGTGGTATTTGTGGGAAGATATAACGTTTTTCACCACAGGCCTCAAAGCAATCAAAATGTCCAGTTGCAGATTGTTCAAAGAGAATGTTTCCAATCTGTTCATTTAATAGAAAGGTTCAGCTCTGTGTATTGAATGCATACATCAGAAAGAAGTTGTTCAGAATGCTTCTGTCTAGTTTTTATGTGAAGATATTTCATAACCAGCATTGGACGAAATAATCTCAAATATCCACCTGCAGATTCTAGAAAAAGACTTTTTCAAACCTGCTGAACCTAGAGAAAGCTTTAGCTCTGTGAGATGAATACACACATCACAAAGAAATTTTGCAGAATGATTTTGTGTAGTTTTTGTCGGAAAATATATCCTTTTTCACCACAAGCCAGAAAGCACTGCATATGTCCACTTGCAGATCCTTCAAACAGAGTGTTTCCAAACTGCTCAATCAAAAGAAAGGTTCAGCTCTGGGTATTGAATGCATACATCAGAAAGAAGTTGTTCAGAATCCTTCTGTCTAGTTTTTATGTGAAGATATTTCATAACCCGCATTGGACGAAATTATCTCAAATATCCACTTGCAGATTTTAGAAAAAGACTGTTTCAAACCGGCTGAGCCTAGAGAAAGCTTTAACTCTGTGAGATGAATACACACATCACAAAGAAATTTCACAGAATGCTTCTGTGTAGTTTTTTTGCGTAGATATATTCTGTTTAACCATAGGCCTCAAAGCACTCCTAATGTCCACTTGCAAATACTTCAAACAGTGTGTTTCCAAACTGCTCAATCAAAAGAAAGGTTCAGATCAGTGTATTGAATGCACCGGTTAGAAAGAAGTTGTTCACAATGCTTCTGTTTCGTTTTTATGTGAAGATATTTCATAACTCGCATGCACGAAATAATCTCAAAATCCACTTGCAGATTCTAGAAACAGACTGTTTCAAACCTGCAGAAGCTAGAGAAAGATTTAACTCTGTCAGATGAATACAGACATCACAAAGGAATTTTTGCAGAATCCTTCCGTGTAGTTTTGGTTGGAAGATATATCCTTTTTCACCATAGGCCTCAAAGCCCTCCAAATGTCCACTTGCAGATTCCTCGAACAGAGTGTTTCCAATCTGCTCAATCAAAACAAAGGTTCAGCTCTGTGTACTGAATGCATACATCAGAAAGAAGTGTTTCAGAATGCTTCTGTGTAGTTTTTAGGTGAAGATATTTCATAACCCGCATTGGAGGAAATAATCTGACATATCCACTTGCAGATTCTAGAAAAAGATGGTTTCATGCCTGCGGAACCAAGAGAAAGCTTTAACTCTGCGAGATGAATACACACATCACAAAGAAATTTTGCAGAATAATTCTGTGAACTTTTAGTGGGAAGATATATCCTTTTTCACCATAGGCATCAAAGCCCTCCAAATGTCCACTTGCAGAATCTACAAACAGAGTGTTTACAAATTGCTCAATCCAAAGGAAGGTTGAGCTCTGTGTATTGAATGCATACATCAGAAAGAAGTTGTTCAGAATGCTTCTGTCTAGTTTTTATGTGAAGATATTTTGTAACCCACATTGGATGAAATAATCTCAAATACCCACTTGCAGATTGCAGAAATAGACTGTTTCAAACCTGATGAACCTAGAGAAAGCTTTAACACTGTGAGATGAATACACACATCACAAAGAAATTTCGAAGAATATTTCTGTGTAGTTTTTGTGGGAAGATATATCCTTTTTCAAAAAAGGCCTCAAAGCACTCCAAATGTCCACTTGCAGATTCTTCAAACAGAGTGTTTGCAAATAGATCAATCAATAGAAAGATGCAGCTCTGTGTATTGAATGCATACATCAGAAAGAAGCTGTGAAGAATGCTTCTGTCTAGTTTTTATGTGAATATATTTCATAACCCGCATGGGATGAAACAATCTCAAATATCCACTTGCAGATTTTAGAAAAAGGCTGTTTCAAACCTGCTGAATGTAGAGAAAGCTTTAACTCTGTCAGATAAATACACACATCACAAAGAAATTTCGCTGAATGCTTCTGTGTAGTTTTTGTGAGTAGATATGTCTTTTTTCACCATAGGCCTCAAATTACTCCCAATGTCCACTTGCGGATTCTGCAAACAGTGTGTTTCCAAACTGCTCAATGAAAAGAAAAGTTCAGCTCTGTGTACTGAATGCATACATAAGAAGAAGTTGTTCAGAATGCTTCTGTCTAGTTTTTATGTGAAGATAATTCATAATATGCATTGGACGAAATAATCTCAAATATCCACTTGCAGATTCTAGAAAAAGACACTTTGAAACCTGCTGAACCTAGAGAAAGCAATAAGTCTGTGAGATGAATACACACACAACAAAGAAATTTCGCAGAATGCTTCTGTGTAGTTTTTGCGGGAAGATATATACTTTTTCACCATGGGCCTCAAAGCACTCCGAATGTCCACTTGCAGAATCTTCAAAGACAGTGTTACAAAACTGCTCAATCAAAAGAAGGGTTCAACTCTGTGTGTTGAATGCACCGATCCCAAAGTAGTTGTTCAGAATGCTTCTGTGTAGTTTTTATGTGAGGATATTTCATAACTCGCATTGGATGAAGTAATCTCAAATATCCACTTGCAGATTCTAGAAAAAGACTGCTTCAAACCTACTGAGCCTAGAGAAACCTTTAACTCTGTGAGGTGAACACACACATCAAGAGAAATTTCGTAGAATGCTTCTGTGTAGTATTTGAGGTAAGATATATCCTTCTTCACCCTAGGCATCAAAGCACTCAAATGTCCACTTGCAGATTTTTCAGAGTGTTTCCAAATTGCTCAATCAAAGGACAGGTTCATTTCTGTGTATTGAATGCATACATCAGAAAGAAGTTTTTCAGAATGCTTCTGTCTAGTTTTTATGCGAAGATATTTTGTAACCCACATTGGATGAAATAATCTCAAATACCCACTTGCAGATTGCAGAAATAGACTGTTTCAAACCTGATGAACCTAGAGAAAGCTTTCACACGGTGAGATGAATACACACATGACAAAGAAATTTCGAAGAATATTTCTGTGTAGTTTTTGTGGGAAGATATATCCTTTTTCAAGAAAGGCCTCAAAGCACTCCAAATGTCCACTTGCAGATTCTGCAAACAGAGTGTTTGCAAATAGCTCAATCAATAGAAAGATGCAGCTCTGTGTATTGAATGCATACATCAGAAAGAAGCTGTGAAGAATGCTTCTGTCTAGCTTTTATGTGAAGATATTTCATAACCCGCATTGGATGAAATAATCTCAAATATCCACTTGCAGTTTCTAGAAAAAGACTCTTTCAAACCTGCTGAACTTAGAGAAAGCTTTAACTCCGTGAGATGAATACGCACATCAGAAAAAAATTTCACAGAATGCTTCTGTGTAGTTTTTGTGGGAAGTTATATCCCTTTTCACCATAGGCCTGAATGCACTCCAAATGTCCACTTGCAGATTCTTCGAGCAGAGTGCTTCCAAACTGCTCAATCAAAAGAAAGTTGCAGCTCCGTGTATTGAACGCATACATCAGAAAGAAGTTGTTCAGTATGCTTCTGTCTAGTTTTAATGTGAAGATATTTCATCACCCGCATTGGATGAAATAATCTCAAATATGCACTTGAAGATTCTAGAAAAATACAGTTTCAAACCTGCTTTACCTAGAAGAAGCTTTAACACTGTGAGATGAATACACGCATCAGAAAGAAATTTCGCAGAATGTTTCTGTGTAGTTTTTGTGGGAAGATATATCCTTTTTCACCATAGGCCTCAAAGCTCTCCAAATGTCCAGTTGGACATTCTTCAAACAGAGTGTTTCCAAACTACTCAATAAATAGGTTCAGCTCTGTGTATTGAATGCATACATCAGAAAGAAGTTGCTCAGTATGCTTCTGTCTAGTGTTTATGTGAAGATATTTCATTACCCGCATTGTACGAAATAATCTCAAATATCCACTTGCAGATTCTGGAAAAAGACTGTTTCAAACCTATTGAGCCTAGAGAAAGCTTTAACTCTGTGAGATGAATGCACACATCAGAAAGAAATTTCGCAGAATGCTTCTGAGTGGTATTTGTGGGAAGATATAACGTTTTTCACCACAGGCCTCAAAGCAATCAAAATGTCCAGTTGCAGATTGTTCAAAGAGAATGTTTCCAATCTGTTCATTTAATAGAAAGGTTCAGCTCTGTGTATTGAATGCATACATCAGAAAGAAGTTGTTCAGAATGCTTCTGTCTAGTTTTTATGTGAAGATATTTCATAACCAGCATTGGACGAAATAATCTCAAATATCCACCTGCAGATTCTAGAAAAAGACTTTTTCAAACCTGCTGAACCTAGAGAAAGCTTTAGCTCTGTGAGATGAATACACACATCACAAAGAAATTTTGCAGAATGATTTTGTGTAGTTTTTGTCGGAAAATATATCCTTTTTCACCACAAGCCAGAAAGCACTGCATATGTCCACTTGCAGATCCTTCAAACAGAGTGTTTCCAAACTGCTCAATCAAAAGAAACGTTCAGCTCTGGGTATTGAATGCATACATCAGAAAGAAGTTGTTCAGAATCCTTCTGTCTAGTTTTTATGTGAAGATATTTCATAACCCGCATTGGACGAAATTATCTCAAATATCCACTTGCAGATTTTAGAAAAAGACTGTTTCAAACCGGCTGAGCCTAGAGAAAGCTTTAACTCTGTGAGATGAATACACACATCACAAAGAAATTTCACAGAATGCTTCTGTGTAGTTTTTTTGCGTAGATATATTCTGTTTAACCATAGGCCTCAAAGCACTCCTAATGTCCACTTGCAAATACTTCAAACAGTGTGTTTCCAAACTGCTCAATCAAAAGAAAGGTTCAGATCAGTGTATTGAATGCACCGGTTAGAAAGAAGTTGTTCACAATGCTTCTGTTTCGTTTTTATGTGAAGATATTTCATAACTCGCATGCACGAAATAATCTCAAAATCCACTTGCAGATTCTAGAAACAGACTGTTTCAAACCTGCAGAAGCTAGAGAAAGATTTAACTCTGTCAGATGAATACAGACATCACAAAGTTATTTTTGCAGAATCCTTCCGTGTAGTTTTGGTTGGAAGATATATCCTTTTTCACCATAGGCCTCAAAGCCCTCCAAATGTCCACTTGCAGATTCCTCGAACAGAGTGTTTCCAATCTGCTCAATCAAAACAAAGGTTCAGCTCTGTGTACTGAATGCATACATCAGAAAGAAGTGTTTCAGAATGCTTCTGTGTAGTTTTTAGGCGAAGATATTTCATAACCCGCATTGGAGGTAATAATCTGACATATCCACTTGCAGATTCTAGAAAAAGATGGTTTCATGCCTGCGGAACCAAGAGAAAGCTTTAACTCTGCGAGATGAATACACACATCACAAAGAAATTTTGCAGAATAATTCTGTGAAGTTTTTGTGGGAAGATATATCCTTTTTCACCATAGGCATCAAAGCCCTCCAAATGTCCACTTGCAGATTCTACAAACAGAGTGTTTACAAACTGCTCAATCCAAAGGAAGGTTGAGCTCTGTGTATTGAATGCATACATCAGAAAGAAGTTGTTCAGAATGCTTCTGTCTAGTTTTTATGTGAAGATATTTTGTAACCCACATTGGATGAAATAATCTCAAATACCCACTTGCAGATTGCAGAAATAGACTGTTTCAAACCTGATGAACCTAGAGAAAGCTTTAACACTGTGAGATGAATACACACATCACAAAGGAATTTCGAAGAATATTTCTGTGTAGTTTTTGTGGGAAGATATATCCTTTTTCAAGAAAGGCCTCAAAGCACTCCAAATGTCCACTTGCAGATTCTTCAAACAGAGTGTTTGCAAATAGATCAATCAATAGAAAGATGCAGCTCTGTGTATTGAATGCATACATCAGAAAGAAGCTGTGAAGAATGCTTCTGTCTAGTTTTTATGTGAATATATTTCATAACCCGCATGGGATGAAACAATCTCAAATATCCACTTGCAGATTTTAGAAAAAGACTGTTTCAAACCTGCTGAATGTAGAGAAAGCTTTAACTCTGTCAGATAAATACACACATCACAAAGAAATTTCGCTGAATGCTTCTGTGTAGTTTTTGTGAGTAGATATGTCTTTTTTCACCATAGGCCTCAAATTACTCCCAATGTCCACTTGCGGATTCTGCAAACAGTGTGTTTCCAAACTGCTCAATGAAAAGAAAAGTTCAGCTCTGTGTACTGAATGCATACATAAAAAGAAGTTGTTCAGAATGCTTCTGTCTAGTTTTTATGTGAAGATAATTCATAATATGCATTGGACGAAATAATCTCAAATATCCACTTGCAGATTCTAGAAAAAGACACTTTGAAACCTGCTGAACCTGGAGAAAGCAATAAGTCTGTGAGATGAATACACACACAACAAAGAAATTTCGCAGAATGCTTCTGTGTAGTATTTGCGGGAAGATATAAACTTTTTTACCATGGGCCTCAAAGCACTCCGAATGTCCACTTGCAGAATCTTCAAAGACAGTGTTACAAAACTGCTCAATCAAAAGAAGGGTTCAACTCTGTGTGTTGAATGCACCGATCCCAAAGTAGTTGTTCAGAATGCTTCTGTGTAGTTTTTATGTGAGGATATTTCATAACTCGCATTGGATGAAGTAATCTCAAATATCCACTTGCAGATTCTAGAAAAAGACTGCTTCAAACCTACTGAGCCTAGAGAAACCTTTAACTCTGTGAGGTGAACACACACATCAAGAGAAATTTCGTAGAATGCTTCTGTGTAGTATTTGAGGTAAGATATATCCTTCTTCACCCTAGGCATCAAAGCACTCAAATGTCCACTTGCAGAATTTTCAGAGTGTTTCCAAATTGCTCAATCAAAGGACAGGTTCATTTCTGTGTATTGAATGCATACATCAGAAAGAAGTTGTTCAGAATGCTTCTGTCTAGTTTTTATGTGAAGATATTTTGTAACCCACATTGGATGAAATAATCTCAAATACCCACTTGCAGATTGCAGAAATAGACTGTTTCAAACCTGATGAACCTAGAGAAAGCTTTAACACTGTGAGATGAATACACACATGACAAAGAAATTTCGAAGAATATTTCTGTGTAGTTTTTGTGAGAAGATATATCCTTTTTCAAGAAAGGCCTCAAAGCACTCCAAATGTCCACTTGCAGATTCTGCAAACAGAGTGTTTGCAAATAGCTCAATCAATAGAAAGATGCAGCTCTGTGTATTGAATGCATACATCAGAAAGAAGCTGTGAAGAATGCTTCTGTCTAGCTTTTATGTGAAGATATTTCATAACCCGCATTGGATGAAATAATCTCAAATATCCACTTGCAGTTTCTAGAAAAAGACTCTTTCAAACCTGCTGAACTTAGAGAAAGCTTTAACTCCGTGAGATGAATACGCACATCAGAAAAAAATTTCACAGAATGCTTCTGTGTAGTTTTTGTGGGAAGTTATATCCCTTTTCACCATAGGCCTGAATGCACTCCAAATGTCCACTTGCAGATTCTTCGAGCAGAGTGCTTCCAAACTGCTCAATCAAAAGAAAGTTGCAGCTCCGTGTATTGAACGCATACATCAGAAAGAAGTTGTTCAGTATGCTTCTGTCTAGTTTTAATGTGAAGATATTTCATCACCCGCATTGGATGAAATAATCTCAAATATGCACTTGAAGATTCTAGAAAAATACAGTTTCAAACCTGTTTTACCTAGAAGAAGCTTTAACACTGTGAGATGAATACACGCATCAGAAAGAAATTTCGCAGAATGTTTCTGTGTAGTTTTTGTGGGAAGATATATCCTTTTTCACCATAGGCCTCAAAGCTCTCCAAATGTCCAGTTGGACATTCTTCAAACAGAGTGTTTCCAAACTACTCAATAAATAGGTTCAGCTCTGTGTATTGAATGCATACATCAGAAAGAAGTTGCTCAGTATGCTTCTGTCTAGTGTTTATGTGAAGATATTTCATTACCCGCATTGTACGAAATAATCTCAAATATCCACTTGCAGATTCTGGAAAAAGACTGTTTCAAACCTATTGAGCCTAGAGAAAGCTTTAACTCTGTGAGATGAATGCACACATCAGAAAGAAATTTCGCAGAATGCTTCTGAGTGGTATTTGTGGGAAGATATAACGTTTTTCACCACAGGCCTCAAAGCAATCAAAATGTCCAGTTGCAGATTGTTCAAAGAGAATGTTTCCAATCTGTTCATTTAATAGAAAGGTTCAGCTCTGTGTATTGAATGCATACATCAGAAAGAAGTTGTTCAGAATGCTTCTGTCTAGTTTTTATGTGAAGATATTTCATAACCAGCATTGGACGAAATAATCTCAAATATCCACCTGCAGATTCTAGAAAAAGACTTTTTCAAACCTGCTGAACCTAGAGAAAGCTTTAGCTCTGTGAGATGAATACACACATCACAAAGAAATTTTGCAGAATGATTTTGTGTAGTTTTTGTCGGAAAATATATCCTTTTTCACCACAAGCCAGAAAGCACTGCATATGTCCACTTGCAGATCCTTCAAACAGAGTGTTTCCAAACTGCTCAATCAAAAGAAAGGTTCAGCTCTGGGTATTGAATGCATACATCAGAAAGAAGTTGTTCAGAATCCTTCTGTCTAGTTTTTATGTGAAGATATTTCATAACCCGCATTGGACGAAATTATCTCAAATATCCACTTGCAGATTTTAGAAAAAGACTGTTTCAAACCGGCTGAGCCTAGAGAAAGCTTTAACTCTGTGAGATGAATACACACATCACAAAGAAATTTCACAGAATGCTTCTGTGTAGTTTTTTTGCGTAGATATATTCTGTTTAACCATAGGCCTCAAAGCACTCCTAATGTCCACTTGCAAATACTTCAAACAGTGTGTTTCCAAACTGCTCAATCAAAAGAAAGGTTCAGATCAGTGTATTGAATGCACCGGTTAGAAAGAAGTTGTTCACAATGCTTCTGTTTCGTTTTTATGTGAAGATATTTCATAACTCGCATGCACGAAATAATCTCAAAATCCACTTGCAGATTCTAGAAACAGACTGTTTCAAACCTGCAGAAGCTAGAGAAAGATTTAACTCTGTCAGATGAATACAGACATCACAAAGGAATTTTTGCAGAATCCTTCCGTGTAGTTTTGGTTGGAAGATATATCCTTTTTCACCATAGGCCTCAAAGCCCTCCAAATGTCCACTTGCAGATTCCTCGAACAGAGTGTTTCCAATCTGCTCAATCAAAACAAAGGTTCAGCTCTGTGTACTGAATGCATACATCAGAAAGAAGTGTTTCAGAATGCTTCTGTGTAGTTTTTAGGCGAAGATATTTCATAACCCGCATTGGAGGAAATAATCTGACATATCCACTTGCAGATTCTAGAAAAAGATGGTTTCATGCCTGCGGAACCAAGAGAAAGCTTTAACTCTGCGAGATGAATACACACATCACAAAGAAATTTTGCAGAATAATTCTGTGAAGTTTTTGTGGGAAGATATATCCTTTTTCACCATAGGCATCAAAGCCCTCCAAATGTCCACTTGCAGATTCTACAAACAGAGTGTTTACAAACTGCTCAATCCAAAGGAAGGTTGAGCTCTGTGTATTGAATGCATACATCAGAAAGAAGTTGTTCAGAATGCTTCTGTCTAGTTTTTATGTGAAGATATTTTGTAACCCACATTGGATGAAATAATCTCAAATACCCACTTGCAGATTGCAGAAATAGACTGTTTCAAACCTGATGAACCTAGAGAAAGCTTTAACACTGTGAGATGAATACACACATCACAAAGGAATTTCGAAGAATATTTCTGTGTAGTTTTTGTGGGAAGATATATCCTTTTTCAAGAAAGGCCTCAAAGCACTCCAAATGTCCACTTGCAGATTTTTCAAACAGAGTGTTTGCAAATAGATCAATCAATAGAAAGATGCAGCTCTGTGTATTGAATGCATACATCAGAAAGAAGCTGTGAAGAATGCTTCTGTCTAGTTTTTATGTGAATATATTTCATAACCCGCATGGGATGAAACAATCTCAAATATCCACTTGCAGATTTTAGAAAAAGACTGTTTCAAACCTGCTGAATGTAGAGAAAGCTTTAACTCTGTCAGATAAATACACACATCACAAAGAAATTTCGCTGAATGCTTCTGTGTAGTTTTTGTGAGTAGATATGTCTTTTTTCACCATAGGCCTCAAATTACTCCCAATGTCCACTTGCGGATTCTGCAAACAGTGTGTTTCCAAACTGCTCAATGAAAAGAAAAGTTCAGCTCTGTGTACTGAATGCATACATAAAAAGAAGTTGTTCAGAATGCTTCTGTCTAGTTTTTATGTGAAGATAATTCATAATATGCATTGGACGAAATAATCTCAAATATCCACTTGCAGATTCTAGAAAAAGACACTTTGAAACCTGCTGAACCTAGAGAAAGCAATAAGTCTGTGAGATGAATACACACACAACAAAGAAATTTCGCAGAATGCTTCTGTGTAGTATTTGCGGGAAGATATAAACTTTTTTACCATGGGCCTCAAAGCACTCCGAATGTCCACTTGCAGAATCTTCAAAGACAGTGTTACAAAACTGCTCAATCAAAAGAAGGGTTCAACTCTGTGTGTTGAATGCACCGATCCCAAAGTAGTTGTTCAGAATGCTTCTGTGTAGTTTTTATGTGAGGATATTTCATAACTCGCATTGGATGAAGTAATCTCAAATATCCACTTGCAGATTCTAGAAAAAGACTGCTTCAAACCTACTGAGCCTAGAGAAACCTTTAACTCTGTGAGGTGAACACACACATCAAGAGAAATTTCGTAGAATGCTTCTGTGTAGTATTTGAGGTAAGATATATCCTTCTTCACCCTAGGCATCAAAGCACTCAAATGTCCACTTGCAGAATTTTCAGAGTGTTTCCAAATTGCTCAATCAAAGGACAGGTTCATTTCTGTGTATTGAATGCATACATCAGAAAGAAGTTGTTCAGAATGCTTCTGTCTAGTTTTTATGTGAAGATATTTTGTAACCCACATTGGATGAAATAATCTCAAATACCCACTTGCAGATTGCAGAAATAGACTGTTTCAAACCTGATGAACCTAGAGAAAGCTTTAACACTGTGAGATGAATACACACATGACAAAGAAATTTCGAAGAATATTTCTGTGTAGTTTTTGTGAGAAGATATATCCTTTTTCAAGAAAGGCCTCAAAGCACTCCAAATGTCCACTTGCAGATTCTTCAAACAGAGTGTTTGCAAATAGCTCAATCAATAGAAAGATGCAGCTCTGTGTATTGAATGCATACATCAGAAAGAAGCTGTGAAGAATGCTTCTGTCTAGCTTTTATGTGAAGATATTTCATAACCCGCATTGGATGAAATAATCTCAAATATCCACTTGCAGTTTCTAGAAAAAGACTCTTTCAAACCTGCTGAACTTAGAGAAAGCTTTAACTCCGTGAGATGAATACGCACATCAGAAAAAAATTTCACAGAATGCTTCTGTGTAGTTTTTGTGGGAAGTTATATCCCTTTTCACCATAGGCCTGAATGCACTCCAAATGTCCACTTGCTGATTCTTCGAGCAGAGTGCTTCCAAACTGCTCAATCAAAAGAAAGTTGCAGCTCCGTGTATTGAACGCATACATCAGAAAGAAGTTGTTCAGTATGCTTCTGTCTAGTTTTAATGTGAAGATATTTCATCACCCGCATTGGATGAAATAATCTCAAATATGCACTTGAAGATTCTAGAAAAATACAGTTTCAAACCTGCTTTACCTAGAAGAAGCTTTAACACTGTGAGATGAATACACGCATCAGAAAGAAATTTCGCAGAATGTTTCTGTGTAGTTTTTGTGGGAAGATATATCCTTTTTCACCATAGGCCTCAAAGCTCTCCAAATGTCCAGTTGGACATTCTTCAAACAGAGTGTTTCCAAACTACTCAATAAATAGGTTCAGCTCTGTGTATTGAATGCATACATCAGAAAGAAGTTGCTCAGTATGCTTCTGTCTAGTGTTTATGTGAAGATATTTCATTACCCGCATTGTACGAAATAATCTCAAATATCCACTTGCAGATTCTGGAAAAAGACTGTTTCAAACCTATTGAGCCTAGAGAAAGCTTTAACTCTGTGAGATGAATGCACACATCAGAAAGAAATTTCGCAGAATGCTTCTGAGTGGTATTTGTGGGAAGATATAACGTTTTTCACCACAGGCCTCAAAGCAATCAAAATGTCCAGTTGCAGATTGTTCAAAGAGAATGTTTCCAATCTGTTCATTTAATAGAAAGGTTCAGCTCTGTGTATTGAATGCATACATCAGAAAGTAGTTGTTCAGAATGCTTCTGTCTAGTTTTTATGTGAAGATATTTCATAACCAGCATTGGACGAAATAATCTCAAATATCCACCTGCAGATTCTAGAAAAAGACTTTTTCAAACCTGCTGAACCTAGAGAAAGCTTTAGCTCTGTGAGATGAATACACACATCACAAAGAAATTTTGCAGAATGATTTTGTGTAGTTTTTGTCGGAAAATATATCCTTTTTCACCACAAGCCAGAAAGCACTGCATATGTCCACTTGCAGATCCTTCAAACAGAGTGTTTCCAAACTGCTCAATCAAAAGAAAGGTTCAGCTCTGGGTATTGAATGCATACATCAGAAAGAAGTTGTTCAGAATCCTTCTGTCTAGTTTTTATGTGAAGATATTTCATAACCCGCATTGGACGAAATTATCTCAAATATCCACTTGCAGATTTTAGAAAAAGACTGTTTCAAACCGGCTGAGCCTAGAGAAAGCTTTAACTCTGTGAGATGAATACACACATCACAAAGAAATTTCACAGAATGCTTCTGTGTAGTTTTTTTGCGTAGATATATTCTGTTTAACCATAGGCCTCAAAGCACTCCTAATGTCCACTTGCAAATACTTCAAACAGTGTGTTTCCAAACTGCTCAATCAAAAGAAAGGTTCAGATCAGTGTATTGAATGCACCGGTTAGAAAGAAGTTGTTCACAATGCTTCTGTTTCGTTTTTATGTGAAGATATTTCATAACTCGCATGCACGAAATAATCTCAAAATCCACTTGCAGATTCTAGAAACAGACTGTTTCAAACCTGCAGAAGCTAGAGAAAGATTTAACTCTGTCAGATGAATACAGACATCACAAAGGAATTTTTGCAGAATCCTTCCGTGTAGTTTTGGTTGGAAGATATATCCTTTTTCACCATAGGCCTCAAAGCCCTCCAAATGTCCACTTGCAGATTCCTCGAACAGAGTGTTTCCAATCTGCTCAATCAAAACAAAGGTTCAGCTCTGTGTACTGAATGCATACATCAGAAAGAAGTGTTTCAGAATGCTTCTGTGTAGTTTTTAGGCGAAGATATTTCATAACCCGCATTGGATGAAATAATCTCAAATATCCACTTGCAGTTTCTAGAAAAAGACTCTTTCAAACCTGCTGAACTTAGAGAAAGCTTTAACTCCGTGAGATGAATACGCACATCAGAAAAAAATTTCACAGAATGCTTCTGTGTAGTTTTTGTGGGAAGTTATATCCCTTTTCACCATAGGCCTGAATGCACTCCAAATGTCCACTTGCAGATTCTTCGAGCAGAGTGCTTCCAAACTGCTCAATCAAAAGAAAGTTGCAGCTCCGTGTATTGAACGCATACATCAGAAAGAAGTTGTTCAGTATGCTTCTGTCTAGTTTTAATGTGAAGATATTTCATCACCCGCATTGGATGAAATAATCTCAAATATGCACTTGAAGATTCTAGAAAAATACAGTTTCAAACCTGCTTTACCTAGAAGAAGCTTTAACACTGTGAGATGAATACACGCATCAGAAAGAAATTTCGCAGAATGTTTCTGTGTAGTTTTTGTGGGAAGATATATCCTTTTTCACCATAGGCCTCAAAGCTCTCCAAATGTCCAGTTGGACATTCTTCAAACAGAGTGTTTCCAAACTACTCAATAAATAGGTTCAGCTCTGTGTATTGAATGCATACATCAGAAAGAAGTTGCTCAGTATGCTTCTGTCTAGTGTTTATGTGAAGATATTTCATTACCCGCATTGTACGAAATAATCTCAAATATCCACTTGCAGATTCTGGAAAAAGACTGTTTCAAACCTATTGAGCCTAGAGAAAGCTTTAACTCTGTGAGATGAATGCACACATCAGAAAGAAATTTCGCAGAATGCTTCTGAGTGGTATTTGTGGGAAGATATAACGTTTTTCACCACAGGCCTCAAAGCAATCAAAATGTCCAGTTGCAGATTGTTCAAAGAGAATGTTTCCAATCTGTTCATTTAATAGAAAGGTTCAGCTCTGTGTATTGAATGCATACATCAGAAAGTAGTTGTTCAGAATGCTTCTGTCTAGTTTTTATGTGAAGATATTTCATAACCAGCATTGGACGAAATAATCTCAAATATCCACCTGCAGTTTCTAGAAAAAGACTTTTTCAAACCTGCTGAACCTAGAGAAAGCTTTAGCTCTGTGAGATGAATACACACATCACAAAGAAATTTTGCAGAATGATTTTGTGTAGTTTTTGTCGGAAAATATATCCTTTTTCACCACAAGGCAGAAAGCACTGCATATGTCCACTTGCAGATCCTTCAAACAGAGTGTTTCCAAACTGCTCAATCAAAAGAAAGGTTCAGCTCTGGGTATTGAATGCATACATCAGAAAGAAGTTGTTCAGAATCCTTCTGTCTAGTTTTTATGTGAAGATATTTCATAACCCGCATTGGACGAAATTATCTCAAATATCCACTTGCAGATTTTAGAAAAAGACTGTTTCAAACCGGCTGAGCCTAGAGAAAGCTTTAACTCTGTGAGATGAATACACACATCACAAAGAAATTTCACAGAATGCTTCTGTGTAGTTTTTTTGCGTAGATATATTCTGTTTAACCATAGGCCTCAAAGCACTCCTAATGTCCACTTGCAAATACTTCAAACAGTGTGTTTCCAAACTGCTCAATCAAAAGAAAGGTTCAGATCAGTGTATTGAATGCACTGGTTAGAAAGAAGTTGTTCACAATGCTTCTGTTTCGTTTTTATGTGAAGATATTTCATAACTCGCATGCACGAAATAATCTCAAAATCCACTTGCAGATTCTAGAAACAGACTGTTTCAAACCTGCAGAAGCTAGAGAAAGATTTAACTCTGTCAGATGAATACAGACATCACACAGGAATTTTTGCAGAATCCTTCCGTGTAGTTTTGGTTGGAAGATATATCCTTTTTCACCATAGGCCTCAAAGCCCTCCAAATGTCCACTTGCAGATTCCTCGAACAGTGTTTCCAATCTGCTCAATCAAAACAAAGGTTCAGCTCTGTGTACTGAATGCATACATCAGAAAGAAGTGTTTCAGAATGCTTCTGTGTAGTTTTTAGGCGAAGATATTTCATAACCCGCATTGGAGGAAATAATCTGACATATCCACTTGCAGATTCTAGAAAAAGATGGTTTCATGCCTGCGGAACCAAGAGAAAGCTTTAACTCTGCGAGATGAATACACACATCACAAAGAAATTTTGCAGAATAATTCTGTGAAGTTTTTGTGGGAAGATATATCCTTTTTCACCATAGGCATCAAAGCCCTCCAAATGTCCACTTGCAGATTCTACAAACAGAGTGTTTACAAACTGCTCAATCCAAAGGAAGGTTGAGCTCTGTGTATTGAATGCATACATCAGAAAGAAGTTGTTCAGAATGCTTCTGTCTAGTTTTTATGTGAAGATATTTTGTAACCCACATTGGATGAAATAATCTCAAATACCCACTTGCAGATTGCAGAAATAGACTGTTTCAAACCTGATGAACCTAGAGAAAGCTTTAACACTGTGAGATGAATACACACATCACAAAGGAATTTCGAAGAATATTTCTGTGTAGTTTTTGTGGGAAGATATATCCTTTTTCAAGAAAGGCCTCAAAGCACTCCAAATGTCCACTTGCAGATTCTTCAAACAGAGTGTTTGCAAATAGATCAATCAATAGAAAGATGCAGCTCTGTGTATTGAATGCATACATCAGAAAGAAGCTGTGAAGAATGCTTCTGTCTAGTTTTTATGTGAATATATTTCATAACCCGCATGGGATGAAACAATTTCAAATATCCACTTGCAGATTTTAGAAAAAGACTGTTTCAAACCTGCTGAATGTAGAGAAAGCTTTAACTCTGTCAGATAAATACACACATCACAAAGAAATTTCGCTGAATGCTTCTGTGTAGTTTTTGTGAGTAGATATGTCTTTTTTCACCATAGGCCTCAAATTACTCCCAATGTCCACTTGCGGATTCTGCAAACAGTGTGTTTCCAAACTGCTCAATGAAAAGAAAACTTCAGCTCTGTGTACTGAATGCATACATAAAAAGAAGTTGTTCAGAATGCTTCTGTCTAGTTTTTATGTGAAGATAATTCATAATATGCATTGGACGAAATAATCTCAAATATCCACTTGCAGATTCTAGAAAAAGACACTTTGAAACCTGCTGAACCTAGAGAAAGCAATAAGTCTGTGAGATGAATACACACACAACAAAGAAATTTCGCAGAATGCTTCTGTGTAGTATTTGCGGGAAGATATAAACTTTTTTACCATGGGCCTCAAAGCACTCCGAATGTCCACTTGCAGAATCTTCAAAGACAGTGTTACAAAACTGCTCAATCAAAAGAAGGGTTCAACTCTGTGTGTTGAATGCACCGATCCCAAAGTAGTTGTTCAGAATGCTTCTGTGTAGTTTTTATGTGAGGATATTTCATAACTCGCATTGGATGAAGTAATCTCAAATATCCACTTGCAGATTCTAGAAAAAGACTGCTTCAAACCTACTGAGCCTAGAGAAACCTTTAACTCTGTGAGGTGAACACACACATCAAGAGAAATTTCGTAGAATGCTTCTGTGTAGTATTTGAGGTAAGATATATCCTTCTTCACCCTAGGCATCAAAGCACTCAAATGTCCACTTGCAGAATTTTCAGAGTGTTTCCAAATTGCTCAATCAAAGGACAGGTTCATTTCTGTGTATTGAATGCATACATCAGAAAGAAGTTGTTCAGAATGCTTCTGTCTAGTTTTTATGTGAAGATATTTTGTAACCCACATTGGATGAAATAATCTCAAATACCCACTTGCAGATTGCAGAAATAGACTGTTTCAAACCTGATGAACCTAGAGAAAGCTTTAACACTGTGAGATGAATACACACATGACAAAGAAATTTCGAAGAATATTTCTGTGTAGTTTTTGTGAGAAGATATATCCTTTTTCAAGAAAGGCCTCAAAGCAATCCAAATGTCCACTTGCAGATTCTGCAAACAGAGTGTTTGCAAATAGCTCAATCAATAGAAAGATGCAGCTCTGTGTATTGAATGCATACATCAGAAAGAAGCTGTGAAGAATGCTTCTGTCTAGCTTTTATGTGAAGATATTTCATAACCCGCATTGGATGAAATAATCTCAAATATCCACTTGCAGTTTCTAGAAAAAGACTCTTTCAAACCTGCTGAACTTAGAGAAAGCTTTAACTCCGTGAGATGAATACGCACATCAGAAAAAAATTTCACAGAATGCTTCTGTGTAGTTTTTGTGGGAAGTTATATCCCTTTTCACCATAGGCCTGAATGCACTCCAAATGTCCACTTGCAGATTCTTCGAGCAGAGTGCTTCCAAACTGCTCAATCAAAAGAAAGTTGCAGCTCCGTGTATTGAACGCATACATCAGAAAGAAGTTGTTCAGTATGCTTCTGTCTAGTTTTAATGTGAAGATATTTCATCACCCGCATTGGATGAAATAATCTCAAATATGCACTTGAAGATTCTAGAAAAATACAGTTTCAAACCTGCTTTACCTAGAAGAAGCTTTAACACTGTGAGATGAATACACGCATCAGAAAGAAATTTCGCAGAATGTTTCTGTGTAGTTTTTGTGGGAAGATATATCCTTTTTCACCATAGGCCTCAAAGCTCTCCAAATGTCCAGTTGGACATTCTTCAAACAGAGTGTTTCCAAACTACTCAATAAATAGGTTCAGCTCTGTGTATTGAATGCATACATCAGAAAGAAATTGCTCAGTATGCTTCTGTCTAGTGTTTATGTGAAGATATTTCATTACCCGCATTGTACGAAATAATCTCAAATATCCACTTGCAGATTCTGGAAAAAGACTGTTTCAAACCTATTGAGCCTAGAGAAAGCTTTAACTCTGTGAGATGAATGCACACATCAGAAAGAAATTTCGCAGAATGCTTCTGAGTGGTATTTGTGGGAAGATATAACGGTTTTCACCACAGGCCTCAAAGCAATCAAAATGTCCATTTGCAGATTGTTCAAAGAGAATGTTTCCAATCTGTTCATTTAATAGAAAGGTTCAGCTCTGTGTATTGAATGCATACATCAGAAAGTAGTTGTTCAGAATGCTTCTGTCTAGTTTTTATGTGAAGATATTTCATAACCAGCATTGGACGAAATAATCTCAAATATCCACCTGCAGATTCTAGAAAAAGACTTTTTCAAACCTGCTGAACCTAGAGAAAGCTTTAGCTCTGTGAGATGAATACACACATCACAAAGAAATTTTGCAGAATGATTTTGTGTAGTTTTTGTCGGAAAATATATCCTTTTTCACCACAAGCCAGAAAGCACTGCATATGTCCACTTGCAGATCCTTCAAACAGAGTGTTTCCAAACTGCTCAATCAAAAGAAAGGTTCAGCTCTGGGTATTGAATGCATACATCAGAAAGAAGTTGTTCAGAATCCTTCTGTCTAGTTTTTATGTGAAGATATTTCATAACCCGCATTGGACGAAATTATCTCAAATATCCACTTGCAGATTTTAGAAAAAGACTGTTCCAAACCGGCTGAGCCTAGAGAAAGCTTTAACTCTGTGAGATGAATACACACATCACAAAGAAATTTCACAGAATGCTTCTGTGTAGTTTTTTTGCGTAGATATATTCTGTTTAACCATAGGCCTCAAAGCACTCCTAATGTCCACTTGCAAATACTTCAAACAGTGTGTTTCCAAACTGCTCAATCAAAAGAAAGGTTCAGATCAGTGTATTGAATGCACCGGTTAGAAAGAAGTTGTTCACAATGCTTCTGTTTCGTTTTTATGTGAAGATATTTCATAACTCGCATGCACGAAATAATCTCAAAATCCACTTGCAGATTCTAGAAACAGACTGTTTCAAACCTGCAGAAGCTAGAGAAAGATTTAACTCTGTCAGATGAATACAGACATCACAAAGGAATTTTTGCAGAATCCTTCCGTGTAGTTTTGGTTGGAAGATATATCCTTTTTCACCATAGGCCTCAAAGCCCTCCAAATGTCCACTTGCAGATTCCTCGAACAGAGTGTTTCCAATCTGCTCAATCAAAACAAAGGTTCAGCTCTGTGTACTGAATGCATACATCAGAAAGAAGTGTTTCAGAATGCTTCTGTGTAGTTTTTAGGCGAAGATATTTCATAACCCGCATTGGATGAAATAATCTCAAATATCCACTTGCAGTTTCTAGAAAAAGACTCTTTCAAACCTGCTGAACTTAGAGAAAGCTTTAACTCCGTGAGATGAATACGCACATCAGAAAAAAATTTCACAGAATGCTTCTGTGTAGTTTCTGTGGGAAGTTATATCCCTTTTCACCATAGGCCTGAATGCACTCCAAATGTCCACTTGCAGATACTTCGAGCAGAGTGCTTCCAAACTGCTCAATCAAAAGAAAGTTGCAGCTCCGTGTATTGAACGCATACATCAGAAAGAAGTTGTTCAGTATGCTTCTGTCTAGTTTTAATGTGAAGATATTTCATCACCCGCATTGGATGAAATAATCTCAAATATGCACTTGAAGATTCTAGAAAAATACAGTTTCAAACCTGCTTTACCTAGAAGAAGCTTTAACACTGTGAGATGAATACACGCATCAGAAAGAAATTTCGCAGAATGTTTCTGTGTAGTTTTTGTGGGAAGATATATCCTTTTTCACCATAGGCCTCAAAGCTCTCCAAATGTCCAGTTGGACATTCTTCAAACAGAGTGTTTCCAAACTACTCAATAAATAGGTTCAGCTCTGTGTATTGAATGCATACATCAGAAAGAAGTTGCTCAGTATGCTTCTGTCTAGTGTTTATGTGAAGATATTTCATTACCCGCATTGTACGAAATAATCTCAAATATCCACTTGCAGATTCTGGAAAAAGACTGTTTCAAACCTATTGAGCCTAGAGAAAGCTTTAACTCTGTGAGATGAATGCACACATCAGAAAGAAATTTCGCAGAATGCTTCTGAGTGGTATTTGTGGGAAGATATAACGTTTTTCACCACAGGCCTCAAAGCAATCAAAATGTCCAGTTGCAGATTGTTCAAAGAGAATGTTTCCAATCTGTTCATTTAATAGAAAGGTTCAGCTCTGTGTATTGAATGCATACATCAGAAAGAAGTTGTTCAGAATGCTTCTGTCTAGTTTTTATGTGAAGATATTTCATAACCAGCATTGGACGAAATAATCTCAAATATCCACCTGCAGATTCTAGAAAAAGACTTTTTCAAACCTGCTGAACCTAGAGAAAGCTTTAGCTCTGTGAGATGAATACACACATCACAAAGAAATTTTGCAGAATGATTTTGTGTAGTTTTTGTCGGAAAATATATCCTTTTTCACCATAAGCCAGAAAGCACTGCATATGTCCACTTGCAGATCCTTCAAACAGAGTGTTTCCAAACTGCTCAATCAAAAGAAAGGTTCAGCTCTGGGTATTGAATGCATACATCAGAAAGAAGTTGTTCAGAATACTTCTGTCTAGTTTTTATGTGAAGATATTTCATAACCCGCATTGGACGAAATTATCTCAAATATCCACTTGCAGATTTTAGAAAAAGACTGTTTCAAACCGGCTGAGCCTAGAGAAAGCTTTAACTCTGTGAGATGAATACACACATCACAAAGAAATTTCACAGAATGCTTCTGTGTAGTTTTTTTGCGTAGATATATTCTGTTTAACCATAGGCCTCAAAGCACTCCTAATGTCCACTTGCAAATACTTCAAACAGTGTGTTTCCAAACTGCTCAATCAAAAGAAAGGTTCAGATCAGTGTATTGAATGCACCGGTTAGAAAGAAGTTGTTCACAATGCTTCTGTTTCGTTTTTATGTGAAGATATTTCATAACTCGCATGCACGAAATAATCTCAAAATCCACTTGCAGATTCTAGAAACAGACTGTTTCAAACCTGCAGAAGCTAGAGAAAGATTTAACTCTGTCAGATGAATACAGACATCACAAAGGAATTTTTGCAGAATCCTTCCGTGTAGTTTTGGTTGGAAGATATATCCTTTTTCACCATAGGCCTCAAAGCCCTCCAAATGTCCACTTGCAGATTCCTCGAACAGAGTGTTTCCAATCTGCTCAATCAAAACAAAGGTTCAGCTCTGTGTACTGAATGCATACATCAGAAAGAAGTGTTTCAGAATGCTTCTGTGTAGTTTTTAGGCGAAGATATTTAATAACCCGCATTGGAGGAAATAATCTGACATATCCACTTGCAGATTCTAGAAAAAGATGGTTTCATGCCTGCGGAACCAAGAGAAAGCTTTAACTCTGCGAGATGAATACACACATCACAAAGAAATTTTGCAGAATAATTCTGTGAAGTTTTTGTGGGAAGATATATCCTTTTTCACCATAGGCATCAAAGCCCTCCAAATGTCCACTTGCAGATTCTACAAACAGAGTGTTTACAAACTGCTCAATCCAAAGGAAGGTTGAGCTCTGTGTATTGAATGCATACATCAGAAAGAAGTTGTTCAGAATGCTTCTGTCTAGTTTTTATGTGAAGATATTTTGTAACCCACATTGGATGAAATAATCTCAAATACCCACTTGCAGATTGCAGAAATAGACTGTTTCAAACCTGATGAACCTAGAGAAAGCTTTAACACTGTGAGATGAATACACACATCACAAAAGAATTTCGAAGAATATTTCTGTGTAGTTTTTGTGGGAAGATATATCCTTTTTCAAGAAAGGCCTCAAAGCACTCCAAATGTCCACTTGCAGATTCTTCAAACAGAGTGTTTGCAAATAGATCAATCAATAGAAAGATGCAGCTCTGTGTATTGAATGCATACATCAGAAAGAAGCTGTGAAGAATGCTTCTGTCTAGTTTTTATGTGAATATATTTCATAACCCGCATGGGATGAAACAATCTCAAATATCCACTTGCAGATTTTAGAAAAAGACTGTTTCAAACCTGCTGAATGTAGAGAAAGCTTTAAATCTGTCAGATAAATACACACATCACAAAGAAATTTCGCTGAATGCTTCTGTGTAGTTTTTGTGAGTAGATATGTCTTTTTTCACCATAGGCCTCAAATTACTCCCAATGTCCACTTGCGGATTCTGCAAACAGTGTGTTTCCAAACTGCTCAATGAAAAGAAAAGTTCAGCTCTGTGTACTGAATGCATACATAAAAAGAAGTTGTTCAGAATGCTTCTGTCTAGTTTTTATGTGAAGATAATTCATAATATGCATTGGACGAAATAATCTCAAATATCCACTTGCAGATTCTAGAAAAAGACACTTTGAAACCTGCTGAACCTAGAGAAAGCAATAAGTCTGTGAGATGAATACACACACAACAAAGAAATTTCGCAGAATGCTTCTGTGTAGTATTTGCGGGAAGATATAAACTTTTTTACCATGGGCCTCAAAGCACTCCGAATGTCCACTTGCAGAATCTTCAAAGACAGTGTTACAAAACTGCTCAATCAAAAGAAGGGTTCAACTCTGTGTGTTGAATGCACCGATCCCAAAGTAGTTGTTCAGAATGCTTCTGTGTAGTTTTTATGTGAGGATATTTCATAACTCGCATTGGATGAAGTAATCTCAAATATCCACTTGCAGATTCTAGAAAAAGACTGCTTCAAACCTACTGAGCCTAGAGAAACCTTTAACTCTGTGAGGTGAACACACACATCAAGAGAAATTTCGTAGAATGCTTCTGTGTAGTATTTGAGGTAAGATATATCCTTCTTCACCCTAGGCATCAAAGCACTCAAATGTCCACTTGCAGAATTTTCAGAGTGTTTCCAAATTGCTCAATCAAAGGACAGGTTCATTTCTGTGTATTGAATGCATACATCAGAAAGAAGTTGTTCAGAATGCTTCTGTCTAGTTTTTATGTGAAGATATTTTGTAACCCACATTGGATGAAATAATCTCAAATACCCACTAGCAGATTGCAGAAATAGACTGTTTCAAACCTGATGAACCTAGAGAAAGCTTTAACACTGTGAGATGAATACACACATGACAAAGAAATTTCGAAGAATATTTCTGTGTAGTTTTTGTGAGAAGATATATCCTTTTTCAAGAAAGGCCTCAAAGCACTCCAAATGTCCACTTGCAGATTCTGCAAACAGAGTGTTTGCAAATAGCTCAATCAATAGAAAGATGCAGCTCTGTGTATTGAATGCATACATCAGAAAGAAGCTGTGAAGAATGCTTCTGTCTAGCTTTTATGTGAAGATATTTCATAACCCGCATTGGATGAAATAATCTCAAATATCCACTTGCAGTTTCTAGAAAAAGACTCTTTCAAACCTGCTGAACTTAGAGAAAGCTTTAACTCCGTGAGATGAATACGCACATCAGAAAAAAATTTCACAGAATGCTTCTGTGTAGTTTTTGTGGGAAGTTATATCCCTTTTCACCATAGGCCTGAATGCACTCCAAATGTCCACTTGCAGATTCTTCGAGCAGAGTGCTTCCAAACTGCTCAATCAAAAGAAAGTTGCAGCTCCGTGTATTGAACGCATACATCAGAAAGAAGTTGTTCAGTATGCTTCTGTCTAGTTTTAATGTGAAGATATTTCATCACCCGCATTGGATGAAATAATCTCAAATATGCACTTGAAGATTCTAGAAAAATACAGTTTCAAACCTGCTTTACCTAGAAGAAGCTTTAACACTGTGAGATGAATACACGCATCAGAAAGAAATTTCGCAGAATGTTTCTGTGTAGTTTTTGTGGGAAGATATATCCTTTTTCACCATAGGCCTCAAAGCTCTCCAAATGTCCAGTTGGACATTCTTCAAACAGAGTGTTTCCAAACTACTCAATAAATAGGTTCAGCTCTGTGTATTGAATGCATACATCAGAAAGAAATTGCTCAGTATGCTTCTGTCTAGTGTTTATGTGAAGATATTTCATTACCCGCATTGTACGAAATAATCTCAAATATCCACTTGCAGATTCTGGAAAAAGACTGTTTCAAACCTATTGAGCCTAGAGAAAGCTTTAACTCTGTGAGATGAATGCACACATCAGAAAGAAATTTCGCAGAATGCTTCTGAGTGGTATTTGTGGGAAGATATAACGGTTTTCACCACAGGCCTCAAAGCAATCAAAATGTCAAGTTGCAGATTGTTCAAAGAGAATGTTTCCAATCTGTTCATTTAATAGAAAGGTTCAGCTCTGTGTATTGAATGCATACATCAGAAAGTAGTTGTTCAGAATGCTTCTGTCTAGTTTTTATGTGAAGATATTTCATAACCAGCATTGGACGAAATAATCTCAAATATCCACCTGCAGATTCTAGAAAAAGACTTTTTCAAACCTGCTGAACCTAGAGAAAGCTTTAGCTCTGTGAGATGAATACACACATCACAAAGAAATTTTGCAGAATGATTTTGTGTAGTTTTTGTCGGAAAATATATCCTTTTTCACCACAAGCCAGAAAGCACTGCATATGTCCACTTGCAGATCCTTCAAACAGAGTGTTTCCAAACTGCTCAATCAAAAGAAAGGTTCAGCTCTGGGTATTGAATGCATACATCAGAAAGAAGTTGTTCAGAATCCTTCTGTCTAGTTTTTATGTGAAGATATTTCATAACCCGCATTGGACGAAATTATCTCAAATATCCACTTGCAGATTTTAGAAAAAGACTGTTCCAAACCGGCTGAGCCTAGAGAAAGCTTTAACTCTGTGAGATGAATACACACATCACAAAGAAATTTCACAGAATGCTTCTGTGTAGTTTTTTTGCGTAGATATATTCTGTTTAACCATAGGCCTCAAAGCACTCCTAATGTCCACTTGCAAATACTTCAAACAGTGTGTTTCCAAACTGCTCAATCAAAAGAAAGGTTCAGATCAGTGTATTGAATGCACCGGTTAGAAAGAAGTTGTTCACAATGCTTCTGTTTCGTTTTTATGTGAAGATATTTCATAACTCGCATGCACGAAATAATCTCAAAATCCACTTGCAGATTCTAGAAACAGACTGTTTCAAACCTGCAGAAGCTAGAGAAAGATTTAACTCTGTCAGATGAATACAGACATCACAAAGGAATTTTTGCAGAATCCTTCCGTGTAGTTTTGGTTGGAAGATATATCCTTTTTCACCATAGGCCTCAAAGCCCTCCAAATGTCCACTTGCAGATTCCTCGAACAGAGTGTTTCCAATCTGCTCAATCAAAACAAAGGTTCAGCTCTGTGTACTGAATGCATACATCAGAAAGAAGTGTTTCAGAATGCTTCTGTGTAGTTTTTAGGCGAAGATATTTCATAACCCGCATTGGATGAAATAATCTCAAATATCCACTTGCAGTTTCTAGAAAAAGACTCTTTCAAACCTGCTGAACTTAGAGAAAGCTTTAACTCCGTGAGATGAATACGCACATCAGAAAAAAATTTCACAGAATGCTTCTGTGTAGTTTCTGTGGGAAGTTATATCCCTTTTCACCATAGGCCTGAATGCACTCCAAATGTCCACTTGCAGATACTTCGAGCAGAGTGCTTCCAAACTGCTCAATCAAAAGAAAGTTGCAGCTCCGTGTATTGAACGCATACATCAGAAAGAAGTTGTTCAGTATGCTTCTGTCTAGTTTTAATGTGAAGATATTTCATCACCCGCATTGGATGAAATAATCTCAAATATGCACTTGAAGATTCTAGAAAAATACAGTTTCAAACCTGCTTTACCTAGAAGAAGCTTTAACACTGTGAGATGAATACACGCATCAGAAAGAAATTTCGCAGAATGTTTCTGTGTAGTTTTTGTGGGAAGATATATCCTTTTTCACCATAGGCCTCAAAGCTCTCCAAATGTCCAGTTGGACATTCTTCAAACAGAGTGTTTCCAAACTACTCAATAAATAGGTTCAGCTCTGTGTATTGAATGCATACATCAGAAAGAAGTTGCTCAGTATGCTTCTGTCTAGTGTTTATGTGAAGATATTTCATTACCCGCATTGTACGAAATAATCTCAAATATCCACTTGCAGATTCTGGAAAAAGACTGTTTCAAACCTATTGAGCCTAGAGAAAGCTTTAACTCTGTGAGATGAATGCACACATCAGAAAGAAATTTCGCAGAATGCTTCTGAGTGGTATTTGTGGGAAGATATAACGTTTTTCACCACAGGCCTCAAAGCAATCAAAATGTCCAGTTGCAGATTGTTCAAAGAGAATGTTTCCAATCTGTTCATTTAATAGAAAGGTTCAGCTCTGTGTATTGAATGCATACATCAGAAAGAAGTTGTTCAGAATGCTTCTGTCTAGTTTTTATGTGAAGATATTTCATAACCAGCATTGGACGAAATAATCTCAAATATCCACCTGCAGATTCTAGAAAAAGACTTTTTCAAACCTGCTGAACCTAGAGAAAGCTTTAGCTCTGTGAGATGAATACACACATCACAAAGAAATTTTGCAGAATGATTTTGTGTAGTTTTTGTCGGAAAATATATCCTTTTTCACCATAAGCCAGAAAGCACTGCATATGTCCACTTGCAGATCCTTCAAACAGAGTGTTTCCAAACTGCTCAATCAAAAGAAAGGTTCAGCTCTGGGTATTGAATGCATACATCAGAAAGAAGTTGTTCAGAATCCTTCTGTCTAGTTTTTATGTGAAGATATTTCATAACCCGCATTGGACGAAATTATCTCAAATATCCACTTGCAGATTTTAGAAAAAGACTGTTTCAAACCGGCTGAGCCTAGAGAAAGCTTTAACTCTGTGAGATGAATACACACATCACAAAGAAATTTCACAGAATGCTTCTGTGTAGTTTTTTTGCGTAGATATATTCTGTTTAACCATAGGCCTCAAAGCACTCCTAATGTCCACTTGCAAATACTTCAAACAGTGTGTTTCCAAACTGCTCAATCAAAAGAAAGGTTCAGATCAGTGTATTGAATGCACCGGTTAGAAAGAAGTTGTTCACAATGCTTCTGTTTCGTTTTTATGTGAAGATATTTCATAACTCGCATGCACGAAATAATCTCAAAATCCACTTGCAGATTCTAGAAACAGACTGTTTCAAACCTGCAGAAGCTAGAGAAAGATTTAACTCTGTCAGATGAATACAGACATCACAAAGGAATTTTTGCAGAATCCTTCCGTGTAGTTTTGGTTGGAAGATATATCCTTTTTCACCATAGGCCTCAAAGCCCTCCAAATGTCCACTTGCAGATTCCTCGAACAGAGTGTTTCCAATCTGCTCAATCAAAACAAAGGTTCAGCTCTGTGTACTGAATGCATACATCAGAAAGAAGTGTTTCAGAATGCTTCTGTGTAGTTTTTAGGCGAAGATATTTCATAACCCGCATTGGAGGAAATAATCTGACATATCCACTTGCAGATTCTAGAAAAAGATGGTTTCATGCCTGCGGAACCAAGAGAAAGCTTTAACTCTGCGAGATGAATACACACATCACAAAGAAATTTTGCAGAATAATTCTGTGAAGTTTTTGTGGGAAGATATATCCTTTTTCACCATAGGCATCAAAGCCCTCCAAATGTCCACTTGCAGATTCTACAAACAGAGTGTTTACAAACTGCTCAATCCAAAGGAAGGTTGAGCTCTGTGTATTGAATGCATACATCAGAAAGAAGTTGTTCAGAATGCTTCTGTCTAGTTTTTATGTGAAGATATTTTGTAACCCACATTGGATGAAATAATCTCAAATACCCACTTGCAGATTGCAGAAATAGACTGTTTCAAACCTGATGAACCTAGAGAAAGCTTTAACACTGTGAGATGAATACACACATCACAAAAGAATTTCGAAGAATATTTCTGTGTAGTTTTTGTGGGAAGATATATCCTTTTTCAAGAAAGGCCTCAAAGCACTCCAAATGTCCACTTGCAGATTCTTCAAACAGAGTGTTTGCAAATAGATCAATCAATAGAAAGATGCAGCTCTGTGTATTGAATGCATACATCAGAAAGAAGCTGTGAAGAATGCTTCTGTCTAGTTTTTATGTGAATATATTTCATAACCCGCATGGGATGAAACAATCTCAAATATCCACTTGCAGATTTTAGAAAAAGACTGTTTCAAACCTGCTGAATGTAGAGAAAGCTTTAAATCTGTCAGATAAATACACACATCACAAAGAAATTTCGCTGAATGCTTCTGTGTAGTTTTTGTGAGTAGATATGTCTTTTTTCACCATAGGCCTCAAATTACTCCCAATGTCCACTTGCGGATTCTGCAAACAGTGTGTTTCCAAACTGCTCAATGAAAAGAAAAGTTCAGCTCTGTGTACTGAATGCATACATAAAAAGAAGTTGTTCAGAATGCTTCTGTCTAGTTTTTATGTGAAGATAATTCATAATATGCATTGGACGAAATAATCTCAAATATCCACTTGCAGATTCTAGAAAAAGACACTTTGAAACCTGCTGAACCTAGAGAAAGCAATAAGTCTGTGAGATGAATACACACACAACAAAGAAATTTCGCAGAATGCTTCTGTGTAGTATTTGCGGGAAGATATAAACTTTTTTACCATGGGCCTCAAAGCACTCCGAATGTCCACTTGCAGAATCTTCAAAGACAGTGTTACAAAACTGCTCAATCAAAAGAAGGGTTCAACTCTGTGTGTTGAATGCACCGATCCCAAAGTAGTTGTTCAGAATGCTTCTGTGTAGTTTTTATGTGAGGATATTTCATAACTCGCATTGGATGAAGTAATCTCAAATATCCACTTGCAGATTCTAGAAAAAGACTGCTTCAAACCTACTGAGCCTAGAGAAACCTTTAACTCTGTGAGGTGAACACACACATCAAGAGAAATTTCGTAGAATGCTTCTGTGTAGTATTTGAGGTAAGATATATCCTTCTTCACCCTAGGCATCAAAGCACTCAAATGTCCACTTGCAGAATTTTCAGAGTGTTTCCAAATTGCTCAATCAAAGGACAGGTTCATTTCTGTGTATTGAATGCATACATCAGAAAGAAGTTGTTCAGAATGCTTCTGTCTAGTTTTTATGTGAAGATATTTTGTAACCCACATTGGATGAAATAATCTCAAATACCCACTTGCAGATTGCAGAAATAGACTGTTTCAAACCTGATGAACCTAGAGAAAGCTTTAACACTGTGAGATGAATACACACATGACAAAGAAATTTCGAAGAATATTTCTGTGTAGTTTTTGTGAGAAGATATATCCTTTTTCAAGAAAGGCCTCAAAGCACTCCAAATGTCCACTTGCAGATTCTGCAAACAGAGTGTTTGCAAATAGCTCAATCAATAGAAAGATGCAGCTCTGTGTATTGAATGCATACATCAGAAAGAAGCTGTGAAGAATGCTTCTGTCTAGCTTTTATGTGAAGATATTTCATAACCCGCATTGGATGAAATAATCTCAAATATCCACTTGCAGTTTCTAGAAAAAGACTCTTTCAAACCTGCTGAACTTAGAGAAAGCTTTAACTCCGTGAGATGAATACGCACATCAGAAAAAAATTTCACAGAATGCTTCTGTGTAGTTTTTGTGGGAAGTTATATCCCTTTTCACCATAGGCCTGAATGCACTCCAAATGTCCACTTGCAGATTCTTCGAGCAGAGTGCTTCCAAACTGCTCAATCAAAAGAAAGTTGCAGCTCCGTGTATTGAACGCATACATCAGAAAGAAGTTGTTCAGTATGCTTCTGTCTAGTTTTAATGTGAAGATATTTCATCACCCGCATTGGATGAAATAATCTCAAATATGCACTTGAAGATTCTAGAAAAATACAGTTTCAAACCTGCTTTACCTAGAAGAAGCTTTAACACTGTGAGATGAATACACGCATCAGAAAGAAATTTCGCAGAATGTTTCTGTGTAGTTTTTGTGGGAAGATATATCCTTTTTCACCATAGGCCTCAAAGCTCTCCAAATGTCCAGTTGGACATTCTTCAAACAGAGTGTTTCCAAACTACTCAATAAATAGGTTCAGCTCTGTGTATTGAATGCATACATCAGAAAGAAATTGCTCAGTATGCTTCTGTCTAGTGTTTATGTGAAGATATTTCATTACCCGCATTGTACGAAATAATCTCAAATATCCACTTGCAGATTCTGGAAAAAGACTGTTTCAAACCTATTGAGCCTAGAGAAAGCTTTAACTCTGTGAGATGAATGCACACATCAGAAAGAAATTTCGCAGAATGCTTCTGAGTGGTATTTGTGGGAAGATATAACGGTTTTCACCACAGGCCTCAAAGCAATCAAAATGTCCAGTTGCAGATTGTTCAAAGAGAATGTTTCCAATCTGTTCATTTAATAGAAAGGTTCAGCTCTGTGTATTGAATGCATACATCAGAAAGTAGTTGTTCAGAATGCTTCTGTCTAGTTTTTATGTGAAGATATTTCATAACCAGCATTGGACGAAATAATCTCAAATATCCACCTGCAGATTCTAGAAAAAGACTTTTTCAAACCTGCTGAACCTAGAGAAAGCTTTAGCTCTGTGAGATGAATACACACATCACAAAGAAATTTTGCAGAATGATTTTGTGTAGTTTTTGTCGGAAAATATATCCTTTTTCACCACAAGCCAGAAAGCACTGCATATGTCCACTTGCAGATCCTTCAAACAGAGTGTTTCCAAACTGCTCAATCAAAAGAAAGGTTCAGCTCTGGGTATTGAATGCATACATCAGAAAGAAGTTGTTCAGAATCCTTCTGTCTAGTTTTTATGTGAAGATATTTCATAACCCGCATTGGACGAAATTATCTCAAATATCCACTTGCAGATTTTAGAAAAAGACTGTTCCAAACCGGCTGAGCCTAGAGAAAGCTTTAACTCTGTGAGATGAATACACACATCACAAAGAAATTTCACAGAATGCTTCTGTGTAGTTTTTTTGCGTAGATATATTCTGTTTAACCATAGGCCTCAAAGCACTCCTAATGTCCACTTGCAAATACTTCAAACAGTGTGTTTCCAAACTGCTCAATCAAAAGAAAGGTTCAGATCAGTGTATTGAATGCACCGGTTAGAAAGAAGTTGTTCACAATGCTTCTGTTTCGTTTTTATGTGAAGATATTTCATAACTCGCATGCACGAAATAATCTCAAAATCCACTTGCAGATTCTAGAAACAGACTGTTTCAAACCTGCAGAAGCTAGAGAAAGATTTACCTCTGTCAGATGAATACAGACATCACAAAGGAATTTTTGCAGAATCCTTCCGTGTAGTTTTGGTTGGAAGATATATCCTTTTTCACCATAGGCCTCAAAGCCCTCCAAATGTCCACTTGCAGATTCCTCGAACAGAGTGTTTCCAATCTGCTCAATCAAAACAAAGGTTCAGCTCTGTGTACTGAATGCATACATCAGAAAGAAGTGTTTCAGAATGCTTCTGTGTAGTTTTTAGGCGAAGATATTTCATAACCCGCATTGGATGAAATAATCTCAAATATCCACTTGCAGTTTCTAGAAAAAGACTCTTTCAAACCTGCTGAACTTAGAGAAAGCTTTAACTCCGTGAGATGAATACGCACATCAGAAAAAAATTTCACAGAATGCTTCTGTGTAGTTTCTGTGGGAAGTTATATCCCTTTTCACCATAGGCCTGAATGCACTCCAAATGTCCACTTGCAGATACTTCAAGCAGAGTGCTTCCAAACTGCTCAATCAAAAGAAAGTTGCAGCTCCGTGTATTGAACGCATACATCAGAAAGAAGTTGTTCAGTATGCTTCTGTCTAGTTTTAATGTGAAGATATTTCATCACCCGCATTGGATGAAATAATCTCAAATATGCACTTGAAGATTCTAGAAAAATACAGTTTCAAACCTGCTTTACCTAGAAGAAGCTTTAACACTGTGAGATGAATACACGCATCAGAAAGAAATTTCGCAGAATGTTTCTGTGTAGTTTTTGTGGGAAGATATATCCTTTTTCACCATAGGCCTCAAAGCTCTCCAAATGTCCAGTTGGACATTCTTCAAACAGAGTGTTTCCAAACTACTCAATAAATAGGTTCAGCTCTGTGTATTGAATGCATACATCAGAAAGAAGTTGCTCAGTATGCTTCTGTCTAGTGTTTATGTGAAGATATTTCATTACCCGCATTGTACGAAATAATCTCAAATATCCACTTGCAGATTCTGGAAAAAGACTGTTTCAAACCTATTGAGCCTAGAGAAAGCTTTAACTCTGTGAGATGAATGCACACATCAGAAAGAAATTTCGCAGAATGCTTCTGAGTGGTATTTGTGGGAAGATATAACGTTTTTCACCACAGGCCTCAAAGCAATCAAAATGTCCAGTTGCAGATTGTTCAAAGAGAATGTTTCCAATCTGTTCATTTAATAGAAAGGTTCAGCTCTGTGTATTGAATGCATACATCAGAAAGAAGTTGTTCAGAATGCTTCTGTCTAGTTTTTATGTGAAGATATTTCATAACCAGCATTGGACGAAATAATCTCAAATATCCACCTGCAGATTCTAGAAAAAGACTTTTTCAAACCTGCTGAACCTAGAGAAAGCTTTAGCTCTGTGAGATGAATACACACATCACAAAGAAATTTTGCAGAATGATTTTGTGTAGTTTTTGTCGGAAAATATATCCTTTTTCACCATAAGCCAGAAAGCACTGCATATGTCCACTTGCAGATCCTTCAAACAGAGTGTTTCCAAACTGCTCAATCAAAAGAAAGGTTCAGCTCTGGGTATTGAATGCATACATCAGAAAGAAGTTGTTCAGAATACTTCTGTCTAGTTTTTATGTGAAGATATTTCATAACCCGCATTGGACGAAATTATCTCAAATATCCACTTGCAGATTTTAGAAAAAGACTGTTTCAAACCGGCTGAGCCTAGAGAAAGCTTTAACTCTGTGAGATGAATACACACATCACAAAGAAATTTCACAGAATGCTTCTGTGTAGTTTTTTTGCGTAGATATATTCTGTTTAACCATAGGCCTCAAAGCACTCCTAATGTCCACTTGCAAATACTTCAAACAGTGTGTTTCCAAACTGCTCAATCAAAAGAAAGGTTCAGATCAGTGTATTGAATGCACCGGTTAGAAAGAAGTTGTTCACAATGCTTCTGTTTCGTTTTTATGTGAAGATATTTCATAACTCGCATGCACGAAATAATCTCAAAATCCACTTGCAGATTCTAGAAACAGACTGTTTCAAACCTGCAGAAGCTAGAGAAAGATTTAACTCTGTCAGATGAATACAGACATCACAAAGGAATTTTTGCAGAATCCTTCCGTGTAGTTTTGGTTGGAAGATATATCCTTTTTCACCATAGGCCTCAAAGCCCTCCAAATGTCCACTTGCAGATTCCTCGAACAGAGTGTTTCCAATCTGCTCAATCAAAACAAAGGTTCAGCTCTGTGTACTGAATGCATACATCAGAAAGAAGTGTTTCAGAATGCTTCTGTGTAGTTTTTAGGCGAAGATATTTCATAACCCGCATTGGAGGAAATAATCTGACATATCCACTTGCAGATTCTAGAAAAAGATGGTTTCATGCCTGCGGAACCAAGAGAAAGCTTTAACTCTGCGAGATGAATACACACATCACAAAGAAATTTTGCAGAATAATTCTGTGAAGTTTTTGTGGGAAGATATATCCTTTTTCACCATAGGCATCAAAGCCCTCCAAATGTCCACTTGCAGATTCTACAAACAGAGTGTTTACAAACTGCTCAATCCAAAGGAAGGTTGAGCTCTGTGTATTGAATGCATACATCAGAAAGAAGTTGTTCAGAATGCTTCTGTCTAGTTTTTATGTGAAGATATTTTGTAACCCACATTGGATGAAATAATCTCAAATACCCACTTGCAGATTGCAGAAATAGACTGTTTCAAACCTGATGAACCTAGAGAAAGCTTTAACACTGTGAGATGAATACACACATCACAAAAGAATTTCGAAGAATATTTCTGTGTAGTTTTTGTGGGAAGATATATCCTTTTTCAAGAAAGGCCTCAAAGCACTCCAAATGTCCACTTGCAGATTCTTCAAACAGAGTGTTTGCAAATAGATCAATCAATAGAAAGATGCAGCTCTGTGTATTGAATGCATACATCAGAAAGAAGCTGTGAAGAATGCTTCTGTCTAGTTTTTATGTGAATATATTTCATAACCCGCATGGGATGAAACAATCTCAAATATCCACTTGCAGATTTTAGAAAAAGACTGTTTCAAACCTGCTGAATGTAGAGAAAGCTTTAAATCTGTCAGATAAATACACACATCACAAAGAAATTTCGCTGAATGCTTCTGTGTAGTTTTTGTGAGTAGATATGTCTTTTTTCACCATAGGCCTCAAATTACTCCCAATGTCCACTTGCGGATTCTGCAAACAGTGTGTTTCCAAACTGCTCAATGAAAAGAAAAGTTCAGCTCTGTGTACTGAATGCATACATAAAAAGAAGTTGTTCAGAATGCTTCTGTCTAGTTTTTATGTGAAGATAATTCATAATATGCATTGGACGAAATAATCTCAAATATCCACTTGCAGATTCTAGAAAAAGACACTTTGAAACCTGCTGAACCTAGAGAAAGCAATAAGTCTGTGAGATGAATACACACACAACAAAGAAATTTCGCAGAATGCTTCTGTGTAGTATTTGCGGGAAGATATAAACTTTTTTACCATGGGCCTCAAAGCACTCCGAATGTCCACTTGCAGAATCTTCAAAGACAGTGTTACAAAACTGCTCAATCAAAAGAAGGGTTCAACTCTGTGTGTTGAATGCACCGATCCCAAAGTAGTTGTTCAGAATGCTTCTGTGTAGTTTTTATGTGAGGATATTTCATAACTCGCATTGGATGAAGTAATCTCAAATATCCACTTGCAGATTCTAGAAAAAGACTGCTTCAAACCTACTGAGCCTAGAGAAACCTTTAACTCTGTGAGGTGAACACACACATCAAGAGAAATTTCGTAGAATGCTTCTGTGTAGTATTTGAGGTAAGATATATCCTTCTTCACCCTAGGCATCAAAGCACTCAAATGTCCACTTGCAGAATTTTCAGAGTGTTTCCAAATTGCTCAATCAAAGGACAGGTTCATTTCTGTGTATTGAATGCATACATCAGAAAGAAGTTGTTCAGAATGCTTCTGTCTAGTTTTTATGTGAAGATATTTTGTAACCCACATTGGATGAAATAATCTCAAATACCCACTTGCAGATTGCAGAAATAGACTGTTTCAAACCTGATGAACCTAGAGAAAGCTTTAACACTGTGAGATGAATACACACATGACAAAGAAATTTCGAAGAATATTTCTGTGTAGTTTTTGTGAGAAGATATATCCTTTTTCAAGAAAGGCCTCAAAGCACTCCAAATGTCCACTTGCAGATTCTTCAAACAGAGTGTTTGCAAATAGCTCAATCAATAGAAAGATGCAGCTCTGTGTATTGAATGCATACATCAGAAAGAAGCTGTGAAGAATGCTTCTGTCTAGCTTTTATGTGAAGATATTTCATAAACCGCATTGGATGAAATAATCTCAAATATCCACTTGCAGTTTCTAGAAAAAGACTCTTTCAAACCTGCTGAACTTAGAGAAAGCTTTAACTCCGTGAGATGAATACGCACATCAGAAAGAAATTTCACAGAATGCTTCTGTGTAGTTTTTGTGGGAAGTTATATCCCTTTTCACCATAGGCCTGAATGCACTCCAAATGTCCACTTGCAGATACTTCGAGCAGAGTGCTTCCAAACTGCTCAATCAAAAGAAAGTTGCAGCTCCGTGTATTGAACGCCTACATCAGAAAGAAGTTGTTCAGTATGCTTCTGTCTGGTTTTAATGTGAAGATATTTCATCACCCGCATTGGATGAAATAATCTCAAATATGCACTTGAAGATTCTAGAAAAATACAGTTTCAAACCTGCTTTACCTAGAAGAAGCTTTAACACTGTGAGATGAATACACGCATCAGAAAGAAATTTCGCAGAATGTTTCTGTGTAGTTTTTGTGGGCAGATATATCCTTTTTCACCATAGGCCTCAAAGCTCTCCAAATGTCCAGCTGGACATTCTTCAAACAGAGTGTTTCCAAACTACTCAATAAATAGGTTCAGCTCTGTGTATTGAATGCATACATCAGAAAGAAGTTGCTCAGTATGCTTCTGTCTAGTGTTTAGGTGAAGATATTTCATAACCCGCATTGTACGAAATAATCTCAAATATCCACTTGCAGATTCTGGAAAAAGACTGTTTCAAACCTATTGAGCCTAGAGAAAGCTTTAACTCTGTGAGATGAATGCACACATCAGAAAGAAATTTCGCAGAATGCTTCTGAGTGGTATTTGTGGGAAGATATAACGTTTTTCACCACAGGCCTCAAAGCAATCAAAATGTCCAGTTGCAGATTGTTCAAAGAGAATGTTTCCAATCTGTTCATTTAATAGAAAGGTTCAGCTCTGTGTATTGAATGCATACATCAGAAAGAAGTTGTTCAGAATGCTTCTGTCTAGTTTTTATGTGAAGATATTTCATAACCAGCATTGGACGAAATAATCTCAAATATCCACCTGCAGATTCTAGAAAAAGACTTTTTCAAACCTGCTGAACCTAGAGAAAGCTTTAGCTCTGTGAGATGAATACACACATCACAAAGAAATTTTGCAGAATGATTTTGTGTAGTTTTTGTCGGAAAATATATCCTTTTTCACCACAAGCCAGAAAGCACTGCATATGTCCACTTGCAGATCCTTCAAACAGAGTGTTTCCAAACTGCTCAATCAAAAGAAAGGTTCAGCTCTGGGTATTGAATGCATACATCAGAAAGAAGTTGTTCAGAATCCTTCTGTCTAGTTTTTATGTGAAGATATTTCATAACCCGCATTGGACGAAATTATCTCAAATATCCACTTGCAGATTTTAGAAAAAGACTGTTTCAAACCGGCTGAGCCTAGAGAAAGCTTTAACTCTGTGAGATGAATACACACATCACAAAGAAATTTCACAGAATGCTTCTGTGTAGTTTTTTTGCGTAGATATATTCTGTTTAACCATAGGCCTCAAAGCACTCCTAATGTCCACTTGCAAATACTTCAAACAGTGTGTTTCCAAACTGCTCAATCAAAAGAAAGGTTCAGATCAGTGTATTGAATGCACCGGTTAGAAAGAAGTTGTTCACAATGCTTCTGTTTCGTTTTTATGTGAAGATATTTCATAACTCGCATGCACGAAATAATCTCAAAATCCACTTGCAGATTGTAGAAACAGACTGTTTCAAACCTGCAGAAGCTAGAGAAAGATTTAACTCTGTCAGATGAATACAGACATCACAAAGGAATTTTTGCAGAATCCTTCCGTGTAGTTTTGGTTGGAAGATATATCCTTTTTCACCATAGGCCTCAAAGCCCTCCAAATGTCCACTTGCAGATTCCTCGAACAGAGTGTTTCCAATCTGCTCAATCAAAACAAAGGTTCAGCTCTGTGTACTGAATGCATACATCAGAAAGAAGTGTTTCAGAATGCTTCTGTGTAGTTTTTAGGCGAAGATATTTCATAACCCGCATTGGAGGAAATAATCTGACATATCCACTTGCAGATTCTAGAAAAAGATGGTTTCATGCCTGCGGAACCAAGAGAAAGCTTTAACTCTGCGAGATGAATACACACATCACAAAGAAATTTTGCAGAATAATTCTGTGAAGTTTTTGTGGGAAGATATATCCTTTTTCACCATAGGCATCAAAGCCCTCCAAATGTCCACTTGCAGATTCTACAAACAGAGTGTTTACAAACTGCTCAATCCAAAGGAAGGTTGAGCTCTGTGTATTGAATGCATACATCAGAAAGAAGTTGTTCAGAATGCTTCTGTCTAGTTTTTATGTGAAGATATTTTGTAACCCACATTGGATGAAATAATCTCAAATACCCACTTGCAGATTGCAGAAATAGACTGTTTCAAACCTGATGAACCTAGAGAAAGCTTTAACACTGTGAGATGAATACACACATCACAAAGGAATTTCGAAGAATATTTCTGTGTAGTTTTTGTGGGAAGATATATCCTTTTTCAAGAAAGGCCTCAAAGCACTCCAAATGTCCACTTGCAGATTCTTCAAACAGAGTGTTTGCAAATAGATCAATCAATAGAAAGATGCAGCTCTGTGTATTGAATGCATACATCAGAAAGAAGCTGTGAAGAATGCTTCTGTCTAGTTTTTATGTGAATATATTTCATAACCCGCATGGGATGAAACAATCTCAAATATCCACTTGCAGATTTTAGAAAAAGACTGTTTCAAACCTGCTGAATGTAGAGAAAGCTTTAACTCTGTCAGATAAATACACACATCACAAAGAAATTTCGCTGAATGCTTCTGTGTAGTTTTTGTGAGTAGATATGTCTTTTTTCACCATAGGCCTCAAATTACTCCCAATGTCCACTTGCGGATTCTGCAAACAGTGTGTTTCCAAACTGCTCAATGAAAAGAAAAGTTCAGCTCTGTGTACTGAATGCATACATAAAAAGAAGTTGTTCAGAATGCTTCTGTCTAGTTTTTATGTGAAGATAATTCATAATATGCATTGGACGAAATAATCTCAAATATCCACTTGCAGATTCTAGAAAAAGACACTTTGAAACCTGCTGAACCTAGAGAAAGCAATAAGTCTGTGAGATGAATACACACACAACAAAGAAATTTCGCAGAATGCTTCTGTGTAGTATTTGCGGGAAGATATAACCTTTTTTACCATGGGCCTCAAAGCACTCCGAATGTCCACTTGCAGAATCTTCAAAGACAGTGTTACAAAACTGCTCAATCAAAAGAAGGGTTCAACTCTGTGTGTTGGATGCACCGATCCCAAAGTAGTTGTTCAGAATGCTTCTGTGTAGTTTTTATGTGAGGATATTTCATAACTCGCATTGGATGAAGTAATCTCAAATATCCACTTGCAGATTCTAGAAAAAGACTGCTTCAAACCTACTGAGCCTAGAGAAACCTTTAACTCTGTGAGGTGAACACACACATCAAGAGAAATTTCGTAGAATGCTTCTGTGTAGTATTTGAGGTAAGATATATCCTTCTTCACCCTAGGCATCAAAGCACTCAAATGTCCACTTGCAGAATTTTCAGAGTGTTTCCAAATTGCTCAATCAAAGGACAGGTTCATTTCTGTGTATTGAATGCATACATCAGAAAGAAGTTGTTCAGAATGCTTCTGTCTAGTTTTTATGTGAAGATATTTTGTAACCCACATTGGATGAAATAATCTCAAATACCCACTTGCAGATTGCAGAAATAGACTGTTTCAAACCTGATGAACCTAGAGAAAGCTTTCACACTGTGAGATGAATACACACATGGCAAAGAAATTTCGAAGAATATTTCTGTGTAGTTTTTGTGAGAAGATATATCCTTTTTCAAGAAAGGCCTCAAAGCACTCCAAATGTCCACTTGCAGATTCTTCAAACAGAGTGTTTGCAAATAGCTCAATCAATAGAAAGATGCAGCTCTGTGTATTGAATGCATACATCAGAAAGAAGCTGTGAAGAATGCTTCTGTCTAGCTTTTATGTGAAGATATTTCATAACCCGCATTGGATGAAATAATCTCAAATATCCACTTGCAGTTTCTAGAAAAAGACTCTTTCAAACCTGCTGAACTTAGAGAAAGCTTTAACTCCGTGAGATGAATACGCACATCAGAAAGAAATTTCACAGAATGCTTCTGTGTAGTTTTTGTGGGAAGTTATATCCCTTTTCACCATAGGCCTGAATGCACTCCAAATGTCCACTTGCAGATACTTCGAGCAGAGTGCTTCCAAACTGCTCAATCAAAAGAAAGTTGCAGCTCCGTGTATTGAACGCCTACATCAGAAAGAAGTTGTTCAGTATGCTTCTGTCTAGTTTTAATGTGAAGATATTTCATCACCCGCATTGGATGAAATAATCTCAAATATGCACTTGAAGATTCTAGAAAAATACAGTTTCAAACCTGCTTTACCTAGAAGAAGCTTTAACACTGTGAGATGAATACACGCATCAGAAAGAAATTTCGCAGAATGTTTCTGTGTAGTTTTTGTGGGAAGATATATCCTTTTTCGCCATAGGCCTCAAGGCTCTCCAAATATCCAGTTGGACATTCTTCAAACAGAGTGTTTCCAAACTACTCAATAAATAGGTTCAGCTCTGTGTATTGAATGCATAAATCAGAAAGAAGTTGCTCAGTATGCTTCTGTCTAGTGTTTATGTGAAGATATTTCATTACCCGCATTGTACGAAATAATCTCAAATATCCACTTGCAGATTCTGGAAAAAGACTGTTTCAAACCTATTGAGCCTAGAGAAAGCTTTAACTCTGTGAGATGAATGCACACATCAGAAAGAAATTCCGCAGAATGCTTCTGAGTGGTATTTGTGGGAAGATATAACGTTTTTCACCACAGGCCTCAAAGCAATCAAAATGTCCAGTTGCAGATTGTTCAAAGAGAATGTTTCCAATCTGTTCATTTAATACAAAGGTTCAGCTCTGTGAATTGAATGCATACATCAGAAAGAAGTTGTTCAGAATGCTTCTGTCTAGTTTTTATGTGAAGATATTTCATAACCAGCATTGGACGAAATAATCTCAAACATCCACCTGCAGATTCTAGAAAAAGACTTTTTCAAACCTGCTGAACCTAGAGAAAGCTTTAGCTCTGTGAGATGAATACACACATCACAAAGAAATTTTTCAGAATGATTTTGTGTAGTTTTTGTCGGAAAATATATCCTTTTTCACCACAAGCCAGAAAGCACTGCATATGTCCACTTGCAGATCCTTCAAACAGAGTGTTTCCAAACTGCTCAATCAAAAGAAAGGTTCAGCTCTGGGTATTGAATGCATACATCAGAAAGAAGTTGTTCAGAATCCTTCTGTCTAGTTTTTATGTGAAGATATTTCATAACCCGCATTGGACGAAATTATCTCAAATATCCACTTGCAGATTTTAGAAAGAGACTGTTTCAAACCGGCTGAGCCTAGAGAAAGCTTTAACTCTGTGAGATGAATACACACATCACAAAGAAATTTCACAGAATGCTTCTGTGTAGTTTTTTTGCGTAGATATATTCTGTTTAACCATAGGCCTCAAAGCACTCCTAATGTCCACTTGCAAATACTTCAAACAGTGTGTTTCCAAACTGCTCAATCAAAAGAAAGGTTCAGATCAGTGTATTGAATGCACCGATTAGAAAGAAGTTGTTCACAATGCTTCTGTTTCGTTTTTATGTGAAGATATTTCATAACTCGCATGCACGAAATAATCTCAAAATCCACTTGCAGATTCTAGAAACAGACTGTTTCAAACCTGCAGAAGCTAGAGAAAGATTTAACTCTGTCAGATGAATACAGACATCACAAAGGAATTTTTGCAGAATCCTTCCGTGTAGTTTTGGTTGGAAGATATATCCTTTTTCACCATAGGCCTCAAAGCCCTCCAAATGTCCACTTGCAGATTCCTCGAACAGAGTGTTTCCAATCTGCTCAATCAAAACAAAGGTTCAGCTCTGTGTACTGAATGCATACATCAGAAAGAAGTGTTTCAGAATGCTTCTGTGTAGTTTTTAGGCGAAGATATTTCATAACCCGCATTGGACGAAATAATCTGACATATCCACTTGCAGATTCTAGAAAAAGATGGTTTCATGCCTGCGGAACCAAGAGAAAGCTTTAACTCTGCGAGATGAATACACACATCACAAAGAAATTTTGCAGAATAATTCTGTGAACTTTTTGTGGGAAGATATATCCTTTTTCACCATAGGCATCAAAGCCCTCTAAATGTCCACTTGCAGATTCTACAAACAGAGTGTTTATAAATTGCTCAATCCAAAGGAAGGTTGAGCTCTGTGTATTGAATGCATACATCAGAAAGAAGTTGTTCAGAATGCTTCTGTCTAGTTTTTATGTGAAGATATTTTGTAACCCACATTGGATGAAATAATCTCAAATACCCACTTGCAGATTGCAGAAATAGACTGTTTCAAACCTGATGAACCTAGAGAAAGCTTTAACACTGTGAGATGAATACACACATCAACAAGAAATTTCGAAGAATATCTCTGTGTAGTTTTTGTGGGAAGATATATCCTTTTTCACCATAGGCCTCAAGGCTCTCCAAATGTCCAGTTGGACATTCTTCAAACAGAGTGTTTCCAAACTACTCAATAAATAGGTTCAGCTCTGTGTATTGAATGCATACATCAGAAAGAAGTTGCTCAGTATGCTTCTGTCTAGTGTTTATGTGAAGATATTTCATTACCCGCATTGTACGAAATAATCTCAAATATCCACTTGCAGATTCTGGAAAAAGACTGTTTCAAACCTATTGAGCCTAGAGAAAGCTTTAACTCTGTGAGATGAATGCACACATCAGAAAGAAATTCCGCAGAATGCTTCTGAGTGGTGTTTGTGGGAAGATATAACGTTTTTCACCACAGGCCTCAAAGCAATCAAAATGTCCAGTTGCAGATTTTTCAAAGAGAATGTTGCCAATCTGTTCATTTAATAGAAAGGTTCAGCTCTGTGAATTGAATGCATACATCAGAAAGAAGTTGTTCAGAATGCTTCTGTCTAGTTTTTATGTGAAGATATTTCATAACCAGCATTGGACGAAATAATCTCAAATATCCACCTGCAGATTCTAGAAAAAGACTTTTTCAAACCTGCTGAACCTAGAGAAAGCTTTAGCTCTGTGAGATGAATACACACATCACAAAGAAATTTTGCAGAATGATTTTGTGTAGTTTTTGTCGGAAAATATATCCTTTTTCACCACAAGCCAGAAAGCACTGCATATGTCCACTTGCAGATCCTTCAAACAGAGTGTTTCCAAACTGCTCAATCAAAAGAAAGGTTCAGCTCTGGGTATTGAATGCATACATCAGAAAGAAGTTGTTCAGAATCCTTCTGTCTAGTTTTTATGTGAAGATATTTCATAACCCGCATTGGACGAAATTATCTCAAATATCCACTTGCAGATTTTAGAAAAAGACTGTTTCAAACCGGCTGAGGCTAGAGAAAGCTTTAACTCTGTGAGATGAATACACACATCACAAAGAAATTTCACAGAATGCTTCTGTGTAGTTTTTTTGCGTAGATATATTCTGTTTAACCATAGGCCTCAAAGCACTCCTAATGTCCACTTGCAAATACTTCAAACAGTGTGTTTCCAAACTGCTCAATCAAAAGAAAGGTTCAGATCAGTGTATTGAATGCACCGATTAGAAAGAAGTTGTTCACAATGCTTCTGTTTCGTTTTTATGTGAAGATATTTCATAACTCGCATGCACGAAATAATCTCAAAATCCACTTGCAGATTCTAGAAACAGACTGTTTCAAACCTGCAGAAGCTAGAGAAAGATTTAACTCTGTCAGATGAATACAGACATCACAAAGGAATTTTTGCAGAATCCTTCCGTGTAGTTTTGGTTGGAAGATATATCCTTTTTCACCATAGGCCTCAAAGCCCTCCAAATGTCCACTTGCAGATTCCTCGAACAGAGTGTTTCCAATCTGCTCAATCAAAACAAAGGTTCAGCTCTGTGTACTGAATGCATACATCAGAAAGAAGTGTTTCAGAATGCTTCTGTGTAGTTTTTAGGCGAAGATATTTCATAACCCGCATTGGAGGAAATAATCTGACATATCCACTTGCAGATTCTAGAAAAAGATGGTTTCATGCCTGCGGAACCAAGAGAAAGCTTTAACTCTGCGAGATGAATACACACATCACAAAGAAATTTTGCAGAATAATTCTGTGAACTTTTTGTGGGAAGATATATCCTTTTTCACCATAGGCATCAAAGCCCTCCAAATGTCCACTTGCAGATTCTACAAACAGAGTGTTTATAAATTGCTCAATCCAAAGGAAGGTTGAGCTCTGTGTATTGAATGCATACATCAGAAAGAAGTTGTTCAGAATGCTTCTGTCTAGTTTTTATGTGAAGATATTTTGTAACCCACATTGGATGAAATAATCTCAAATACCCACTTGCAGATTGCAGAAATAGACTGTTTCAAACCTGATGAACCTAGAGAAAGCTTTAACACTGTGAGATGAATACACACATCACAAAGAAATTTCGAAGAATATTTCTGTGTAGTTTTTGTGGGAAGATATATCCTTTTTCAAGAAAGGCCTCAAAGCACTCCAAATGTCCACTTGCAGATTCTTCAAACAGAGTGTTTGCAAATAGATCAATCAATAGAAAGATGCAGCTCTGTGTATTGAATGCATACATCAGAAAGAAGCTGTGAAGAATGCTTCTCTCTAGTTTTTATGTGAATATATTTCATAACCCGCATGGGATGAAACAATCTCAAATATCCACTTGCAGATTTTAGAAAAAGACTGTTTCAAACCTGCTGAATGTAGAGAAAGCTTTAACTCTGTCAGATAAATACACACATCACAAAGAAATTTCGCTGAATGCTTCTGTGTAGTTTTTGTGAGTAGATATGTCTTTTTTCACCATAGGCCTCAAATTACTCCCAATGTCCACTTGCGGATTCTGCAAACAGTGTGTTTCCAAACTGCTCAATGAAAAGAAAAGTTCAGCTCTGTGTACTGAATGCATACATAAAAAGAAGTTGTTCAGAATGCTTCTGTCTAGTTTTTATGTGAAGATAATTCATAATATGCATTGGACGAAATAATCTCAAATATCCACTTGCAGATTCTAGAAAAACACACTTTGAAACCTGCTGAACCTAGAGAAAGCAATAAGTCTGTGAGATGAATACACACACAACAAAGAAATTTCGCAGAATGCTTCTGTGTAGTTTGTGCGGGAAGATATATACTTTTTCACCATGGGCCTCAAAGCACTCCGAATGTCCACTTGCAGAATCTTCAAAGACAGTGTTACAAAACTGCTCAATCAAAAGAAGGGTTCAACTCTGTGTGTTGAATGCACCGATCCCAAAGTAGTTGTTCAGAATGCTTCTGTGTAGTTTTTATGTGAGGATATTTCATAACTCGCATTGGATGAAGTAATCTCAAATATCCACTTGCAGATTCTAGAAAAAGACTGCTTCAAACCTACTGAGCCTAGAGAAACCTTTAACTCTGTGAGGTGAACACACACATCAAGAGAAATTTCGTAGAATGCTTCTGTGTAGTATTTGAGGTAAGATATATCCTTCTTCACCCTAGGCATCAAAGCACTCAAATGTCCACTTGCAGATTTTTCAGAGTGTTTCCAAATTGCTCAATCAAAGGACAGGTTCATTTCTGTGTATTGAATGCATACATCAGAAAGAAGTTTTTCAGAATGCTTCTGTCTATTTTTTATGCGAAGATATTTTGTAACCCACATTGGATGAAATAATCTCAAATACCCACTTGCAGATTGCAGAAATAGACTGTTTCAAACCTGATGAACCTAGAGAAAGCTTTAACACTGTGAGATGAATACACACATGACAAAGAAATTTCGAAGAATATTTCTGTGTAGTTTTTGTGGGAAGATATATCCTTTTTCAAGAAAGGCCTCAAAGCACTCCAAATGTCCACTTGCAGATTCTGCAAACAGAGTGTTTGCAAATAGCTCAATCAATAGAAAGATGCAGCTCTGTGTATTGAATGCATACATCAGAAAGAAGCTGTGAAGAATGCTTCTGTCTAGCTTTTATGTGAAGATATTTCATAACCCACATTGGATGAAATAATCTCAAATATCCACTTGCAGTTTCTAGAAAAAGACTCTTTCAAACCTGCTGAACTTAGAGAAAGCTTTAACTCCGTGAGATGAATACGCACATCAGAAAGAAATTTCACAGAATGCTTCTGTGTAGTTTTTGTGGGAAGTTATATCCCTTTTCACCATAGGCCTGAATGCACTCCAAATGTCCACTTGCAGATTCTTCGAGCAGAGTGCTTCCAAACTGCTCAATCAAAAGAAAGTTGCAGCTCCGTGTATTGAACGCCTACATCAGAAAGAAGTTGTTCAGTATGCTTCTGTCTAGTTTTAATGTGAAGATATTTCATCACCCGTATTGGATGAAATAATCTCAAATATGCACTTGAAGATTCTAGAAAAATACAGTTTCAAACCTGCTTTACCTAGAAGAAGCTTTAACACTGTGAGATGAATACACGCATCAGAAAGAAATTTCGCAGAATGTTTCTGTGTAGTTTTTGTGGGAAGATATATCCTTTTTCACCATAGGCCTCAAGGCTCTCCAAATGTCCAGTTGGACATTCTTCAAACAGAGTGTTTCCAAACTACTCAATAAATAGGTTCAGCTCTGTGTATTGAATGCATACATCAGAAAGAAGTTGCTCAGTATGCTTCTGTCTAGTGTTTATGTGAAGATATTTCATTACCCGCATTGTACGAAATAATCTCAAATATCCACTTGCAGATTCTGGAAAAAGACTGTTTCAAACCTATTGAGCCTAGAGAAAGCTTTAACTCTGTGAGATGAATGCACACATCAGAAAGAAATTCCGCAGAATGCTTCTGAGTGGTGTTTGTGGGAAGATATAACGTTTTTCACCACAGGCCTCAAAGCAATCAAAATGTCCAGTTGCAGATTGTTCAAAGAGAATGTTGCCAATCTGTTCATTTAATAGAAAGGTTCAGCTCTGTGAATTGAATGCATACATCAGAAAGAAGTTGTTCAGAATGCTTCTGTCTAGTTTTTATGTGAAGATATTTCATAACCAGCATTGGACGAAATAATCTCAAATATCCACCTGCAGATTCTAGAAAAAGACTTTTTCAAACCTGCTGAACCTAGAGAAAGCTTTAGCTCTGTGAGATGAATACACACATCACAAAGAAATTTTGCAGAATGATTTTGTGTAGTTTTTGTCGGAAAATATATCCTTTTTCACCACAAGCCAGAAAGCACTGCATATGTCCACTTGCAGATCCTTCAAACAGAGTGTTTCCAAACTGCTCAATCAAAAGAAAGGTTCAGCTCTGGGTATTGAATGCATACATCAGAAAGAAGTTGTTCAGAATCCTTCTGTCTAGTTTTTATGTGAAGATATTTCATAACCCGCATTGGACGAAATTATCTCAAATATCCACTTGCAGATTTTAGAAAAAGACTGTTTCAAACCGGCTGAGCCTAGAGAAAGCTTTAACTCTGTGAGATGAATACACACATCACAAAGAAATTTCACAGAATGCTTCTGTGTAGTTTTTTTGCGTAGATATATTCTGTTTAACCATAGGCCTCAAAGCACTCCTAATGTCCACTTGCAAATACTTCAAACAGTGTGTTTCCAAACTGCTCAATCAAAAGAAAGGTTCAGATCAGTGTATTGAATGCACCGATTAGAAAGAAGTTGTTCACAATGCTTCTGTTTCGTTTTTATGTGAAGATATTTCATAACTCGCATGCACGAAATAATCTCAAAATCCACTTGCAGATTCTAGAAACAGACTGTTTCAAACCTGCAGAAGCTAGAGAAAGATTTAACTCTGTCAGATGAATACAGACATCACAAAGGAATTTTTGCAGAATCCTTCCGTGTAGTTTTGGTTGGAAGATATATCCTTTTTCACCATAGGCCTCAAAGCCCTCCAAATGTCCACTTGCAGATTCCTCGAACAGAGTGTTTCCAATCTGCTCAATCAAAACAAAGGTTCAGCTCTGTGTACTGAATGCATACATCAGAAAGAAGTGTTTCAGAATGCTTCTGTGTAGTTTTTAGGCGAAGATATTTCATAACCCGCATTGGAGGAAATAATCTGACATATCCACTTGCAGATTCTAGAAAAAGATGGTTTCATGCCTGCGGAACCAAGAGAAAGCTTTAACTCTGCGAGATGAATACACACATCACAAAGAAATTTTGCAGAATAATTCTGTGAACTTTTTGTGGGAAGATATATCCTTTTTCACCATAGGCATCAAAGCCCTCCAAATGTCCACTTGCAGATTCTACAAACAGAGTGTTTATAAATTGCTCAATCCAAAGGAAGGTTGAGCTCTGTGTATTGAATGCATACATCAGAAAGAAGTTGTTCAGAATGCTTCTGTCTAGTTTTTATGTGAAGATATTTTGTAACCCACATTGGATGAAATAATCTCAAATACCCACTTGCAGATTGCAGAAATAGACTGTTTCAAACCTGATGAACCTAGAGAAAGCTTTAACACTGTGAGATGAATACACACATCACAAAGAAATTTCGAAGAATATTTCTGTGTAGTTTTTGTGGGAAGATATATCCTTTTTCAAGAAAGGCCTCAAAGCACTCCAAATGTCCACTTGCAGATTCTTCAAACAGAGTGTTTGCAAATAGATCAATCAATAGAAAGATGCAGCTCTGTGTATTGAATGCATACATCAGAAAGAAGCTGTGAAGAATGCTTCTCTCTAGTTTTTATGTGAATATATTTCATAACCCGCATGGGATGAAACAATCTCAAATATCCACTTGCAGATTTTAGAAAAAGACTGTTTCAAACCTGCTGAATGTAGAGAAAGCTTTAACTCTGTCAGATAAATACACACATCACAAAGAAATTTCGCTGAATGCTTCTGTGTAGTTTTTGTGAGTAGATATGTCTTTTTTCACCATAGGCCTCAAATTACTCCCAATGTCCACTTGCGGATTCTGCAAACAGTGTGTTTCCAAACTGCTCAATGAAAAGAAAAGTTCAGCTCTGTGTACTGAATGCATACATAAAAAGAAGTTGTTCAGAATGCTTCTGTCTAGTTTTTATGTGAAGATAATTCATAATATGCATTGGACGAAATAATCTCAAATATCCACTTGCAGATTCTAGAAAAACACACTTTGAAACCTGCTGAACCTAGAGAAAGCAATAAGTCTGTGAGATGAATACACACACAACAAAGAAATTTCGCAGAATGCTTCTGTGTAGTTTGTGCGGGAAGATATATACTTTTTCACCATGGGCCTCAAAGCACTCCGAATGTCCACTTGCAGAATCTTCAAAGACAGTGTTACAAAACTGCTCAATCAAAAGAAGGGTTCAACTCTGTGTGTTGAATGCACCGATCCCAAAGTAGTTGTTCAGAATGCTTCTGTGTAGATTTTATGTGAGGATATTTCATAACTCGCATTGGATGAAGTAATCTCAAATATCCACTTGCAGATTCTAGAAAAAGACTGCTTCAAACCTACTGAGCCTAGAGAAACCTTTAACTCTGTGAGGTGAACACACACATCAAGAGAAATTTCGTAGAATGCTTCTGTGTAGTATTTGAGGTAAGATATATCCTTCTTCACCCTAGGCATCAAAGCACTCAAATGTCCACTTGCAGATTTTTCAGAGTGTTTCCAAATTGCTCAATCAAAGGACAGGTTCATTTCTGTGTATTGAATGCATACATCAGAAAGAAGTTTTTCAGAATGCTTCTGTCTATTTTTTATGCGAAGATATTTTGTAACCCACATTGGATGAAATAATCTCAAATACCCACTTGCAGATTGCAGAAATAGACTGTTTCAAACCTGATGAACCTAGAGAAAGCTTTAACACTGTGAGATGAATACACACATGACAAAGAAATTTCGAAGAATATTTCTGTGTAGTTTTTGTGGGAAGATATATCCTTTTTCAAGAAAGGCCTCAAAGCACTCCAAATGTCCACTTGCAGATTCTGCAAACAGAGTGTTTGCAAATAGCTCAATCAATAGAAAGATGCAGCTCTGTGTATTGAATGCATACATCAGAAAGAAGCTGTGAAGAATGCTTCTGTCTAGCTTTTATGTGAAGATATTTCATAACCCACATTGGATGAAATAATCTCAAATATCCACTTGCAGTTTCTAGAAAAAGACTCTTTCAAACCTGCTGAACTTAGAGAAAGCTTTAACTCCGTGAGATGAATACGCACATCAGAAAGAAATTTCACAGAATGCTTCTGTGTAGTTTTTGTGGGAAGTTATATCCCTTTTCACCATAGGCCTGAATGCACTCCAAATGTCCACTTGCAGATTCTTCGAGCAGAGTGCTTCCAAACTGCTCAATCAAAAGAAAGTTGCAGCTCCGTGTATTGAACGCCTACATCAGAAAGAAGTTGTTCAGTATGCTTCTGTCTAGTTTTAATGTGAAGATATTTCATCACCCGCATTGGATGAAATAATCTCAAATATGCACTTGAAGATTCTAGAAAAATACAGTTTCAAACCTGCTTTACCTAGAAGAAGCTTTAACACTGTGAGATGAATACACGCATCAGAAAGAAATTTCGCAGAATGTTTCTGTGTAGTTTTTGTGGGAAGATATATCCTTTTTCACCATAGGCCTCAAGGCTCTCCAAATGTCCAGTTGGACATTCTTCAAACAGAGTGTTTCCAAACTACTCAATAAATAGGTTCAGCTCTGTGTATTGAATGCATACATCAGAAAGAAGTTGCTCAGTATGCTTCTGTCTAGTGTTTATGTGAAGATATTTCATTACCCGCATTGTACGAAATAATCTCAAATATCCACTTGCAGATTCTGGAAAAAGACTGTTTCAAACCTATTGAGCCTAGAGAAAGCTTTAACTCTGTGAGATGAATGCACACATCAGAAAGAAATTCCGCAGAATGCTTCTGAGTGGTGTTTGTGGGAAGATATAACATTTTTCACCACAGGCCTCAAAGCAATCAAAATGTCCAGTTGCAGATTGTTCAAAGAGAATGTTTCCAATCTGTTCATTTAATAGAAAGGTTCAGCTCTGTGAATTGAATGCATACATCAGAAAGAAGTTGTTCAGAATGCTTCTGTCTAGTTTTTATGTGAAGATATTTCATAACCAGCATTGGACGAAATAATCTCAAATATCCACCTGCAGATTCTAGAAAAAGACTTTTTCAAACCTGCTGAACCTAGAGAAAGCTTTAGCTCTGTGAGATGAATACACACATCACAAAGAAATTTTGCAGAATGATTTTGTGTAGTTTTTGTCGGAAAATATATCCTTTTTCACCACAAGCCAGAAAGCACTGCATATGTCCACTTGCAGATCCTTCAAACAGAGTGTTTCCAAACTGCTCAATCAAAAGAAAGGTTCAGCTCTGGGTATTGAATGCATACATCAGAAAGAAGTTGTTCAGAATCCTTCTGTCTAGTTTTTATGTGAAGATATTTCATAACCCGCATTGGACGAAATTATCTCAAATATCCACTTGCAGATTTTAGAAAAAGACTGTTTCAAACCGGCTGAGGCTAGAGAAAGCTTTAACTCTGTGAGATGAATACACACATCACAAAGAAATTTCACAGAATGCTTCTGTGTAGTTTTTTTGCGTAGATATATTCTGTTTAACCATAGGCCTCAAAGCACTCCTAATGTCCACTTGCAAATACTTCAAACAGTGTGTTTCCAAACTGCTCAATCAAAAGAAAGGTTCAGATCAGTGTATTGAATGCACCGATTAGAAAGAAGTTGTTCACAATGCTTCTGTTTCGTTTTTATGTGAAGATATTTCATAACTCGCATGCACGAAATAATCTCAAAATCCACTTGCAGATTCTAGAAACAGACTGTTTCAAACCTGCAGAAGCTAGAGAAAGATTTAACTCTGTCAGATGAATACAGACATCACAAAGGAATTTTTGCAGAATCCTTCCGTGTAGTTTTGGTTGGAAGATATATCCTTTTTCACCATAGGCCTCAAAGCCCTCCAAATGTCCACTTGCAGATTCCTCGAACAGAGTGTTTCCAATCTGCTCAATCAAAACAAAGGTTCAGCTCTGTGTACTGAATGCATACATCAGAAAGAAGTGTTCCAGAATGCTTCTGTGTAGTTTTTAGGCGAAGATATTTCATAACCCGCATTGGACGAAATAATCTGACATATCCACTTGCAGATTCTAGAGAAAGATGGTTTCTTGCCTGCGGAACCAAGAGAAAGCTTTAACTCTGCGAGATGAATACACACATCACAAAGAAATTTTGCAGAATAATTCTGTGAAGTTTTTGTGGGAAGATATATTCTTTTTCACCATAGGCATCAAAGCCCTCCAAATGTCCACTTGCAGATTCTACAAACAGAGTGTTTACAAATTGCTCAATCCAAAGGAAGGTTGAGCTCTGTGTATTGAATGCATACATCAGAAAGAAGTTGTTCAGAATGCTTCTGTCTAGTTTTTATGTGAAGATATTTTGTAATCCACATTGGATGAAATAATCTCAAATACCCACTTGCAGATTGCAGAAATAGACTGTTTCAAACCTGATGAACCTAGAGAAAGCTTTAACACTGTGAGATGAATACACACATCACAAAGAAATTTCGAAGAATATTTCTGTGTAGTTTTTGTGGGAAGATATATCCTTTTTCAAGAAAGGCCTCAAAGCACTCCAAATGTCCACTTGCAGATTCTTCAAACAGAGTGTTTGCAAATAGATCAATCAATAGAAAGATGCAGCTCCGTGTATTGAATGCATACATCAGAAAGAAGCTGTGAAGAATGCTTCTGTCTAGTTTTTATGTGAATATATTTCATAACCCGCATGGGAGGAAACAATCTCAAATATCCACTTGCAGATTTTAGAAAAAGACTGTTTCAAACCTGCTGAATGTAGAGAAAGCTTTAACTCTGTCAGATAAATACACACATCACAAAGAAATTTCGCTGAATGCTTCTGTGTAGTTTTTGTGAGTAGATATGTCTTTTTTCACCATAGGCCTCAAATTACTCCCAATGTCCACTTGCGGATTCTGCAAACAGTGTGTTTCCAAACTGCTCAATGAAAAGAAAACTTCAGCTCTGTGTACTGAATGCATACATAAAAAGAAGTTGTTCAGAATGCTTCTGTCTAGTTTTTATGTGAAGATAATTCATAATATGCATTGGACGAAATAATCTCAAATATCCTCTTGCAGATTCTAGAAAAAGACACTTTGAAACCTGCTGAACCTAGAGAAAGCAATAAGTCTGTGAGATGAATACACACACAACAAAGAAATTTCGCAGAATGCTTCTGTGTAGTTTTTGCGGGAAGATATATTCTTTTTCACCATGGGCCTCAAAACACTCCAAATGTCCACTTGCAGAATCTTCAAAGACAGTGTTACAAAACTGCTCAATCAAAAGAAGGGTTCAACTCTGTGTGTTGAATGCACCGATCCCAAAGTAGTTGTTCAGAATGCTTCTGTGTAGTTTTTATGTGAGGATATTTCATAACTCGAATTGGATGAAGTAATCTCAAATATCCACTTGCAGATTCTAGAAAAAGACTGCTTCAAACCTACTGAGCCTAGAGAAACCTTTAACTCTGTGAGGTGAACACACACATCAAGAGAAATTTCGTAGAATGCTTCTGTGTAGTATTTGAGGTAACATATATCCTTCTTCACCCTAGGCATCAAAGCACTCAAATGTCCACTTGCAGATTTTTCAGAGTGTTTCCAAATTGCTCAATCAAAGGACAGGTTCATTTCCGTGTATTGAATGCATACATCAGAAAGAAGTTGTTCAGAATTCTTCTGTCTAGTTTTTATGTGAAGATATTTTGTAACCCACATTGGATGAAATAATCTCAAATACCCACTTGCAGATTGCAGAAATAGACTGTTTCAAACCTGATGAACCTAGAGAAAGCTTTAACACTGTGAGATGAATACACACATGACAAAGAAATTTCGAAGAATATTTCTGTGTAGTTTTTGTGAGAAGATATATCCTTTTTCAAGAAAGGCCTCAAAGCACTCCAAATGTCCACTTGCAGATTCTTCAAACAGAGTGTTTGCAAATAGCTCAATCAATAGAAAGATGCAGCTCTGTGTATTGAATGCATACATCAGAAAGAAGCTGTGAAGAATGCTTCTGTCTAGCTTTTATGTGAAGATATTTCATAACCCGCATTGGATGAAATAATCTCAAATATCCACTTGCAGTTTCTAGAAAAAGACTCTTTCAAACCTGCTGAACTTAGAGAAAGCTTTAACTCCGTGAGATGAATACGCACATCAGAAAGAAATTTCACAGAATGCTTCTGTGTAGTTTTTGTGGGAAGTTATATCCCTTTTCACCATAGGCCTGAATGCACTCCAAATGTCCACTTGCAGATTCTTCGAGCAGAGTGCTTCCAAACTGCTCAATCAAAAGAAAGTTGCAGCTCCGTGTATTGAACGCATACATCAGAAAGAAGTTGTTCAGTATGCTTCTGTCTAGTTTTAATGTGAAGATATTTCATCACCCGCATTGGATGAAATAATCTCAAATATGCACTTGAAGATTCTAGAAAAATACAGTTTCAAACCTGCTTTACCTAGAAGAAGCTTTAACACTGTGAGATGAATACACGCATCAGAAAGAAATTTCGCAGAATGTTTCTGTGTAGTTTTTGTGGGAAGATATATCCTTTTTCACCATAGGCCTCAAAGCTCTCCAAATGTCCAGTTGGACATTCTTCAAACAGAGTGTTTCCAAACTACTCAATAAATAGGTTCAGCTCTGTGTATTGAATGCATACATCAGAAAGAAGTTGCTCAGTATGCTTCTGTCTAGTGTTTATGTGAAGATATTTCATTACCCGCATTGTACGAAATAATCTCAAATATCCACTTGCAGATTCTGGAAAAAGACTGTTTCAAACCTATTGAGCCTAGAGAAAGCTTTAACTCTGTGAGATGAATGCACACATCAGAAAGAAATTTCGCAGAATGCTTCTGAGTGGTATTTGTGGGAAGATATAACGTTTTTCACCACAGGCCTCAAAGCAATCAAAATGTCCAGTTGCAGATTGTTCAAAGAGAATGTTTCCAATCTGTTCATTTAATAGAAAGGTTCAGCTCTGTGTATTGAATGCATACATCAGAAAGAAGTTGTTCAGAATGCTTCTGTCTAGTTTTTATGTGAAGATATTTCATAACCAGCATTGGACGAAATAATCTCAAATATCCACCTGCAGATTCTAGAAAAAGACTTTTTCAAACCTGCTGAACCTAGAGAAAGCTTTAGCTCTGTGAGATGAATACACACATCACAAAGAAATTTTGCAGAATGATTTTGTGTAGTTTTTGTCGGAAAATATATCCTTTTTCACCACAAGCCAGAAAGCACTGCATATGTCCACTTGCAGATCCTTCAAACAGAGTGTTTCCAAACTGCTCAATCAAAAGTAAGGTTCAGCTCTGGGTATTGAATGCATACATCAGAAAGAAGTTGTTCACAATCCTTCTGTCTAGTTTTTATGTGAAGATATTTCATAACCCGCATTGGACGAAATTATCTCAAATATCCACTTGCAGATTTTAGAAAAAGACTGTTTCAAACCGGCTGAGCCTAGAGAAAGCTTTAACTCTGTGAGATGAATACACACATCACAAAGAAATTTCACAGAATGCTTCTGTGTAGTTTTTTTGCGTAGATATATTCTGTTTAACCATAGGCCTCAAAGCACTCCTAATGTCCACTTGCAAATACTTCAAACAGTGTGTTTCCAAACTGCTCAATCAAAAGAAAGGTTCAGATCAGTGTGTTGAATGCACCGATTAGAAAGAAGTTGTTCACAATGCTTCTGTTTCGTTTTTATGTGAAGATATTTCATAACTCGCATGCACGAAATAATCTCAAAATCCACTTGCAGATTCTAGAAACAGACTGTTTCAAACCTGCAGAAGCTAGAGAAAGATTTAACTCTGTCAGATGAATACAGACATCACAAAGGAATTTTTGCAGAATCCTTCCGTGTAGTTTTGGTTGGAAGATATATCCTTTTTCACCATAGGCCTCAAAGCCCTCCAAATGTCCACTTGCAGATTCCTCGAACAGAGTGTTTCCAATCTGCTCAATCAAAACAAAGGTTCAGCTCTGTGTACTGAATGCATACATCAGAAAGAAGTGTTTCAGAATGCTTCTGTGTAGTTTTTAGGTGAAGATATTTCATAACCCGCATTGGACGAAATAATCTGACATATCCACTTGCAGATTCTAGAAAAAGATGGTTTCATGCCTGCGGAACCAAGAGAAAGCTTTAACTCTGCGAGATGAATACACACATCACAAAGAAATTTTGCAGAATAATTCTGTGAAGTTTTTGTGGGAAGATATATCCTTTTTCACCATAGGCATCAAAGCCCTCCAAATGTCCACTTGCAGATTCTACAAACAGAGTGTTTACAAACTGCTCAATCCAAAGGAAGGTTGAGCTCTGTGTATTGAATGCATACATCAGAAAGAAGTTGTTCAGAATGCTTCTGTCTAGTTTTTATGTGAAGATATTTTGTAACCCACATTGGATGAAATAATCTCAAATACCCACTTGCAGATTGCAGAAATAGACTGTTTCAAACCTGATGAACCTAGAGAAAGCTTTAACACTGTGAGATGAATACACACATGACAAAGAAATTTCGAAGAATATTTCTGTGTAGTTTTTGTGAGAAGATATATCCTTTTTCAAGAAAGGCCTCAAAGCACTCCAAATGTCCACTTGCAGATTCTTCAAACAGAGTGTTTGCAAATAGCTCAATCAATAGAAAGATGCAGCTCTGTGTATTGAATGCATACATCAGAAAGAAGCTGTGAAGAATGCTTCTGTCTAGCTTTTATGTGAAGATATTTCATAACCCGCATTGGATGAAATAATCTCAAATATCCACTTGCAGTTTCTAGAAAAAGACTCTTTCAAACCTGCTGAACTTAGAGAAAGCTTTAACTCCGTGAGATGAATACGCACATCAGAAAGAAATTTCACAGAATGCTTCTGTGTAGTTTTTGTGGGAAGTTATATCCCTTTTCACCATAGGCCTGAATGCACTCCAAATGTCCACTTGCAGATTCTTCGAGCAGAGTGCTTCCAAACTGCTCAATCAAAAGAAAGTTGCAGCTCCGTGTATTGAACGCATACATCAGAAAGAAGTTGTTCAGTATGCTTCTGTCTAGTTTTAATGTGAAGATATTTCATCACCCGCATTGGATGAAATAATCTCAAATATGCACTTGAAGATTCTAGAAAAATACAGTTTCAAACCTGCTTTACCTAGAAGAAGCTTTAACACTGTGAGATGAATACACGCATCAGAAAGAAATTTCGCAGAATGTTTCTGTGTAGTTTTTGTGGGAAGATATATCCTTTTTCACCATAGGCCTCAAAGCTCTCCAAATGTCCAGTTGGACATTCTTCAAACAGAGTGTTTCCAAACTACTCAATAAATAGGTTCAGCTCTGTGTATTGAATGCATACATCAGAAAGAAGTTGCTCAGTATGCTTCTGTCTAGTGTTTATGTGAAGATATTTCATTACCCGCATTGTACGAAATAATCTCAAATATCCACTTGCAGATTCTGGAAAAAGACTGTTTCAAACCTATTGAGCCTAGAGAAAGCTTTAACTCTGTGAGATGAATGCACACATCAGAAAGAAATTTCGCAGAATGCTTCTGAGTGGTATTTGTGGGAAGATATAACGTTTTTCACCACAGGCCTCAAAGCAATCAAAATGTCCAGTTGCAGATTGTTCAAAGAGAATGTTTCCAATCTGTTCATTTAATAGAAAGGTTCAGCTCTGTGTATTGAATGCATACATCAGAAAGAAGTTGTTCAGAATGCTTCTGTCTAGTTTTTATGTGAAGATATTTCATAACCAGCATTGGACGAAATAATCTCAAATATCCACCTGCAGATTCTAGAAAAAGACTTTTTCAAACCTGCTGAACCTAGAGAAAGCTTTAGCTCTGTGAGATGAATACACACATCACAAAGAAATTTTGCAGAATGATTTTGTGTAGTTTTTGTCGGAAAATATATCCTTTTTCACCACAAGCCAGAAAGCACTGCATATGTCCACTTGCAGATCCTTCAAACAGAGTGTTTCCAAACTGCTCAATCAAAAGTAAGGTTCAGCTCTGGGTATTGAATGCATACATCAGAAAGAAGTTGTTCACAATCCTTCTGTCTAGTTTTTATGTGAAGATATTTCATAACCCGCATTGGACGAAATTATCTCAAATATCCACTTGCAGATTTTAGAAAAAGACTGTTTCAAACCGGCTGAGCCTAGAGAAAGCTTTAACTCTGTGAGATGAATACACACATCACAAAGAAATTTCACAGAATGCTTCTGTGTAGTTTTTTTGCGTAGATATATTCTGTTTAACCATAGGCCTCAAAGCACTCCTAATGTCCACTTGCAAATACTTCAAACAGTGTGTTTCCAAACTGCTCAATCAAAAGAAAGGTTCAGATCAGTGTGTTGAATGCACCGATTAGAAAGAAGTTGTTCACAATGCTTCTGTTTCGTTTTTATGTGAAGATATTTCATAACTCGCATGCACGAAATAATCTCAAAATCCACTTGCAGATTCTAGAAACAGACTGTTTCAAACCTGCAGAAGCTAGAGAAAGATTTAACTCTGTCAGATGAATACAGACATCACAAAGGAATTTTTGCAGAATCCTTCCGTGTAGTTTTGGTTGGAAGATATATCCTTTTTCACCATAGGCCTCAAAGCCCTCCAAATGTCCACTTGCAGATTCCTCGAACAGAGTGTTTCCAATCTGCTCAATCAAAACAAAGGTTCAGCTCTGTGTACTGAATGCATACATCAGAAAGAAGTGTTTCAGAATGCTTCTGTGTAGTTTTTAGGTGAAGATATTTCATAACCCGCATTGGACGAAATAATCTGACATATCCACTTGCAGATTCTAGAAAAAGATGGTTTCATGCCTGCGGAACCAAGAGAAAGCTTTAACTCTGCGAGATGAATACACACATCACAAAGAAATTTTGCAGAATAATTCTGTGAAGTTTTTGTGGGAAGATATATCCTTTTTCACCATAGGCATCAAAGCCCTCCAAATGTCCACTTGCAGATTCTACAAACAGAGTGTTTACAAACTGCTCAATCCAAAGGAAGGTTGAGCTCTGTGTATTGAATGCATACATCAGAAAGAAGTTGTTCAGAATGCTTCTGTCTAGTTTTTATGTGAAGATATTTTGTAACCCACATTGGATGAAATAATCTCAAATACCCACTTGCAGATTGCAGAAATAGACTGTTTCAAACCTGATGAACCTAGAGAAAGCTTTAACACTGTGAGATGAATACACACATGACAAAGAAATTTCGAAGAATATTTCTGTGTAGTTTTTGTGAGAAGATATATCCTTTTTCAAGAAAGGCCTCAAAGCACTCCAAATGTCCACTTGCAGATTCTTCAAACAGAGTGTTTGCAAATAGCTCAATCAATAGAAAGATGCAGCTCTGTGTATTGAATGCATACATCAGAAAGAAGCTGTGAAGAATGCTTCTGTCTAGCTTTTATGTGAAGATATTTCATAACCCGCATTGGATGAAATAATCTCAAATATCCACTTGCAGTTTCTAGAAAAAGACTCTTTCAAACCTGCTGAACTTAGAGAAAGCTTTAACTCCGTGAGATGAATACGCACATCAGAAAGAAATTTCACAGAATGCTTCTGTGTAGTTTTTGTGGGAAGTTATATCCCTTTTCACCATAGGCCTGAATGCACTCCAAATGTCCACTTGCAGATTCTTCGAGCAGAGTGCTTCCAAACTGCTCAATCAAAAGAAAGTTGCAGCTCCGTGTATTGAACGCATACATCAGAAAGAAGTTGTTCAGTATGCTTCTGTCTAGTTTTAATGTGAAGATATTTCATCACCCGCATTGGATGAAATAATCTCAAATATGCACTTGAAGATTCTAGAAAAATACAGTTTCAAACCTGCTTTACCTAGAAGAAGCTTTAACACTGTGAGATGAATACACGCATCAGAAAGAAATTTCGCAGAATGTTTCTGTGTAGTTTTTGTGGGAAGATATATCCTTTTTCACCATAGGCCTCAAAGCTCTCCAAATGTCCAGTTGGACATTCTTCAAACAGAGTGTTTCCAAACTACTCAATAAATAGGTTCAGCTCTGTGTATTGAATGCATACATCAGAAAGAAGTTGCTCAGTATGCTTCTGTCTAGTGTTTATGTGAAGATATTTCATTACCCGCATTGTACGAAATAATCTCAAATATCCACTTGCAGATTCTGGAAAAAGACTGTTTCAAACCTATTGAGCCTAGAGAAAGCTTTAACTCTGTGAGATGAATGCACACATCAGAAAGAAATTTCGCAGAATGCTTCTGAGTGGTATTTGTGGGAAGATATAACGTTTTTCACCACAGGCCTCAAAGCAATCAAAATGTCCAGTTGCAGATTGTTCAAAGAGAATGTTTCCAATCTGTTCATTTAATAGAAAGGTTCAGCTCTGTGTATTGAATGCATACATCAGAAAGAAGTTGTTCAGAATGCTTCTGTCTAGTTTTTATGTGAAGATATTTCATAACCAGCATTGGACGAAATAATCTCAAATATCCACCTGCAGATTCTAGAAAAAGACTTTTTCAAACCTGCTGAACCTAGAGAAAGCTTTAGCTCTGTGAGATGAATACACACATCACAAAGAAATTTTGCAGAATGATTTTGTGTAGTTTTTGTCGGAAAATATATCCTTTTTCACCACAAGCCAGAAAGCACTGCATATGTCCACTTGCAGATCCTTCAAACAGAGTGTTTCCAAACTGCTCAATCAAAAGTAAGGTTCAGCTCTGGGTATTGAATGCATACATCAGAAAGAAGTTGTTCACAATCCTTCTGTCTAGTTTTTATGTGAAGATATTTCATAACCCGCATTGGACGAAATTATCTCAAATATCCACTTGCAGATTTTAGAAAAAGACTGTTTCAAACCGGCTGAGCCTAGAGAAAGCTTTAACTCTGTGAGATGAATACACACATCACAAAGAAATTTCACAGAATGCTTCTGTGTAGTTTTTTTGCGTAGATATATTCTGTTTAACCATAGGCCTCAAAGCACTCCTAATGTCCACTTGCAAATACTTCAAACAGTGTGTTTCCAAACTGCTCAATCAAAAGAAAGGTTCAGATCAGTGTGTTGAATGCACCGATTAGAAAGAAGTTGTTCACAATGCTTCTGTTTCGTTTTTATGTGAAGATATTTCATAACTCGCATGCACGAAATAATCTCAAAATCCACTTGCAGATTCTAGAAACAGACTGTTTCAAACCTGCAGAAGCTAGAGAAAGATTTAACTCTGTCAGATGAATACAGACATCACAAAGGAATTTTTGCAGAATCCTTCCGTGTAGTTTTGGTTGGAAGATATATCCTTTTTCACCATAGGCCTCAAAGCCCTCCAAATGTCCACTTGCAGATTCCTCGAACAGAGTGTTTCCAATCTGCTCAATCAAAACAAAGGTTCAGCTCTGTGTACTGAATGCATACATCAGAAAGAAGTGTTTCAGAATGCTTCTGTGTAGTTTTTAGGTGAAGATATTTCATAACCCGCATTGGACGAAATAATCTGACATATCCACTTGCAGATTCTAGAAAAAGATGGTTTCATGCCTGCGGAACCAAGAGAAAGCTTTAACTCTGCGAGATGAATACACACATCACAAAGAAATTTTGCAGAATAATTCTGTGAAGTTTTTGTGGGAAGATATATCCTTTTTCACCATAGGCATCAAAGCCCTCCAAATGTCCACTTGCAGATTCTACAAACAGAGTGTTTACAAACTGCTCAATCCAAAGGAAGGTTGAGCTCTGTGTATTGAATGCATACATCAGAAAGAAGTTGTTCAGAATGCTTCTGTCTAGTTTTTATGTGAAGATATTTTGTAACCCACATTGGATGAAATAATCTCAAATACCCACTTGCAGATTGCAGAAATAGACTGTTTCAAACCTGATGAACCTAGAGAAAGCTTTAACACTGTGAGATGAATACACACATGACAAAGAAATTTCGAAGAATATTTCTGTGTAGTTTTTGTGAGAAGATATATCCTTTTTCAAGAAAGGCCTCAAAGCACTCCAAATGTCCACTTGCAGATTCTTCAAACAGAGTGTTTGCAAATAGCTCAATCAATAGAAAGATGCAGCTCTGTGTATTGAATGCATACATCAGAAAGAAGCTGTGAAGAATGCTTCTGTCTAGCTTTTATGTGAAGATATTTCATAACCCGCATTGGATGAAATAATCTCAAATATCCACTTGCAGTTTCTAGAAAAAGACTCTTTCAAACCTGCTGAACTTAGAGAAAGCTTTAACTCCGTGAGATGAATACGCACATCAGAAAGAAATTTCACAGAATGCTTCTGTGTAGTTTTTGTGGGAAGTTATATCCCTTTTCACCATAGGCCTGAATGCACTCCAAATGTCCACTTGCAGATTCTTCGAGCAGAGTGCTTCCAAACTGCTCAATCAAAAGAAAGTTGCAGCTCCGTGTATTGAACGCATACATCAGAAAGAAGTTGTTCAGTATGCTTCTGTCTAGTTTTAATGTGAAGATATTTCATCACCCGCATTGGATGAAATAATCTCAAATATGCACTTGAAGATTCTAGAAAAATACAGTTTCAAACCTGCTTTACCTAGAAGAAGCTTTAACACTGTGAGATGAATACACGCATCAGAAAGAAATTTCGCAGAATGTTTCTGTGTAGTTTTTGTGGGAAGATATATCCTTTTTCACCATAGGCCTCAAAGCTCTCCAAATGTCCAGTTGGACATTCTTCAAACAGAGTGTTTCCAAACTACTCAATAAATAGGTTCAGCTCTGTGTATTGAATGCATACATCAGAAAGAAGTTGCTCAGTATGCTTCTGTCTAGTGTTTATGTGAAGATATTTCATTACCCGCATTGTACGAAATAATCTCAAATATCCACTTGCAGATTCTGGAAAAAGACTGTTTCAAACCTATTGAGCCTAGAGAAAGCTTTAACTCTGTGAGATGAATGCACACATCAGAAAGAAATTTCGCAGAATGCTTCTGAGTGGTATTTGTGGGAAGATATAACGTTTTTCACCACAGGCCTCAAAGCAATCAAAATGTCCAGTTGCAGATTGTTCAAAGAGAATGTTTCCAATCTGTTCATTTAATAGAAAGGTTCAGCTCTGTGTATTGAATGCATACATCAGAAAGAAGTTGTTCAGAATGCTTCTGTCTAGTTTTTATGTGAAGATATTTCATAACCAGCATTGGACGAAATAATCTCAAATATCCACCTGCAGATTCTAGAAAAAGACTTTTTCAAACCTGCTGAACCTAGAGAAAGCTTTAGCTCTGTGAGATGAATACACACATCACAAAGAAATTTTGCAGAATGATTTTGTGTAGTTTTTGTCGGAAAATATATCCTTTTTCACCACAAGCCAGAAAGCACTGCATATGTCCACTTGCAGATCCTTCAAACAGAGTGTTTCCAAACTGCTCAATCAAAAGTAAGGTTCAGCTCTGGGTATTGAATGCATACATCAGAAAGAAGTTGTTCACAATCCTTCTGTCTAGTTTTTATGTGAAGATATTTCATAACCCGCATTGGACGAAATTATCTCAAATATCCACTTGCAGATTTTAGAAAAAGACTGTTTCAAACCGGCTGAGCCTAGAGAAAGCTTTAACTCTGTGAGATGAATACACACATCACAAAGAAATTTCACAGAATGCTTCTGTGTAGTTTTTTTGCGTAGATATATTCTGTTTAACCATAGGCCTCAAAGCACTCCTAATGTCCACTTGCAAATACTTCAAACAGTGTGTTTCCAAACTGCTCAATCAAAAGAAAGGTTCAGATCAGTGTGTTGAATGCACCGATTAGAAAGAAGTTGTTCACAATGCTTCTGTTTCGTTTTTATGTGAAGATATTTCATAACTCGCATGCACGAAATAATCTCAAAATCCACTTGCAGATTCTAGAAACAGACTGTTTCAAACCTGCAGAAGCTAGAGAAAGATTTAACTCTGTCAGATGAATACAGACATCACAAAGGAATTTTTGCAGAATCCTTCCGTGTAGTTTTGGTTGGAAGATATATCCTTTTTCACCATAGGCCTCAAAGCCCTCCAAATGTCCACTTGCAGATTCCTCGAACAGAGTGTTTCCAATCTGCTCAATCAAAACAAAGGTTCAGCTCTGTGTACTGAATGCATACATCAGAAAGAAGTGTTTCAGAATGCTTCTGTGTAGTTTTTAGGTGAAGATATTTCATAACCCGCATTGGACGAAATAATCTGACATATCCACTTGCAGATTCTAGAAAAAGATGGTTTCATGCCTGCGGAACCAAGAGAAAGCTTTAACTCTGCGAGATGAATACACACATCACAAAGAAATTTTGCAGAATAATTCTGTGAAGTTTTTGTGGGAAGATATATCCTTTTTCACCATAGGCATCAAAGCCCTCCAAATGTCCACTTGCAGATTCTACAAACAGAGTGTTTACAAACTGCTCAATCCAAAGGAAGGTTGAGCTCTGTGTATTGAATGCATACATCAGAAAGAAGTTGTTCAGAATGCTTCTGTCTAGTTTTTATGTGAAGATATTTTGTAACCCACATTGGATGAAATAATCTCAAATACCCACTTGCAGATTGCAGAAATAGACTGTTTCAAACCTGATGAACCTAGAGAAAGCTTTAACACTGTGAGATGAATACACACATGACAAAGAAATTTCGAAGAATATTTCTGTGTAGTTTTTGTGAGAAGATATATCCTTTTTCAAGAAAGGCCTCAAAGCACTCCAAATGTCCACTTGCAGATTCTTCAAACAGAGTGTTTGCAAATAGCTCAATCAATAGAAAGATGCAGCTCTGTGTATTGAATGCATACATCAGAAAGAAGCTGTGAAGAATGCTTCTGTCTAGCTTTTATGTGAAGATATTTCATAACCCGCATTGGATGAAATAATCTCAAATATCCACTTGCAGTTTCTAGAAAAAGACTCTTTCAAACCTGCTGAACTTAGAGAAAGCTTTAACTCCGTGAGATGAATACGCACATCAGAAAGAAATTTCACAGAATGCTTCTGTGTAGTTTTTGTGGGAAGTTATATCCCTTTTCACCATAGGCCTGAATGCACTCCAAATGTCCACTTGCAGATTCTTCGAGCAGAGTGCTTCCAAACTGCTCAATCAAAAGAAAGTTGCAGCTCCGTGTATTGAACGCATACATCAGAAAGAAGTTGTTCAGTATGCTTCTGTCTAGTTTTAATGTGAAGATATTTCATCACCCGCATTGGATGAAATAATCTCAAATATGCACTTGAAGATTCTAGAAAAATACAGTTTCAAACCTGCTTTACCTAGAAGAAGCTTTAACACTGTGAGATGAATACACGCATCAGAAAGAAATTTCGCAGAATGTTTCTGTGTAGTTTTTGTGGGAAGATATATCCTTTTTCACCATAGGCCTCAAAGCTCTCCAAATGTCCAGTTGGACATTCTTCAAACAGAGTGTTTCCAAACTACTCAATAAATAGGTTCAGCTCTGTGTATTGAATGCATACATCAGAAAGAAGTTGCTCAGTATGCTTCTGTCTAGTGTTTATGTGAAGATATTTCATTACCCGCATTGTACGAAATAATCTCAAATATCCACTTGCAGATTCTGGAAAAAGACTGTTTCAAACCTATTGAGCCTAGAGAAAGCTTTAACTCTGTGAGATGAATGCACACATCAGAAAGAAATTTCGCAGAATGCTTCTGAGTGGTATTTGTGGGAAGATATAACGTTTTTCACCACAGGCCTCAAAGCAATCAAAATGTCCAGTTGCAGATTGTTCAAAGAGAATGTTTCCAATCTGTTCATTTAATAGAAAGGTTCAGCTCTGTGTATTGAATGCATACATCAGAAAGAAGTTGTTCAGAATGCTTCTGTCTAGTTTTTATGTGAAGATATTTCATAACCAGCATTGGACGAAATAATCTCAAATATCCACCTGCAGATTCTAGAAAAAGACTTTTTCAAACCTGCTGAACCTAGAGAAAGCTTTAGCTCTGTGAGATGAATACACACATCACAAAGAAATTTTGCAGAATGATTTTGTGTAGTTTTTGTCGGAAAATATATCCTTTTTCACCACAAGCCAGAAAGCACTGCATATGTCCACTTGCAGATCCTTCAAACAGAGTGTTTCCAAACTGCTCAATCAAAAGTAAGGTTCAGCTCTGGGTATTGAATGCATACATCAGAAAGAAGTTGTTCACAATCCTTCTGTCTAGTTTTTATGTGAAGATATTTCATAACCCGCATTGGACGAAATTATCTCAAATATCCACTTGCAGATTTTAGAAAAAGACTGTTTCAAACCGGCTGAGCCTAGAGAAAGCTTTAACTCTGTGAGATGAATACACACATCACAAAGAAATTTCACAGAATGCTTCTGTGTAGTTTTTTTGCGTAGATATATTCTGTTTAACCATAGGCCTCAAAGCACTCCTAATGTCCACTTGCAAATACTTCAAACAGTGTGTTTCCAAACTGCTCAATCAAAAGAAAGGTTCAGATCAGTGTGTTGAATGCACCGATTAGAAAGAAGTTGTTCACAATGCTTCTGTTTCGTTTTTATGTGAAGATATTTCATAACTCGCATGCACGAAATAATCTCAAAATCCACTTGCAGATTCTAGAAACAGACTGTTTCAAACCTGCAGAAGCTAGAGAAAGATTTAACTCTGTCAGATGAATACAGACATCACAAAGGAATTTTTGCAGAATCCTTCCGTGTAGTTTTGGTTGGAAGATATATCCTTTTTCACCATAGGCCTCAAAGCCCTCCAAATGTCCACTTGCAGATTCCTCGAACAGAGTGTTTCCAATCTGCTCAATCAAAACAAAGGTTCAGCTCTGTGTACTGAATGCATACATCAGAAAGAAGTGTTTCAGAATGCTTCTGTGTAGTTTTTAGGTGAAGATATTTCATAACCCGCATTGGACGAAATAATCTGACATATCCACTTGCAGATTCTAGAAAAAGATGGTTTCATGCCTGCGGAACCAAGAGAAAGCTTTAACTCTGCGAGATGAATACACACATCACAAAGAAATTTTGCAGAATAATTCTGTGAAGTTTTTGTGGGAAGATATATCCTTTTTCACCATAGGCATCAAAGCCCTCCAAATGTCCACTTGCAGATTCTACAAACAGAGTGTTTACAAACTGCTCAATCCAAAGGAAGGTTGAGCTCTGTGTATTGAATGCATACATCAGAAAGAAGTTGTTCAGAATGCTTCTGTCTAGTTTTTATGTGAAGATATTTTGTAACCCACATTGGATGAAATAATCTCAAATACCCACTTGCAGATTGCAGAAATAGACTGTTTCAAACCTGATGAACCTAGAGAAAGCTTTAACACTGTGAGATGAATACACACATGACAAAGAAATTTCGAAGAATATTTCTGTGTAGTTTTTGTGAGAAGATATATCCTTTTTCAAGAAAGGCCTCAAAGCACTCCAAATGTCCACTTGCAGATTCTTCAAACAGAGTGTTTGCAAATAGCTCAATCAATAGAAAGATGCAGCTCTGTGTATTGAATGCATACATCAGAAAGAAGCTGTGAAGAATGCTTCTGTCTAGCTTTTATGTGAAGATATTTCATAACCCGCATTGGATGAAATAATCTCAAATATCCACTTGCAGTTTCTAGAAAAAGACTCTTTCAAACCTGCTGAACTTAGAGAAAGCTTTAACTCCGTGAGATGAATACGCACATCAGAAAGAAATTTCACAGAATGCTTCTGTGTAGTTTTTGTGGGAAGTTATATCCCTTTTCACCATAGGCCTGAATGCACTCCAAATGTCCACTTGCAGATTCTTCGAGCAGAGTGCTTCCAAACTGCTCAATCAAAAGAAAGTTGCAGCTCCGTGTATTGAACGCATACATCAGAAAGAAGTTGTTCAGTATGCTTCTGTCTAGTTTTAATGTGAAGATATTTCATCACCCGCATTGGATGAAATAATCTCAAATATGCACTTGAAGATTCTAGAAAAATACAGTTTCAAACCTGCTTTACCTAGAAGAAGCTTTAACACTGTGAGATGAATACACGCATCAGAAAGAAATTTCGCAGAATGTTTCTGTGTAGTTTTTGTGGGAAGATATATCCTTTTTCACCATAGGCCTCAAAGCTCTCCAAATGTCCAGTTGGACATTCTTCAAACAGAGTGTTTCCAAACTACTCAATAAATAGGTTCAGCTCTGTGTATTGAATGCATACATCAGAAAGAAGTTGCTCAGTATGCTTCTGTCTAGTGTTTATGTGAAGATATTTCATTACCCGCATTGTACGAAATAATCTCAAATATCCACTTGCAGATTCTGGAAAAAGACTGTTTCAAACCTATTGAGCCTAGAGAAAGCTTTAACTCTGTGAGATGAATGCACACATCAGAAAGAAATTTCGCAGAATGCTTCTGAGTGGTATTTGTGGGAAGATATAACGTTTTTCACCACAGGCCTCAAAGCAATCAAAATGTCCAGTTGCAGATTGTTCAAAGAGAATGTTTCCAATCTGTTCATTTAATAGAAAGGTTCAGCTCTGTGTATTGAATGCATACATCAGAAAGAAGTTGTTCAGAATGCTTCTGTCTAGTTTTTATGTGAAGATATTTCATAACCAGCATTGGACGAAATAATCTCAAATATCCACCTGCAGATTCTAGAAAAAGACTTTTTCAAACCTGCTGAACCTAGAGAAAGCTTTAGCTCTGTGAGATGAATACACACATCACAAAGAAATTTTGCAGAATGATTTTGTGTAGTTTTTGTCGGAAAATATATCCTTTTTCACCACAAGCCAGAAAGCACTGCATATGTCCACTTGCAGATCCTTCAAACAGAGTGTTTCCAAACTGCTCAATCAAAAGTAAGGTTCAGCTCTGGGTATTGAATGCATACATCAGAAAGAAGTTGTTCACAATCCTTCTGTCTAGTTTTTATGTGAAGATATTTCATAACCCGCATTGGACGAAATTATCTCAAATATCCACTTGCAGATTTTAGAAAAAGACTGTTTCAAACCGGCTGAGCCTAGAGAAAGCTTTAACTCTGTGAGATGAATACACACATCACAAAGAAATTTCACAGAATGCTTCTGTGTAGTTTTTTTGCGTAGATATATTCTGTTTAACCATAGGCCTCAAAGCACTCCTAATGTCCACTTGCAAATACTTCAAACAGTGTGTTTCCAAACTGCTCAATCAAAAGAAAGGTTCAGATCAGTGTGTTGAATGCACCGATTAGAAAGAAGTTGTTCACAATGCTTCTGTTTCGTTTTTATGTGAAGATATTTCATAACTCGCATGCACGAAATAATCTCAAAATCCACTTGCAGATTCTAGAAACAGACTGTTTCAAACCTGCAGAAGCTAGAGAAAGATTTAACTCTGTCAGATGAATACAGACATCACAAAGGAATTTTTGCAGAATCCTTCCGTGTAGTTTTGGTTGGAAGATATATCCTTTTTCACCATAGGCCTCAAAGCCCTCCAAATGTCCACTTGCAGATTCCTCGAACAGAGTGTTTCCAATCTGCTCAATCAAAACAAAGGTTCAGCTCTGTGTACTGAATGCATACATCAGAAAGAAGTGTTTCAGAATGCTTCTGTGTAGTTTTTAGGTGAAGATATTTCATAACCCGCATTGGACGAAATAATCTGACATATCCACTTGCAGATTCTAGAAAAAGATGGTTTCATGCCTGCGGAACCAAGAGAAAGCTTTAACTCTGCGAGATGAATACACACATCACAAAGAAATTTTGCAGAATAATTCTGTGAAGTTTTTGTGGGAAGATATATCCTTTTTCACCATAGGCATCAAAGCCCTCCAAATGTCCACTTGCAGATTCTACAAACAGAGTGTTTACAAACTGCTCAATCCAAAGGAAGGTTGAGCTCTGTGTATTGAATGCATACATCAGAAAGAAGTTGTTCAGAATGCTTCTGTCTAGTTTTTATGTGAAGATATTTTGTAACCCACATTGGATGAAATAATCTCAAATACCCACTTGCAGATTGCAGAAATAGACTGTTTCAAACCTGATGAACCTAGAGAAAGCTTTAACACTGTGAGATGAATACACACATGACAAAGAAATTTCGAAGAATATTTCTGTGTAGTTTTTGTGAGAAGATATATCCTTTTTCAAGAAAGGCCTCAAAGCACTCCAAATGTCCACTTGCAGATTCTTCAAACAGAGTGTTTGCAAATAGCTCAATCAATAGAAAGATGCAGCTCTGTGTATTGAATGCATACATCAGAAAGAAGCTGTGAAGAATGCTTCTGTCTAGCTTTTATGTGAAGATATTTCATAACCCGCATTGGATGAAATAATCTCAAATATCCACTTGCAGTTTCTAGAAAAAGACTCTTTCAAACCTGCTGAACTTAGAGAAAGCTTTAACTCCGTGAGATGAATACGCACATCAGAAAGAAATTTCACAGAATGCTTCTGTGTAGTTTTTGTGGGAAGTTATATCCCTTTTCACCATAGGCCTGAATGCACTCCAAATGTCCACTTGCAGATTCTTCGAGCAGAGTGCTTCCAAACTGCTCAATCAAAAGAAAGTTGCAGCTCCGTGTATTGAACGCATACATCAGAAAGAAGTTGTTCAGTATGCTTCTGTCTAGTTTTAATGTGAAGATATTTCATCACCCGCATTGGATGAAATAATCTCAAATATGCACTTGAAGATTCTAGAAAAATACAGTTTCAAACCTGCTTTACCTAGAAGAAGCTTTAACACTGTGAGATGAATACACGCATCAGAAAGAAATTTCGCAGAATGTTTCTGTGTAGTTTTTGTGGGAAGATATATCCTTTTTCACCATAGGCCTCAAAGCTCTCCAAATGTCCAGTTGGACATTCTTCAAACAGAGTGTTTCCAAACTACTCAATAAATAGGTTCAGCTCTGTGTATTGAATGCATACATCAGAAAGAAGTTGCTCAGTATGCTTCTGTCTAGTGTTTATGTGAAGATATTTCATTACCCGCATTGTACGAAATAATCTCAAATATCCACTTGCAGATTCTGGAAAAAGACTGTTTCAAACCTATTGAGCCTAGAGAAAGCTTTAACTCTGTGAGATGAATGCACACATCAGAAAGAAATTTCGCAGAATGCTTCTGAGTGGTATTTGTGGGAAGATATAACGTTTTTCACCACAGGCCTCAAAGCAATCAAAATGTCCAGTTGCAGATTGTTCAAAGAGAATGTTTCCAATCTGTTCATTTAATAGAAAGGTTCAGCTCTGTGTATTGAATGCATACATCAGAAAGAAGTTGTTCAGAATGCTTCTGTCTAGTTTTTATGTGAAGATATTTCATAACCAGCATTGGACGAAATAATCTCAAATATCCACCTGCAGATTCTAGAAAAAGACTTTTTCAAACCTGCTGAACCTAGAGAAAGCTTTAGCTCTGTGAGATGAATACACACATCACAAAGAAATTTTGCAGAATGATTTTGTGTAGTTTTTGTCGGAAAATATATCCTTTTTCACCACAAGCCAGAAAGCACTGCATATGTCCACTTGCAGATCCTTCAAACAGAGTGTTTCCAAACTGCTCAATCAAAAGTAAGGTTCAGCTCTGGGTATTGAATGCATACATCAGAAAGAAGTTGTTCACAATCCTTCTGTCTAGTTTTTATGTGAAGATATTTCATAACCCGCATTGGACGAAATTATCTCAAATATCCACTTGCAGATTTTAGAAAAAGACTGTTTCAAACCGGCTGAGCCTAGAGAAAGCTTTAACTCTGTGAGATGAATACACACATCACAAAGAAATTTCACAGAATGCTTCTGTGTAGTTTTTTTGCGTAGATATATTCTGTTTAACCATAGGCCTCAAAGCACTCCTAATGTCCACTTGCAAATACTTCAAACAGTGTGTTTCCAAACTGCTCAATCAAAAGAAAGGTTCAGATCAGTGTGTTGAATGCACCGATTAGAAAGAAGTTGTTCACAATGCTTCTGTTTCGTTTTTATGTGAAGATATTTCATAACTCGCATGCACGAAATAATCTCAAAATCCACTTGCAGATTCTAGAAACAGACTGTTTCAAACCTGCAGAAGCTAGAGAAAGATTTAACTCTGTCAGATGAATACAGACATCACAAAGGAATTTTTGCAGAATCCTTCCGTGTAGTTTTGGTTGGAAGATATATCCTTTTTCACCATAGGCCTCAAAGCCCTCCAAATGTCCACTTGCAGATTCCTCGAACAGAGTGTTTCCAATCTGCTCAATCAAAACAAAGGTTCAGCTCTGTGTACTGAATGCATACATCAGAAAGAAGTGTTTCAGAATGCTTCTGTGTAGTTTTTAGGTGAAGATATTTCATAACCCGCATTGGACGAAATAATCTGACATATCCACTTGCAGATTCTAGAAAAAGATGGTTTCATGCCTGCGGAACCAAGAGAAAGCTTTAACTCTGCGAGATGAATACACACATCACAAAGAAATTTTGCAGAATAATTCTGTGAAGTTTTTGTGGGAAGATATATCCTTTTTCACCATAGGCATCAAAGCCCTCCAAATGTCCACTTGCAGATTCTACAAACAGAGTGTTTACAAACTGCTCAATCCAAAGGAAGGTTGAGCTCTGTGTATTGAATGCATACATCAGAAAGAAGTTGTTCAGAATGCTTCTGTCTAGTTTTTATGTGAAGATATTTTGTAACCCACATTGGATGAAATAATCTCAAATACCCACTTGCAGATTGCAGAAATAGACTGTTTCAAACCTGATGAACCTAGAGAAAGCTTTAACACTGTGAGATGAATACACACATGACAAAGAAATTTCGAAGAATATTTCTGTGTAGTTTTTGTGAGAAGATATATCCTTTTTCAAGAAAGGCCTCAAAGCACTCCAAATGTCCACTTGCAGATTCTTCAAACAGAGTGTTTGCAAATAGCTCAATCAATAGAAAGATGCAGCTCTGTGTATTGAATGCATACATCAGAAAGAAGCTGTGAAGAATGCTTCTGTCTAGCTTTTATGTGAAGATATTTCATAACCCGCATTGGATGAAATAATCTCAAATATCCACTTGCAGTTTCTAGAAAAAGACTCTTTCAAACCTGCTGAACTTAGAGAAAGCTTTAACTCCGTGAGATGAATACGCACATCAGAAAGAAATTTCACAGAATGCTTCTGTGTAGTTTTTGTGGGAAGTTATATCCCTTTTCACCATAGGCCTGAATGCACTCCAAATGTCCACTTGCAGATTCTTCGAGCAGAGTGCTTCCAAACTGCTCAATCAAAAGAAAGTTGCAGCTCCGTGTATTGAACGCATACATCAGAAAGAAGTTGTTCAGTATGCTTCTGTCTAGTTTTAATGTGAAGATATTTCATCACCCGCATTGGATGAAATAATCTCAAATATGCACTTGAAGATTCTAGAAAAATACAGTTTCAAACCTGCTTTACCTGGAAGAAGCTTTAACACTGTGAGATGAATACACGCATCAGAAAGAAATTTCGCAGAATGTTTCTGTGTAGTTTTTGTGGGAAGATATATCCTTTTTCACCATAGGCCTCAAAGCTCTCCAAATGTCCAGTTGGACATTCTTCAAACAGAGTGTTTCCAAACTACTCAATAAATAGGTTCAGCTCTGTGTATTGAATGCATACATCAGAAAGAAGTTGCTCAGTATGCTTCTGTCTAGTGTTTATGTGAAGATATTTCATTACCCGCATTGTACGAAATAATCTCAAATATCCACTTGCAGATTCTGGAAAAAGACTGTTTCAAACCTATTGAGCCTAGAGAAAGCTTTAACTCTGTGAGATGAATGCACACATCAGAAAGAAATTTCGCAGAATGCTTCTGAGTGGTATTTGTGGGAAGATATAACGTTTTTCACCACAGGCCTCAAAGCAATCAAAATGTCCAGTTGCAGATTGTTCAAAGAGAATGTTTCCAATCTGTTCATTTAATAGAAAGGTTCAGCTCTGTGTATTGAATGCATACATCAGAAAGAAGTTGTTCAGAATGCTTCTGTCTAGTTTTTATGTGAAGATATTTCATAACCAGCATTGGACGAAATAATCTCAAATATCCACCTGCAGATTCTAGAAAAAGACTTTTTCAAACCTGCTGAACCTAGAGAAAGCTTTAGCTCTGTGAGATGAATACACACATCACAAAGAAATTTTGCAGAATGATTTTGTGTAGTTTTTGTCGGAAAATATATCCTTTTTCACCACAAGCCAGAAAGCACTGCATATGTCCACTTGCAGATCCTTCAAACAGAGTGTTTCCAAACTGCTCAATCAAAAGTAAGGTTCAGCTCTGGGTATTGAATGCATACATCAGAAAGAAGTTGTTCACAATCCTTCTGTCTAGTTTTTATGTGAAGATATTTCATAACCCGCATTGGACGAAATTATCTCAAATATCCACTTTCAGATTTTAGAAAAAGACTGTTTCAAACCGGCTGAGCCTAGAGAAAGCTTTAACTCTGTGAGATGAATACACACATCACAAAGAAATTTCACAGAATGCTTCTGTGTAGTTTTTTTGCGTAGATATATTCTGTTTAACCATAGGCCTCAAAGCACTCCTAATGTCCACTTGCAAATACTTCAAACAGTGTGTTTCCAAACTGCTCAATCAAAAGAAAGGTTCAGATCAGTGTGTTGAATGCACCGATTAGAAAGAAGTTGTTCACAATGCTTCTGTTTCGTTTTTATGTGAAGATATTTCATAACTCGCATGCACGAAATAATCTCAAAATCCACTTGCAGATTCTAGAAACAGACTGTTTCAAACCTGCAGAAGCTAGAGAAAGATTTAACTCTGTCAGATGAATACAGACATCACAAAGGAATTTTTGCAGAATCCTTCCGTGTAGTTTTGGTTGGAAGATATATCCTTTTTCACCATAGGCCTCAAAGCCCTCCAAATGTCCACTTGCAGATTCCTCGAACAGAGTGTTTCCAATCTGCTCAATCAAAACAAAGGTTCAGCTCTGTGTACTGAATGCATACATCAGAAAGAAGTGTTTCAGAATGCTTCTGTGTAGTTTTTAGGTGAAGATATTTCATAACCCGCATTGGACGAAATAATCTGACATATCCACTTGCAGATTCTAGAAAAAGATGGTTTCATGCCTGCGGAACCAAGAGAAAGCTTTAACTCTGCGAGATGAATACACACATCACAAAGAAATTTTGCAGAATAATTCTGTGAAGTTTTTGTGGGAAGATATATCCTTTTTCACCATAGGCATCAAAGCCCTCCAAATGTCCACTTGCAGATTCTACAAACAGAGTGTTTACAAACTGCTCAATCCAAAGGAAGGTTGAGCTCTGTGTATTGAATGCATACATCAGAAAGAAGTTGTTCAGAATGCTTCTGTCTAGTTTTTATGTGAAGATATTTTGTAACCCACATTGGATGAAATAATCTCAAATACCCACTTGCAGATTGCAGAAATAGACTGTTTCAAACCTGATGAACCTAGAGAAAGCTTTAACACTGTGAGATGAATACACACATGACAAAGAAATTTCGAAGAATATTTCTGTGTAGTTTTTGTGAGAAGATATATCCTTTTTCAAGAAAGGCCTCAAAGCACTCCAAATGTCCACTTGCAGATTCTTCAAACAGAGTGTTTGCAAATAGCTCAATCAATAGAAAGATGCAGCTCTGTGTATTGAATGCATACATCAGAAAGAAGCTGTGAAGAATGCTTCTGTCTAGCTTTTATGTGAAGATATTTCATAACCCGCATTGGATGAAATAATCTCAAATATCCACTTGCAGTTTCTAGAAAAAGACTCTTTCAAACCTGCTGAACTTAGAGAAAGCTTTAACTCCGTGAGATGAATACGCACATCAGAAAGAAATTTCACAGAATGCTTCTGTGTAGTTTTTGTGGGAAGTTATATCCCTTTTCACCATAGGCCTGAATGCACTCCAAATGTCCACTTGCAGATTCTTCGAGCAGAGTGCTTCCAAACTGCTCAATCAAAAGAAAGTTGCAGCTCCGTGTATTGAACGCATACATCAGAAAGAAGTTGTTCAGTATGCTTCTGTCTAGTTTTAATGTGAAGATATTTCATCACCCGCATTGGATGAAATAATCTCAAATATGCACTTGAAGATTCTAGAAAAATACAGTTTCAAACCTGCTTTACCTAGAAGAAGCTTTAACACTGTGAGATGAATACACGCATCAGAAAGAAATTTCGCAGAATGTTTCTGTGTAGTTTTTGTGGGAAGATATATCCTTTTTCACCATAGGCCTCAAAGCTCTCCAAATGTCCAGTTGGACATTCTTCAAACAGAGTGTTTCCAAACTACTCAATAAATAGGTTCAGCTCTGTGTATTGAATGCATACATCAGAAAGAAGTTGCTCAGTATGCTTCTGTCTAGTGTTTATGTGAAGATATTTCATTACCCGCATTGTACGAAATAATCTCAAATATCCACTTGCAGATTCTGGAAAAAGACTGTTTCAAACCTATTGAGCCTAGAGAAAGCTTTAACTCTGTGAGATGAATGCACACATCAGAAAGAAATTTCGCAGAATGCTTCTGAGTGGTATTTGTGGGAAGATATAACGTTTTTCACCACAGGCCTCAAAGCAATCAAAATGTCCAGTTGCAGATTGTTCAAAGAGAATGTTTCCAATCTGTTCATTTAATAGAAAGGTTCAGCTCTGTGTATTGAATGCATACATCAGAAAGAAGTTGTTCAGAATGCTTCTGTCTAGTTTTTATGTGAAGATATTTCATAACCAGCATTGGACGAAATAATCTCAAATATCCACCTGCAGATTCTAGAAAAAGACTTTTTCAAACCTGCTGAACCTAGAGAAAGCTTTAGCTCTGTGAGATGAATACACACATCACAAAGAAATTTTGCAGAATGATTTTGTGTAGTTTTTGTCGGAAAATATATCCTTTTTCACCACAAGCCAGAAAGCACTGCATATGTCCACTTGCAGATCCTTCAAACAGAGTGTTTCCAAACTGCTCAATCAAAAGTAAGGTTCAGCTCTGGGTATTGAATGCATACATCAGAAAGAAGTTGTTCACAATCCTTCTGTCTAGTTTTTATGTGAAGATATTTCATAACCCGCATTGGACGAAATTATCTCAAATATCCACTTGCAGATTTTAGAAAAAGACTGTTTCAAACCGGCTGAGCCTAGAGAAAGCTTTAACTCTGTGAGATGAATACACACATCACAAAGAAATTTCACAGAATGCTTCTGTGTAGTTTTTTTGCGTAGATATATTCTGTTTAACCATAGGCCTCAAAGCACTCCTAATGTCCACTTGCAAATACTTCAAACAGTGTGTTTCCAAACTGCTCAATCAAAAGAAAGGTTCAGATCAGTGTGTTGAATGCACCGATTAGAAAGAAGTTGTTCACAATGCTTCTGTTTCGTTTTTATGTGAAGATATTTCATAACTCGCATGCACGAAATAATCTCAAAATCCACTTGCAGATTCTAGAAACAGACTGTTTCAAACCTGCAGAAGCTAGAGAAAGATTTAACTCTGTCAGATGAATACAGACATCACAAAGGAATTTTTGCAGAATCCTTCCGTGTAGTTTTGGTTGGAAGATATATCCTTTTTCACCATAGGCCTCAAAGCCCTCCAAATGTCCACTTGCAGATTCCTCGAACAGAGTGTTTCCAATCTGCTCAATCAAAACAAAGGTTCAGCTCTGTGTACTGAATGCATACATCAGAAAGAAGTGTTTCAGAATGCTTCTGTGTAGTTTTTAGGTGAAGATATTTCATAACCCGCATTGGACGAAATAATCTGACATATCCACTTGCAGATTCTAGAAAAAGATGGTTTCATGCCTGCGGAACCAAGAGAAAGCTTTAACTCTGCGAGATGAATACACACATCACAAAGAAATTTTGCAGAATAATTCTGTGAAGTTTTTGTGGGAAGATATATCCTTTTTCACCATAGGCATCAAAGCCCTCCAAATGTCCACTTGCAGATTCTACAAACAGAGTGTTTACAAACTGCTCAATCCAAAGGAAGGTTGAGCTCTGTGTATTGAATGCATACATCAGAAAGAAGTTGTTCAGAATGCTTCTGTCTAGTTTTTATGTGAAGATATTTTGTAACCCACATTGGATGAAATAATCTCAAATACCCACTTGCAGATTGCAGAAATAGACTGTTTCAAACCTGATGAACCTAGAGAAAGCTTTAACACTGTGAGATGAATACACACATGACAAAGAAATTTCGAAGAATATTTCTGTGTAGTTTTTGTGAGAAGATATATCCTTTTTCAAGAAAGGCCTCAAAGCACTCCAAATGTCCACTTGCAGATTCTTCAAACAGAGTGTTTGCAAATAGCTCAATCAATAGAAAGATGCAGCTCTGTGTATTGAATGCATACATCAGAAAGAAGCTGTGAAGAATGCTTCTGTCTAGCTTTTATGTGAAGATATTTCATAACCCGCATTGGATGAAATAATCTCAAATATCCACTTGCAGTTTCTAGAAAAAGACTCTTTCAAACCTGCTGAACTTAGAGAAAGCTTTAACTCCGTGAGATGAATACGCACATCAGAAAGAAATTTCACAGAATGCTTCTGTGTAGTTTTTGTGGGAAGTTATATCCCTTTTCACCATAGGCCTGAATGCACTCCAAATGTCCACTTGCAGATTCTTCGAGCAGAGTGCTTCCAAACTGCTCAATCAAAAGAAAGTTGCAGCTCCGTGTATTGAACGCATACATCAGAAAGAAGTTGTTCAGTATGCTTCTGTCTAGTTTTAATGTGAAGATATTTCATCACCCGCATTGGATGAAATAATCTCAAATATGCACTTGAAGATTCTAGAAAAATACAGTTTCAAACCTGCTTTACCTAGAAGAAGCTTTAACACTGTGAGATGAATACACGCATCAGAAAGAAATTTCGCAGAATGTTTCTGTGTAGTTTTTGTGGGAAGATATATCCTTTTTCACCATAGGCCTCAAAGCTCTCCAAATGTCCAGTTGGACATTCTTCAAACAGAGTGTTTCCAAACTACTCAATAAATAGGTTCAGCTCTGTGTATTGAATGCATACATCAGAAAGAAGTTGCTCAGTATGCTTCTGTCTAGTGTTTATGTGAAGATATTTCATTACCCGCATTGTACGAAATAATCTCAAATATCCACTTGCAGATTCTGGAAAAAGACTGTTTCAAACCTATTGAGCCTAGAGAAAGCTTTAACTCTGTGAGATGAATGCACACATCAGAAAGAAATTTCGCAGAATGCTTCTGAGTGGTATTTGTGGGAAGATATAACGTTTTTCACCACAGGCCTCAAAGCAATCAAAATGTCCAGTTGCAGATTGTTCAAAGAGAATGTTTCCAATCTGTTCATTTAATAGAAAGGTTCAGCTCTGTGTATTGAATGCATACATCAGAAAGAAGTTGTTCAGAATGCTTCTGTCTAGTTTTTATGTGAAGATATTTCATAACCAGCATTGGACGAAATAATCTCAAATATCCACCTGCAGATTCTAGAAAAAGACTTTTTCAAACCTGCTGAACCTAGAGAAAGCTTTAGCTCTGTGAGATGAATACACACATCACAAAGAAATTTTGCAGAATGATTTTGTGTAGTTTTTGTCGGAAAATATATCCTTTTTCACCACAAGCCAGAAAGCACTGCATATGTCCACTTGCAGATCCTTCAAACAGAGTGTTTCCAAACTGCTCAATCAAAAGAAAGGTTCAGCTCTGGGTATTGAATGCATACATCAGAAAGAAGTTGTTCAGAATCCTTCTGTCTAGTTTTTATGTGAAGATATTTCATAACCCGCATTGGACGAAATTATCTCAAATATCCACTTGCAGATTTTAGAAAAAGACTGTTTCAAACCGGCTGAGCCTAGAGAAAGCTTTAACTCTGTGAGATGAATACACACATCACAAAGAAATTTCACAGAATGCTTCTGTGTAGTTTTTTTGCGTAGATATATTCTGTTTAACCATAGGCCTCAAAGCACTCCTAATGTCCACTTGCAAATACTTCAAACAGTGTGTTTCCAAACTGCTCAATCAAAAGAAAGGTTCAGATCAGTGTGTTGAATGCACCGATTAGAAAGAAGTTGTTCACAATGCTTCTGTTTCGTTTTTATGTGAAGATATTTCATAACTCGCATGCACGTAATAATCTCAAAATCCACTTGCAGATTCTAGAAACAGACTGTTTCAAACCTGCAGAAGCTAGAGAAAGATTTAACTCTGTCAGATGAATACAGACATCACAAAGGAATTTTTGCAGAATCCTTCCGTGTAGTTTTGGTTGGAAGATATATCCTTTTTCACCATAGGCCTCAAAGCCCTCCAAATGTCCACTTGCAGATTCCTCGAACAGAGTGTTTCCAATCTGCTCAATCAAAACAAAGGTTCAGCTCTGTGTACTGAATGCATACATCAGAAAGAAGTGTTTCAGAATGCTTCTGTGTAGTTTTTAGGTGAAGATATTTCATAACCCGCATTGGACGAAATAATCTGACATATCCACTTGCAGATTCTAGAAAAAGATGGTTTCATGCCTGCGGAACCAAGAGAAAGCTTTAACTCTGCGAGATGAATACACACATCACAAAGAAATTTTGCAGAATAATTCTGTGAAGTTTTTGTGGGAAGATATATCCTTTTTCACCATAGGCATCAAAGCCCTCCAAATGTCCACTTGCAGATTCTACAAACAGAGTGTTTACAAACTGCTCAATCCAAAGGAAGGTTGAGCTCTGTGTATTGAATGCATACATCAGAAAGAAGTTGTTCAGAATGCTTCTGTCTAGTTTTTATGTGAAGATATTTTGTAACCCACATTGGATGAAATAATCTCAAATACCCACTTGCAGATTGCAGAAATAGACTGTTTCAAACCTGATGAACCTAGAGAAAGCTTTAACACTGTGAGATGAATACACACATGACAAAGAAATTTCGAAGAATATTTCTGTGTAGTTTTTGTGAGAAGATATATCCTTTTTCAAGAAAGGCCTCAAAGCACTCCAAATGTCCACTTGCAGATTCTTCAAACAGAGTGTTTGCAAATAGCTCAATCAATAGAAAGATGCAGCTCTGTGTATTGAATGCATACATCAGAAAGAAGCTGTGAAGAATGCTTCTGTCTAGCTTTTATGTGAAGATATTTCATAACCCGCATTGGATGAAATAATCTCAAATATCCACTTGCAGTTTCTAGAAAAAGACTCTTTCAAACCTGCTGAACTTAGAGAAAGCTTTAACTCCGTGAGATGAATACGCACATCAGAAAGAAATTTCACAGAATGCTTCTGTGTAGTTTTTGTGGGAAGTTATATCCCTTTTCACCATAGGCCTGAATGCACTCCAAATGTCCACTTGCAGATTCTTCGAGCAGAGTGCTTCCAAACTGCTCAATCAAAAGAAAGTTGCAGCTCCGTGTATTGAACGCATACATCAGAAAGAAGTTGTTCAGTATGCTTCTGTCTAATTTTAATGTGAAGATATTTCATCACCCGCATTGGATGAAATAATCTCAAATATGCACTTGAAGATTCTAGAAAAATACAATTTCAAACCTGCTTTACCTAGAAGAAGCTTTAACACTGTGAGATGAATACACACATCAGAAAGAAATTTCGCAGAATGTTTCTGTGTAGTTTTTGTGGGAAGATATATCCTTTTTCACCATAGGCCTCAAGGCTCTCCAAATGTCCAGTTGGACATTCTTCAAACAGAGTGTTTCCAAACTACTCAATAAATAGGTTCAGCTCTGTGTGTTGAATGCATACATCAGAAAGAAGTTGCTCAGTATCCTTCTGTCTAGTGTTTATGTGAAGATATTTCATTACCCGCATTGTACGAAATAATCTCAAATATCCACTTGCAGATTCTGGAAAAAGACTGTTTCAAACCTATTGAGCCTAGAGAAAGCTTTAACTCTGTGAGATGAATGCACACATCAGAAAGAAATTTCGCAGAATGCTTCTGAGTGGTATTTGTGGGAAGATATAACGTTTTTCACCACAGGCCTCAAAGCAATCAAAATGTCCAGTTGCAGATTGTTCAAAGAGAATGTTTCCAATCTGTTCATTTAATAGAAAGGTTCAGCTCTGTGTATTGAATGCATACATCAGAAAGAAGTTGTTCAGAATGCTTCTGTCTAGTTTTTATGTGAAGATATTTCATAACCAGCATTGGACGAAATAATCTCAAATATCCACCTGCAGATTCTAGAAAAAGACTTTTTCAAACCTGCTGAACCTAGAGAAAGCTTTAGCTCTGTGAGATGAATACACACATCACAAAGAAATTTTTCAGAATGATTTTGTGTAGTTTTTGTCGGAAAATATATCCTTTTTCACCACAAGCCAGAAAGCACTGCATATGTCCACTTGCAGATCCTTCAAACAGAGTGTTTCCAAACTGCTCAATCAAAAGAAAGGTTCAGCTCTGGGTATTGAATGCATACATCAGAAAGAAGTTGTTCAGAATCCTTCTGTCTAGTTTTTATGTGAAGATATTTCATAACCCGCATTGGACGAAATTATCTCAAATATCCACTTGCAGATTTTAGAAAAAGACTGTTTCAAACCGGCTGAGCCTAGAGAAAGCTTTAACTCTGTGAGATGAATACACACATCACAAAGAAACTTCACAGAATGCTTCTGTGTAGTTTTTTTGCGTAGATATATTCTGTTTAACCATAGGCCTCAAAGCACTCCTAATGTCCACTTGCAAATACTTCAAACAGTGTGTTTCCAAACTGCTCAATCAAAAGAAAGGTTCAGATCAGTGTATTGAATGCACCGATTAGAAAGAAGTTGTTCACAATGCTTCTGTTTCGTTTTTATGTGAAGATATTTCATAACGCGCATGCACGAAATAATCTCAAAATCCACTTGCAGATTCTTGAAACAGACTGTTTCAAACCTGCAGAAGCTAGAGAAAGATTTAACTCTGTCAGATGAATACAGACATCACAAAGGAATTTTTGCAGAATCCTTCCGTGTAGTTTTGGTTGGAAGATATATCCTTTTTCACCATAGGCCTCAAAGCCCTCCAAATGTCCACTTGCAGATTCCTCGAACAGAGTGTTTCCAATCTGCTCAATCAAAACAAAGGTTCAGCTCTGTGTACTGAATGCATACATCAGAAAGAAGTGTTTCAGAATGCTTCTGTGTAGTTTTTAGGCGAAGATATTTCATAACCCGCATTGGAGGAAATAATCTGACATATCCACTTGCAGATTCTAGAAAAAGATGGTTTCATGCCTGCGGAACCAAGAGAAAGCTTTAACTCTGAGAGATGAATACACACATCACAAAGAAATTTTGCAGAATAATTCTGTGAAGTTTTTGTGGGAAGATATATCCTTTTTCACCATAGGCATCAAAGCCCTCCAAATGTCCACTTGCAGATTCTACAAACAGAGTGTTTACAAACTGCTCAATCCAAAGGAAGGCTGAGCTCTGTGTATTGAATGCATACATCAGAAAGAAGTTGTTCAGAATGCTTCTGTCTAGTTTTTATGTGAAGATATTTTGTAACCCACATTGGATGAAATAATCTCAAATACCTACTTGCAGATTGCAGAAATAGACTGTTTCAAACCTGATGAACCTAGAGAAAGCTTTAACACTGTGAGATGAATACACACATCACAAAGAAATTTCGAAGAATATTTCTGTGTAGTTTTTGTGGGAAGATATATCCTTTTTCAAGAAAGGCCTCAAAGCACTCCAAATGTCCACTTGCAGATTCTTCAAACAGAGTGTTTGCAAATAGATCAATCAACAGAAAGATGCAGCTCTGTGTATTGAATGCATACATCAGAAAGAAGCTGTGAAGAATGATTCTGTCTAGTTTTTATGTGAATATATTTCATAACCCGCATGGGAGGAAACAATCTCAAATATCCACTTGCAGATTTTAGAAAAAGACTCTTTCAAACCTGCTGCATGTAGAGAAAGCTTTAACTCTGTCAGATAAATACACACATCACAAAAAAATTTCGCTGAATTCTTCTGTGTAGTTTTTGTGAGTAGATATGTCTTTTTTCACCATAGGCCTCAAATTACTCCCAATGTCCACTTGCGGATTCTGCAAACAGTGTGTTTCCAAACTGCTCAATGAAAAGAAAAGTTCAGCTCTGTGTACTGAATACATACATAAAAAGAAGTTGTTCAGAATGCTTCTGTCTAGTTTTTATGTGAAGATAATTCATAATATGCATTGGACGAAAAATCTCAAATATCCACTTGCAGATTCTAGAAAAAGACACTTTGAAACCTGCTGAACCTAGAGAAAGCAATAAGTCTGTGAGATGAATACACACACAACAAAGAAATTTCGCAGAATGCTTCTGTGTAGTTTTTGCGGGAAGATATATTCTTTTTCACCATGGGCCTCAAAACACTCCAAATGTCCACTTGCAGAATCTTCAAAGACAGTGTTACAAAACTGCTCAATCAAAAGAAGGGTTCAACTCTGTGTCTTGAATGCACCGATCCCAAAGTAGTTGTTCAGAATGCTTCTGTGTAGTTTTTATGTGAGGATATTTCATAACTCGCATTGGATGAAGTAATCTCAAATATCCACTTGCAGATTCTAGAAAAAGACTGCTTCAAACCTACTGAGCCTAGAGAAACCTTTAACTCTGTGAGGTGAACACACACATCAAGAGAAATTTCGTAGAATGCTTCTGTGTAGTATTTGAGGTAAGATATATCCTTCTTCACCCTAGGCATCAAAGCACTCAAATGTCCACTTGCAGATTTTTCAGAGTGTTTCCAAATTGCTCAATCAAAGGACAGGTTCATTTCTGTGTATTGAATGCATACATCAGAAAGAAGTTGTTCAGAATGCTTCTGTCTAGTTTTTATGCGAAGATATTTTGTAACCCACATTGGATGAAATAATCTCAAATACCCACTTGCAGATTGCAGAAATAGACTGTTTCAAACCTGATGAACCTAGAGAAAGCTTTAACACTGTGAGATGAATACACACATGACAAAGAAATTTCGAAGAATATTTCTGTGTAGTTTTTGTGGGAAGATATATCCTTTTTCAAGAAAGGCCTCAAAGCACTCCAAATGTCCACTTGCAGATTCTGCAAACAGAGTGTTTGCAAATAGCTCAATCAATAGAAAGATGCAGCTCTGTGTATTGAATGCATACATCAGAAAGAAGGTGTGAAGAATGCTTCTGTCTAGCTTTTATGTGAAGATATTTCATAACCCGCATTGGATGAAATAATCTCAAATATCCACTTGCAGTTTCTAGAAAAAGACTCTTTCAAACCTGCTGAACTTAGAGAAAGCTTTAACTCCGTGAGATGAATACGCACATCAGAAAGAAATTTCACAGAATGCTTCTGTGTTGCTTTTGTGGGAAGTTATATCCCTTTTCACCATAGGCCTGAATGCACTCCAAATGTCCACTTGCAGATTCTTCGAGCAGAGTGCTTCCAAACTGCTCAATCAAAAGAAAGTTGCAGCTCCGTGTATTGAACGCATACATCAGAAAGAAGTTGTTCAGTATGCTTCTGTCTAGTTTTAATGTGAAGATATTTCATCACCCGCATTGGATGAAATAATCTCAAATATGCACTTGAAGATTCTAGAAAAATACAGTTTCAAACCTGCTTTACCTAGAAGAAGCTTTAACACTGTGAGATGAATACACGCATCAGAAAGAAATTTCGCAGAATATTTCTGTGTAGTTTTTGTGGGAAGATATATCCTTTTTCACCATAGGCCTCAAAGCTCTCCAAATGTCCAGTTGGACATTCTTCAAACAGAGTGTTTCCAAACTACTCAATAAATAGGTTCAGCTCTGTGTATTGAATGCATACATCAGAAAGAAGTTGCTCAGTATGCTTCTGTCTAGTGTTTATGTGAAGATATTTCATTACCCGCATTGTACGAAATAATCTCAAATATCCACTTGCAGATTCTGGAAGAAGACTGTTTCAAACCTATTGAGCCTAGAGAAAGCTTTAACTCTGTGAGATGAATGCACACATCAGAAAGAAATTTCGCAGAATGCTTCTGAGTGGTATTTGTGGGAAGATATAACGTTTTTCACCACAGGCCTCAAAGCAATCAAAATGTCCAGTTGCAGATTGTTCAAAGAGAATGTTTCCAATCTGTTCATTTAATAGAAATGTTCAGCTCTGTGTATTGAATGCATACATCAGAAAGAAGTTGTTCAGAATGCTTCTGTCTAGTTTTTATGTGAAGATATTTCATAACCAGCATTGGACGAAATAATCTCAAATATCCACCTGCAGATTCTAGAAAAAGACTTTTTCAAACCTGCTGAACCTAGAGAAAGCTTTAGCTCTGTGAGATGAATACACACATCACAAAGAAATTTTGCAGAATGATTTTGTGTAGTTTTTGTCGGAAAATATGTCCTTTTTCACCACAAGCCAGAGAGCACTGCATATGTCCACTTGCAGATCCTTCAAACAGAGTGTTTCCAAATTGCTCAATCAAAAGAAAGGTTCAGCTCTGGGTATTGAATGCATACATCAGAAAGAAGTTTTTCAGAATGCTTCTGTCTAGTTTTTATGTGAAGATATTTTGTAACCCACATTGGATGAAATAATCTCAAATACCCACTTGCAGATTGCAGAAATAGACTGTTTCAAACCTGATGAACCTAGAGAAAGCTTTAACACTGTGAGATGAATACACACATCACAAAGAAATTTCGAAGAATATTTCTGTGTAGTTTTTGTGGGAAGATATATCCTTTTTCAAGAAAGGCCTCAAAGCACTCCAAATGTCCAATTGCAGATTCTTCAAACACAGTGTTTGCAAATAGATCAATCAATAGAAAGATGCAGCTCTGTGTATTGAATGCATATATCAGAAAGAAGCTGTGAAGAATGCTTCTGTCTAGTTTTTATGTGAATATATTTCATAACCCGCATGGGATGAAACAATCTCAAATATCCACTTGCAGATTTTAGAAAAAGACTGTTTCAAACCTGCTGAATGTAGAGAAAGCTTTAACTCTGTCAGATAAATACACACATCACAAAGAAATTTCGCTGAATGCTTCTGTGTAGTTTTTGTGAGTAGATATGTCTTTTTTCACCATAGGCCTCAAATTACTCCCAATGTCCACTTGCGGATTCTGCAAACAGTGTGTTTCCAAACTGCTCAATGAAAAGAAAACTTCAGCTCTGTGTACTGAATGCATACATAAAAAGAAGTTGTTCAGAATGCTTCTGTCTAGTTTTTATGTGAAGATAATTCATAATATGCATTGGACGAAATAATCTCAAATATCCACTTGCAGATTCTAGAAAAAGACACTTTGAAACCTGCTGAACCTAGAGAAAGCAATAAGTCTGTGAGATGAATACACACACAACAAAGAAATTTCGCAGAATGCTTCTGTGTAGTTTTTGCGGGAAGATATATACTTTTTCACCATGGGCCTCAAAGCAGTCCAAATGTCCACTTGCAGAATCTTCAAAGACAGTGTTACAAAACTGCTCAATCAAAAGAAGGGTTCAACTCTGTGTGTTGAATGCACCGATCCCAAAGTAGTTGTTCAGAATGCTTCTGTGAAGTTTTTATGTGAGGATATTTCATAACTCGCATTGGATGAAGTAAACTCAAATATCCACTTGCAGATTCTAGAAAAAGACTGCTTCAAAACTACTGAGCCTAGAGAAACCTTCAACTCTGTGGGGTGAACACACACATCAAGAGAAATTTCGTAGAATGCTTCTGTGTAGTATTTGAGGTAAGATATATCCTTCTTCACCCTAGGCATCAAAGCACTCAAATGACCACTTGCAGATTTTTCAGAGTGTTTCCAAATTGCTCAATCAAAGGACAGGTTCATTTCTGTGTATTGAATGCATACATCAGAAAGAAGTTGTTCAGAATGCTTCTGTCTAGTTTTTATGCGAAGATATTTTGTAACCCACATTGGATGAAATAATCTCAAATACCCACTTGCAGATTGCAGAAATAGACTGTTTCAAACCTGATAAACCTAGAGAAAGCTTTAACACTGTGAGATGAATACACACATCACAAAGAAATTTCGAAGAATATTTCTGTGTAGTTTTTGTGGGAAGATATATCCTTTTTCAAGAAAGGCTTCAAAGCACTCCAAATATCCACTTGCAGATTCTTCAAACAGAGTGTTTGCAAATAGCTCAATCAATAGAAAGATGCAGCTCTGTGTATTGAATGCATACATCAGAAAGAAGCTGTGAAGAATGCTTCTGTCTAGCTTTTATGTGAAGATATTTCATAACCCGCATTGGATGAAATAATCTCAAATATCCACTTGCAGTTTCTAGAAAAAGACTCTTTCAAACCTGCTGAACTTAGAGAAAGCTTCAACTCCGTGAGATGAATACGCACATCAGAAAGAAATTTCACAGAATGCTTCTGTGTAGTTTTTGTGGGAAGTTATATCCCTTTTCACCATAGGCCTGAATGCACTCCAAATGTCCACTTGCAGATTCTTCGAGCAGAGTGCTTCCAAATTGCTCAATCAAAAGAAAGTTGCAGCTCCGTGTATTGAACGCATACATCAGAAAGAAGTTGTTCAGTATGCTTCTGTCTAGTTTTAATGTGAAGATATTTCATCACCCGTATTGGATGAAATAATCTCAAATATGCACTTGAAGATTCTAGAAAAATACAGTTTCAAACCTGCTTTACCTAGAAGAAGCTTTAACACTGTGAGATGAATACACGCATCAGAAAGAAATTTCGCAGAATGTTTCTGTGTAGTTTTTGTGGGAAGATATATCCTTTTTCACCATAGGCCTCAAAGCTCTCCAAATGTCCAGTTGGACATTCTTCAAACAGAGTGTTTCCAAACTACTCAATAAATAGGTTCAGCTCTGTGTATTGAATGCATACATCAGAAAGAAGTTGCTCAGTATGCTTCTGTCTAGTGTTTAGGTGAAGATATTTCAAAACATGCATTCTACGAAATAATCTCAAATATCCACTTGCAGATTCTGTAAAAAGACTGTTTCAAACCTATTGAGCCTAGAGAAAGCTTTAACTCTGTGAGATGAATGCACACATCAGAAAGAAATTTCGCAGAATGCTTCTGAGTGGTATTTGTGGGAAGATATAACGTTTTTCACCACAGGCCTCAAAGCAATCAAAATGTCCAGTTGCAGATTGTTCAAAGAGAATGTTTCCAATCTGTTCATTTAATAGAAAGGTTCAGCTCTGTGTATTGAATGCATACATCAGAAAGAAGTTGTTCAGAATGCTTCTGTCTAGTTTTTATGTGAAGATATTTCATAACCAGCATTGGACGAAATAATCTCAAATATCCACCTGCAGATTCTAGAAAAAGACTTTTTCAAACCTGCTGAACCTAGAGAAAGCTTTAGCTCTCTGAGATGAATACACACATCACACAGAAATTTTGCAGAATGATTTTTTGTAGTTTTTGTCGGAAAATATATCCTTTTTCACCACAAGCCAGAAAGCACTGCATATGTCCACTTGCAGATCCTTCAAACAGAGTGTTTCCAAACTGCTCAATCAAAAGAAAGGTTCAGCTCTGGGTATTGAATGCATACATCAGAAAGAAGTTGTTCAGAATCCTTCTGTCTAGTTTTAATGTGAAGATATTTCATAACCCGCATTGGACGAAATTATCTCAAATATCCACTTGCAGATTTTAGAAAAAGACTGTTTCAAACCGGCTGAGCCTAGAGAAAGCTTTAACTCTGTGAGATGAATACACACATCACAAAGAAATTTCACAGAATGCTTCTGTGTAGTTTTTTTGCGTAGATATATTCTGTTTAACCATAGGCCTCAAAGCACTCCTAATGTCCACTTGCAAATACTTCAAACAGTGTGTTTCCAAACTGCTCAATCAAAAGAAAGGTTCAGATCAGTGTATTGAATGCACCGATTAGAAAGAAGTTGTTCACAATGCTTCTGTTTCGTTTTTATGTGAAGATATTTCATAACTCGCATGCACGAAATAATCTCAAAATCCACTTGCAGATTCTAGAAACAGACTGTTTCAAACCTGCAGAAGCTAGAGAAAGATTTAACTCTGTCAGATGAATACAGACATCACAAAGGAATTTTTGCAGAATCCTTCCGTGTAGTTTTGGTTGGAAGATATATCCTTTTTCACCATAGGCCTCAAAGCCCTCCAAATGTCCACTTGCAGATTCCTCGAACAGAGTGTTTCCAATCTGCTCAATCAAAACAAATGTTCAGCTCTGTGTACTGAATGCATACATCAGAAAGAAGTGTTTCAGAATGCTTCTGTGTAGTTTTTAGGCGAAGATATTTCATAACCCGCATTGGACGAAATAATCTGACATATCCAATTACAGATTCCAGAAAAAGATGGTTTCATGCCTGCGGAACCAAGAGAAAGCTTTAACTCTGCGAGATGAATACACACATCACAAAGAAATTTTGCAGAATAATTCTGTGAAGTTTTTGTGGGAAGATATATCCTTTTTCACCATAGGCATCAAAGCCCTCCAAATGTCCACTTGCAGATTCTACAAACAGAGTGTTTACAAATTGCTCAATCCAAAGGAAGGTTGAGCTCTGTGTATTGAATGCATACATCAGAAAGAAGTTGTTCAGAATGCTTCTGTCTAGTTTTTATGTGAAGATATTTTGTAACCCACATTGGATGAAATAATCTCAAATACCCACTTGCAGATTGCAGAAATAGACTGTTTCAAACCTGATGAACCTAGAGAAAGCTTTAACACTGTGAGATGAATACACACATCACAAAGAAATTTCGAAGAATATTTCTGTGTAGTTTTTGTGGGAAGATATATCCTTTTTCAAGAATGGCCACAAAGAACTCCAAATGTCCACTTGCAGATTCTTCAAACAGAGTGTTTGCAAATAGATCAATCAATAGAAAGATGCAGCTCTGTGTATTGAATGCATACATCAGAAAGAAGCTGTGAAGAATGCTTCTGTCTAGTTTTTATGTGAATATATTTCATAACCCGCATGGGATGAAACAATCTCAAATATCCACTTGCAGATTTTAGAAAAAGACTGTTTCAAACCTGCTGAATGTAGAGAAAGCTTTAACTCTGTCAGATAAATACACACATCACAAAGAAATTTCGCTGAATGCTTCTGTGTAGTTTTTGTGAGTATATATGTCTTTTTTCACCATAGGCCTCAAATTACTCCCAATGTCCACTTGCGGATTCTGCAAACAGTGTGTTTCCAAACTGCTCAATGAAAAGAAAACTTCAGCTCTGTGTACTGAATGCATACATAAAAAGAAGTTGTTCAGAATGCTTCTGTCTAGTTTTTATGTGAAGATAATTCATAATATGCATTGGACGAAATAATCTCAAATATCCACTTGCAGATTCTAGAAAAAGACACTTTGAAACCTGCTGAACCTAGAGAAAGCAATAAGTCTGTGAGATGAATACACACACAACAAAGAAATTTCGCAGAATGCTTCTGTGTAGTTTTTGCGGGAAGATATATACTTTTTCACCATGGGCCTCAAAGCACTCCAAATGTCCACTTGCAGAATCTTCAAAGACAGTGTTACAAAACTGCTCAATCAAAAGAAGGGTTCAACTCTGTGTGTTGAATGCACCGATCCCAAAGTAGTTGTTCAGAATGCTTCTGTGTAGTTTTTATGTGAGGATATTTCATAACTCGCACTGGATGAAGTAATCTCAAATATCCACTTGCAGATTCTAGAAAAAGACTGCTTCAAACCTACTGAGCCTAGAGAAACCTTTAACTCTGTGAGGTGAACACACACATCAAGAGAAATTTCGTAGAATGCTTCTGTGTAGTATTTGAGGTAAGATATATCCTTCTTCACCCTAGGCATCAAAGCACTCAAATGTCCACTTGCAGATTTTTCAGAGTGTTTCCAAATTGCTCAATCAAAGGACAGGTTCATTTCTGTGTATTGAATGCATACATCAGAAAGAAGTTGTTCAGAATGCTTCTGTCTAGTTTTTATGCGAAGATATTTTGTAACCCACATTGGATGAAATAATCTCATATACGCACTTGCAGATTGCAGAAATAGACTGTTTCAAACCTGATGAACCTAGAGAAAGCTTTAACACTGTGAGATGAATACACACATGACAAAGAAATTTCGAAGAATATTTCTGTGTAGTTTTTGTGGGAAGATATATCCTTTTTCAAGAAAGGCATCAAAGCACTCCAAATGTCCACTTGCAGATTCTTCACACAGAGTGTTTGCAAATAGCTCAATCAATAGAAATATGCAGCTCTGTTTATTGAATGCATACATCAGAAAGAAGCTGTGAAGAATGCTTCTGTCTAGCTTTTATGTGAAGATATTTCATAACCCACATTGGATGAAATAATCTCAAATATCCACTTGCAGTTTCTAGAAAAAGACTCTTTCAAACCTGCTGAACTTAGAGAAAGCTTTAACTCCGTGAGATGAATACGCACATCAGAAAGAAATTTCACAGAATGCTTCTGTGTAGTTTTTGTGGGAAGTTATATCCCTTTTCACCATAGGCCTGAATGCACTCCAAATGTCCACTTGCAGATTCTTCGAGCAGAGTGCTTCCAAACTGCTCAATCAAAAGAAAGTTGCAGCTCCGTGTATTGAACGCATACATCAGAAAGAAATTGTTCAGTATGCTTCTGTCTAGTTTTAATGTGAAGATATTTCATCACCCGCATTGGATGAAATAATCTCAAATATGCACTTGAAGATTCTAGAAAAATACAGTTTCAAACCTGCTTTACCTAGAAGAAGCTTTAACACTGTGAGATGAATACACGCATCAGAAAGAAATTTCGCAGAATGTTTCTGTGTAGTTTTTGTGGGAAGATATATCCTTTTTCACCATAGGCCTCAAAGCTCTCCAAATGTCCAGTTGGACATTCTTCAAACAGAGTGTTTCCAAACTACTCAATAAATAGGTTCAGCTCTGTGTATTGAATGCATACATCAGAAAGAAGTTGCTCAGTATGCTTCTGTCTAGTGTTTAGGTGAAGATATTTCATTACCCGCATTGTACGAAATAATCTCAAATATCCACTTGCAGATTCTGGAAAAAGACGGTTTCAAACCTATTGAGCCTAGAGAAAGCTTTAACTCTGTGAGATGAATGCACACATCAGAAAGAAATTTCGCAGAATGCTTCTGAGTGGTATTTGTGGGAAGATATAACGTTTTTCACCACAGGCCTCAAAGCAATCAAAATGTCCAGTTGCAGATTGTTCAAAGAGAATGTTTCCAATCTGTTCATTTAATAGAAAGGTTCAGCTCTGTGTATTGAATGCATACATCAGAAAGAAGTTGTTCAGAATGCTTCTGTCTAGTTTTTATGTGAAGATATTTCATAACCAGCATTGGACGAAATAATCTCAAATATCCACCTGCAGATTCTAGAAAAAGACTTTTTCAAACCTGCTGAACCTAGAGAAAGCTTTAGCTCTCTGAGATGAATACACATATCACACAGAAATTTTGCAGAATGATTTTTTGTAGTTTTTGTCGGAAAATATATCCTTTTTCACCACAAGCCAGAAAGCACTGCATATGTCCACTTGCAGATCCTTCAAACAGAGTGTTTCCAAACTGCTCAATCAAAAGAAAGGTTCAGCTCTGGGTATTGAATGCATACATCAGAAAGAAGTTGTTCAGAATCCTTCTGTCTAGTTTTAATGTGAAGATATTTCATAACCCGCATTGAACGAAATTATCTCAAATATCCACTTGCAGATTTTAGAAAAAGACTGTTTCAAACCGGCTGAGCCTAGAGAAAGCTTTAACTCTGTGAGATGAATACACACATCACAAAGAAATTTCACAGAATGCTTCTGTGTAGTTTTTTTGCGTAGATATATTCTGTTTAACCATAGGCCTCAAAGCACTCCTAATGTCCACTTGCAAATACTTCAAACAGTGTGTTTCCAAACTGCTCAATCAAAAGAAAGGTTCAGATCAGTGTATTGAATGCACCGATTAGAAAGAAGTTGTTCACAATGCTTCTGTTTCGTTTTTATGTGAAGATATTTCATAACTCGCATGCACGAAATAATCTCAAAATCCACTTGCAGATTCTAGAAACAGACTGTTTCAAACCTGCAGAAGCTAGAGAAAGATTTAACTCTGTCAGATGAATACAGACATCACAAAGGAATTTTTGCAGAATCCTTCCGTGTAGTTTTGGTTGGAAGATATATCCTTTTTCACCATAGGCCTCAAAGCCCTCCAAATGTCCACTTGCAGATTGCTCGAACAGAGTGTTTCCAATCTGCTCAATCAAAACAAAGGTTCAGCTCTGTGTACTGAATGCATACATCAGAAAGAAGTGTTTCAGAATGCTTCTGTGTAGTTTTTAGGCGAAGATATTTCATAACCCGCATTGGACGAAATAATCTGACATATCCAATTGCAGATTCTAGAAAAAGATGGTTTCATGCCTGCGGAACCAAGAGAAAGCTTTAACTCTGCGAGATGAATACACACATCACAAAGAAATTTTGCAGAATAATTCTGTGAAGTTTTTGTGGGAAGATATATCCTTTTTCACAATAGGCATCAAAGCCCTCCAAATGTCCACTTGCAGATTCTACAAACAGAGTGTTTACAAATTGCTCAATCCAAAGGAAGGTTGAGCTCTGTGTATTGAATGCATACATCAGAAAGAAGTTGTTCAGAATGCTTCTGTCTAGTTTTTATGTGAAGATAGTTTGTAAACCACATTGGATGAAATAATCTCAAATACCCACTTGCAGATTGCAGAAATAGACTGTTTCAAACCTGATGAACCTAGAGAAAGCTTTAACACTGTGAGATGAATACACACATCACAAAGAAATTTCGAAGAATATTTCTGTGTAGTTTTTGTGGGAAGATATATCCTTTTTCAAGAAAGGCCTCAAAGCTCTCCAAATGTCCACTTGCAGATTCTTCAAACAGAGTGTTTGCAAATAGATCAATCAATAGAAAGATGCAGCTCTGTGTATTGAATGCATACATCAGAAAGAAGCTGTGAAGAATGCTTCTGTCTAGTTTTTATGTGAATATATTTCATAACCCGCATGGGATGAAACAATCTCAAATATCCACTTGCAGATATTAGAAAAAGACTGTTTCAAACCTGCTGAATGTAGAGAAAGCTTTAACTCTGTCAGATAAATACACACATCACAAAGAAATTTCGCTGAATGCTTCTGTGTAGTTTTTGTGAGTATATATGTCTTTTTTCACCATAGGCCTCAAATTACTCCCAATGTCCACTTGCGGATTCTGCAAACAGTGTGTTTCCAAACTGCTCAATGAAAAGAAAACTTCAGCTCTGTGTACTGAATGCATACATAAAAAGAAGTTGTTCAGAATGCTTCTGTCTAGTTTTTATGTGAAGATAATTCATAATATGCATTGGACGATATAATCTCAAATATCCACTTGCAGATTCTAGAAAAAGACACTTTGAAACCTGCTGAACCTAGAGAAAGCAATAAGTCTGTGAGATGAATACACACACAACAAAGAAATTTCGCAGAATGCTTCTGTGTAGTTTTTGCGGGAAGATATATTCTTTTTCACCATGGGCCTCAAAGCACTCCAAATGTCCACTTGCAGAATCTTCAAAGACAGTGTTACAAAACTGCTCAATCAAAAGAAGGGTTCAACTCTGTGTGTTGAATGCACCGATCCCAAAGTAGTTGTTCAGAATGCTTCTGTGTAGTTTTTATGTGAGGATATTTCATAACTCGCATTGGATGAAGTAATCTCAAATATCCACTTGCAGATTCTAGAAAAAGACTGCTTCAAACCTACTGAGCCTAGAGAAACCTTTAACTCTGTGAGGTGAACACACACATCAAGAGAAATTTCGTAGAATGCTTCTGTGTAGTATTTGAGGTAAGATATATCCTTCTTCACCCTAGGCATCAAAGCACTCAAATGTCCACTTGCAGATTTTCAGAGTGTTTCCAAATTGCTCAATCAAAGGACAGGTTCATTTCTGTGTATTGAATGCATACATCAGAAAGAAGTTGTTCAGAATGCTTCTGTCTAGTTTTTATGCGAAGATATTTTGTAACCCTCATTGGATGAAATAATCTCAAATACCCACTTGCAGATTGCAGAAATAGACTGTTTCAAACCTGATGAACCTAGAGAAAGCTTTAACACTGTGAGATGAATACACACATCACAAAGAAATTTCGAAGAATATTTCTGTGTAGTTTTTGTGGGAAGATATATCCTTTTTCAAGAAAGGCCTCAAAGCACTCCAAATGTCCACTTGCAGATTCTTCAAACAGAGTGTTTGCAAATAGCTCAATCAATAGAAAGATGCAGCTCTGTGTGTTGAATGCATACATCAGAAAGAAGCTGTGAAGAATGCTTCTATCTAGCTTTTATGTGAAGATATTTCATAACCCGCATTGGATGAAATAATCTCAAATATCCACTTGCAGTTTCTAGAAAAAGACTCTTTCAAACCTGCTGAACTTAGAGAAAGCTTTAACTCCGTGAGATGAATACGCACATCAGAAAGAAATTTCACAGAATGCTTCTGTGTAGTTTTTGTGGGAAGTTATATCCCTTTTCACCATAGGCCTGAATGCACGCCAAATGTCCACTTGCAGATTCTTCGAGCAGAGTGCTTCCAAACTGCTCAATCAAAAGAAAGTTGCAGCTCTGTGTATTGAACGCATACATCAGAAAGAAGTTGTTCAGTATGCTTCTGTCTAGTTTTAATGTGAAGATATTTCATCACCCGCATTGGATGAAATAATCTCAAATATGCACTTGAAGATTCTAGAAAAATACAGTTTCAAACCTGCTTTACCTAGAAGAAGCTTTAACACTGTGAGATGAATACACGCATCAGAAAGAAATTTCGCAGAATGTTTCTGTGTAGTTTTTGTGGGAAGATATATCCTTTTTCACCATAGGCCTCAAAGCTCTCCAAATGTCCAGTTGGACATTCTTCAAACAGAGTGTTTCCAAACTACTCAATAAAGAGGTTCAGCTCTGTGTATTGAATGCATACATCAGAAAGAAGTTGCTCAGTATGCTTCTGTCTAGTGTTTATGTGAAGATATTTCATTACCCGCATTGTACGAAATAATCTCAGATATCCACTTGCAGATTCTGGAAAAAGACGGTTTCAAACCTATTGAGCCTAGAGAAAGCTTTAACTCTGTGAGATGAATGCACACATCAGAAAGAAATTTCGCAGAATGCTTCTGAGTGGTATTTGTGGGAAGATATAACGTTTTTCACCACAGGCCTCAAAGCAATCAAAATGTCCAGTTGCAGATTGTTCAAAGAGAATGTTTCCAATCTGTTCACTTAATAGAAAGGTTCAGCTCTGTGTATTGAATGCATACATCAGAAAGAAGTTGTTCAGAATGCTTCTGTCTAGTTTTTATGTGAAGATATTTCATAACCAGCATTGGACGAAATAATCTCAAATATCCACCTGCAGATTCTAGAAAAAGACTTTTTCAAACCTGCTGAACCTAGAGAAAGCTTTAGCTCTGTGAGATGAATACACACATCACAAAGAAATTTTGCAGAATGATTTTGTGTAGTTTTTGTCGGAAAATATATCCTTTTTCACCACAAGCCAGAAAGCACTGCATATGTCCACTTGCAGATCCTTCAAACAGAGTGTTTCCAAACTGCTCAATCAAAAGAAAGGTTCAGCTCTGGGTATTGAATGCATACATCAGAAAGAAGTTGTTCAGAATCCTTCTGTCTAGTTTTAATGTGAAGATATTTCATAACCCGCATTGAACGAAATTATCTCAAATATCCACTTGCAGATTTTAGAAAAAGACTGTTTCAAACCGGCTGAGCCTAGAGAAAGCTTTAACTCTGTGAGATGAATACACACATCACAAAGAAATTTCACAGAATGCTTCTGTGTAGTTTTTTTGCGTAGATATATTCTGTTTAACCATAGGCCTCAAAGCACTCCTAATGTCCACTTGCAAATACTTCAAACAGTGTGTTTCCAAACTGCTCAATCAAAAGAAAGTTTCAGATCAGTGTATTGAATGCACCGATTAGAAAGAAGTTGTTCACAATGCTTCTGTTTCGTTTTTATGTGAAGATATTTCATAACTCGCATGCACGAAATAATCTCAAAATCCACTTGCAGATTCTAGAAACAGACTGTTTCAAACCTGCAGAAGCTAGAGAAAGATTTAACTCTGTCAGATGAATACAGACATCACAAAGGAATTTTTGCAGAATCCTTCCGTGTAGTTTTGGTTGGAAGATATATCCTTTTTCACCATAGGCCTCAAAGCCCTCCAAATGTCCACTTGCAGATTGCTCGAACAGAGTGTTTCCAATCTGCTCAATCAAAACAAAGGTTCAGCTCTGTGTACTGAATGCATACATCAGAAAGAAGTGTTTCAGAATGCTTCTGTGTAGTTTTTAGGCGAAGATATTTCATAACCCGCATTGGACGAAATAATCTGACATATCCAATTGCAGATTCTAGAAAAAGATGGTTTCATGCCTGCGGAACCAAGAGAAAGCTTTAACTCTGCGAGATGAATACACACATCACAAAGAAATTTTGCAGAATAATTCTGTGAAGTTTTTGTGGGAAGATATATCCTTTTTCACAATAGGCATCAAAGCCCTCCAAATGTCCACTTGCAGATTCTACAAACAGAGTGTTTACAAATTGCTCAATCCAAAGGAAGGTTGAGCTCTGTGTATTGAATGCATACATCAGAAAGAAGTTGTTCAGAATGCTTCTGTCTAGTTTTTATGTGAAGATAGTTTGTAAACCACATTGGATGAAATAATCTCAAATACCCACTTGCAGATTGCAGAAATAGACTGTTTCAAACCTGATGAACCTAGAGAAAGCTTTAACACTGTGAGATGAATACACACATCACAAAGAAATTTCGAAGAATATTTCTGTGTAGTTTTTGTGGGAAGATATATCCTTTTTCAAGAAAGGCCTCAAAGCTCTCCAAATGTCCACTTGCAGATTCTTCAAACAGAGTGTTTGCAAATAGATCAATCAATAGAAAGATGCAGCTCTGTGTATTGAATGCATACATCAGAAAGAAGCTGTGAAGAATGCTTCTGTCTAGTTTTTATGTGAATATATTTCATAACCCGCATGGGATGAAACAATCTCAAATATCCACTTGCAGATATTAGAAAAAGACTGTTTCAAACCTGCTGAATGTAGAGAAAGCTTTAACTCTGTCAGATAAATACACACATCACAAAGAAATTTCGCTGAATGCTTCTGTGTAGTTTTTGTGAGTATATATGTCTTTTTTCACCATAGGCCTCAAATTACTCCCAATGTCCACTTGCGGATTCTGCAAACAGTGTGTTTCCAAACTGCTCAATGAAAAGAAAACTTCAGCTCTGTGTACTGAATGCATACATAAAAAGAAGTTGTTCAGAATGCTTCTGTCTAGTTTTTATGTGAAGATAATTCATAATATGCATTGGACGATATAATCTCAAATATCCACTTGCAGATTCTAGAAAAAGACACTTTGAAACCTGCTGAACCTAGAGAAAGCAATAAGTCTGTGAGATGAATACACACACAACAAAGAAATTTCGCAGAATGCTTCTGTGTAGTTTTTGCGGGAAGATATATTCTTTTTCACCATGGGCCTCAAAGCACTCCAAATGTCCACTTGCAGAATCTTCAAAGACAGTGTTACAAAACTGCTCAATCAAAAGAAGGGTTCAACTCTGTGTGTTGAATGCACCGATCCCAAAGTAGTTGTTCAGAATGCTTCTGTGTAGTTTTTATGTGAGGATATTTCATAACTCGCATTGGATGAAGTAATCTCAAATATCCACTTGCAGATTCTAGAAAAAGACTGCTTCAAACCTACTGAGCCTAGAGAAACCTTTAACTCTGTGAGGTGAACACACACATCAAGAGAAATTTCGTAGAATGCTTCTGTGTAGTATTTGAGGTAAGATATATCCTTCTTCACCCTAGGCATCAAAGCACTCAAATGTCCACTTGCAGATTTTCAGAGTGTTTCCAAATTGCTCAATCAAAGGACAGGTTCATTTCTGTGTATTGAATGCATACATCAGAAAGAAGTTGTTCAGAATGCTTCTGTCTAGTTTTTATGCGAAGATATTTTGTAACCCTCATTGGATGAAATAATCTCAAATACCCACTTGCAGATTGCAGAAATAGACTGTTTCAAACCTGATGAACCTAGAGAAAGCTTTAACACTGTGAGATGAATACACACATCACAAAGAAATTTCGAAGAATATTTCTGTGTAGTTTTTGTGGGAAGATATATCCTTTTTCAAGAAAGGCCTCAAAGCACTCCAAATGTCCACTTGCAGATTCTTCAAACAGAGTGTTTGCAAATAGCTCAATCAATAGAAAGATGCAGCTCTGTGTGTTGAATGCATACATCAGAAAGAAGCTGTGAAGAATGCTTCTATCTAGCTTTTATGTGAAGATATTTCATAACCCGCATTGGATGAAATAATCTCAAATATCCACTTGCAGTTTCTAGAAAAAGACTCTTTCAAACCTGCTGAACTTAGAGAAAGCTTTAACTCCGTGAGATGAATACGCACATCAGAAAGAAATTTCACAGAATGCTTCTGTGTAGTTTTTGTGGGAAGTTATATCCCTTTTCACCATAGGCCTGAATGCACGCCAAATGTCCACTTGCAGATTCTTCGAGCAGAGTGCTTCCAAACTGCTCAATCAAAAGAAAGTTGCAGCTCCGTGTATTGAACGCATACATCAGAAAGAAGTTGTTCAGTATGCTTCTGTCTAGTTTTAATGTGAAGATATTTCATCACCCGCATTGGATGAAATAATCTCAAATATGCACTTGAAGATTCTAGAAAAATACAGTTTCAAACCTGCTTTACCTAGAAGAAGCTTTAACACTGTGAGATGAATACACGCATCAGAAAGAAATTTCGCAGAATGTTTCTGTGTAGTTTTTGTGGGAAGATATATCCTTTTTCACCATAGGCCTCAAAGCTCTCCAAATGTCCATTTGGACATTCTTCAAACAGAGTGTTTCCAAACTACTCAATAAAGAGGTTCAGCTCTGTGTATTGAATGCATACATCAGAAAGAAGTTGCTCAGTATGCTTCTGTCTAGTGTTTATGTGAAGATATTTCATTACCCGCATTGTACGAAATAATCTCAGATATCCACTTGCAGATTCTGGAAAAAGACGGTTTCAAACCTATTGAGCCTAGAGAAAGCTTTAACTCTGTGAGATGAATGCACACATCAGAAAGAAATTTCGCAGAATGCTTCTGAGTGGTATTTGTGGGAAGATATAACGTTTTTCACCACAGGCCTCAAAGCAATCAAAATGTCCAGTTGCAGATTGTTCAAAGAGAATGTTTCCAATCTGTTCACTTAATAGAAAGGTTCAGCTCTGTGTATTGAATGCATACATCAGAAAGAAGTTGTTCAGAATGCTTCTGTCTAGTTTTTATGTGAAGATATTTCATAACCAGCATTGGACGAAATAATCTCAAATATCCACCTGCAGATTCTAGAAAAAGACTTTTTCAAACCTGCTGAACCTAGAGAAAGCTTTAGCTCTGTGAGATGAATACACACATCACAAAGAAATTTTGCAGAATGATTTTGTGTAGTTTTTGTCGGAAAATATATCCTTTTTCACCACAAGCCAGAAAGCACTGCATATGTCCACTTGCAGATCCTTCAAACAGAGTGTTTCCAAACTGCTCAATCAAAAGAAAGGTTCAGCTCTGGGTATTGAATGCATACATCAGAAAGAAGTTGTTCAGAATCCTTCTGTCTAGTTTTAATGTGAAGATATTTCATAACCCGCATTGAACGAAATTATCTCAAATATCCACTTGCAGATTTTAGAAAAAGACTGTTTCAAACCGGCTGAGCCTAGAGAAAGCTTTAACTCTGTGAGATGAATACACACATCACAAAGAAATTTCACAGAATGCTTCTGTGTAGTTTTTTTGCGTAGATATATTCTGTTTAACCATAGGCCTCAAAGCACTCCTAATGTCCACTTGCAAATACTTCAAACAGTGTGTTTCCAAACTGCTCAATCAAAAGAAAGGTTCAGATCAGTGTATTGAATGCACCGATTAGAAAGAAGTTGTTCACAATGCTTCTGTTTCGTTTTTATGTGAAGATATTTCATAACTCGCATGCACGAAATAATCTCAAAATCCACTTGCAGATTCTAGAAACAGACTGTTTCAAACCTGCAGAAGCTAGAGAAAGATTTAACTCTGTCAGATGAATACAGACATCACAAAGGAATTTTTGCAGAATCCTTCCGTGTAGTTTTGGTTGGAAGATATATCCTTTTTCACCATAGGCCTCAAAGCCCTCCAAATGTCCACTTGCAGATTGCTCGAACAGAGTGTTTCCAATCTGCTCAATCAAAACAAAGGTTCAGCTCTGTGTACTGAATGCATACATCAGAAAGAAGTGTTTCAGAATGCTTCTGTGTAGTTTTTAGGCGAAGATATTTCATAACCCGCATTGGACGAAATAATCTGACATATCCAATTGCAGATTCTAGAAAAAGATGGTTTCATGCCTGCGGAACCAAGAGAAAGCTTTAACTCTGCGAGATGAATACACACATCACAAAGAAATTTTGCAGAATAATTCTGTGAAGTTTTTGTGGGAAGATATATCCTTTTTCACAATAGGCATCAAAGCCCTCCAAATGTCCACTTGCAGATTCTACAAACAGAGTGTTTACAAATTGCTCAATCCAAAGGAAGGTTGAGCTCTGTGTATTGAATGCATACATCAGAAAGAAGTTGTTCAGAATGCTTCTGTCTAGTTTTTATGTGAAGATAGTTTGTAAACCACATTGGATGAAATAATCTCAAATACCCACTTGCAGATTGCAGAAATAGACTGTTTCAAACCTGATGAACCTAGAGAAAGCTTTAACACTGTGAGATGAATACACACATCACAAAGAAATTTCGAAGAATATTTCTGTGTAGTTTTTGTGGGAAGATATATCCTTTTTCAAGAAAGGCCTCAAAGCTCTCCAAATGTCCACTTGCAGATTCTTCAAACAGAGTGTTTGCAAATAGATCAATCAATAGAAAGATGCAGCTCTGTGTATTGAATGCATACATCAGAAAGAAGCTGTGAAGAATGCTTCTGTCTAGTTTTTATGTGAATATATTTCATAACCCGCATGGGATGAAACAATCTCAAATATCCACTTGCAGATATTAGAAAAAGACTGTTTCAAACCTGCTGAATGTAGAGAAAGCTTTAACTCTGTCAGATAAATACACACATCACAAAGAAATTTCGCTGAATGCTTCTGTGTAGTTTTTGTGAGTATATATGTCTTTTTTCACCATAGGCCTCAAATTACTCCCAATGTCCACTTGCGGATTCTGCAAACAGTGTGTTTCCAAACTGCTCAATGAAAAGAAAACTTCAGCTCTGTGTACTGAATGCATACATAAAAAGAAGTTGTTCAGAATGCTTCTGTCTAGTTTTTATGTGAAGATAATTCATAATATGCATTGGACGATATAATCTCAAATATCCACTTGCAGATTCTAGAAAAAGACACTTTGAAACCTGCTGAACCTAGAGAAAGCAATAAGTCTGTGAGATGAATACACACACAACAAAGAAATTTCGCAGAATGCTTCTGTGTAGTTTTTGCGGGAAGATATATTCTTTTTCACCATGGGCCTCAAAGCACTCCAAATGTCCACTTGCAGAATCTTCAAAGACAGTGTTACAAAACTGCTCAATCAAAAGAAGGGTTCAACTCTGTGTGTTGAATGCACCGATCCCAAAGTAGTTGTTCAGAATGCTTCTGTGTAGTTTTTATGTGAGGATATTTCATAACTCGCATTGGATGAAGTAATCTCAAATATCCACTTGCAGATTCTAGAAAAAGACTGCTTCAAACCTACTGAGCCTAGAGAAACCTTTAACTCTGTGAGGTGAACACACACATCAAGAGAAATTTCGTAGAATGCTTCTGTGTAGTATTTGAGGTAAGATATATCCTTCTTCACCCTAGGCATCAAAGCACTCAAATGTCCACTTGCAGATTTTCAGAGTGTTTCCAAATTGCTCAATCAAAGGACAGGTTCATTTCTGTGTATTGAATGCATACATCAGAAAGAAGTTGTTCAGAATGCTTCTGTCTAGTTTTTATGCGAAGATATTTTGTAACCCTCATTGGATGAAATAATCTCAAATACCCACTTGCAGATTGCAGAAATAGACTGTTTCAAACCTGATGAACCTAGAGAAAGCTTTAACACTGTGAGATGAATACACACATCACAAAGAAATTTCGAAGAATATTTCTGTGTAGTTTTTGTGGGAAGATATATCCTTTTTCAAGAAAGGCCTCAAAGCACTCCAAATGTCCACTTGCAGATTCTTCAAACAGAGTGTTTGCAAATAGCTCAATCAATAGAAAGATGCAGCTCTGTGTGTTGAATGCATACATCAGAAAGAAGCTGTGAAGAATGCTTCTATCTAGCTTTTATGTGAAGATATTTCATAACCCGCATTGGATGAAATAATCTCAAATATCCACTTGCAGTTTCTAGAAAAAGACTCTTTCAAACCTGCTGAACTTAGAGAAAGCTTTAACTCCGTGAGATGAATACGCACATCAGAAAGAAATTTCACAGAATGCTTCTGTGTAGTTTTTGTGGGAAGTTATATCCCTTTTCACCATAGGCCTGAATGCACGCCAAATGTCCACTTGCAGATTCTTCGAGCAGAGTGCTTCCAAACTGCTCAATCAAAAGAAAGTTGCAGCTCCGTGTATTGAACGCATACATCAGAAAGAAGTTGTTCAGTATGCTTCTGTCTAGTTTTAATGTGAAGATATTTCATCACCCGCATTGGATGAAATAATCTCAAATATGCACTTGAAGATTCTAGAAAAATACAGTTTCAAACCTGCTTTACCTAGAAGAAGCTTTAACACTGTGAGATGAATACACGCATCAGAAAGAAATTTCGCAGAATGTTTCTGTGTAGTTTTTGTGGGAAGATATATCCTTTTTCACCATAGGCCTCAAAGCTCTCCAAATGTCCAGTTGGACATTCTTCAAACAGAGTGTTTCCAAACTACTCAATAAAGAGGTTCAGCTCTGTGTATTGAATGCATACATCAGAAAGAAGTTGCTCAGTATGCTTCTGTCTAGTGTTTATGTGAAGATATTTCATTACCCGCATTGTACGAAATAATCTCAGATATCCACTTGCAGATTCTGGAAAAAGACGGTTTCAAACCTATTGAGCCTAGAGAAAGCTTTAACTCTGTGAGATGAATGCACACATCAGAAAGAAATTTCGCAGAATGCTTCTGAGTGGTATTTGTGGGAAGATATAACGTTTTTCACCACAGGCCTCAAAGCAATCAAAATGTCCAGTTGCAGATTGTTCAAAGAGAATGTTTCCAATCTGTTCACTTAATAGAAAGGTTCAGCTCTGTGTATTGAATGCATACATCAGAAAGAAGTTGTTCAGAATGCTTCTGTCTAGTTTTTATGTGAAGATATTTCATAACCAGCATTGGACGAAATAATCTCAAATATCCACCTGCAGATTCTAGAAAAAGACTTTTTCAAACCTGCTGAACCTAGAGAAAGCTTTAGCTCTGTGAGATGAATACACACATCACAAAGAAATTTTGCAGAATGATTTTGTGTAGTTTTTGTCGGAAAATATATCCTTTTTCACCACAAGCCAGAAAGCACTGCATATGTCCACTTGCAGATCCTTCAAACAGAGTGTTTCCAAACTGCTCAATCAAAAGAAAGGTTCAGCTCTGGGTATTGAATGCATACATCAGAAAGAAGTTGTTCAGAATCCTTCTGTCTAGTTTTAATGTGAAGATATTTCATAACCCGCATTGGACGAAATTATCTCAAATATCCACTTGCAGATTTTAGAAAAAGACTGTTTCAAACCGGCTGAGCCTAGAGAAAGCTTTAACTCTGTGAGATGAATACACACATCACAAAGAAATTTCACAGAATGCTTCTGTGTAGTTTTTTTGCGTAGATATTTTCTGTTTAACCATAGGCCTCAAAGCACTCCTAATGTCCACTTGCAAATACTTCAAACAGTGTGTTTCCAAACTGCTCAATCAAAAGAAAGGTTCAGATCAGTGTATTGAATGCACCGATTAGAAAGAAGTTGTTCACAATGCTTCTGTTTCGTTTTTATGTGAAGATATTTCATAACTCGCATGCACGAAATAATCTCAAAATCCACTTGCAGATTCTAGAAACAGACTGTTTCAAACCTGCAGAAGCTAGAGAAAGATTTAACTCTGTCAGATGAATACAGACGTCACAAAGGAATTTTTGCAGAATCCTTCCGTGTAGTTTTGGTTGGAAGATATATCCTTTTTCACCATAGGCCTCAAAGCCCTCCAAATGTCCACTTGCAGATTCCTCGAACAGAGTGTTTCCAATCTGCTCAATCAAAACAAAGGTTCAGCTCTGTGTACTGAATGCATACATCAGAAAGAAGTGTTTCAGAATGCTTCTGTGTAGTTTTTAGGCGAAGATATTTCATAACCCGCATTGGACGAAATAATCTGACATATCCACTTGCAGATTCCAGAAAAAGATGGTTTCATGCCTGCGGAACCAAGAGAAAGCTTTAACTCTGCGAGATGAATACACACATCACAAAGAAATTTTGCAGAATAATTCTGTGAAGTTTTTGTGGGAAGATATATCCTTTTTCACCATAGGCATCAAAGCCCTCCAAATGTCCACTTGCAGATTCTACAAACAGAGTGTTTACAAATTGCTCAATCCAAAGGAAGGTTGAGCTCTGTGTATTGAATGCATACATCAGAAAGAAGTTGTTCAGAATGCTTCTGTCTAGTTTTTATGTGAAGATATTTTGTAACCCACATTGGATGAAATAATCTCAAATACCCACTTGCAGATTGCAGAAATAGACTGTTTCAAACCTGATGAACCTAGAGAAAGTTTTAACACTGTGAGATGAATACACACATCACAAAGAAATTTCGAAGAATATTTCTGTGTAGTTTTTGTGGCAAGATATATCCTTTTTCAAGAAAGGCCTCAAAGCACTCCAAATGTCCACTTGCAGATTCTTCAAACAGAGTGTTTGCAAATAGCTCAATCAATAGAAAGATGCAGCTCTGTGTATTGAATGCATACATCAGAAAGAAGCTGTGAAGAATGCTTCTGTCTAGTTTTTATGTGAATATATTTCATAACCCGCATGGGATGAAACAATCTCAAATATCCACTTGCAGATTTTAGAAAAAGACTCTTTCAAACCTGCTGAATGTAGAGAAAGCTTTAACTCTGTCAGATAAATACACACATCACAAAGAAATTTCGCTGAATGCTTCTGTGTAGTTTTTGTGAGTATATATGTCTTTTTTCACCATAGGCCTCAAATTACTCCCAATGTCCACTTGCGGATTCTGCAAACAGTGTGTTTCCAAACTGCTCAATGAAAAGAAAACTTCAGCTCTGTGTACTGAATGCATACATAAAAAGAAGTTGTTCAGAATGCTTCTGTCTAGTTTTTATGTGAAGATAATTCATAATATGCATTGGACGATATAATCTCAAATATCCACTTGCAGATTCTAGAAAAAGACACTTTGAAACCTGCTGAACCTAGAGAAAGCAATAAGTCTGTGAGATGAATACACACACAACAAAGAAATTTCGCAGAATGCTTCTGTGTAGTTTTTGCGGGAAGATATATTCTTTTTCACCATGGGCCTCAAAGCACTCCAAATGTCCACTTGCAGAATCTTCAAAGACAGTGTTACAAAACTGCTCAATCAAAAGAAGGGTTCAACTCTGTGTGTTGAATGCACCGATCCCAAAGTAGTTGTTCAGAATGCTTCTGTGTAGTTTTTATGTGAGGATATTTCATAACTCGCATTGGATGAAGTAATCTCAAATATCCACTTGCAGATTCTAGAAAAAGACTGCTTCAAACCTACTGAGCCTAGAGAAACCTTTAACTCTGTGAGGTGAACACACACATCAAGAGAAATTTCGTAGAATGCTTCTGTGTAGTATTTGAGGTAAGATATATCCTTCTTCACCCTAGGCATCAAAGCACTCAAATGTCCACTTGCAGATTTTCAGAGTGTTTCCAAATTGCTCAATCAAAGGACAGGTTCATTTCTGTGTATTGAATGCATACATCAGAAAGAAGTTGTTCAGAATGCTTCTGTCTAGTTTTTATGCGAAGATATTTTGTAACCCTCATTGGATGAAATAATCTCAAATACCCACTTGCAGATTGCAGAAATAGACTGTTTCAAACCTGATGAACCTAGAGAAAGCTTTAACACTGTGAGATGAATACACACATCACAAAGAAATTTCGAAGAATATTTCTGTGTAGTTTTTGTGGGAAGATATATCCTTTTTCAAGAAAGGCCTCAAAGCACTCCAAATGTCCACTTGCAGATTCTTCAAACAGAGTGTTTGCAAATAGCTCAATCAATAGAAAGATGCAGCTCTGTGTGTTGAATGCATACATCAGAAAGAAGCTGTGAAGAATGCTTCTATCTAGCTTTTATGTGAAGATATTTCATAACCCGCATTGGATGAAATAATCTCAAATATCCACTTGCAGTTTCTAGAAAAAGACTCTTTCAAACCTGCTGAACTTAGAGAAAGCTTTAACTCCGTGACATGAATACGCACATCAGAAAGAAATTTCACAGAATGCTTCTGTGTAGTTTTTGTGGGAAGTTATATCCCTTTTCACCATAGGCCTGAATGCACGCCAAATGTCCACTTGCAGATTCTTCGAGCAGAGTGCTTCCAAACTGCTCAATCAAAAGAAAGTTGCAGCTCCGTGTATTGAACGCATACATCAGAAAGAAGTTGTTCAGTATGCTTCTGTCTAGTTTTAATGTGAAGATATTTCATCACCCGCATTGGATGAAATAATCTCAAATATGCACTTGAAGATTCTAGAAAAATACAGTTTCAAACCTGCTTTACCTAGAAGAAGCTTTAACACTGTGAGATGAATACACGCATCAGAAAGAAATTTCGCAGAATGTTTCTGTGTAGTTTTTGTGGGAAGATATATCCTTTTTCACCATAGGCCTCAAAGCTCTCCAAATGTCCAGTTGGACATTCTTCAAACAGAGTGTTTCCAAACTACTCAATAAAGAGGTTCAGCTCTGTGTATTGAATGCATACATCAGAAAGAAGTTGCTCAGTATGCTTCTGTCTAGTGTTTATGTGAAGATATTTCATTACCCGCATTGTACGAAATAATCTCAGATATCCACTTGCAGATTCTGGAAAAAGACGGTTTCAAACCTATTGAGCCTAGAGAAAGCTTTAACTCTGTGAGATGAATGCACACATCAGAAAGAAATTTCGCAGAATGCTTCTGAGTGGTATTTGTGGGAAGATATAACGTTTTTCACCACAGGCCTCAAAGCAATCAAAATGTCCAGTTGCAGATTGTTCAAAGAGAATGTTTCCAATCTGTTCACTTAATAGAAAGGTTCACCTCTGTGTATTGAATGCATACATCAGAAAGAAGTTGTTCAGAATGCTTCTGTCTAGTTTTTATGTGAAGATATTTCATAACCAGCATTGGACGAAATAATCTCAAATATCCACCTGCAGATTCTAGAAAAAGACTTTTTCAAACCTGCTGAACCTAGAGAAAGCTTTAGCTCTGTGAGATGAATACACACATCACAAAGAAATTTTGCAGAATGATTTTGTGTAGTTTTTGTCGGAAAATATATCCTTTTTCACCACAAGCCAGAAAGCACTGCATATGTCCACTTGCAGATCCTTCAAACAGAGTGTTTCCAAACTGCTCAATCAAAAGAAAGGTTCAGCTCTGGGTATTGAATGCATACATCAGAAAGAAGTTGTTCAGAATCCTTCTGTCTAGTTTTAATGTGAAGATATTTCATAACCCGCATTGAACGAAATTATCTCAAATATCCACTTGCAGATTTTAGAAAAAGACTGTTTCAAACCGGCTGAGCCTAGAGAAAGCTTTAACTCTGTGAGATGAATACACACATCACAAAGAAATTTCACAGAATGCTTCTGTGTAGTTTTTTTGCGTAGATATATTCTGTTTAACCATAGGCCTCAAAGCACTCCTAATGTGCACTTGCAAATACTTCAAACAGTGTGTTTCCAAACTGCTCAATCAAAAGAAAGGTTCAGATCAGTGTATTGAATGCACCGATTAGAAAGAAGTTGTTCACAATGCTTCTGTTTCGTTTTTATGTGAAGATATTTCATAACTCGCATGCACGAAATAATCTCAAAATCCACTTGCAGATTCTAGAAACAGACTGTTTCAAACCTGCAGAAGCTAGAGAAAGATTTAACTCTGTCAGATGAATACAGACATCACAAAGGAATTTTTGCAGAATCCTTCCGTGTAGTTTTGGTTGGAAGATATATCCTTTTTCACCATAGGCCTCAAAGCCCTCCAAATGTCCACTTGCAGATTGCTCGAACAGAGTGTTTCCAATCTGCTCAATCAAAACAAAGGTTCAGCTCTGTGTACTGAATGCATACATCAGAAAGAAGTGTTTCAGAATGCTTCTGTGTAGTTTTTAGGCGAAGATATTTCATAACCCGCATTGGACGAAATAATCTGACATATCCAATTGCAGATTCTAGAAAAAGATGGTTTCATGCCTGCGGAACCAAGAGAAAGCTTTAACTCTGCGAGATGAATACACACATCACAAAGAAATTTTGCAGAATAATTCTGTGAAGTTTTTGTGGGAAGATATATCCTTTTTCACAATAGGCATCAAAGCCCTCCAAATGTCCACTTGCAGATTCTACAAACAGAGTGTTTACAAATTGCTCAATCCAAAGGAAGGTTGAGCTCTGTGTATTGAATGCATACATCAGAAAGAAGTTGTTCAGAATGCTTCTGTCTAGTTTTTATGTGAAGATAGTTTGTAAACCACATTGGATGAAATAATCTCAAATACCCACTTGCAGATTGCAGAAATAGACTGTTTCAAACCTGATGAACCTAGAGAAAGCTTTAACACTGTGAGATGAATACACACATCACAAAGAAATTTCGAAGAATATTTCTGTGTAGTTTTTGTGGGAAGATATATCCTTTTTCAAGAAAGGCCTCAAAGCTCTCCAAATGTCCACTTGCAGATTCTTCAAACAGAGTGTTTGCAAATAGATCAATCAATAGAAAGATGCAGCTCTGTGTATTGAATGCATACATCAGAAAGAAGCTGTGAAGAATGCTTCTGTCTAGTTTTTATGTGAATATATTTCATAACCCGCATGGGATGAAACAATCTCAAATATCCACTTGCAGATATTAGAAAAAGACTGTTTCAAACCTGCTGAATGTAGAGAAAGCTTTAACTCTGTCAGATAAATACACACATCACAAAGAAATTTCGCTGAATGCTTCTGTGTAGTTTTTGTGAGTATATATGTCTTTTTTCACCATAGGCCTCAAATTACTCCCAATGTCCACTTGCGGATTCTGCAAACAGTGTGTTTCCAAACTGCTCAATGAAAAGAAAACTTCAGCTCTGTGTACTGAATGCATACATAAAAAGAAGTTGTTCAGAATGCTTCTGTCTAGTTTTTATGTGAAGATAATTCATAATATGCATTGGACGATATAATCTCAAATATCCACTTGCAGATTCTAGAAAAAGACACTTTGAAACCTGCTGAACCTAGAGAAAGCAATAAGTCTGTGAGATGAATACACACACAACAAAGAAATTTCGCAGAATGCTTCTGTGTAGTTTTTGCGGGAAGATATATTCTTTTTCACCATGGGCCTCAAAGCACTCCAAATGTCCACTTGCAGAATCTTCAAAGACAGTGTTACAAAACTGCTCAATCAAAAGAAGGGTTCAACTCTGTGTGTTGAATGCACCGATCCCAAAGTAGTTGTTCAGAATGCTTCTGTGTAGTTTTTATGTGAGGATATTTCATAACTCGCATTGGATGAAGTAATCTCAAATATCCACTTGCAGATTCTAGAAAAAGACTGCTTCAAACCTACTGAGCCTAGAGAAACCTTTAACTCTGTGAGGTGAACACACACATCAAGAGAAATTTCGTAGAATGCTTCTGTGTAGTATTTGAGGTAAGATATATCCTTCTTCACCCTAGGCATCAAAGCACTCAAATGTCCACTTGCAGATTTTCAGAGTGTTTCCAAATTGCTCAATCAAAGGACAGGTTCATTTCTGTGTATTGAATGCATACATCAGAAAGAAGTTGTTCAGAATGCTTCTGTCTAGTTTTTATGCGAAGATATTTTGTAACCCTCATTGGATGAAATAATCTCAAATACCCACTTGCAGATTGCAGAAATAGACTGTTTCAAACCTGATGAACCTAGAGAAAGCTTTAACACTGTGAGATGAATACACACATCACAAAGAAATTTCGAAGAATATTTCTGTGTAGTTTTTGTGGGAAGATATATCCTTTTTCAAGAAAGGCCTCAAAGCACTCCAAATGTCCACTTGCAGATTCTTCAAACAGAGTGTTTGCAAATAGCTCAATCAATAGAAAGATGCAGCTCTGTGTGTTGAATGCATACATCAGAAAGAAGCTGTGAAGAATGCTTCTATCTAGCTTTTATGTGAAGATATTTCATAACCCGCATTGGATGAAATAATCTCAAATATCCACTTGCAGTTTCTAGAAAAAGACTCTTTCAAACCTGCTGAACTTAGAGAAAGCTTTAACTCCGTGAGATGAATACGCACATCAGAAAGAAATTTCACAGAATGCTTCTGTGTAGTTTTTGTGGGAAGTTATATCCCTTTTCACCATAGGCCTGAATGCACGCCAAATGTCCACTTGCAGATTCTTCGAGCAGAGTGCTTCCAAACTGCTCAATCAAAAGAAAGTTGCAGCTCCGTGTATTGAACGCATACATCAGAAAGAAGTTGTTCAGTATGCTTCTGTCTAGTTTTAATGTGAAGATATTTCATCACCCGCATTGGATGAAATAATCTCAAATATGCACTTGAAGATTCTAGAAAAATACAGTTTCAAACCTGCTTTACCTAGAAGAAGCTTTAACACTGTGAGATGAATACACGCATCAGAAAGAAATTTCGCAGAATGTTTCTGTGTAGTTTTTGTGGGAAGATATATCCTTTTTCACCATAGGCCTCAAAGCTCTCCAAATGTCCAGTTGGACATTCTTCAAACAGAGTGTTTCCAAACTACTCAACAAAGAGGTTCAGCTCTGTGTATTGAATGCATACATCAGAAAGAAGTTGCTCAGTATGCTTCTGTCTAGTGTTTATGTGAAGATATTTCATTACCCGCATTGTACGAAATAATCTCAGATATCCACTTGCAGATTCTGGAAAAAGACGGTTTCAAACCTATTGAGCCTAGAGAAAGCTTTAACTCTGTGAGATGAATGCACACATCAGAAAGAAATTTCGCAGAATGCTTCTGAGTGGTATTTGTGGGAAGATATAACGTTTTTCACCACAGGCCTCAAAGCAATCAAAATGTCCAGTTGCAGATTGTTCAAAGAGAATGTTTCCAATCTGTTCACTTAATAGAAAGGTTCAGCTCTGTGTATTGAATGCATACATCAGAAAGAAGTTGTTCAGAATGCTTCTGTCTAGTTTTTATGTGAAGATATTTCATAACCAGCATTGGACGAAATAATCTCAAATATCCACCTGCAGATTCTAGAAAAAGACTTTTTCAAACCTGCTGAACCTAGAGAAAGCTTTAGCTCTGTGAGATGAATACACACATCACAAAGAAATTTTGCAGAATGATTTTGTGTAGTTTTTGTCGGAAAATATATCCTTTTTCACCACAAGCCAGAAAGCACTGCATATGTCCACTTGCAGATCCTTCAAACAGAGTGTTTCCAAACTGCTCAATCAAAAGAAAGGTTCAGCTCTGGGTATTGAATGCATACATCAGAAAGAAGTTGTTCAGAATCCTTCTGTCTAGTTTTAATGTGAAGATATTTCATAACCCGCATTGGACGAAATTATCTCAAATATCCACTTGCAGATTTTAGAAAAAGACTGTTTCAAACCGGCTGAGCCTAGAGAAAGCTTTAACTCTGTGAGATGAATACACACATCACAAAGAAATTTCACAGAATGCTTCTGTGTAGTTTTTTTGCGTAGATATTTTCTGTTTAACCATAGGCCTCAAAGCACTCCTAATGTCCACTTGCAAATACTTCAAACAGTGTGTTTCCAAACTGCTCAATCAAAAGAAAGGTTCAGATCAGTGTATTGAATGCACCGATTAGAAAGAAGTTGTTCACAATGCTTCTGTTTCGTTTTTATGTGAAGATATTTCATAACTCGCATGCACTAAATAATCTCAAAATCCACTTGCAGATTCTAGAAACAGACTGTTTCAAACCTGCAGAAGCTAGAGAAAGATTTAACTCTGTCAGATGAATACAGACATCACAAAGGAATTTTTGCAGAATCATTCCGTGTAGTTTTGGTTGGAAGATATATCCTTTTTCACCATAGGCCTCAAAGCCCTCCAAATGTCCACTTGCAGATTCCTCGAACAGAGTGTTTCCAATCTGCTCAATCAAAACAAAGGTTCAGCTCTGTGTACTGAATGCATACATCAGAAAGAAGTGTTTCAGAATGCTTCTGTGTAGTTTTTAGGCGAAGATATTTCATAACCCGCATTGGACGAAATAATCTGACATATCCACTTGCAGATTCTAGAAAAAGATGGTTTCATGCCTGCGGAACCAAGAGAAAGCTTTAACTCTGCGAGATGAATACACACATCACAAAGAAATTTTGCAGAATAATTCTGTGAAGTTTTTGTGGGAAGATATATCCTTTTTCAACATAGGCATCAAAGCCCTCCAAATGTCCACTTGCAGATTCTACAAACAGAGTGTTTACAAATTGCTCAATCCAAAGGAAGGTTGAGCTCTGTGTATTGAATGCATAGATCAGAAAGAAGTTGTTCAGAATGCTTCTGTCTAGTTTTTATGTGAAGATATTTTGTAACCCACATTGGATGAAATAATCTCAAATACCCACTTGCAGATTGCAGAAATAGACTGTTTCAAACCTGATGAACCTAGAGAAAGCTTTAACACTGTGAGATGAATACACACATCACAAAGAAATTTCGAAGAATATTTCTGTGTAGTTTTTGTGGGAAGATATATCCTTTTTCAAGAAAGGCCTCAAAGCACTCCAAATGTCCACTTGCAGATTCTTCAAACAGAATGTTTGCAAATAGCTCAATCAATAGAAAGATGCAGCTCTGTGTATTGAATGCATACATCAGAAAGAAGCTGTGAAGAATGCTTCTGTCTAGTTTTTATGTGAATATATTTCATAACCCGCATGGGATGAAACAATCTCAAATATCCACTTGCAGATTTTAGAAAAAGACTGTTTCAAACCTGCTGAATGTAGAGAAAGCTTTAACTCTCTCAGATAAATACACACATCACAAAGAAATTTCGCTGAATGCTTCTGTGTAGTTTTTGTGAGTAGATATGTCTTTTTTCACCATAGGCCTCAAATTACTCCCAATGTCCACTTGCGGATTCTGCAAACAGTGTGTTTCCAAACTGCTCAATGAAAAGAAAACTTCAGCTCTGTGTACTGAATGCATACATGAAAAGAAGTTGTTCAGAATGCTTCTGTCTAGTTTTTATGTGAAGATAATTCATAATATGCATTGGACGAAATAATCTCAAATATCCACTTGCAGATTCTAGAAAAAGACACTTTGAAACCTGCTGAACCTAGAGAAAGCAATAAGTCTGTGAGATGAATACACACACAACAAAGAAATTTCGCAGAATGCTTCTGTGTAGTTTTTGCGGGAAGATATATTCTTTTTCACCATGGGCCTCAAAGGACTCCAAATGTCCACTTGCAGAATCTTCAAAGACAGTGTTACAAAACTGCTCAATCAAAAGAAGGGTTCAACTCTGTGTGTTGAATGCACCGATCCCAAAGTAGTTGTTCAGAATGCTTCTGTGTAGTTTTTATGTGAGGATATTTCATAACTCGCATTGGATGAAGTAATCTCAAATATCCACTTGCAGATTCTAGAAAAAGACTGCTTCAAACCTACTGAGCCTAGAGAAACCTTTAACTCTGTGAGGTGAACACACACATCAAGAGAAATTTCGTAGAATGCTTCTGTGTAGTATTTGAGGTAAGATATATCCTTCTTCACCCTAGGCATCAAAGCACTCAAATGTCCACTTGCAGATTTTCAGAGTGTTTCCAAATTGCTCAATGAAAGGACAGGTTCATTTCTGTGTATTGAATGCATACATCAGAAAGAAGTTGTTCAGAATGCTTCTGTATAGTTTTTATGCGAAGATATTTTGTAACCCTCATTGGATGAAATAATCTCAAATACCCACTTGCAGATTGCAGAAATAGACTGTTTCAAACCTGATGAACCTAGAGAAAGCTTTAACACTGTGAGATGAATACACACATCACAAAGAAATTTCGAAGAATATTTCTGTGTAGTTTTTGTGGGAAGATATATCCTTTTTCAAGAAAGGCCTCAAAGCACTCCAAATGTCCACTTGCAGATTCTTCAAACAGAGTGTTTGCAAATAGCTCAATCAATAGAAAGATGCAGCTCTGTGTGTTGAATGCATACATCAGAAAGAAGCTGTGAAGAATGCTTCTATCTAGCTTTTATGTGAAGATATTTCATAACCCGCATTGGATGAAATAATCTCAAATATCCACTTGCAGTTTCTAGAAAAAGACTCTTTCAAACCTGCTGAACTTAGAGAAAGCTTTAACTCCGTGAGATGAATACGCACATCAGAAAGAAATTTCACAGAATGCTTCTGTGTAGTTTTTGTGGGAAGTTATATCCCTTTTCACCATAGGCCTGAATGCACTCCAAATGTCCACTTGCAGATTCTTCGAGCAGAGTGCTTCCAAACTGCTCAATCAAAAGAAAGTTGCAGCTCTGTGTATTGAACGCATACATCAGAAAGAAGTTGTTCAGTATGCTTCTGTCTAGTTTTAATGTGAAGATATTTCATCACCCGCATTGGATGAAATAATCTCAAATATGCACTTGAAGATTCTAGAAAAATACAGTTTCAAACCTGCTTTACCTAGAAGAAGCTTTAACACTGTGAGATGAATACACGCATCAGAAAGAAATTTCGCAGAATGTTTCTGTGTAGTTTTTGTGGGAAGATATATCCTTTTTCACCATAGGCCTCAAAGCTCTCCAAATGTCCAGTTGGACATTCTTCAAACAGAGTGTTTCCAAACTACTCAATAAATAGGTTCAGCTCTGTGTATTGAATGCATACATCAGAAAGAAGTTGCTCAGTATGCTTCTGTCTAGTGTTTAGGTGAAGATATTTCATTACCCGCATTGTACGAAATAATCTCAAATATCCACTTGCAGATTCTGGAAAAAGACGGTTTCAAACCTATTGAGCCTAGAGAAAGCTTTAACTCTGTGAGATGAATGCACACATCAGAAAGAAATTTCGCAGAATGCTTCTGAGTGGTATTTGTGGGAAGATATAACGTTTTTCACCACAGGCCTCAAAGCAATCAAAATGTCCAGTTGCAGATTGTTCAAAGAGAATGTTTCCAATCTGTTCATTTAATAGAAAGGTTCAGCTCTGTGTATTGAATGCATACATCAGAAAGAAGTTGTTCAGAATGCTTCTGTCTAGTTTTTATGTGAAGATATTTCATAACCAGCATTGGACGAAATAATCTCAAATATCCACCTGCAGATTCTAGAAAAAGACTTTTTCAAACCTGCTGAACCTAGAGAAAGCTTTAGCTCTGTGAGATGAATACACACATCACAAAGAAATTTTGCAGAATGATTTTGTGTAGTTTTTGTCGGAAAATATATCCTTTTTCACCACAAGCCAGAAAGCACTGCATATGTCCACTTGCAGATCCTTCAAACAGAGTGTTTCCAAACTGCTCAATCAAAAGAAAGGTTCAGCTCTGGGTATTGAATGCATACATCAGAAAGAAGTTGTTCAGAATCCTTCTGTCTAGTTTTAATGTGAAGATATTTCATAACCCGCATTGGACGAAATTATCTCAAATATCCACTTGCAGATTTTAGAAAAAGACTGTTTCAAACCGGCTGAGCCTAGAGAAAGCTTTAACTCTGTGAGATGAATACACACATCACAAAGAAATTTCACAGAATGCTTCTGTGTAGTTTTTTTGCGTAGATATTTTCTGTTTAACCATAGGCCTCAAAGCACTCCTAATGTCCACTTGCAAATACTTCAAACAGTGTGTTTCCAAACTGCTCAATCAAAAGAAATGTTCAGATCAGTGTATTGAATGCACCGATTAGAAAGAAGTTGTTCACAATGCTTCTGTTTCGTTTTTATGTGAAGATATTTCATAACTCGCATGCACTAAATAATCTCAAAATCCACTTGCAGATTCTAGAAACAGACTGTTTCAAACCTGCAGAAGCTAGAGAAAGATTTAACTCTGTCAGATGAATACAGACATCACAAAGGAATTTTTGCAGAATCATTCCGTGTAGTTTTGGTTGGAAGATATATCCTTTTTCACCATAGGCCTCAAAGCCCTCCAAATGTCCACTTGCAGATTCCTCGAACAGAGTGTTTCCAATCTGCTCAATCAAAACAAAGGTTCAGCTCTGTGTACTGAATGCATACATCAGAAAGAAGTGTTTCAGAATGCTTCTGTGTAGTTTTTAGGCGAAGATATTTCATAACCCGCATTGGACGAAATAATCTGACATATCCACTTGCAGATTCCAGAAAAAGATGGTTTCATGCCTGCGGAACCGAGAGAAAGCTTTAACTCTGCGAGATGAATACACACATCACAAAGAAATTTTGCAGAATAATTCTGTGAAGTTTTTGTGGGAAGATATATCCTTTTTCAACATAGGCATCAAAGCCCTCCAAATGTCCACTTGCAGATTCTACAAACAGAGTGTTTACAAATTGCTCAATCCAAAGGAAGGTTGAGCTCTGTGTATTGAATGCATAGATCAGAAAGAAGTTGTTCAGAATGCTTCTGTCTAGTTTTTATGTGAAGATATTTTGTAACCCACATTGGATGAAATAATCTCAAATACCCACTTGCAGATTGCAGAAATAGACTGTTTCAAACCTGATGAACCTAGAGAAAGCTTTAACACTGTGAGATGAATACACACATCACAAAGAAATTTCGAAGAATATTTCTGTGTAGTTTTTGTGGGAAGATATATCCTTTTTCAAGAAAGGCCTCAAAGCACTCCAAATGTCCACTTGCAGATTCTTCAAACAGAGTGTTTGCAAATAGCTCAATCAATAGAAAGATGCAGCTCTGTGTATTGAATGCATACATCAGAAAGAAGCTGTGAAGAATGCTTCTGTCTAGTTTTTATGTGAATATATTTCATAACCCGCATGGGATGAAACAATCTCAAATATCCACTTGCAGATTTTAGAAAAAGACTGTTTCAAACCTGCTGAATGTAGAGAAAGCTTTAACTCTCTCAGATAAATACACACATCACAAAGAAATTTCGCTGAATGCTTCTGTGTAGTTTTTGTGAGTAGATATGTCTTTTTTCACCATAGGCCTCAAATTACTCCCAATGTCCACTTGCGGATTCTGCAAACAGTGTGTTTCCAAACTGCTCAATGAAAAGAAAACTTCAGCTCTGTGTACTGAATGCATACATGAAAAGAAGTTGTTCAGAATGCTTCTGTCTAGTTTTTATGTGAAGATAATTCATAATATGCATTGGACGAAATAATCTCAAATATCCACTTGCAGATTCTAGAAAAAGACACTTTGAAACCTGCTGAACCTAGAGAAAGCAATAAGTCTGTGAGATGAATACACACACAACAAAGAAATTTCGCAGAATGCTTCTGTGTAGTTTTTGCGGGAAGATATATACTTTTTCACCATGGGCCTCAAAGCACTCCAAATGTCCACTTGCAGAATCTTCAAAGACAGTGTTACAAAACTGCTCAATCAAAAGAAGGGTTCAACTCTGTGTGTTGAATGCACCGATCCCAAAGTAGTTGTTCAGAATGCTTCTGTGTAGTTTTTATGTGAGGATATTTCATAACTCGCATTGGATGAAGTAATCTCAAATATCCACTTGCAGATTCTAGAAAAAGACTGCTTCAAACCTACTGAGCCTAGAGAAACCTTTAACTCTGTGAGGTGAACACACACATCAAGAGAAATTTCGTAGAATGCTTCTGTGTAGTATTTGAGGTAAGATATATCCTTCTTCACCCTAGGCATCAAAGCACTCAATTGTCCACTTGCAGATTTTTCAGAGTGTTTCCAAATTGCTCAATCAAAGGACAGGTTCATTTCTGTGTATTGAATGCATACATCAGAAAGAAGTTGTTCAGAATGCTTCTGTCTAGTTTTTATGCGAAGATATTTTGTAACCCTCATTGGATGAAATAATCTCAAATACCCACTTGCAGATTGCAGAAATAGACTGTTTCAAACCTGATGAACCCAGAGAAAGCTTTAACACTGTGAGATGAATACACACATCACAAAGAAATTTCGAAGAATATTTCTGTGTAGTTTTTGTGGGAAGATATATCCTTTTTCAAGAAAGGCCTCAAAGCACTCCAAATGTCCACTTGCAGATTCTTCAAACAGAGTGTTTGCAAATAGCTCAATCAATAGAAAGATGCAGCTGTGTGTATTGAATGCATACATCAGAAAGAAGCTGTGAAGAATGCTTCTATCTAGCTTTTATGTGAAGATATTTCATAACCCGCATTGGATGAAATAATCTCAAATATCCACTTGCAGTTTCTAGAAAAAGACTCTTTCAAACCTGCTGAACTTAGAGAAAGCTTCAACTCCGTGAGATGAATACGCACATCAGAAAGAAATTTCACAGAATGCTTCTGTGTAGTTTTTGTGGGAAGTTATATCCCTTTTCACCATAGGCCTGAATGCACTCCAAATGTCCACTTGCAGATTCTTCGAGCAGAGTGCTTCCAAACTGCTCAATCAAAAGAAAGTTGCAGCTCTGTGTATTGAACGCATACATCAGAAAGAAGTTGTTCAGTATGCTTCTGTCTAGTTTTAATGTGAAGATATTTCATCACCCGCATTGGATGAAATAATCTCAAATATGCACTTGAAGATTCTAGAAAAATACAGTTTCAAACCTGCTTTACCTAGAAGAAGCTTTAACACTGTGAGATGAATACACGCATCAGAAAGAAATTTCGCAGACTGTTTCTGTGTAGTTTTTGTGGGAAGATATATCCTTTTTCACCATAGGCCTCAAAGCTCTCCAAATGTCCAGTTGGACATTCTTCAAACAGAGTGTTTCCAAACTACTCAATAAATAGGTTCAGCTCTGTGTATTGAATGCATACATCAGAAAGAAGTTGCTCAGTATGCTTCTGTCTAGTGTTTAGGTGAAGATATTTCATTACCCGCATTGTACGAAATAATCTCAAATATCCACTTGCAGATTCTGGAAAAAGACGGTTTCAAACCTATTGAGCCTAGAGAAAGCTTTAACTCTGTGAGATGAATGCACACATCAGAAAGAAATTTCGCAGAATGCTTCTGAGTGGTATTTTTGGGAAGATATAACGTTTTTCACCACAGGCCTCAAAGCAATCAAAATGTCCAGTTGCAGATTGTTCAAAGAGAATGTTTCCAATCTGTTCATTTAAAAGAAAGGTTCAGCTCTGTGTATTGAATGCATACATCAGAAAGAAGTTGTTCAGAATGCTTCTGTCTAGTTTTTATGTGAAGATATTTCATAACCAGCATTGGACGAAATAATCTCAAATATCTACCTGCAGATTCTAGAAAAAGACTTTTTCAAACCTGCTGAACCTAGAGAAAGCTTTAGCTCTGTGAGATGAATACACATATCACAAAGAAATTTTGCAGAATGATTTTGTGTAGTTTTTGTCGGAAAATATATCCTTTTTCACCACAAGCCAGAAAGCACTGCATATGTCCACTTGCAGATCCTTCAAACAGAGTGTTTCCAAACTGCTCAATCAAAAGAAAGGTTCAGCTCTGGGTATTGAATGCATACATCAGAAAGAAGTTGTTCAGAATCCTTCTGTCTAGTTTTAATGTGAAGATATTTCATAACCCGCATTGGACGAAATTATCTCAAATATCCACTTGCAGATTTTAGAAAAAGACTGTTTCAAACCGGCTGAGCCTAGAGAAAGCTTTAACTCCGTGAGGTGAATACACACATCACAAAGAAATTTCACAGAATGCTTCTGTGTAGTTTTTTTGCGTAGATATATTCTGTTTAACCATAGGCCTCAAAGCACTCCTAATGTCCACTTGCAAATACTTCAAACAGTGTGTTTCCAAACTGCTCAATCAAAAGAAAGGTTCAGATCAGTGTATTGAATGCACCGATTAGAAAGAAGTTGTTCACAATGCTTCTGTTTCGTTTTTATGTGAAGATATTTCATAACTCGCATGCACGAAATAATCTCAAAATCCACTTGCAGATTCTAGAAACAGACAGTTTCAAACCTGCAGAAGCTAGAGAAAGATTTAACTCTGTCAGATGAATACAGACGTCACAAAGGAATTTTTGCAGAATCCTTCCGTGTAGTTTTGGTTGGAAGATATATCCTTTTTCACCATAGGCCTCAAAGCCCTCCAAATGTCCACTTGCAGATTCCTCGAACAGAGTGTTTCCAATCTGCTCAATCAAAACAAAGGTTCAGCTCTGTGTACTGAATGCATACATCAGAAAGAAGTGTTTCAGAATGCTTCTGTGTAGTTTTTAGGCGAAGATATTTCATAACCCGCATTGGACGAAATAATCTGACATATCCACTTGCAGATTCCAGAAAAAGATGGTTTCATGCCTGCGGAACCAAGAGAAAGCTTTAACTCTGCGAGATGAATACACACATCACAAAGAAATTTTGCAGAATAATTCTGTGAAGTTTTTGTGGGAAGATATATCCTTTTTCACCATAGGCATCAAAGCCCTCCAAATGTCCACTTGCAGATTCTACAAACAGAGTGTTTACAAATTGCTCAATCCAAAGGAAGGTTGAGCTCTGTGTATTGAATGCATACATCAGAAAGAAGTTGTTCAGAATGCTTCTGTCTAGTTTTTATGTGAAGATATTTTGTAACCCACATTGGATGAAATAATCTCAAATACCCACTTGCAGATTGCAGAAATAGACTGTTTCAAACCTGATGAACCTAGAGAAAGCTTTAACACTGTGAGATGAATACACACATCACAAAGAAATTTCGAAGAATATTTCTGTGTAGTTTTTGTGGGAAGATATATCCTTTTTCAAGAAAGGCCTCAAAGCACTCCAAATGTCCACTTGCAGATTCTTCAAACAGAGTGTTTGCAAATAGCTCAATCAATAGAAAGATGCAGCTCTGTGTATTGAATGCATACATCAGAAAGAAGCTGTGAAGAATACTTCTGTCTAGTTTTTATGTGAATATATTTCATAACCCGCATGGGATGAAACAATCTCAAATATCCACTTGCAGATTTTAGAAAAAGACTGTTTCAAACCTGCTGAATGTAGAGAAAGCTTTAACTCTCTCAGATAAATACACACATCACAAAGAAATTTCGCTGAATGCTTCTGTGTAGTTTTTGTGAGTAGATATGTCTTTTTTCACCATAGGCCTCAAATTACTCCCAATGTCCACTTGCGGATTCTGCAAACAGTGTGTTTCCAAACTGCTCAATGAAAAGAAAACTTCAGCTCTGTGTACTGAATGCATACATGAAAAGAAGTTGTTCAGAATGCTTCTGTCTAGTTTTTATGTGAAGATAATTCATAATATGCATTGGACGAAATAATCTCAAATATCCACTTGCAGATTCTAGAAAAAGACACTTTGAAACCTGCTGAACCTAGAGAAAGCAATAAGTCTGTGAGATGAATACACACACAACAAAGAAATTTCGCAGAATGCTTCTGTGTAGTTTTTGCGGGAAGATATATACTTTTTCACCATGGGCCTCAAAGCACTCCAAATGTCCACTTGCAGAATCTTCAAAGACAGTGTTACAAAACTGCTCAATCAAAAGAAGGGTTCAACTCTGTGTGTTGAATGCACCGATCCCAAAGTAGTTGTTCAGAATGCTTCTGTGTAGTTTTTATGTGAGGATATTTCATAACTCGCATTGGATGAAGTAATCTCAAATATCCACTTGCAGATTCTAGAAAAAGACTGCTTCAAACCTACTGAGCCTAGAGAAACCTTTAACTCTGTGAGGTGAACACACACATCAAGAGAAATTTCGTAGAATGCTTCTGTGTAGTATTTGAGGTAAGATATATCCTTCTTCACCCTAGGCATCAAAGCACTCAATTGTCCACTTGCAGATTTTTCAGAGTGTTTCCAAATTGCTCAATCAAAGGACAGGTTCATTTCTGTGTATTGAATGCATACATCAGAAAGAAGTTGTTCAGAATGCTTCTGTCTAGTTTTTATGCGAAGATATTTTGTAACCCTCATTGGATGAAATAATCTCAAATACCCACTTGCAGATTGCAGAAATAGACTGTTTCAAACCTGATGAACCCAGAGAAAGCTTTAACACTGTGAGATGAATACACACATCACAAAGAAATTTCGAAGAATATTTCTGTGTAGTTTTTGTGGGAAGATATATCCTTTTTCAAGAAAGGCCTCAAAGCACTCCAAATGTCCACTTGCAGATTCTTCAAACAGAGTGTTTGCAAATAGCTCAATCAATAGAAAGATGCAGCTCAGTGTATTGAATGCATACATCAGAAAGAAGCTGTGAAGAATGCTTCTATCTAGCTTTTATGTGAAGATATTTCATAACCCGCATTGGATGAAATAATCTCAAATATCCACTTGCAGTTTCTAGAAAAAGACTCTTTCAAACCTGCTGAACTTAGAGAAAGCTTCAACTCCGTGAGATGAATACGCACATCAGAAAGAAATTTCACAGAATGCTTCTGTGTAGTTTTTGTGGGAAGTTATATCCCTTTTCACCATAGGCCTGAATGCACTCCAAATGTCCACTTGCAGATTCTTCGAGCAGAGTGCTTCCAAACTGCTCAATCAAAAGAAAGTTGCAGCTCTGTGTATTGAACGCATACATCAGAAAGAAGTTGTTCAGTATGCTTCTGTCTAGTTTTAATGTGAAGATATTTCATCACCCGCATTGGATGAAATAATCTCAAATATGCACTTGAAGATTCTAGAAAAATACAGTTTCAAACCTGCTTTACCTAGAAGAAGCTTTAACACTGTGAGATGAATACACGCATCAGAAAGAAATTTCGCAGAATGTTTCTGTGTAGTTTTTGTGGGAAGATATATCCTTTTTCACCATAGGCCTCAAAGCTCTCCAAATGTCCAGTTGGACATTCTTCAAACAGAGTGTTTCCAAACTACTCAATAAATAGGTTCAGCTCTGTGTATTGAATGCATACATCAGAAAGAAGTTGCTCAGTATGCTTCTGTCTAGTGTTTATGTGAAGATATTTCATTACCCGCATTGTACGAAATAATCTCAAATATCCACTTGCAGATTCTGGAAAAAGACGGTTTCAAACCTATTGAGCCTAGAGAAAGCTTTAACTCTGTGAGATGAATGCACACATCAGAAAGAAATTTCGCAGAATGCTTCTGAGTGGTATTTGTGGGAAGATATAACGTTTTTCACCACAGGACTCAAAGCAATCAAAATGTCCAGTTGCAGATTGTTCAAAGAGAATGTTTCCAATCTGTTCATTTAAAAGAAAGGTTCAGCTCTGTGTATTGAATGCATACATCAGAAAGAAGTTGTTCAGAATGCTTCTGTCTAGTTTTTATGTGAAGATATTTCATAACCAGCATTGGACGAAATAATCTCAAATATCTACCTGCAGATTCTAGAAAAAGACTTTTTCAAACCTGCTGAACCTAGAGAAAGCTTTAGCTCTGTGAGATGAATACACATATCACAAAGAAATTTTGCAGAATGATTTTGTGTAGTTTTTGTCGGAAAATATATCCTTTTTCACCACAAGCCAGAAAGCACTGCATATGTCCACTTGCAGATCCTTCAAACAGAGTGTTTCCAAACTGCCCAATCAAAAGAAAGGTTCAGCTCTGGGTATTGAATGCATACATCAGAAAGAAGTTGTTCAGAATCCTTCTGTCTAGTTTTAATGTGAAGATATTTCATAACCCGCATTGGACGAAATTATCTCAAATATCCACTTGCAGATTTTAGAAAAAGACTGTTTCAAACCGGCTGAGCCTAGAGAAAGCTTTAACTCCGTGAGGTGAATACACACATCACAAAGAAATTTCACAGAATGCTTCTGTGTAGTTTTTTTGCGTAGATATATTCTGTTTAACCATAGGCCTCAAAGCACTCCTAATGTCCACTTGCAAATACTTCAAACAGTGTGTTTCCAAACTGCTCAATCAAAAGAAAGGTTCAGATCAGTGTATTGAATGCACCGATTAGAAAGAAGTTGTTCACAATTCTTCTGTTTCGTTTTTATGTGAAGATATTTCATAACTCGCATGCACGAAATAATCTCAAAATCCACTTGCAGATTCTAGAAACAGACTGTTTCAAACCTGCAGAAGCTAGAGAAAGATTTAACTCTGTCAGATGAATACAGACGTCACAAAGGAATTTTTGCAGAATCCTTCCGTGTAGTTTTGGTTGGAAGATATATCCTTTTTCACCATAGGCCTCAAAGCCCTCCAAATGTCCACTTGCAGATTCCTCGAACAGAGTGTTTCCAATCTGCTCAATCAAAACAAAGGTTCAGCTCTGTGTACTGAATGCATACATCAGAAAGAAGTGTTTCAGAATGCTTCTGTGTAGTTTATAGGCGAAGATATTTCATAACCCGCATTGGACGAAATAATCTGACATATCCACTTGCAGATTCCAGAAAAAGATGGTTTCATGCCTGCGGAACCAAGAGAAAGCTTTAACTCTGCGAGATGAATACACACATCACAAAGAAATTTTGCAGAATAATTCTGTGAAGTTTTTGTGGGAAGATATATCCTTTTTCACCATAGGCATCAAAGCCCTCCAAATGTCCACTTGCAGATTCTACAAACAGAGTGTTTACAAATTGCTCAATCCAAAGGAAGGTTGAGCTCTGTGTATTGAATGCATACATCAGAAAGAAGTTGTTCAGAATGCTTCTGTCTAGCTTTTATGTGAAGATATTTTGTAACCCACATTGGATGAAATAATCTCAAATACTCACTTGCAGATTGCAGAAATAGACTGTTTCAAACCTGATGAACCTAGAGAAAGTTTTAACACTGTGAGATGAATACACACATCACAAAGAAATTTCGAAGAATATTTCTGTGTAGTTTTTGTGGCAAGATATATCCTTTTTCAAGAAAGGCCTCAAAGCACTCCAAATGTCCACTTGCAGATTCTTCAAACAGAGTGTTTGCAAATAGCTCAATCAATAGAAAGATGCAGCTCTGTGTATTGAATGCATACATCAGAAAGAAGCTGTGAAGAATGCTTCTGTCTAGTTTTTATGTGAATATATTTCATAACCCGCATGGGATGAAACAATCTCAAATATCCACTTGCAGATTTTAGAAAAAGACTCTTTCAAACCTGCTGAATGTAGAGAAAGCTTTAACTCTGTCAGATAAATACACACATCACAAAGAAATTTCGCTGAATGCTTCTGTGTAGTTTTTGTGAGTAGATATGTCTTTTTTAACCATAGGCCTCAAATTACTCCCAATGTCCACTTGCGGATTCTGCAAACATTGTGTTTCCAAACTGCTCAATGAAAAGAAAAGTTCAGCTCTGTGTACTGAATGCATACATGAAAAGAAGTTGTTCAGAATGCTTCTGTCTAGTTTTTATGTGAAGATAATTCATAATATGCATTGGACGAAATAATCTCAAATATCCACTTGCAGATTCCAGAAAAAGACACTTTGAAACCTGCTGAACCTAGAGAAAGCAATAAGTCTGTGAGATGAATACACACACAACAAAGAAATTTCGCAGAATGCTTCTGTGTAGTTTTTGCGGGAAGATATATACTTTTTCACCATGGGCCTCAAAGCACTCCAAATGTCCACTTGCAGAATCTTCAAAGACAGTGTTACAAAACTGCTCAATCAAAAGAAGGGTTCAACTCTGTGTGTTGAATGCACCGATCCCAAAGTAGTTGTTCAGAATGCTTCTGTGTAGTTTTTATGTGAGGATATTTCATAACTCGCATTGGATGAAGTAATCTCAAATATCCACTTGCAGATTCTAGAAAAAGACTGCTTCAAACCTACTGAGCCTGGAGAAACCTTTAACTCTGTGAGGTGAACACACACATCAAGAGAAATTTCGTAGAATGCTTCTGTGTAGTATTTGAGGTAAGATATATCCTTCTTCACCCTAGGCATCAAAGCACTCAAATGTCCACTTGCAGATTTTTCAGAGTGTTTCCAAATTGCTCAATCAAAGGACAGGTTCATTTCTGTGTATTGAATGCATACATCAGAAAGAAGTTGTTCAGAATGCTTCTGTCTAGTTTTTATGCGAAGATATTTTGTAACCCTCATTGGATGAAATAATCTCAAATACCCACTTGCAGATTGCAGAAATAGACTGTTTCAAACCTGATGAACCCAGAGAAAGCTTTAACACTGTGAGATGAATACACACATCACAAAGAAATTTCGAAGAATATTTCTGTGTAGTTTTTGTGGGAAGATATATCCTTTTTCAAGAAAGGCCTCAAAGCACTCCAAATGTCCACTTGCAGATTCTTCAAACAGAGTGTTTGCAAATAGCTCAATCAATAGAAAGATGCAGCTGTGTGTATTGAATGCATACATCAGAAAGAAGCTGTGAAGAATGCTTCTATCTAGCTTTTATGTGAAGATATTTCATAACCCGCATTGGATGAAATAATCTCAAATATCCACTTGCAGTTTCTAGAAAAAGACTCTTTCAAACCTGCTGAACTTAGAGAAAGCTTCAACTCCGTGAGATGAATACGCACATCAGAAAGAAATTTCACAGAATGCTTCTGTGTAGTTTTTGTGGGAAGTTATATCCCTTTTCACCATAGGCCTGAATGCACTCCAAATGTCCACTTGCAGATTCTTCGAGCAGAGTGCTTCCAAACTGCTCAATCAAAAGAAAGTTGCAGCTCTGTGTATTGAACGCATACATCAGAAAGAAGTTGTTCAGTATGCTTCTGTCTAGTTTTAATGTGAAGATATTTCATCACCCGCATTGGATGAAATAATCTCAAATATGCACTTGAAGATTCTAGAAAAATACAGTTTCAAACCTGCTTTACCTAGAAGAAGCTTTAACACTGTGAGATGAATACACGCATCAGAAAGAAATTTCGCAGAATGTTTCTGTGTAGTTTTTGTGGGAAGATATATCCTTTTTCACCATAGGCCTCAAAGCTCTCCAAATGTCCAGTTGGACATTCTTCAAACAGAGTATTTCCAAACTACTCAATAAATAGGTTCAGCTCTGTGTATTGAATGCATACATCAGAAAGAAGTTGCTCAGTATGCTTCTGTCTAGTGTTTAGGTGAAGATATTTCATAACCCGCATTGTACGAAATAATCTCAAATATCCACTTGCAGATTCTGGAAAAAGACTGTTTCAAACCTGTTGAGCCTAGAGAAAGCTATAACTCTGTGAGATAAATGCACACATCAGAAAGAAATTTCGCAGAATGCTTCTGAGTGGTATTTGTGGGAAGATATAACGTTTTTCACCACAGGCCTCAAAGCAATCAAAATGTCCAGTTGCAGATTGTTCAAAGAGAATGTTTCCAATCTCTTCATTTAATAGAAAGGTTCAGCTCTGTGTATTGAATGCATACATCAGAAAGAAGTTGTTCAGAATGCTTCTGTCTAGTTTTTATGTGAAGATATTTCATAACCAGCATTGGACGAAATAATCTCAAATATCCACCTGCAGATTCTAGAAAAAGACTTTTTCAAACCTGCTGAACCTAGAGAAAGCTTTAGCTCTGTGAGATGAATACACACATCACAAAGAAATTTTGCAGAATGATTTTGTGTAGTTTTTGTCGGAAAATATATCCTTTTTCACCACAAGCCAGAAAGCACTGCATATGTCCACTTGCAGATCCTTCAAACAGAGTGTTTCCAAACTGCTCAGTCAAAAGAAAGGTTCAGCTCTGGGTATTGAATGCATACATCAGAAAGAAGTTGTTCAGAATCCTTCTGTCTAGTTTTAATGTGAAGATATTTCATAACCCGCATTGTACGAAATAATCTCAAATATCCACTTGCAGATTCTGGAAAAAGACTGTTTCAAACCTATTGAGCCTAGAGAAAGCTTTAACTCTGTGAGATGAATGCACACATCAGAAAGAAATTTCGCAGAATGCTTCTGAGTGGTATTTGTGGGAAGATATAACGTTTTTCACCACAGGCCTCAAAGCAATCAAAATGTCCAGTTGCAGATTGTTCAAAGAGAATGTTTCCAATCTGTTCATTTAATAGAAAGGTTCAGCTCTGGGTATTGAATGCATACATCAGAAAGAAGTTGTTCAGAATCCTTCTGTCTAGTTTTAATGTGAAGATATTTCATAACCCGCATTGGACGAAATTATCTCAAATATCCACTTGCAGATTTTAGAAAAAGACTGTTTCCAACCGGCTGAGCCTAGAGAAAGCTTTAACTCTGTGAGATGAATACACACATCACAAAGAAATTTCACAGAATGCTTCTGTGTAGTTTTTTTGCGTAGATATATTCTGTTTAACCATAGGCCTCAAAGCACTCCTAATGTCCACTTGCAAATACTTGAAACAGCGTGTTTCCAAACTGCTCAATCAAAAGAAAGGTTCAGATCAGTGTATTGAATGCACCGATTAGAAGGAAGTTGTTCACAATGCTTCTGTTTCGTTTTTATGTGAAGATATTTCATAACTCGCATGCACGAAATAATCTCAAAATCCACTTGCAGATTCTAGAAACAGACTGTTTCAAACCTGCAGAAGCTAGAGAAAGATTTAACTCTGTCAGATGAATACAGACATCACAAAGGAATTTTTGCAGAATCCTTCCGTGTAGTTTTGGTTGGAAGATATATCCTTTTTCACCATAGGCCTCAAAGCCCTCCAAATGTCCACTTGCAGATTCCTCGAAAAGAGTGTTTCCAATCTGCTCAATCAAAACAAAGGTTCAGCTCTGTGTACTGAATGAATACATCAGAAAGAAGTGTTTCAGAATGCTTCTGTGTAGTTTTTAGGCGAAGATATTTCATAACCCGCATTGGACGAAATAATCTGACATATCCACTTGCAGATTCTAGAAAAAGATGGTTTCATGCCTGCGGAACCAAGAGAAAGCTTTATCTCTGCGAGATGAATACACACATCACAAAGAAATTTTGCAGAATAATTCTGTGAACTTTTTGTGGGAAGATATATCCTTTTTCACCATAGGCATCAAAGCCCTCCAAATGTCCACTTGCAGATTCTACAAACAGAGTGTTTACAAATTGCTCAATCCAAAGGAAGGTTGAGCTCTGTGTATTGAATGCATACATCAGAAAGAAGTTGTTCAGAATGCTTCTGTCTAGTTTTTATGTGAAGATATTTTGTAACACACATTGGATGAAATAATCTCAAATACCCACTTGCAGGTTGCACAAATAGACTGTTTCAAACCTGATGAACCCAGAGAAAGCTTTAACACTGTGAGATGAATACACACATCACAAAGAAATTTCGAAGAATATTTCTGTGTAGTTTTTGTGGGAAGATATATCCTTTTTCAAGAAAGGCCTCAAAGCACTCCAAATGTCCACTTGCAGATTCTTCAAACAGAGTGTTTGCAAATAGATCAATCAATAGAAAGATGCAGCTCTGTGTATTGAATGCATACATCAGAAAGAAGCTGTGAAGAATGCTTCTGTCTAGTTTTTATGTGAATATATTTCATAACCCGCATGGGATGAAACAATCTCAAATATCCACTTGCAGATTTTAGAAAAAGACTGTTTCAAACCTGCTGAATGTAGAGAAAGCTTTAACTCTGTCAGATAAATACACACATCAGAAAGAAATTTCGCTGAATGCTTCTGTGTAGTTTTTGTGAGTAGATATGTCTTTTTTCACCATAGGCCTCAAATTACTCCCAATGTCCACTTGCGGATTCTGCAAACAGTGTGTTTCCAAACTGCTCAATGAAAAGAAAACTTCAGCTCTGTGTACTGAATGCATACATAAAAAGAAGTTGTTCAGAATGCTTCTGTCTAGTTTTTATGTGAAGATAATTCATAATATGCATTGGACGAAATAATCTCAAATATCCACTTGCAGATTCTAGAAAAAGACACTTTGAAACCTGCTGAACCTAGAGAAAGCAATAAGTCTGTGAGATGAATACACACACAACAAAGAAATTTCGCAGAATGCTTCTGTGTAGTTTTTGCGGGAAGATATATACTTTTTCACCATGGGCCTCAAAGCACTCCAAATGTCCACTTGCAGAATCTTCAAAGACAGTGTTACAAAACTGCTCAATCAAAAGAAGGGTTCAACTCTGTGTGTTGAATGCACCGATCCCAATGTAGTTGTTCAGAATGCTTCTGTGTAGTTTTTATGTGAGGATATTTCATAACTCGCATTGGATGAAGTAATCTCAAATATCCACTTGCAGATTCTAGAAAAAGACTGCTTCAAACCTACTGAGCCTAGAGAAACCTTTAACTCTGTGAGGTGAACACACACATCAAGAGAAATTTCGTAGAATGCTTCTGTGTAGTATTTGAGGTAAGATATATCCTTCTTCACCCTAGGCATCAAAGCACTCAAATGTCCACTTGCAGATTTTTCAGAGTGTTTCCAAATTGCTCAATCAAAGGACAGGTTCATTTCTGTGTATTGAATGCATACATCAGAAAGAAGTTGTTCAGAATGCTTCTGTCTAGTTTTTATGCGAAGATATTTTGTAACCCACATTGGATGAAATAATCTCAAATACCCACTTGCAGATTGCAGAAATAGACTGTTTCAAACCTGATGAACCTAGAGAAAGCTTTAACACTGTGAGATGAATACACACATGACAAAGAAATTTCGAAGAATATTTCTGTGTAGTTTTTGTGGGAAGATATATCCTTTTTCAAGAAAGGCCTCAAAGCACTCCAAATGTCCACTTGCAGATTTTGCAAACAGAGTGTTTGCAAATAGCTCAATCAATAGAAAGATGCAGCTCTGTGTATTGAATGCATACATCAGAAAGAAGCTGTGAAGAATGCTTCTGTCTAGCTTTTATGTGAAGATATTTCATAACCCGCATTGGATGTAATAATCTCAAATATCCACTTGCAGTTTCTAGAAAAAGACTCTTTCAAACCTGCTGAACTTAGAGAAAGCTTTAACTCCGTGAGATGAATACGCACATCAGAAAGAAATTTCACAGAATGCTTCTGTGTAGTTTTTGTGGGAAGTTATATCCCTTTTCACCATAGGCCTGAATGCACTCCAAATGTCCACTTGCAGATTCTTCGAGCAGAGTGCTTCCAAACTGCTCAATCAAAAGAAAGTTGCAGCTCCGTGTATTGAACGCATACATCAGAAAGGAGTTGTTCAGTATGCTTCTGTCTAGTTTTAATGTGAAGATATTTCATCACCCGCATTGGATGAAATAATCTCAAATATGCACTTGAAGATTCTAGAAAAATACAGTTTCAAACCTGCTTTACCTAGAAGAAGCTTTAACACTGTGAGATGAATACACGCATCAGAAAGAAATTTCGCAGAATGTTTCTGTGTAGTTTTTGTGGGAAGATATATCCTTTTTCACCATAGGCCTCAAAGCTCTCCAAATGTCCAGTTGGACATTCTTCAAACAGAGTGTTTCCAAACTACTCAATAAATACGTTCAGCTCTGTGTATTGAATGCATACATCAGAAAGAAGTTGCTCAGTATGCTTCTGTCTAGTGTTTATGTGAAGATATTTCATTACCCGCATTGTACGAAATAATCTCAAATATCCACTTGCAGATTCTGGAAAAAGACTGTTTCAAACCTATTGAGCCTAGAGAAAGCTTTAACTCTGTGAGATGAATGCACACATCAGAAAGAAATTTCGCAGAATGCTTCTGAGTGGTATTTGTGGGAAGATATAACGTTTTTCACCACAGGCCACAAAGCAATCAATATCTCCAGTTGCAGATTGTTCAAAGAGAATGTTTCCAATCTGTTCATTTAATAGAAAGGTTCAGCTCTGTGTATTGAATGCATACATCAGAAAGAAGTTGTTCAGAATGCTTCTGTCTAGTTTTTATGTGAAGATATTTCATAACCAGCATTGGACGAAATAATCTCAAATATCCACCTGCAGATTCTAGAAAAAGACTTTTTCAAACCTGCTGAACCTAGAGAAAGCTTTAGCTCTGTGAGATGAATACACACATCACAAAGAAATTTTGCAGAATGATTTTGTGTAGTTTTTGTCGGAAAATATATCCTTTTTCACCGTAAGCCAGAAAGCACTGCATATGTCCACTTGCAGATCCTTCAAACAGAGTGTTTCCAAACTGCTCGATCAAAAGAAAGGTTCATCCTTGGTTATTGAATGCATACATCAGAAAGAAGTTGTTCAGAATCCTTCTGTCTAGTTTTTATGTGAAGATATTTCATAACCCGCATTGGACGAAATTACCTCAAATATCCACTTGCAGATTTTAGAAAAAGACTGTTTCAAACCGGCTGAGCCTAGAGAAAGCTTTAACTCTGTGAGATGAATACACACATCACAAAGAAATTTCACAGAATGCTTCTGTGTAGTTTTTTTGCGTAGATATATTCTGTTTAAGCATAGGCCTCAAAGCACTCCTAATGTCCACTTGCAAATACTTGAAACAGCGTGTTTCCAAACTGCTCAATCAAAAGAAAGGTTCAGATCAGTGTATTGAATGCACTGATTAGAAGGAAGTTGTTCACAATGCTTCTGTTTCGTTTTTATGTGAAGATATTTCATAACTCGCATGCACGAAATAATCTCAAAATCCACTTGCAGATTCTAGAAACAGACTGTTTCAAACCTGCAGAAGCTAGAGAAAGATTTAACTCTGTCAGATGAATACAGACATCACAAAGGAATTTTTGCAGAATCCTTCCGTGTAGTTTTGGTTGGAAGATATATCCTTTTTCACCATAGGCCTCAAAGCCCTCCAAATGTCCACTTGCAGATTCCTCGAACAGAGTGTTTCCAATCTGCTCAATCAAAACAAAGGTTCAGCTCTGTGTACTGAATGCATACATCAGAAAGAAGTGTTTCAGAATGCTTCTGTGTAGTTTTTAGGCGAAGATATTTAATAACCCGCATTGGACGAAATAATCTGACATATCCACTTGCAGATTCTAGAAAAAGATGGTTTCATGCCTGCGGAACCAAGAGAAAGCTTTATCTCTGCGAGATGAATACACACATCACAAAGAAATTTTGCAGAATAATTCTGTGAAGTTTTTGTGGGAAGATATATCCTTTTTCACCATAGGCATCAAAGCCCTCCAAATGTCCACTTGCAGATTCTACAAACAGACTGTTTACAAATTGCTCAATCCAAAGGAAGGTTGAGCTCTGTGTATTGAATGCATACATCAGAAAGAAGTTGTTCAGAATGCTTCTGTCTAGTTTTTATGTGAAGATATTTTGTAACCCTCATTGGATGAAATAATCTCAAATACCCACTTGCAGATTGCAGAAATAGACTGTTTCAAACCTGATGAACCTAGAGAAAGCTTTAACACTGTGAGATGAATACACACATGACAAAGAAATTTCGAAGAATATTTCTGTGTAGTTTTTGTGGGAAGATATATCCTTTTTCAAGAAAGGCCTCAAAGCACTCCAAATGTCCACTTGCAGATTCTTCAAACAGAGTGTTTGCAAATAGCTCAATCAATAGAAAGATGCAGCTCTGTGTATTGAATGCATACATCAGAAAGAAGCTGTGAAGAATGCTTCTGTCTAGGTTTTATGTGAAGATATTTCATAACCCGAATTGGATGAAATAATCTCAAATATCCACTTGCAGTTTCTAGAAAAAGACTCTTTCAAACCTGCTGAACTTAGAGAAAGCTTTAACTCCGTGAGATGAATACGCACATCAGAAAGAAATTTCACAGAATGCTTCTGTGTAATTTTTGTGGGAAGTTATATCCCTTTTCACCATAGGCTTGAATGCACTCCAAATGTCCACTTGCAGATTCTTCGAGCAGAGTGCTTCCAAACTGCTCAATCAAAAGAAAGTTGCAGCTCTGTGTATTGAACGCATACATCAGAAAGAAGTTGTTCAGTATGCTTCTGTCTAGTTTCAATGTGAAGATATTTCATAACCCGCATTGGATGAAATAATCTCAAATATGCACTTGAAGATTCTAGAAAAATACAGTTTCAAACCTGCTTTACCTAGAAGAAGCTTTAACACTGTGAGATGAATACACGCATCAGAAAGAAATTTCGCAGAATGTTTCTGTGTAGTTTTTGTGGGAAGATATATCCTTTTTCACCATAGGCCTCAAAGCTCTCCAAATGTCCAGTTGGACATTCTTCAAACAGAGTGTTTCCAAACTACTCAGTAAATAGGTTCAGCTCTGTGTATTGAATGCATACATCAGAAAGAAGTTGCTCAGTATGCTTCTGTCTAGTGTTTATGTGAAGATATTTCATAACCCGCATTGTACGAAATAATCTCAAATATCCACTTGCAGATTCTGGAAAAAGACTGTTTCAAACCTATTGAGCCTAGAGAAAGCTTTAACTCTGTGAGATGAAGGCACACATCAGAAAGGAATTTCGCAGAATGCTTCTGAGTGGTATTTGTGGGAAGATATAACGTTTTTCACCACAGGCCTCAAAGCAATCAAAATGTCCAGTTGCAGATTGTTCAAAGAGAATGTTTCCAATCTGTTCATTTAATAGAAAGGTTCAGCTCTGTGTATTGAATGCATACATCAGAAAGAAGTTGTTCAGAATGCTTCTGTCTAGTTTTTATGTGAAGATATTTCATAACCAGCATTGGACGAAATAATCTCAAATATCCACCTGCAGATTCTAGAAAAAGACTTTTTCAAACCTGCTGAACCTAGAGAAAGCTATAGCTCTGTGAGATGAATACACACATCACAAAGAAATTTTGCAGAATGATTTTGTATAGTTTTTGTCGCAAAATATATCCATTTTCACCGTAAGCCAGAAAGCACTGCATATGTCCACTTGCAGATCCTTCAAACAGAGTGTTTCCAAACTGCTCGGTCAAAAGAAAGGTTCAGCAATGGGTATTGAATGCATACATCAGAAAGAAGTTGTTCAGAATCCTTCTGTCTAGTTTTTATGTGAAGATATTTCATAACCCGCATTGGACGAAATTATCTCAAATATCCACTTGCAGATTTTAGAAAAAGACTGTTTCAAACCGGCTGAGCCTAGAGAAAGCTTTAACTCTGTGAGATGAATACACACATCACAAAGAAATTTCACAGAATGCTTCTGTGTAGTTTTTTTGCGTAGATATATTCTGTTTAACCATAGGCCTCAAAGCACTCCTAATGTCCACTTGCAAATACTTGAAACAGAGTGTTTCCAAACTGCTCAATCAAAAGAAAGGTTCAGATCAGTGTATTGAATGCACCGATTAGAAGGAAGTTGTTCACAATGCTTCTGTTTCGTTTTTATGTGAAGATATTTCATAACTCGCATGCACGAAATAATCTCAAAATCCACTTGCAGATTCTAGAAACAGACTGTTTCAAACCTGCAGAAGCTAGAGAAAGATTTAACTCTGTCAGATGAATACAGACATCACAAAGGAATTTTTGCAGAATCCTTCCGTGTAGTTTTGGTTGGAAGATATATCCTTTTTCACCATAGGCCTCAAAGCCCTCCAAATGTCCACTTGCAGATTCCTCGAACAGAGTGTTTCCAATCTGCTCAATCAAAACAAAGGTTCAGCTCTGTGTACTGAATGCATACATGAGAAAGAAGTGTTTCAGAATGCTTCTGTGTAGTTTTTAGGCGAAGATATTTAATAACCCGCATTGGACGAAATAATCTGACATATCCACTTGCAGATTCTAGAAAAAGATGGTTTCATGCCTGCGGAACCAAGAGAAAGCTTTATCTCTGCGAGATGAATACACACATCACAAAAAAATTTTGCAGAATAATTCTGTGAACTTTTTGTGGGAAGATATATCCTTTTTCACCATAGGCATCAAAGCCCTCCAAATGTCCACTTGCAGATTCTACAAACAGAGTGTTTACAAATTGCTCAATCCAAAGGAAGGTTGAGCTCTGTGTATTGAATGCATACATCAGAAAGAAGTTGTTCAGAATGCTTCTGTCTAGTTTTTATGTGAAGATATTTTGTAACCCACATTGGATGAAATAATCTCAAATACCCACTTGCAGATTGCAGAAATAGACTGTTTCAAACCTGATGAACCTAGAGAAAGCTTTAACAGTGTGAGATGAATACACACATCACAAAGAAATTTCGAAGAATATTTCTGTGTAGTTTTTGTGGGAAGATATATCCTTTTTCAAGAAAGGCCTCAAAGCACTCCAAATGTCCACTTGCAGATTCTTCAAACAGAGTGTTTGCAAATAGATCAATCAATAGAAAGATGCAGCTCTGTGTATTGAATGCATACATCAGAAAGTAGCTGTGAAGAATGCTTCTGTCTAGTTTTTATGTGAATATATTTCATAACCCGCATGGGATGAAACAATCTCAAATATCCACTTGCAGATTTTAGAAAAAGACTGTTTCAAACCTGCTGAATGTAGAGAAAGCTTTAACTCTGTCAGATAAATACACACATCACAAAGAAATTTCGCTGAATGCTTCTGTGTAGTTTTTGAGAGTAGATATGTCTTTTTTCACCATAGGCCTCAAATTACTCCCAATGTCCACTTGCGGATTCTGCAAACAGTGTGTTTCCAAACTGCTCAATGAAAAGAAAACTTCAGCTCTGTGTACTGAATGCATACATAAAAAGAAGTTGTTCAGAATGCTTCTGTCTAGTTTTTATGTGAAGATAATTCATAATATGCATTGGACGAAATAATCTCAAATATCCACTTGCAGATTCTAGAAAAAGACACTTTGAAACCTGCTGAACCTAGAGAAAGCAATAAGTCTGTGAGATGAATACACACACAACAAAGAAATTTCGCAGAATGCTTCTGTGTAGTTTTTGCGGGAAGATATATACTTTTTCACCATGGGCCTCAAAGCACTCCAAATGTCCACTTGCAGAATCTTCAAAGACAGTGTTACAAAACTGCTCAATCAAAAGAAGGGTTCAACTCTGTGTGTTGAATGCACCGATCCCAAAGTAGTTGTTCAGAATGCTTCTGTGTAGTTTTTATGTGAGGATATTTCATAACTCGCATTGGATGAAGTAATCTCAAATATCCACTTGCAGATCCTAGAAAAAGACTGCTTCAAACCTACTGAGCCTACAGAAACCTTTAACTCTGTGAGGTGAACACACACATCAAGAGAAATTTCGTAGAATGCTTCTGTGTAGTATTTGAGGTAAGATATATCCTTCTTCACCCTAGGCATCAAAGCACTCAAATGTCCACTTGCAGATTTTTCAGAGTGTTTCCAAATTGCTCAATCAAAGGACAGGTTCATTTCTGTGTATTGAATGCATACATCAGAAAGAAGTTTTTCAGAATGCTTCTGTCTAGTTTTTATGTGAAGATATTTTGTAACCCACATTGGATGAAATAATCTCAAATACCCACTTGCAGATTGCAGAAATAGACTGTTTCAAACCTGATGAACCTAGAGAAAGCTTTAACACTGTGAGATGAATACACACATCACAAAGAAATTTCGAAGAATATTTCTGTGTAGTTTTTGTGGGAAGATATATCCTTTTTCAAGAAAGGCCTCAAAGCACTCCAAATGTCCACTTGCAGATTCTTCAAACAGAGTGTTTGCAAATAGCTCAATCAATAGAAAGATGCAGCTCTGTGTATTGAATGCATACATCAGAAAGAAGCTGTGAAGAATGCTTCTGTCTAGCTTTTATGTGAAGATATTTCATAACCCGCATTGGATGAAATAATCTCAAATATCCACTTGCAGTTTCTAGAAAAAGACTCTTTCAAACCTGCTGAACTTAGAGAAAGCTTTAACTCCGTGAGATGAATACGCACATCAGAAAGAAATTTCACAGAATGCTTCTGTGTAGTTTTTGTGGGAAGTTATATCCCTTTTCACCATAGGCCTGAATGCACTCCAAATGTCCACTTGCAGATTCTTCGAGCAGAGTGCCGCCAAACTGCTCAATCAAAAGAAAGTTGCAGCTCTGTGTATTGAACGCATACATCAGAAAGAAGTTGTTCAGTATGCTTCTGTCTAGTTTTAATGTGAAGATATTTCATCACCCGCATTGGATGAAATAATCTCAAATATGCACTTGAAGATTCTAGAAAAATACAGTTTCAAACCTGCTTTACCTAGAAGAAGCTTTAACACTGTGAGATGAATACACGCATCAGAAAGAAATTTCGCAGAATGTTTCTGTGTAGTTTTTGTGGGAAGATATATCCTTTTTCACCATAGGCCTCAAAGCTCTCCAAATGTCCAGTTGGACATTCTTCAAACAGAGTGTTTCCAAACTACTCAATAAATAGGATCAGCTCTGTGTATTGAATGCATACATCAGAAAGAAGTTGCTCAGTATGCTTCTGTCTAGTGTTTATGTGAAGATATTTCATTACCCGCATTGTACGAAATAATCTCAAATATCCACTTGCAGATTCTGGAAAAAGACTGTTTCAAACCTATTGAGCCTAGAGAAAGCTTTAACTCTGTGAGATGAATGCACACATCAGAAAGAAATTTCGCAGAATGCTTCTGAGTGGTATTTGTGGGAAGATATAACGTTTTTCACCACAGGCCTCAAAGCAATCAAAATGTCCAGTTGCAGATTGTTCAAAGAGAATGTTTCCAATCTGTTCATTTAATAGAAAGGTTCAGCTCTGTGTATTGAATGCATACATCAGTAAGAAGTTGTTCAGAATGCTTCTGTCTAGTTTTTATGTGAAGATATTTCATAACAAGCATTGGACGAAATAATCTCAAATATCCACCTGCAGATTCTAGAAAAAGACTTTTTCACACCTGCTGAACCTAGAGAAAGCTTTAGCTCTGTGAGATGAATACACACATCACAAAGAAATTTTGCAGAATGATTTTGTGTAGTTTTTGTCGGAAAATATATCCTTTTTCACCATAAGCCAGAAAGCACTGCATATGTCCACTTGCAGATCCTTCAAACAGAGTGTTTCCAAACTGCTCAATCAAAAGAAAGGTTCAGCTCTGTGTATTGAATGCCTACATCAGAAAGAAGTTGTTCAGAATCCTTCTGTCTAGTTTTAATGTGAAGATATTTCATAACCCGCATTGGACGAAATTATCTCAAATATCCACTTGCAGATTTTAGAAAAAGACTGTTTCAAACCGGCTGAGCCTAGAGAAAGCTTTAACTCTGTGAGATGAATACACACATCACAAAGAAATTTCACAGAATGCTTCTGTGTAGTTTTTTTGCGTAGATATATTCTGTTTAACCATAGGCCTCAAAGCACTCCTAATGTCCACTTGCAAATACTTCAAACAGTGTGTTTCCAAACTGCTCAATCAAAAGAAAGGTTCAGATCAGTGTATTGAATGCACCGATTAGAAAGAAGTTGTTCACAATGCTTCTGTTTCGTTTTTATGTGAAGATATTTCATAACTCGCATGCACGAAATAATCTCAAAATCCACTTGCAGATTCTAGAAACAGACTGTTTCAAACCTGCAGAAGCTAGAGAAAGATTTAACTCTGTCAGATGAATACAGACATCACAAAGGAATTTTTGCAGAATCCTTCCGTGTAGTTTTGGTTGGAAGATATATCCTTTTTCACCATAGGCCTCAAAGCCCTCCAAATGTCCACTTGCAGATTCCTCGAACAGAGTGTTTCCAATCTGCTCAATCAAAACAAAGGTTCAGCTCTGTGTACTGAATGCATACATCAGAAAGAAGTGTTTCAGAATGCTTCTGTGTAGTTTTTAGGCGAAGATATTTCATAACCCGAATTGGACGAAATAATCTGACATATCCACTTGCAGATTCTAGAAAAAGATGGTTTCATGCCTGCGGAACCAAGAGAAAGCTTTAACTCTGCGAGATGAATACACACATCACAAAGAAATTTTGCAGAATAATTCTGTGAAGTTTTTGTGGGAAGATATATCCTTTTTCACCATAGGCATCAAAGCCCTCCAAATGTCCACTTGCAGATTCTACAAACAGAGTGTTTACAAATTGCTCAATCCAAAGGAAGGTTGAGCTCTGTGTATTGAATGCATACATCAGAAAGAAGTTGTTCAGAATGATTCTGTCTAGTTTTTATGTGAAGATAGTTTGTAAACCACATTGGATGAAATAATCTCAAATACCCACTTGCAGATTGCAGAAATAGACTGTTTCAAACCTGATGAACCTAGAGAAAGCTTTAACACTGTGAGATGAATACACACATCACAAAGAAATTTCGAAGAATATTTCTGTGTAGTTTTTGTGGGAAGATATATCCTTTTTCAAGAAAGGCCTCAAAGCTCTCCAAATGTCCACTTGCAGATTCTTCAAACAGAGTGTTTGCAAATAGATCAATCAATAGAAAGATGCAGCTCTGTGTACTGAATGCATACATCAGAAAGTAGCTGTGAAGAATGCTTCTGTCTAGTTTTTATGTGAATATATTTCATAACCCGCATGGGATGAAACAATCTCAAATATCCACTTGCAGATTTTAGAAAAAGACTGTTTCAAACCTGCTGAATGTAGAGAAAGCTTTAACTCTGTCAGATAAATACACACATCACAAAGAAATTTCGCTGAATGCTTCTGTGTAGTTTTTGTGAGTAGATATGTCTTTTTTCACCATAGGCCTCAAATTACTCCCAATGTCCACTTGCGGATTCTGCAAACAGTGTGTTTCCAAACTGCTCAATGAAAAGAAAACTTCAGCTCTGTGTACTGAATGCATACATAAAAAGAAGTTGTTCAGAATGCTTCTGTCTAGTTTTTATGTGAAGATAATTCATAATATGCATTGGACGAAATAATCTCAAATATCCACTTGCAGATTCTAGAAAAAGACACTTTGAAACCTGCTGAACCTAGAGAAAGCAATAAGTCTGTGAGATGAATACACACACAACAAAGAAATTTCGCAGAATGCTTCTGTGTAGTTTTTGCGGGAAGATATATACTTTTTCACCATGGGCCTCAAAGCACTCCAAATGTCCACTTGCAGAATCTTCAAAGACAGTGTTACAAAACTGCTCAATCAAAAGAAGGGTTCAACTCTGTGTGTTGAATGCACCGATCCCAAAGTAGTTGTTCAGAATGCTTCTGTGTAGTTTTTATGTGAGGATATTTCATAACTCGCATTGGATGAAGTAATCTCAAATATCCACTTGCAGATTCTAGAAAAAGACTGCTTCAAACCTACTGAGCCTAGAGAAACCTTTAACTCTGTGAGGTGAACACACACATCAAGAGAAATTTCGTAGAATGCTTCTGTGTAGTATTTGAGGTAAGATATATCCTTCTTCACCCTAGGCATCAAAGCACTCAAATGTCCACTTGCAGATTTTTCAGAGTGTTTCCAAATTGCTCAATCAAAGGACAGGTTCATTTCTGTGTATTGAATGCATACATCAGAAAGAAGTTGTTCAGAATGCTTCTGTCTAGTTTTTATGCGAAGATATTTTGTAACCCTCATTGGATGAAATAATCTCAAATACCCACTTGCAGATTGCAGAAATAGACTGTTTCAAACCTGATGAACCTAGAGAATGCTTTAACACTGTGAGATGAATACACACATCACAAAGAAATTTCGAAGAATATTTCTGTGTAGTTTTTGTGGGAAGATATATCCTTTTTCAAGAAAGGCCTCAAAGCACTCCAAATGTCCACTTGCAGATTCTTCAAACAGAGTGTTTGCAAATAGCTCAATCAATAGAAAGATGCAGCTCTGTGTGTTGAATGCATACATCAGAAAGAAGCTGTGAAGAATGCTTCTATCTAGCTTTTATGTGAAGATATTTCATAACCCGCATTGGATGAAATAATCTCAAATATCCACTTGCAGTTTCTAGAAAAAGACTCTTTCAAACCTGCTGAACTTAGAGAAAGCTTTAACTCCGTGAGATGAATACGCACATCAGAATGAAATTTCACAGAATGCTTCTGTGTAGTTTTTGTGGGAAGTTATATCCCTTTTCACCATAGGCCTGAATGCACTCCAAAAGTCCACTTGCAGATACTTCGAGCAGAGTGCTTCCAAACTGCTCAATCAAAAGAAAGTTGCAGCTCTGTGTATTGAACGCATACATCAGAAAGAAGTTGTTCAGTATGCTTCTGTCTAGTTTTAATGTGAAGATATTTCATCACCCGCATTGGATGAAATAATCTCAAATATGCACTTGAAGATTCTAGAAAAATACAGTTTCAAACCTGCTTTACCTAGAAGAAGCTTTAACACTGTGAGATGAATACACGCATCAGAAAGAAATTTCGCAGAATGTTTCTGTGTAGTTTTTGTGGGAAGATATATCCTTTTTCACCATAGGCCTCAAAGCTCTCCAAATGTCCAGTTGGACATTCTTCAAACAGAGTGTTTCCAAACTACTCAATAAATAGGTTCAGCTCTGTGTATTGAATGCATACATCAGAAAGAAGTTGCTCAGTATGCTTCTGTCTAGTGTTTAAGTGAAGATATTTCATTACCCGCATTGTACGAAATAATCTCAAATATCCACTTGCAGATTCTGGAAAAAGACGGTTTCAAACCTATTGAGCCTAGAGAAAGCTTTAACTCTGTGAGATGAATGCACACATCAGAAAGAAATTTCGCAGAATGCTTCTGAGTGGTATTTGTGGGAAGATATAACGTTTTTCACCACAGGCCTCAAAGCAATCAAAATGTCCAGTTGCAGATTGTTCAAAGAGAATGTTTCCAATCTGTTCATTTAATAGAAAGGTTCAGCTCTGTGTATTGAATGCATACATCAGAAAGAAGTTGTTCAGAATGCTTCTGTCTAGTTTTTATGTGAAGATATTTTGTAACCCACATTGGATGAAATAATCTCAAATACCCACTTGCAGATTGCAGAAATAGACTGTTTCAAACCTGATGAACCTAGAGAAAGCTTTAACACTGTGAGATGAATACACACATCACAAAGAAATTTCGAAGAATATTTCTGTGTAGTTTTTGTGGGAAGATATATCCTTTTTCAAGAAAGGCCTCAAAGCACTCCAAATGTCCACTTGCAGATTCTTCAAACAGAGTGTTTGCAAATAGCTCAATCAATAGAAAGATGCAGCTCTGTGTATTGAATGCATACATCAGAAAGAAGCTGTGAAGAATGCTTCTGTCTAGTTTTTATGTGAATATATTTCATAACCCGCATGGGATGAAACAATCTCAAATATCCACTTGCAGATTTTAGAAAAAGACTGTTTCAAACCTGCTGAATGTAGAGAAAGCTTTAACACTCTCAGATAAATACACACATCACAAAGAAATTTCGCTGAATGCTTCTGTGTAGTTTTTATGAGTAGATATGTCTTTTTTCACCATAGGCCTCAAATTACTCCCAATGTCCACTTGCGGATTCTGCAAACAGTGTGTTTCCAAACTGCTCAATGAAAAGAAAAGTTCAGCTCTGTGTACTGAATGCATACATAAAAAGAAGTTGTTCAGAATGCTTCTGTCTAGTTTTTATGTGAAGATAATTCATAATATGCATTGGACGAAATAATCTCAAATATCCACTTGCAGATTCTAGAAAAAGACACTTTGAAACCTGCTGAACCTAGAGAAAGCAATAAGTCTGTGAGATGAATACACACACAACAAAGAAATTTCGCAGAATGCTTCTGTGTAGTTTTTGCGGGAAGATATATACTTTTTCACCATGGGCCTCAAAGCACTCCAAATGTCCACTTGCAGAATCTTCAAAGACAGTGTTACAAAACTGCTCAATCAAAAGAAGGGTTCAACTCTGTGTGTTGAATGCACCGATCCCAAAGTAGTTGTTCAGAATGCTTCTGTGTAGTTTTTATGTGAGGATATTTCATAACTCGCATTGGATGAAGTAATCTCAAATATCCACTTGCAGATTCTAGAAAAAGACTGCTTCAAACCTACTGAGCCTAGAGAAACCTTTAACTCTGTGAGGTGAACACACACATCAAGAGAAATTTCGTAGAATGCTTCTGTGTAGTATTTGAGGTAAGATATATCCTTCTTCACCCTAGGCATCAAAGCACTCAATTGTCCACTTGCAGATTTTTCAGAGTGTTTCCAAATTGCTCAATCAAAGGACAGGTTCATTTCTGTGTATTGAATGCATACATCAGAAAGAAGTTGTTCAGAATGCTTCTGTCTAGTTTTTATGCGAAGATATTTTGTAACCCTCATTGGATGAAATAATCTCAAATACCCACTTGCAGATTGCAGAAATAGACTGTTTCAAACCTGATGAACCCAGAGAAAGCTTTAACACTGTGAGATGAATACACACATCACAAAGAAATTTCGAAGAATATTTCTGTGTAGTTTTTGTGGGAAGATATATCCTTTTTCAAGAAAGGCCTCAAAGCACTCCAAATGTCCACTTGCAGATTCTTCAAACAGAGTGTTTGCAAATAGCTCAATCAATAGAAAGATGCAGCTCTGTGTATTGAATGCATACATCAGAAAGAAGCTGTGAAGAATGCTTCTATCTAGCTTTTATGTGAAGATATTTCATAACCCGCATTGGATGAAATAATCTCAAATATCCACTTGCAGTTTCTAGAAAAAGACTCTTTCAAACCTGCTGAACTTAGAGAAAGCTTCAACTCCGTGACATGAATACGCACATCAGAAAGAAATTTCACAGAATGCTTCTGTGTAGTTTTTGTGGGAAGTTATATCCCTTTTCACCATAGGCCTGAATGCACTCCAAATGTCCACTTGCAGATTCTTCGAGCAGAGTGCTTCCAAACTGCTCAATCAAAAGAAAGTTGCAGCTCTGTGTATTGAACGCATACATCAGAAAGAAGTTGTTCAGTATGCTTCTGTCTAGTTTTAATGTGAAGATATTTCATCACCCGCATTGGATGAAATAATCTCAAATATGCACTTGAAGATTCTAGAAAAATACAGTTTCAAACCTGCTTTACCTAGAAGAAGCTTTAACACTGTGAGATGAATACACGCATCAGAAAGAAATTTCGCAGAATGTTTCTGTGTAGTTTTTGTGGGAAGATATATCCTTTTTCACCATAGGCCTCAAAGCTCTCCAAATGTCCAGTTGGACATTCTTCAAACAGAGTGTTTCCAAACTACTCAATAAATAGGTTCAGCTCTGTGTATTGAATGCATACATCAGAAAGAAGTTGCTCAGTATGCTTCTGTCTAGTGTTTATGTGAAGATATTTCATAACCCGCATTGTACGAAATAATCTCAAATATCCACTTGCAGATTCTGGAAAAAGACGGTTTCAAACCTATTGAGCCTAGAGAAAGCTTTAACTCTGTGAGATGAATGCACACATCAGAAAGAAATTTCGCAGAATGCTTCTGAGTGGTATTTGTGGGAAGATATAACGTTTTTCACCACAGGCCTCAAAGCAATCAAAATGTCCAGTTGCAGATTGTTCAAAGAGAATGTTTCCAATCTGTTCATTTAATAGAAAGGTTCAGCTCTGTGTATTGAATGCATACATCAGAAAGAAGTTGTTCAGAATGCTTCTGTCTAGTTTTTATGTGAAGATATTTCATAACCAGCATTGGACGAAATAATCTCAAATATCCACCTGCAGATTCTAGAAAAAGACTTTTTCAAACCTGCTGAACCTAGAGAAAGCTTTAGCTCTGTGAGATGAATACACACATCACAAAGAAATTTTGCAGAATGATTTTGTGTAGTTTTTGTCGGAAAATATATCCTTTTTCACCACAAGCCAGAAAGCACTGCATATGTCCACTTGCAGATCCTTCAAACAGAGGGTTTCCAAACTGCTCAATCAAAAGAAAGGTTCAGCTCTGGGTATTGAATGCATACATCAGAAAGAAGTTGTTCAGAATCCTTCTGTCTAGTTTTAATGTGAAGATATTTCATAACCCGCATTGGACGAAATTATCTCAAATATCCACTTGCAGATTTTAGAAAAAGACTGTTTCAAACCGGCTGAGCCTAGAGAAAGCTTTAACTCTGTGAGATGAATACACACATCACAAAGAAATTTCACAGAATGCTTCTGTGTAGTTTTTTTGCGTAGATATATTCTGTTTAACCATAGGCCTCAAAGCACTCATAATGTCCACTTGCAAATACTTGAAACAGCGTGTTTCCAAACTGCTCAATCAAAAGAAAGGTTCAGATCACTGTATTGAATGCACCGATTAGAAGGAAGTTGCTCACAATGCTTCTGTTTCGTTTTTATGTGAAGATATTTCATAACTCGCATGCACGAAATAATCTCAAAATCCACTTGCAGATTCTAGAAACAGACTGTTTGAAACCTGCAGAAGCTAGAGAAAGATTTAACTCTGTCAGATGAATACAGACATCACAAAGGAATTTTTGCAGAATCCTTCCGTGTAGTTTTGGTTGGAAGATATATCCTTTTTCACCATAGGCCTCAAAGCCCTCCAAATGTCCACTTGCAGATTCCTCGAACAGAGTGTTTCCAATCTGCTCAATCAAAACAAAGGTTCAGCTCTGTGTACTGAATGCATACATCAGAAAGAAGTGTTTCAGAATGCTTCTGTGTAGTTTTTAGGCGAAGATATTTCATAACCCGCATTGGACGAAATAATCTGACATATCCACTTGCAGATTCTAGAAAAAGATGGTTTCATGCCTGCGGAACCAAGAGAAAGCTTTAACTCTGCGAGATGAATACACACATCACAAAGAAATTTTGCAGAATAATTCTGTGAACTTTTTGTGGGAAGATATATCCTTTTTCACCATAGGCATCAAAGCCCTCCAAATGTCCACTTGCAGATTCTACAAACAGAGTGTTTACAAATTGCTCAATCCAAAGGAAGGTTGAGCTCTGTGTATTGAATGCATACATCAGAAAGAAGTTGTTCAGAATGCTTCTGTCTAGTTTTTATGTGAAGATATTTTGTAAACCACATTGGATGAAATAATCTCAAATACCCACTTGCAGATTGCAGAAATAGACTGTTTCAAACCTGATGAACCTAGAGAAAGCTTTAACACTGTGAGATGAATACACACATCACAAAGAAATTTCGAAGAATATTTCTGTGTAGTTTTTGTGGGAAGATATATCCTTTTTCAAGAAAGGCCTCAAAGCACTCCAAATGTCCACTTGCAGATTCTTCAAACAGAGTGTTTGCAAATAGATCAATCAATGGAAAGATGCAGCTCTGTGTATTGAATGCATACATCAGAAAGAAGCTGTGAAGAATGCTTCTGTCTAGTTTTTATTTGAATATATTTCATAACCCGCATGGGATGAAACAATCTCAAATATCCACTTGCAGATTTTAGAAAAAGACTCTTTCAAACCTGCTGAATGTAGAGAAAGCTTTAACTCTCTCAGATAAATACACACATCACAAAGAAATTTCGCTGAATGCTTCTGTGTAGTTTTTGTGAGTAGATATGTCTTTTTTCACCATAGGCCTCAAATTACTCCCAATGTCCACTTGCGGATTCTGCAAACAGTGTGTTTCCAAACTGCTCAATGAAAAGAAAACTTCAGCTCTGTGTACTGAATGCATACATAAAAAGAAGTTGTTCAGAATGCTTCTGTCTAGTTTTTATGTGAAGATAATTCATAATATGCATTGGACGAAATAATCTCAAATATCCACTTGCAGATTCTAGAAAAAGACACTTTGAAACCTGCTGAACCTAGAGAAAGCAATAAGTCTGTGAGATGAATACACACACAACAAAGAAATTTCGCAGAATGCTTCTGTGTAGTTTTTGCGGGAAGATATATACTTTTTCACCATGGGCGTCAAAGCACTCCAAATGTCCACTTGCAGAATCTTCAAAGACAGTGTTACAAAACTGCTCAATCAAAAGAAGGTTTCAACTCTGTGTGTTGAATGCACCGATCCCAAAGTAGTTGTTCAGAATGCTTCTGTGTAGTTTTTATGTGAGGATATTTCATAACTCGCATTGGATGAAGTAATCTCAAATATCCACTTGCAGATTCTAGAAAAAGACTGCTTCAAACCTACTGAGCCTAGAGAAACCTTTAACTCTGTGAGGTGAACACACACATCAAGAGAAATTTCGTAGAATGCTTCTGTGTAGTATTTGAGGTAAGATATATCCTTCTTCACCCTAGGCATCACAGCACTCAAATGTCCACTTGCAGATTTTTCAGAGTGTTTCCAAATTGCTCAATCAAAGGACAGGTTCATTTCTGTGTATTGAATGCATACATCAGAAAGAAGTTGTTCAGAATGCTTCTGTCTAGTTTTTATGTGAAGATATTTTGTAACCCACATTGGATGAAATAATCTCAAATACCCACTTGCAGATTGCAGAAATAGACTGTTTCAAACCTGATGAACCTAGAGAAAGCTTTAACACTGTGAGATGAATACACACATCACAAAGAAATTTCGAAGAATATTTCTGTGTAGTTTTTGTGGGAAGATATATCCTTTTTCAAGAAAGGCCTCAAAGCACTCCAAATATCCACTTGCAGATTCTTCAAACAGAGTGTTTGCAAATAGCTCAATCAATAGAAAGATGCAGCTCTGTGTATTGAATGCATACATCAGAAAGAAGCTGTGAAGAATGCTTCTGTCTAGCTTTTATGTGAAGATATTTCATAACCCGCATTGGATGAAATAATCTCAAATATCCACTTGCAGTTTCTAGAAAAAGACTCTTTCAAACCTGCTGAACTTAGAGAAAGCTTTAACTCCGTGAGATGAATACGCACATCAGAAAGAAATTTCACAGAATGCTTCTGTGTAGTTTTTGTGGGAAGTTATATCCCTTTTCACCATAGGCCTGAATGCACTCCAAATGTCCACTTGCAGATTCTTCGAGCAGAGTGCCGCCAAACTGCTCAATCAAAAGAAAGTTGCAGCTCTGTGTATTGAACGCATACATCAGAAAGAAGTTGTTCAGTATGCTTCTGTCTAGTTTTAATGTGAAGATATTTCATCACCCGCATTGGATGAAATAATCTCAAATATGCACTTGAAGATTCTAGAAAAATACAGTTTCAAACCTGCTTTACCTAGAAGAAGCTTTAACACTGTGAGATGAATACACGCATCAGAAAGAAATTTCGCAGAATGTTTCTGTGTAGTTTTTGTGGGAAGATATATCCTTTTTCACCATAGGCCTCAAAGCTCTCCAAATGTCCAGTTGGACATTCTTCAAACAGAGTGTTTCCAAACTACTCAATAAATAGGTTCAGCTCTGTGTATTGAATGCATACATCAGAAAGAAGTTGCTCAGTATGCTTCTGTCTAGTGTTTATGTGAAGATATTTCATTACCCGCATTGTACGAAATAATCTCAAATATCCACTTGCAGATTCTGGAAAAAGACTGTTTCAAACCTATTGAGCCTAGAGAAAGCTTTAACTCTGTGAGATGAATGCACACATCAGAAAGAAATTTCACAGAATGCTTCTGAGTGGTATTTGTGGGAAGATATAACGTTTTTCACCACAGGCCTCAAAGCAATCAAAATGTCCAGTTGCAGATGGTTCAAAGAGAATGTTTCCAATCTGTTCATTTAATAGAAAGGTTCAGCTCTGTGTATTGAATGCATACATCAGAAAGAAGTTGTTCAGAATGCTTCTGTCTAGTTTTTATGTGAAGATATTTCATAACCAGCATTGGACGAAATAATCTCAAATATCCACCTGCAGATTCTAGAAAAAGACTTTTTCAAACCTGCTGAACCTAGAGAAAGCTTTAGCTCTGTGAGATGAATACACACATCACAAAGAAATTTTGCAGAATGATTTTGTGTAGTTTTTGTCGGAAAATATATCCTTTTTCACCACAAGCCAGAAAGCACTGCATATGTCCACTTGCAGATCCTTCAAACAGAGTGTTTCCAAACTGCTCAATCAAAAGAAAGGTTCAGCTCTGGGTATTGAATGCATACATCAGAAAGAAGTTGTTCAGAATCCTTCTGTCTAGTTTTAATGTGAAGATATTTCATAACACGCATTGGACGAAATTACCTGAAATATCCACTTGCAGATTTTAGAAAAAGACTGTTTCAAACCGGCTGAGCCTAGAGAAAGCTTTAAGTCTGTGAGATGAATACACACATCACAAAGAAATTTCACAGAATGCTTCTGTGTAGTTTTTTTGCGTAGATATATTCTGTTTAACCATAGGCCTCAAAGCACTCCTAATGTCCACTTGCAAATACTTGAAACAGCGTGTTTCCAAACTGCTCAATCAAAAGAAAGGTTCAGATCAGTGTATTGAGTGCACCGATTAGAAGGAAGTTGTTCACAATGCTTCTGTTTCGTTTTTATGTGAAGATATTTCATAACTCGCATGCACGAAATAATCTCAAAATCCATTGCAGATTCTAGAAACAGACTGTTTCAAAACTGCAGAAGCTAGAGAAAGATTTAACTCTGTCAGATGAATACAGACATCACAAAGGAATTTTTGCAGAATCCTTCCGTGTAGTTTTGGTTGGAAGATATATCCTTTTTCACCATAGGCCTCAAAGCCCTCCAAATGTCCACTTGCAGATTCCTCGAACAGAGTGTTTCCAATCTGCTCAATCAAAACAAAGGTTCAGCTCTGTGTACTGAATGCATACATGAGAAAGAAGTGTTTCAGAATGCTTCTGTGTAGTTTTTAGGCGAAGATATTTCATAACCCGCATTGGACGAAATAATCTGACATATCCACTTGCAGATTCTAGAAAAAGATGGTTTCATGCCTGCGGAACCAAGAGAAAGCTTTATCTCTGCGAGATGAATACACACATCACAAAGAAATTTTGCAGAATAATTCTGTGAACTTTTTGTGGGAAGATATATCCTTTTTCACCATAGGCATCAAAGCCCTCCAAATGTCCACTTGCAGATTCTACAAACAGAGTGTTTACAAATTGCTCAATCCAAAGGAAGGTTGAGCTCTGTGTATTGAATGCATACATCAGAAAGAAGTTGTTCAGAATGCTTCTGTCTAGTTTTTATGTGAAGATATTTTGTAACCCACATTGGATGAAATAATCTCGAATACCCACTTGCAGATTGCAGAAATAGACTGTTTCAAACCTGATGAACCTAGAGAAAGCTTTAACACTGTGAGATGAATACACACATCACAAAGAAATTTCGAAGAATATTTCTGTGTAGTTTTTGTGGGAAGATATATCCTTTTTCAAGAAAGGCCTCAAAGCACTCCAAATGTCCACTTGCAGATTCTTCAAACAGAGTGTTTGCAAATAGATCAATCAATAGAAAGATGCAGCTCTCTGTATTGAATGCATACATCAGAAAGAAGCTGTGAAGAATGCTTCTGTCTAGTTTTTATGTGAATATATTTCATAACCCGCATGGGATGAAACAATCTCAAATATCCACTTGCAGATTTTAGAAAAAGACTCTTTCAAACCTGCTGAATGTAGAGAAAGCTTTAACTCTCTCAGATAAATACACACATCACAAAAAATTTCGCTGAATGCTTCTGTGTAGTTTTTGTGAGTAGATATGTCTTTTTTCACCATAGGCCTCAAATTACTCCCAATGTCCACTTGCGGATTCTGCAAACAGTGTGTTTCCAAACTGCTCAATGAAAAGAAAACTTCAGCTCTGTGTACTGAATGCATACATAAAAAGAAGTTGTTCAGAATGCTTCTGTCTAGTTTTTATGTGAAGATAATTCATAATATGCATTGGACGAAATAATCTCAAATATCCACTTGCAGATTCTAGAAAAAGACACTTTGAAACCTGCTGAACCTAGAGAAAGCAATAAGTCTGTGAGATGAATACACACACAACAAAGAATTTTCGCAGAATGCTTCTGTGTAGTTTTTGCGGGAAGATATATACTTTTTCACCATGGGCCTCAAAGCACTCCAAATGTCCACTTGCAGAATCTTCAAAGACAGTGTTACAAAACTGCTCAATCAAAAGAAGGGTTCAACTCTGTGTGTTGAATGCACCGATCCCAAAGTAGTTGTTCAGAATGCTTCTGTGTAGTTTTTATGTGAGGATATTTCATAACTCGCATTGGATGAAGTAATCTCAAATATCCACTTGCAGATTCTAGAAAAAGACTGCTTCAAACCTACTGAGCCTAGAGAAACCTTTAACTCTGTGAGGTGAACACACACATCAAGAGAAATTTCGTAGAATGCTTCTGTGTAGTATTTGAGGTAAGATATATCCTTCTTCACCCTAGGCATCAAAGCACTCAAATGTCCACTTGCAGATTTTTCAGAGTGTTTCCAAATTGCTCAATCAAAGGACAGGTTCATTTCTGTGTATTGAATGCATACATCAGAAAGAAGTTGTTCAGAATGCTTCTCTCTAGTTTTTATGTGAAGATATTTTGTAACCCACATTGGATGACATAATCTCAAATACCCACTTGCAGATTGCAGAAATAGACTGTTTCAAACCTGATGAACCTAGAGAAAGCTTTAACACTGTGAGATGAATACACACATGACAAAGAAATTTCGAAGAATATTTCTGTGTAGTTTTTGTGGGAAGATATATCCTTTTTCAAGAAAGGCCTCAAAGCACTCCAAATGTCCACTTGCAGATTCTTCAAACAGAGTGTTTGCAAATAGCTCAATCAATAGAAAGATGCAGCTCTGTGTATTGAATGCATACATCAGAAAGAAGCTGTGAAGAATGCTTCTGTCTAGCTTTTATGTGAAGATATTTCATAACCCGCATTGGATGAAATAATCTCAAATATCCACTTGCAGTTTCTAGAAAAAGACTCTTTCAAACCTGCTGAACTTAGAGAAAGCTTTAACTCCGTGAGATGAATACGCACATCAGAAAGAAATTTCACAGAATGCTTCTGTGTAGTTTTTGTGGGAAGTTATATCCCTTTTCACCATAGGCCTGAATGCACTCCAAATGTCCACTTGCAGATTCTTCGAGCAGAGTGCTTCCAAACTGCTCAATCAAAAGAAAGTTGCAGCTCTGTGTATTGAACGCATACATCAGAAAGAAGTTGTTCAGTATGCTTCTGTCTAGTTTTAATGTGAAGATATTTCATCACCCGCATTGGATGAAATAATCTCAAATATGCACTTGAAGATTCTAGAAAAATACAGTTTCAAACCTGCTTTACCTAGAAGAAGCTTTAACACTGTGAGATGAATACACGCATCAGAAAGAAATTTCGCAGAATGTTTCTGTGTAGTTTTTGTGGGAAGATATATCCTTTTTCACCATAGGCCTCAAAGCTCCCCAAATGTCCAGTTGGACATTCTTCAAACAGAGTGTTTCCAAACTACTCAATAAATAGGTTCAGCTCTGTGTATTGAATGCATACATCAGAAAGAAGTTGCTCAGTATGCTTCTGTCTAGTGTTTATGTGAAGATATTTCATTACCCGCATTGTACGAAATAATCTCAAATATCCACTTGCAGATTCTGGAAAAAGACTGTTTCAAACCTATTGAGCCTAGAGAAAGCTTTAACTCTGTGAGATGAATGCACACATCAGAAAGAAATTTCGCAGAATGCTTCTGAGTGGTATTTGTGGGAAGATATAACGTTTTTCACCACAGGCCTCAAAGCAATCAAAATGTCCAGTTGCAGATTGTTCAAAGAGAATGTTTCCAATCTGTTCATTTAATAGAAAGGTTCAGCTCTGTGTATTGAATGCATACATCAGAAAGAAGTTGTTCAGAATGCTTCTGTCTAGTTTTTATGTGAAGATATTTCATAACCAGCATTGGACGAAATAATCTCAAATATCCACCTGCAGATTCTAGAAAAAGACTTTTTCAAACCTGCTGAACCTAGAGAAAGCTTTAGCTCTGTGAGATGAATACACACATCACAAAGAAATTTTGCAGAATGATTTTGTGTAGTTTTTGTCGGAAAATATATCCTTTTTCACCACAAGCCAGAAAGCACTGCATATGTCCACTTGCAGATCCTTCAAACAGAGTGTTTCCAAACTGCTCAATCAAAAGAAAGGTTCAGCTCTGGGTATTGAATGCATACATCAGAAAGAAGTTGTTCAGAATCCTTCTGTCTAGTTTTAATGTGAAGATATTTCATAACACGCATTGGACGAAATTACCTGAAATATCCACTTGCAGATTTTAGAAAAAGACTGTTTCAAACCGGCTGAGCCTAGAGAAAGCTTTAACTCTGTGAGATGAATACACACATCACAAAGAAATTTCACAGAATGCTTCTGTGTAGTTTTTTTGCGTAGATATATTCTGTTTAACCATAGGCCTCAAAGCACTCCTAATGTCCACTTGCAAATAATTGAAACAGCGTGTTTCCAAACTGCTCAATCAAAAGAAAGGTTCAGATCAGTGTATTGAATGCACCGATTAGAAGGAAGTTGTTCACAATGCTTCTGTTTCGTTTTTATGTGAAGATATTTCATAACTCGCATGCACGAAATAATCTCAAAATCCATTGCAGATTCTAGAAACAGACTGTTTCAAACCTGCAGAAGCTAGAGAAAGATTTAACTCTGTCAGATGAATACAGACATCACAAAGGAATTTTTGCAGAATCCTTCCGTGTAGTTTTGGTTGGAAGATATATCCTTTTTCACCATAGGCTTCAAAGCCCTCCAAATGTCCACTTGCAGATGCCTCGAACAGAGTGTTTCCAATCTGCTCAATCAAAACAAAGGTTCAGCTCTGTGTACTGAATGCATACATGAGAAAGAAGTGTTTCAGAATGCTTCTGTGTAGTTTTTAGGCGAAGATATTTCATAACCCGCATTGGACGAAATAATCTGACATATCCACTTGCAGATTCTAGAAAAAGATGGTTTCATGCCTGCGGAACCAAGAGAAAGCTTTATCTCTGCGAGATGAATACACACATCACAAAGAAATTTTGCAGAATAATTCTGTGAACTTTTTGTGGGAAGATATATCCTTTTTCACCATAGGCATCAAAGCCCTCCAAATGTCCACTTGCAGATTCTACAAACAGAGTGTTTACAAATTGCTCAATCCAAAGGAAGGTTGAGCTCTGTGTATTGAATGCATACATCAGAAAGAAGTTGTTCAGAATGCTTCTGTCTAGTTTTTATGTGAAGATATTTTGTAACCCACATTGGATGAAATAATCTCGAATACCCACTTGCAGATTGCAGAAATAGACTGTTTCAAACCTGATGAACCTAGAGAAAGCTTTAACACTGTGAGATGAATACACACATCACAAAGAAATTTCGAAGAATATTTCTGTGTAGTTTTTGTGGGAAGATATATCCTTTTTCAAGAAAGGCCTCAAAGCACTCCAAATGTCCACTTGCAGATTCTTCAAACAGAGTGTTTGCAAATAGATCAATCAATAGAAAGATGCAGCTCTGTGTATTGAATGCATACATCAGAAAGAAGCTGTGAAGAATGCTTCTGTCTAGTTTTTATGTGAATATATTTCATAACCCGCATGGGATGAAACAATCTCAAATATCCACTTGCAGATTTTAGAAAAAGACTGTTTCAAACCTGCTGAATGTAGAGAAAGCTTTAACTCTCTCAGATAAATACACACATCACAAAAAATTTCGCTGAATGCTTCTGTGTAGTTTTTGTGAGTAGATATGTCTTTTTTCACCATAGGCCTCAAATTACTCCCAATGTCCACTTGCGGATTCTGCAAACAGTGTGTTTCCAAACTGCTCAATGAAAAGAAAACTTCAGCTCTGTGTACTGAATGCATACATAAAAAGAAGTTGTTCAGAATGCTTCTGTCTAGTTTTTATGTGAAGATAATTCATAATATGCATTGGACGAAATAATCTCAAATATCCACTTGCAGATTCTAGAAAAAGACACTTTGAAACCTGCTGAACCTAGAGAAAGCAATAAGTCTGTGAGATGAATACACACACAACAAAGAATTTTCGCAGAATGCTTCTGTGTAGTTTTTGCGGGAAGATATATACTTTTTCACCATGGGCCTCAAAGCACTCCAAATGTCCACTTGCAGAATCTTCAAAGACAGTGTTACAAAACTGCTCAATCAAAAGAAGGGTTCAACTCTGTGTGTTGAATGCACCGATCCCAAAGTAGTTGTTCAGAATGCTTCTGTGTAGTTTTTATGTGAGGATATTTCATAACTCGCATTGGATGAAGTAATCTCAAATATCCACTTGCAGATTCTAGAAAAAGACTGCTTCAAACCTACTGAGCCTAGAGAAACTTTAACTCTGTGAGGTGAACACACACATCAAGAGAAATTTCGTAGAATGCTTCTGTGTAGTATTTGAGGTAAGATATATCCTTCTTCACCCTAGGCATCAAAGCACTCAAATGTCCACTTGCAGATTTTTCAGAGTGTTTCCAAATTGCTCAATCAAAGGACAGGTTCATTTCTGTGTATTGAATGCATACATCAGAAAGAAGTTGTTCAGAATGCTTCTCTCTAGTTTTTATGTGAAGATATTTTGTAACCCACATTGGATGACATAATCTCAAATACCCACTTGCAGATTGCAGAAATAGACTGTTTCAAACCTGATGAACCTAGAGAAAGCTTTAACACTGTGAGATGAATACACACATGACAAAGAAATTTCGAAGAATATTTCTGTGTAGTTTTTGTGGGAAGATATATCCTTTTTCAAGAAAGGCCTCAAAGCACTCCAAATGTCCACTTGCAGATTCTTCAAACAGAGTGTTTGCAAATAGCTCAATCAATAGAAAGATGCAGCTCTGTGTATTGAATGCATACATCAGAAAGAAGCTGTGAAGAATGCTTCTGTCTAGCTTTTATGTGAAGATATTTCATAACCCGCATTGGATGAAATAATCTCAAATATCCACTTGCAGTTTCTAGAAAAAGACTCTTTCAAACCTGCTGAACTTAGAGAAAGCTTTAACTCCGTGAGATGAATACGCACATCAGAAAGAAATTTCACAGAATGCTTCTGTGTAGTTTTTGTGGGAAGTTATATCCCTTTTCACCATAGGCCTGAATGCACTCCAAATGTCCACTTGCAGATTCTTCGAGCAGAGTGCTTCCAAACTGCTCAATCAAAAGAAAGTTGCAGCTCTGTGTATTGAACGCATACATCAGAAAGAAGTTGTTCAGTATGCTTCTGTCTAGTTTTAATGTGAAGATATTTCATCACCCGCATTGGATGAAATAATCTCAAATATGCACTTGAAGATTCTAGAAAAATACAGTTTCAAACCTGCTTTACCTAGAAGAAGCTTTAACACTGTGAGATGAATACACGCATCAGAAAGAAATTTCGCAGAATGTTTCTGTGTAGTTTTTGTGGGAAGATATATCCTTTTTCACCATAGGCCTCAAAGCTCTCCAAATGTCCAGTTGGACATTCTTCAAACAGAGTGTTTCCAAACTACTCAATAAAGAGGTTCAGCTCTGTGTATTGAATGCATACATCAGAAAGAAGTTGCTCAGTATGCTTCTGTCTAGTGTTTATGTGAAGATATTTCATTACCCGCATTGTACGAAATAATCTCAAATATCCACTTGCAGATTCTGGAAAAAGACTGTTTCAAACCTATTGAGCCTAGAGAAAGCTTTAACTCTGTGAGATGAATGCACACATCAGAAAGAAATTTCGCAGAATGCTTCTGAGTGGTATTTGTGGGAAGATATAACGTTTTTCACCACAGGCCTCAAAGCAATCAAAATGTCCAGTTGCAGATTGTTCAAAGAGAATGTTTCCAATCTGTTCATTTAATAGAAAGGTTCAGCTCTGTGTATTGAATGCATACATCAGAAAGAAGTTGTTCAGAATGCTTCTGTCTAGTTTTTATGTGAAGATATTTCATAACCAGCATTGGACGAAATAATCTCAAATATCCACCTGCAGATTCTAGAAAAAGACTTTTTCAAACCTGCTGAACCTAGAGAAAGCTTTAGCTCTGTGAGATGAATACACACATCACAAAGAAATTTTGCAGAATGATTTTGTGTAGTTTTTGTCGGAAAATATATCCTTTTTCACCACAAGCCAGAAAGCACTGCATATGTCCACTTGCAGATCCTTCAAACAGAGTGTTTCCAAACTGCTCAATCAAAAGAAAGGTTCAGCTCTGGGTATTGAATGCATACATCAGAAAGAAGTTGTTCAGAATCCTTCTGTCTAGTTTTAATGTGAAGATATTTCATAACACGCATTGGACGAAATTACCTGAAATATCCACTTGCAGATTTTAGAAAAAGACTGTTTCAAACCGGCTGAGCCTAGAGAAAGCTTTAACTCTGTGAGATGAATACACACATCACAAAGAAATTTCACAGAATGCTTCTGTGTAGTTTTTTTGCGTAGATATATTCTGTTTAACCATAGGCCTCAAAGCACTCCTAATGTCCACTTGCAAATACTTGAAACAGCGTGTTTCCAAACTGCTCAATCAAAAGAAAGGTTCAGATCAGTGTATTGAATGCACCGATTAGAAGGAAGTTGTTCACAATGCTTCTGTTTCGTTTTTATGTGAAGATATTTCATAACTCGCATGCACGAAATAATCTCAAAATCCATTGCAGATTCTAGAAACAGACTGTTTCAAACCTGCAGAAGCTAGAGAAAGATTTAACTCTGTCAGATGAATACAGACATCACAAAAAATTTTTGCAGAATCCTTCCGTGTAGTTTTGGTTGGAAGATATATCCTTTTTCACCATAGGCCTCAAAGCCCTCCAAATGTCCACTTGCAGATTCCTCGAACAGAGTGTTTCCAATCTGCTCAATCAAAACAAAGGTTCAGCTCTGTGTACTGAATGCATACATGAGAAAGAAGTGTTTCAGAATGCTTCTGTGTAGTTTTTAGGCGAAGATATTTCATAACCCGCATTGGACGAAATAATCTGACATATCCACTTGCAGATTCTAGAAAAAGATGGTTTCATGCCTGCGGAACCAAGAGAAAGCTTTATCTCTGCGAGATGAATACACACATCACAAAGAAATTTTGCAGAATAATTCTGTGAACTTTTTGTGGGAAGATATATCCTTTTTCACCATAGGCATCAAAGCCCTCCAAATGTCCACTTGCAGATTCTACAAACAGAGTGTTTACAAATTGCTCAATCCAAAGGAAGGTTGAGCTCTGTGTATTGAATGCATACATCAGAAAGAAGTTGTTCAGAATGCTTCTGTCTAGTTTTTATGTGAAGATATTTTGTAACCCACATTGGATGAAATAATCTCGAATACCCACTTGCAGATTGCAGAAATAGACTGTTTCAAACCTGATGAACCTAGAGAAAGCTTTAACACTGTGAGATGAATACACACATCACAAAGAAATTTCGAAGAATATTTCTGTGTAGTTTTTGTGGGAAGATATATCCTTTTTCAAGAAAGGCCTCAAAGCACTCCAAATGTCCACTTGCAGATTCTTCAAACAGAGTGTTTGCAAATAGATCAATCAATAGAAAGATGCAGCTCTGTGTATTGAATGCATACATCAGAAAGAAGCTGTGAAGAATGCTTCTGTCTAGTTTTTATGTGAATATATTTCATAACCCGCATGGGATGAAACAATCTCAAATATCCACTTGCAGATTTTAGAAAAAGACTCTTTCAAACCTGCTGAATGTAGAGAAAGCTTTAACTCTCTCAGATAAATACACACATCACAAAAAATTTCGCTGAATGCTTCTGTGTAGTTTTTGTGAGTAGATATGTCTTTTTTCACCATAGGCCTCAAATTACTCCCAATGTCCACTTGCGGATTCTGCAAACAGTGTGTTTCCAAACTGCTCAATGAAAAGAAAACTTCAGCTCTGTGTACTGAATGCATACATAAAAAGAAGTTGTTCAGAATGCTTCTGTCTAGTTTTTATGTGAAGATAATTCATAATATGCATTGGACGAAATAATCTCAAATATCCACTTGCAGATTCTAGAAAAAGACACTTTGAAACCTGCTGAACCTAGAGAAAGCAATAAGTCTGTGAGATGAATACACACACAACAAAGAATTTTCGCAGAATGCTTCTGTGTAGTTTTTGCGGGAAGATATATACTTTTTCACCATGGGCCTCAAAGCACTCCAAATGTCCACTTGCAGAATCTTCAAAGACAGTGTTACAAAACTGCTCAATCAAAAGAAGGGTTCAACTCTGTGTGTTGAATGCACCGATCCCAAAGTAGTTGTTCAGAATGCTTCTGTGTAGTTTTTATGTGAGGATATTTCATAACTCGCATTGGATGAAGTAATCTCAAATATCCACTTGCAGATTCTAGAAAAAGACTGCTTCAAACCTACTGAGCCTAGAGAAACCTTTAACTCTGTGAGGTGAACACACACATCAAGAGAAATTTCGTAGAATGCTTCTGTGTAGTATTTGAGGTAAGATATATCCTTCTTCACCCTAGGCATCAAAGCACTCAAATGTCCACTTGCAGATTTTTCAGAGTGTTTCCAAATTGCTCAATCAAAGGACAGGTTCATTTCTGTGTATTGAATGCATACATCAGAAAGAAGTTGTTCAGAATGCTTCTCTCTAGTTTTTATGTGAAGATATTTTGTAACCCACATTGGATGACATAATCTCAAATACCCACTTGCAGATTGCAGAAATAGACTGTTTCAAACCTGATGAACCTAGAGAAAGCTTTAACACTGTGAGATGAATACACACATGACAAAGAAATTTCGAAGAATATTTCTGTGTAGTTTTTGTGGGAAGATATATCCTTTTTCAAGAAAGGCCTCAAAGCACTCCAAATGTCCACTTGCAGATTCTTCAAACAGAGTGTTTGCAAATAGCTCAATCAATAGAAAGATGCAGCTCTGTGTATTGAATGCATACATCAGAAAGAAGCTGTGAAGAATGCTTCTGTCTAGCTTTTATGTGAAGATATTTCATAACCCGCATTGGATGAAATAATCTCAAATATCCACTTGCAGTTTCTAGAAAAAGACTCTTTCAAACCTGCTGAACTTAGAGAAAGCTTTAACTCCGTGAGATGAATACGCACATCAGAAAGAAATTTCACAGAATGCTTCTGTGTAGTTTTTGTGGGAAGTTATATCCCTTTTCACCATAGGCCTGAATGCACTCCAAATGTCCACTTGCAGATTCTTCGAGCAGAGTGCTTCCAAACTGCTCAATCAAAAGAAAGTTGCAGCTCTGTGTATTGAACGCATACATCAGAAAGAAGTTGTTCAGTATGCTTCTGTCTAGTTTTAATGTGAAGATATTTCATCACCCGCATTGGATGAAATAATCTCAAATATGCACTTGAAGATTCTAGAAAAATACAGTTTCAAACCTGCTTTACCTAGAAGAAGCTTTAACACTGTGAGATGAATACACGCATCAGAAAGAAATTTCGCAGAATGTTTCTGTGTAGTTTTTGTGGGAAGATATATCCTTTTTCACCATAGGCCTCAAAGCTCCCCAAATGTCCAGTTGGACATTCTTCAAACAGAGTGTTTCCAAACTACTCAATAAATAGGTTCAGCTCTGTGTATTGAATGCATACATCAGAAAGAAGTTGCTCAGTATGCTTCTGTCTAGTGTTTATGTGAAGATATTTCATTACCCGCATTGTACGAAATAATCTCAAATATCCACTTGCAGATTCTGGAAAAAGACTGTTTCAAACCTATTGAGCCTAGAGAAAGCTTTAACTCTGTGAGATGAATGCACACATCAGAAAGAAATTTCGCAGAATGCTTCTGAGTGGTATTTGTGGGAAGATATAACGTTTTTCACCACAGGCCTCAAAGCAATCAAAATGTCCAGTTGCAGATTGTTCAAAGAGAATGTTTCCAATCTGTTCATTTAATAGAAAGGTTCAGCTCTGTGTATTGAATGCATACATCAGAAAGAAGTTGTTCAGAATGCTTCTGTCTAGTTTTTATGTGAAGATATTTCATAACCAGCATTGGACGAAATAATCTCAAATATCCACCTGCAGATTCTAGAAAAAGACTTTTTCAAACCTGCTGAACCTAGAGAAAGCTTTAGCTCTGTGAGATGAATACACACATCACAAAGAAATTTTGCAGAATGATTTTGTGTAGTTTTTGTCGGAAAATATATCCTTTTTCACCACAAGCCAGAAAGCACTGCATATGTCCACTTGCAGATCCTTCAAACAGAGTGTTTCCAAACTGCTCAATCAAAAGAAAGGTTCAGCTCTGGGTATTGAATGCATACATCAGAAAGAAGTTGTTCAGAATCCTTCTGTCTAGTTTTAATGTGAAGATATTTCATAACACGCATTGGACGAAATTACCTGAAATATCCACTTGCAGATTTTAGAAAAAGACTGTTTCAAACCGGCTGAGCCTAGAGAAAGCTTTAACTCTGTGAGATGAATACACACATCACAAAGAAATTTCACAGAATGCTTCTGTGTAGTTTTTTTGCGTAGATATATTCTGTTTAACCATAGGCCTCAAAGCACTCCTAATGTCCACTTGCAAATAATTGAAACAGCGTGTTTCCAAACTGCTCAATCAAAAGAAAGGTTCAGATCAGTGTATTGAATGCACCGATTAGAAGGAAGTTGTTCACAATGCTTCTGTTTCGTTTTTATGTGAAGATATTTCATAACTCGCATGCACGAAATAATCTCAAAATCCATTGCAGATTCTAGAAACAGACTGTTTCAAACCTGCAGAAGCTAGAGAAAGATTTAACTCTGTCAGATGAATACAGACATCACAAAGGAATTTTTGCAGAATCCTTCCGTGTAGTTTTGGTTGGAAGATATATCCTTTTTCACCATAGGCTTCAAAGCCCTCCAAATGTCCACTTGCAGATGCCTCGAACAGAGTGTTTCCAATCTGCTCAATCAAAACAAAGGTTCAGCTCTGTGTACTGAATGCATACATGAGAAAGAAGTGTTTCAGAATGCTTCTGTGTAGTTTTTAGGCGAAGATATTTCATAACCCGCATTGGACGAAATAATCTGACATATCCACTTGCAGATTCTAGAAAAAGATGGTTTCATGCCTGCGGAACCAAGAGAAAGCTTTATCTCTGCGAGATGAATACACACATCACAAAGAAATTTTGCAGAATAATTCTGTGAAATTTTTGTGGGAAGATATATCCTTTTTCACCATAGGCATCAAAGCCCTCCAAATGTCCACTTGCAGATTCTACAAACAGAGTGTTTACAAATTGCTCAATCCAAAGGAAGGTTGAGCTCTGTGTATTGAATGCATACATCAGAAAGAAGTTGTTCAGAATGCTTCTGTCTAGTTTTTATGTGAAGATATTTTGTAACCCACATTGGATGAAATAATCTCGAATACCCACTTGCAGATTGCAGAAATAGACTGTTTCAAACCTGATGAACCTAGAGAAAGCTTTAACACTGTGAGATGAATACACACATCACAAAGAAATTTCGAAGAATATTTCTGTGTAGTTTTTGTGGGAAGATATATCCTTTTTCAAGAAAGGCCTCAAAGCACTCCAAATGTCCACTTGCAGATTCTTCAAACAGAGTGTTTGCAAATAGATCAATCAATAGAAAGATGCAGCTCTGTGTATTGAATGCATACATCAGAAAGAAGCTGTGAAGAATGCTTCTGTCTAGTTTTTATGTGAATATATTTCATAACCCGCATGGGATGAAACAATCTCAAATATCCACTTGCAGATTTTAGAAAAAGACTGTTTCAAACCTGCTGAATGTAGAGAAAGCTTTAACTCTCTCAGATAAATACACACATCACAAAAAATTTCGCTGAATGCTTCTGTGTAGTTTTTGTGAGTAGATATGTCTTTTTTCACCATAGGCCTCAAATTACTCCCAATGTCCACTTGCGGATTCTGCAAACAGTGTGTTTCCAAACTGCTCAATGAAAAGAAAACTTCAGCTCTGTGTACTGAATGCATACATAAAAAGAAGTTGTTCAGAATGCTTCTGTCTAGTTTTTATGTGAAGATAATTCATAATATGCATTGGACGAAATAATCTCAAATATCCACTTGCAGATTCTAGAAAAAGACACTTTGAAACCTGCTGAACCTAGAGAAAGCAATAAGTCTGTGAGATGAATACACACACAACAAAGAATTTTCGCAGAATGCTTCTGTGTAGTTTTTGCGGGAAGATATATACTTTTTCACCATGGGCCTCAAAGCACTCCAAATGTCCACTTGCAGAATCTTCAAAGACAGTGTTACAAAACTGCTCAATCAAAAGAAGGGTTCAACTCTGTGTGTTGAATGCACCGATCCCAAAGTAGTTGTTCAGAATGCTTCTGTGTAGTTTTTATGTGAGGATATTTCATAACTCGCATTGGATGAAGTAATCTCAAATATCCACTTGCAGATTCTAGAAAAAGACTGCTTCAAACCTACTGAGCCTAGAGAAACTTTAACTCTGTGAGGTGAACACACACATCAAGAGAAATTTCGTAGAATGCTTCTGTGTAGTATTTGAGGTAAGATATATCCTTCTTCACCCTAGGCATCAAAGCACTCAAATGTCCACTTGCAGATTTTTCAGAGTGTTTCCAAATTGCTCAATCAAAGGACAGGTTCATTTCTGTGTATTGAATGCATACATCAGAAAGAAGTTGTTCAGAATGCTTCTCTCTAGTTTTTATGTGAAGATATTTTGTAACCCACATTGGATGACATAATCTCAAATACCCACTTGCAGATTGCAGAAATAGACTGTTTCAAACCTGATGAACCTAGAGAAAGCTTTAACACTGTGAGATGAATACACACATGACAAAGAAATTTCGAAGAATATTTCTGTGTAGTTTTTGTGGGAAGATATATCCTTTTTCAAGAAAGGCCTCAAAGCACTCCAAATGTCCACTTGCAGATTCTTCAAACAGAGTGTTTGCAAATAGCTCAATCAATAGAAAGATGCAGCTCTGTGTATTGAATGCATACATCAGAAAGAAGCTGTGAAGAATGCTTCTGTCTAGCTTTTATGTGAAGATATTTCATAACCCGCATTGGATGAAATAATCTCAAATATCCACTTGCAGTTTCTAGAAAAAGACTCTTTCAAACCTGCTGAACTTAGAGAAAGCTTTAACTCCGTGAGATGAATACGCACATCAGAAAGAAATTTCACAGAATGCTTCTGTGTAGTTTTTGTGGGAAGTTATATCCCTTTTCACCATAGGCCTGAATGCACTCCAAATGTCCACTTGCAGATTCTTCGAGCAGAGTGCTTCCAAACTGCTCAATCAAAAGAAAGTTGCAGCTCTGTGTATTGAACGCATACATCAGAAAGAAGTTGTTCAGTATGCTTCTGTCTAGTTTTAATGTGAAGATATTTCATCACCCGCATTGGATGAAATAATCTCAAATATGCACTTGAAGATTCTAGAAAAATACAGTTTCAAACCTGCTTTACCTAGAAGAAGCTTTAACACTGTGAGATGAATACACGCATCAGAAAGAAATTTCGCAGAATGTTTCTGTGTAGTTTTTGTGGGAAGATATATCCTTTTTCACCATAGGCCTCAAAGCTCTCCAAATGTCCAGTTGGACATTCTTCAAACAGAGTGTTTCCAAACTACTCAATAAAGAGGTTCAGCTCTGTGTATTGAATGCATACATCAGAAAGAAGTTGCTCAGTATGCTTCTGTCTAGTGTTTATGTGAAGATATTTCATTACCCGCATTGTACGAAATAATCTCAAATATCCACTTGCAGATTCTGGAAAAAGACTGTTTCAAACCTATTGAGCCTAGAGAAAGCTTTAACTCTGTGAGATGAATGCACACATCAGAAAGAAATTTCGCAGAATGCTTCTGAGTGGTATTTGTGGGAAGATATAACGTTTTTCACCACAGGCCTCAAAGCAATCAAAATGTCCAGTTGCAGATTGTTCAAAGAGAATGTTTCCAATCTGTTCATTTAATAGAAAGGTTCAGCTCTGTGTATTGAATGCATACATCAGAAAGAAGTTGTTCAGAATGCTTCTGTCTAGTTTTTATGTGAAGATATTTCATAACCAGCATTGGACGAAATAATCTCAAATATCCACCTGCAGATTCTAGAAAAAGACTTTTTCAAACCTGCTGAACCTAGAGAAAGCTTTAGCTCTGTGAGATGAATACACACATCACAAAGAAATTTTGCAGAATGATTTTGTGTAGTTTTTGTCGGAAAATATATCCTTTTTCACCACAAGCCAGAAAGCACTGCATATGTCCACTTGCAGATCCTTCAAACAGAGTGTTTCCAAACTGCTCAATCAAAAGAAAGGTTCAGCTCTGGGTATTGAATGCATACATCAGAAAGAAGTTGTTCAGAATCCTTCTGTCTAGTTTTAATGTGAAGATATTTCATAACACGCATTGGACGAAATTACCTGAAATATCCACTTGCAGATTTTAGAAAAAGACTGTTTCAAACCGGCTGAGCCTAGAGAAAGCTTTAACTCTGTGAGATGAATACACACATCACAAAGAAATTTCACAGAATGCTTCTGTGTAGTTTTTTTGCGTAGATATATTCTGTTTAACCATAGGCCTCAAAGCACTCCTAATGTCCACTTGCAAATACTTGAAACAGCGTGTTTCCAAACTGCTCAATCAAAAGAAAGGTTCAGATCAGTGTATTGAATGCACCGATTAGAAGGAAGTTGTTCACAATGCTTCTGTTTCGTTTTTATGTGAAGATATTTCATAACTCGCATGCACGAAATAATCTCAAAATCCATTGCAGATTCTAGAAACAGACTGTTTCAAACCTGCAGAAGCTAGAGAAAGATTTAACTCTGTCAGATGAATACAGACATCACAAAAAATTTTTGCAGAATCCTTCCGTGTAGTTTTGGTTGGAAGATATATCCTTTTTCACCATAGGCCTCAAAGCCCTCCAAATGTCCACTTGCAGATTCCTCGAACAGAGTGTTTCCAATCTGCTCAATCAAAACAAAGGTTCAGCTCTGTGTACTGAATGCATACATGAGAAAGAAGTGTTTCAGAATGCTTCTGTGTAGTTTTTAGGCGAAGATATTTCATAACCCGCATTGGACGAAATAATCTGACATATCCACTTGCAGATTCTAGAAAAAGATGGTTTCATGCCTGCGGAACCAAGAGAAAGCTTTATCTCTGCGAGATGAATACACACATCACAAAGAAATTTTGCAGAATAATTCTGTGAACTTTTTGTGGGAAGATATATCCTTTTTCACCATAGGCATCAAAGCCCTCCAAATGTCCACTTGCAGATTCTACAAACAGAGTGTTTACAAATTGCTCAATCCAAAGGAAGGTTGAGCTCTGTGTATTGAATGCATACATCAGAAAGAAGTTGTTCAGAATGCTTCTGTCTAGTTTTTATGTGAAGATATTTTGTAACCCACATTGGATGAAATAATCTCGAATACCCACTTGCAGATTGCAGAAATAGACTGTTTCAAACCTGATGAACCTAGAGAAAGCTTTAACACTGTGAGATGAATACACACATCACAAAGAAATTTCGAAGAATATTTCTGTGTAGTTTTTGTGGGAAGATATATCCTTTTTCAAGAAAGGCCTCAAAGCACTCCAAATGTCCACTTGCAGATTCTTCAAACAGAGTGTTTGCAAATAGATCAATCAATAGAATGATGCAGCTCTGTGTATTGAATGCATACATCAGAAAGAAGCTGTGAAGAATGCTTCTGTCTAGTTTTTATGTGAATATATTTCATAACCCGCATGGGATGAAACAATCTCAAATATCCACTTGCAGATTTTAGAAAAAGACTCTTTCAAACCTGCTGAATGTAGAGAAAGCTTTAACTCTCTCAGATAAATACACACATCACAAAAAATTTCGCTGAATGCTTCTGTGTAGTTTTTGTGAGTAGATATGTCTTTTTTCACCATAGGCCTCAAATTACTCCCAATGTCCACTTGCGGATTCTGCAAACAGTGTGTTTCCAAACTGCTCAATGAAAAGAAAACTTCAGCTCTGTGTACTGAATGCATACATAAAAAGAAGTTGTTCAGAATGCTTCTGTCTAGTTTTTATGTGAAGATAATTCATAATATGCATTGGACGAAATAATCTCAAATATCCACTTGCAGATTCTAGAAAAAGACACTTTGAAACCTGCTGAACCTAGAGAAAGCAATAAGTCTGTGAGATGAATACACACACAACAAAGAATTTTCGCAGAATGCTTCTGTGTAGTTTTTGCGGGAAGATATATACTTTTTCACCATGGGCCTCAAAGCACTCCAAATGTCCACTTGCAGAATCTTCAAAGACAGTGTTACAAAACTGCTCAATCAAAAGAAGGGTTCAACTCTGTGTGTTGAATGCACCGATCCCAAAGTAGTTGTTCAGAATGCTTCTGTGTAGTTTTTATGTGAGGATATTTCATAACTCGCATTGGATGAAGTAATCTCAAATATCCACTTGCAGATTCTAGAAAAAGACTGCTTCAAACCTACTGAGCCTAGAGAAACCTTTAACTCTGTGAGGTGAACACACACATCAAGAGAAATTTCGTAGAATGCTTCTGTGTAGTATTTGAGGTAAGATATATCCTTCTTCACCCTAGGCATCAAAGCACTCAAATGTCCACTTGCAGATTTTTCAGAGTGTTTCCAAATTGCTCAATCAAAGGACAGGTTCATTTCTGTGTATTGAATGCATACATCAGAAAGAAGTTGTTCAGAATGCTTCTCTCTAGTTTTTATGTGAAGATATTTTGTAACCCACATTGGATGACATAATCTCAAATACCCACTTGCAGATTGCAGAAATAGACTGTTTCAAACCTGATGAACCTAGAGAAAGCTTTAACACTGTGAGATGAATACACACATGACAAAGAAATTTCGAAGAATATTTCTGTGTAGTTTTTGTGGGAAGATATATCCTTTTTCAAGAAAGGCCTCAAAGCACTCCAAATGTCCACTTGCAGATTCTTCAAACAGAGTGTTTGCAAATAGCTCAATCAATAGAAAGATGCAGCTCTGTGTATTGAATGCATACATCAGAAAGAAGCTGTGAAGAATGCTTCTGTCTAGCTTTTATGTGAAGATATTTCATAACCCGCATTGGATGAAATAATCTCAAATATCCACTTGCAGTTTCTAGAAAAAGACTCTTTCAAACCTGCTGAACTTAGAGAAAGCTTTAACTCCGTGAGATGAATACGCACATCAGAAAGAAATTTCACAGAATGCTTCTGTGTAGTTTTTGTGGGAAGTTATATCCCTTTTCACCATAGGCCTGAATGCACTCCAAATGTCCACTTGCAGATTCTTCGAGCAGAGTGCTTCCAAACTGCTCAATCAAAAGAAAGTTGCAGCTCTGTGTATTGAACGCATACATCAGAAAGAAGTTGTTCAGTATGCTTCTGTCTAGTTTTAATGTGAAGATATTTCATCACCCGCATTGGATGAAATAATCTCAAATATGCACTTGAAGATTCTAGAAAAATACAGTTTCAAACCTGCTTTACCTAGAAGAAGCTTTAACACTGTGAGATGAATACACGCATCAGAAAGAAATTTCGCAGAATGTTTCTGTGTAGTTTTTGTGGGAAGATATATCCTTTTTCACCATAGGCCTCAAAGCTCCCCAAATGTCCAGTTGGACATTCTTCAAACAGAGTGTTTCCAAACTACTCAATAAATAGGTTCAGCTCTGTGTATTGAATGCATACATCAGAAAGAAGTTGCTCAGTATGCTTCTGTCTAGTGTTTATGTGAAGATATTTCATTACCCGCATTGTACGAAATAATCTCAAATATCCACTTGCAGATTCTGGAAAAAGACTGTTTCAAACATATTGAGCCTAGAGAAAGCTTTAACTCTGTGAGATGAATGCACACATCAGAAAGAAATTTCGCAGAATGCTTCTGAGTGGTATTTGTGGGAAGATATAACGTTTTTCACCACAGGCCTCAAAGCAATCAAAATGTCCAGTTGCAGATTGTTCAAAGAGAATGTTTCCAATCTGTTCATTTAATAGAAAGGTTCAGCTCTGTGTATTGAATGCATACATCAGAAAGAAGTTGTTCAGAATGCTTCTGTCTAGTTTTTATGTGAAGATATTTCATAACCAGCATTGGACGAAATAATCTCAAATATCCACCTGCAGATTCTAGAAAAAGACTTTTTCAAACCTGCTGAACCTAGAGAAAGCTTTAGCTCTGTGAGATGAATACACACATCACAAAGAAATTTTGCAGAATGATTTTGTGTAGTTTTTGTCGGAAAATATATCCTTTTTCACCACAAGCCAGAAAGCACTGCATATGTCCACTTGCAGATCCTTCAAACAGAGTGTTTCCAAACTGCTCAATCAAAAGAAAGGTTCAGCTCTGGGTATTGAATGCATACATCAGAAAGAAGTTGTTCAGAATCCTTCTGTCTAGTTTTAATGTGAAGATATTTCATAACACGCATTGGACGAAATTACCTGAAATATCCACTTGCAGATTTTAGAAAAAGACTGTTTCAAACCGGCTGAGCCTAGAGAAAGCTTTAACTCTGTGAGATGAATACACACATCACAAAGAAATTTCACAGAATGCTTCTGTGTAGTTTTTTTGCGTAGATATATTCTGTTTAACCATAGGCCTCAAAGCACTCCTAATGTCCACTTGCAAATAATTGAAACAGCGTGTTTCCAAACTGCTCAATCAAAAGAAAGGTTCAGATCAGTGTATTGAATGCACCGATTAGAAGGAAGTTGTTCACAATGCTTCTGTTTCGTTTTTATGTGAAGATATTTCATAACTCGCATGCACGAAATAATCTCAAAATCCATTGCAGATTCTAGAAACAGACTGTTTCAAACCTGCAGAAGCTAGAGAAAGATTTAACTCTGTCAGATGAATACAGACATCACAAAGGAATTTTTGCAGAATCCTTCCGTGTAGTTTTGGTTGGAAGATATATCCTTTTTCACCATAGGCTTCAAAGCCCTCCAAATGTCCACTTGCAGATGCCTCGAACAGAGTGTTTCCAATCTGCTCAATCAAAACAAAGGTTCAGCTCTGTGTACTGAATGCATACATGAGAAAGAAGTGTTTCAGAATGCTTCTGTGTAGTTTTTAGGCGAAGATATTTCATAACCCGCATTGGACGAAATAATCTGACATATCCACTTGCAGATTCTAGAAAAAGATGGTTTCATGCCTGCGGAACCAAGAGAAAGCTTTATCTCTGCGAGATGAATACACACATCACAAAGAAATTTTGCAGAATAATTCTGTGAACTTTTTGTGGGAAGATATATCCTTTTTCACCATAGGCATCAAAGCCCTCCAAATGTCCACTTGCAGATTCTACAAACAGAGTGTTTACAAATTGCTCAATCCAAAGGAAGGTTGAGCTCTGTGTATTGAATGCATACATCAGAAAGAAGTTGTTCAGAATGCTTCTGTCTAGTTTTTATGTGAAGATATTTTGTAACCCACATTGGATGAAATAATCTCGAATACCCACTTGCAGATTGCAGAAATAGACTGTTTCAAACCTGATGAACCTAGAGAAAGCTTTAACACTGTGAGATGAATACACACATCACAAAGAAATTTCGAAGAATATTTCTGTGTAGTTTTTGTGGGAAGATATATCCTTTTTCAAGAAAGGCCTCAAAGCACTCCAAATGTCCACTTGCAGATTCTTCAAACAGAGTGTTTGCAAATAGATCAATCAATAGAAAGATGCAGCTCTGTGTATTGAATGCATACATCAGAAAGAAGCTGTGAAGAATGCTTCTGTCTAGTTTTTATGTGAATATATTTCATAACCCGCATGGGATGAAACAATCTCAAATATCCACTTGCAGATTTTAGAAAAAGACTGTTTCAAACCTGCTGAATGTAGAGAAAGCTTTAACTCTCTCAGATAAATACACACATCACAAAAAATTTCGCTGAATGCTTCTGTGTAGTTTTTGTGAGTAGATATGTCTTTTTTCACCATAGGCCTCAAATTACTCCCAATGTCCACTTGCGGATTCTGCAAACAGTGTGTTTCCAAACTGCTCAATGAAAAGAAAACTTCAGCTCTGTGTACTGAATGCATACATAAAAAGAAGTTGTTCAGAATGCTTCTGTCTAGTTTTTATGTGAAGATAATTCATAATATGCATTGGACGAAATAATCTCAAATATCCACTTGCAGATTCTAGAAAAAGACACTTTGAAACCTGCTGAACCTAGAGAAAGCAATAAGTCTGTGAGATGAATACACACACAACAAAGAATTTTCGCAGAATGCTTCTGTGTAGTTTTTGCGGGAAGATATATACTTTTTCACCATGGGCCTCAAAGCACTCCAAATGTCCACTTGCAGAATCTTCAAAGACAGTGTTACAAAACTGCTCAATCAAAAGAAGGGTTCAACTCTGTGTGTTGAATGCACCGATCCCAAAGTAGTTGTTCAGAATGCTTCTGTGTAGTTTTTATGTGAGGATATTTCATAACTCGCATTGGATGAAGTAATCTCAAATATCCACTTGCAGATTCTAGAAAAAGACTGCTTCAAACCTACTGAGCCTAGAGAAACTTTAACTCTGTGAGGTGAACACACACATCAAGAGAAATTTCGTAGAATGCTTCTGTGTAGTATTTGAGGTAAGATATATCCTTCTTCACCCTAGGCATCAAAGCACTCAAATGTCCACTTGCAGATTTTTCAGAGTGTTTCCAAATTGCTCAATCAAAGGACAGGTTCATTTCTGTGTATTGAATGCATACATCAGAAAGAAGTTGTTCAGAATGCTTCTCTCTAGTTTTTATGTGAAGATATTTTGTAACCCACATTGGATGACATAATCTCAAATACCCACTTGCAGATTGCAGAAATAGACTGTTTCAAACCTGATGAACCTAGAGAAAGCTTTAACACTGTGAGATGAATACACACATGACAAAGAAATTTCGAAGAATATTTCTGTGTAGTTTTTGTGGGAAGATATATCCTTTTTCAAGAAAGGCCTCAAAGCACTCCAAATGTCCACTTGCAGATTCTTCAAACAGAGTGTTTGCAAATAGCTCAATCAATAGAAAGATGCAGCTCTGTGTATTGAATGCATACATCAGAAAGAAGCTGTGAAGAATGCTTCTGTCTAGCTTTTATGTGAAGATATTTCATAACCCGCATTGGATGAAATAATCTCAAATATCCACTTGCAGTTTCTAGAAAAAGACTCTTTCAAACCTGCTGAACTTAGAGAAAGCTTTAACTCCGTGAGATGAATACGCACATCAGAAAGAAATTTCACAGAATGCTTCTGTGTAGTTTTTGTGGGAAGTTATATCCCTTTTCACCATAGGCCTGAATGCACTCCAAATGTCCACTTGCAGATTCTTCGAGCAGAGTGCTTCCAAACTGCTCAATCAAAAGAAAGTTGCAGCTCTGTGTATTGAACGCATACATCAGAAAGAAGTTGTTCAGTATGCTTCTGTCTAGTTTTAATGTGAAGATATTTCATCACCCGCATTGGATGAAATAATCTCAAATATGCACTTGAAGATTCTAGAAAAATACAGTTTCAAACCTGCTTTACCTAGAAGAAGCTTTAACACTGTGAGATGAATACACGCATCAGAAAGAAATTTCGCAGAATGTTTCTGTGTAGTTTTTGTGGGAAGATATATCCTTTTTCACCATAGGCCTCAAAGCTCTCCAAATGTCCAGTTGGACATTCTTCAAACAGAGTGTTTCCAAACTACTCAATAAAGAGGTTCAGCTCTGTGTATTGAATGCATACATCAGAAAGAAGTTGCTCAGTATGCTTCTGTCTAGTGTTTATGTGAAGATATTTCATTACCCGCATTGTACGAAATAATCTCAAATATCCACTTGCAGATTCTGGAAAAAGACTGTTTCAAACCTATTGAGCCTAGAGAAAGCTTTAACTCTGTGAGATGAATGCACACATCAGAAAGAAATTTCGCAGAATGCTTCTGAGTGGTATTTGTGGGAAGATATAACGTTTTTCACCACAGGCCTCAAAGCAATCAAAATGTCCAGTTGCAGATTGTTCAAAGAGAATGTTTCCAATCTGTTCATTTAATAGAAAGGTTCAGCTCTGTGTATTGAATGCATACATCAGAAAGAAGTTGTTCAGAATGCTTCTGTCTAGTTTTTATGTGAAGATATTTCATAACCAGCATTGGACGAAATAATCTCAAATATCCACCTGCAGATTCTAGAAAAAGACTTTTTCAAACCTGCTGAACCTAGAGAAAGCTTTAGCTCTGTGAGATGAATACACACATCACAAAGAAATTTTGCAGAATGATTTTGTGTAGTTTTTGTCGGAAAATATATCCTTTTTCACCACAAGCCAGAAAGCACTGCATATGTCCACTTGCAGATCCTTCAAACAGAGTGTTTCCAAACTGCTCAATCAAAAGAAAGGTTCAGCTCTGGGTATTGAATGCATACATCAGAAAGAAGTTGTTCAGAATCCTTCTGTCTAGTTTTAATGTGAAGATATTTCATAACACGCATTGGACGAAATTACCTGAAATATCCACTTGCAGATTTTAGAAAAAGACTGTTTCAAACCGGCTGAGCCTAGAGAAAGCTTTAACTCTGTGAGATGAATACACACATCACAAAGAAATTTCACAGAATGCTTCTGTGTAGTTTTTTTGCGTAGATATATTCTGTTTAACCATAGGCCTCAAAGCACTCCTAATGTCCACTTGCAAATACTTGAAACAGCGTGTTTCCAAACTGCTCAATCAAAAGAAAGGTTCAGATCAGTGTATTGAATGCACCGATTAGAAGGAAGTTGTTCACAATGCTTCTGTTTCGTTTTTATGTGAAGATATTTCATAACTCGCATGCACGAAATAATCTCAAAATCCATTGCAGATTCTAGAAACAGACTGTTTCAAACCTGCAGAAGCTAGAGAAAGATTTAACTCTGTCAGATGAATACAGACATCACAAAAGAATTTTTGCAGAATCCTTCCGTGTAGTTTTGGTTGGAAGATATATCCTTTTTCACCATAGGCCTCAAAGCCCTCCAAATGTCCACTTGCAGATTCCTCGAACAGAGTGTTTCCAATCTGCTCAATCAAAACAAAGGTTCAGCTCTGTGTACTGAATGCATACATGAGAAAGAAGTGTTTCAGAATGCTTCTGTGTAGTTTTTAGGCGAAGATATTTCATAACCCGCATTGGACGAAATAATCTGACATATCCACTTGCAGATTCTAGAAAAAGATGGTTTCATGCCTGCGGAACCAAGAGAAAGCTTTATCTCTGCGAGATGAATACACACATCACAAAGAAATTTTGCAGAATAATTCTGTGAACTTTTTGTGGGAAGATATATCCTTTTTCACCATAGGCATCAAAGCCCTCCAAATGTCCACTTGCAGGTTCTACAAACAGAGTGTTTACAAATTGCTCAATCCAAAGGAAGGTTGAGCTCTGTGTGTTGAATGCATACATCAGAAAGAAGTTGTTCAGAATGCTTCTGTCTAGTTTTTATGTGAAGATATTTTGTAACCCACATTGGATGAAATAATCTCGAATACCCACTTGCAGATTGCAGAAATAGACTGTTTCAAACCTGATGAACCTAGAGAAAGCTTTAACACTGTGAGATGAATACACACATCACAAAGAAATTTCGAAGAATATTTCTGTGTAGTTTTTGTGGGAAGATATATCCTTTTTCAAGAAAGGCCTCAAAGCACTCCAAATGTCCACTTGCAGATTCTTCAAACAGAGTGTTTGCAAATAGATCAATCAATAGAAAGATGCAGCTCTGTGTATTGAATGCATACATCAGAAAGAAGCTGTGAAGAATGCTTCTGTCTAGTTTTTATGTGAATATATTTCATAACCCGCATGGGATGAAACAATCTCAAATATCCACTTGCAGATTTTAGAAAAAGACTGTTTCAAACCTGCTGAATGTAGAGAAAGCTTTAACTCTCTCAGATAAATACACCCATCACAAAAAATTTCGCTGAATGCTTCTGTGTAGTTTTTGTGAGTAGATATGTCTTTTTTCACCATAGGCCTCAAATTACTCCCAATGTCCACTTGCGGATTCTGCAAACAGTGTGTTTCCAAACTGCTCAATGAAAAGAAAACTTCAGCTCTGTGTACTGAATGCATACATAAAAAGAAGTTGTTCAGAATGCTTCTGTCTATTTTTTATGTGAAGATAATTCATAATATGCATTGGACGAAATAATCTCAAATATCCACTTGCAGATTCTAGAAAAAGACACTTTGAAACCTGCTGAACCTAGAGAAAGCAATAAGTCTGTGAGATGAATACACACACAACAAAGAATTTTCGCAGAATGCTTCTGTGTAGTTTTTGCGGGAAGATATATACTTTTTCACCATGGGCCTCAAAGCACTCCAAATGTCCACTTGCAGAATCTTCAAAGACAGTGTTACAAAACTGCTCAATCAAAAGAAGGGTTCAACTCTGTGTGTTGAATGCACCGATCCCAAAGTAGTTGTTCAGAATGCTTCTGTGTAGTTTTTATGTGAGGATATTTCATAACTCGCATTGGATGAAGTAATCTCAAATATCCACTTGCAGATTCTAGAAAAAGACTGCTTCAAACCTACTGAGCCTAGAGAAACCTTTAACTCTGTGAGGTGAACACACACATCAAGAGAAATTTCGTAGAATGCTTCTGTGTAGTATTTGAGGTAAGATATATCCTTCTTCAACCTAGGCATCAAAGCACTCAAATGTCCACTTGCAGATTTTTCAGAGTGTTTCCAAATTGCTCAATCAAAGGACAGGTTCATTTCTGTGTATTGAATGCATACATCAGAAAGAAGTTGTTCAGAATGCTTCTGTCTAGTTTTTATGTGAAGATATTTTGTAACCCACATTGGATGAAATAATCTCAAATACCCACTTGCAGATTGCAGAAATAGACTGTTTCAAACCTGATGAACCTAGAGAAAGCTTTAACACTGTGAGATGAATACACACATGACAAAGAAATTTCGAAGAATATTTCTGTGTAGTTTTTGTGAGAAGATATATCCTTTTTCAAGAAAGGCCTCAAAGCACTCCAAATGTCCACTTGCAGATTCTTCAAACAGAGTGTTTGCAAATAGCTCAATCAATAGAAAGATGCAGCTCTGTGTATTGAATGCATACATCAGAAAGAAGCTGTGAAGAATGCTTCTGTCTAGCTTTTATGTGAAGATATTTCATAACCCGCATTGGATGAAATAATCTCAAATATCCACTTGCAGTTTCTAGAAAAAGACTCTTTCAAACCTGCTGAACTTAGAGAAAGCTTTAACTCCGTGAGATGAATACGCACATCAGAAAGAAATTTCACAGAATGCTTCTATGTAGTTTTTGTGGGAAGTTATATCCCTTTTCACCATAGGCCTGAATGCACTCCAAATGTCCACTTGCAGATTCTTCGAGCAGAGTGCTTCCAAACTGCTCAATCAAAAGAAAGTTGCAGCTCCGTGTATTGAACGCATACATCAGAAAGAAGTTGTTCAGTATGCTTCTGTCTAATTTTAATGTGAAGATATTTCATCACCCGCATTGGATGAAATAATCTCAAATATGCACTTGAAGATTCTAGAAAAATACAGTTTCAAACCTGCTTTACCTAGAAGAAGCTTTAACACTGTGAGATGAATACACACATCAGAAAGAAATTTCGCAGAATGTTTCTGTGTAGTTTTTGTGGGAAGATATATCCTTTTTCACCATAGGCCTCAAGGCTCTCCAAATGTCCAGTTGGACATTCTTCAAACAGAGTGTTTCCAAACTACTCAATAAATAGGTTCAGCTCTGTGTGTTGAATGCATACATCAGAAAGAAGTTGCTCAGTATCCTTCTGTCTAGTGTTTATGTGAAGATATTTCATTACCCGCATTGTACGAAATAATCTCAAATATCCACTTGCAGATTCTGGAAAAAGACTGTTTCAAACCTATTGAGCCTAGAGAAAGCTTTAACTCTGTGAGATGAATGCACACATCAGAAAGAAATTTCGCAGAATGCTTCTGAGTGGTATTTGTGGGAAGATATAACGTTTTTCACCACAGGCCTCAAAGCAATCAAAATGTCCAGTTGCAGATTGTTCAAAGAGAATGTTTCCAATCTGTTCATTTAATAGAAAGGTTCAGCTCTGTGTATTGAATGCATACATCAGAAAGAAGTTGTTCAGAATGCTTCTGTCTAGTTTTTATGTGAAGATATTTCATAACCAGCATTGGACGAAATAATCTCAAATATCCACCTGCAGATTCTAGAAAAAGACTTTTTCAAACCTGCTGAACCTAGAGAAAGCTTTAGCTCTGTGAGATGAATACACACATCACAAAGAAATTTTGCAGAATGATTTTGTGTAGTTTTTGTCGGAAAATATATCCTTTTTCACCACAAGCCAGAAAGCACTGCATATGTCCACTTGCAGATCCTTCAAACAGAGTGTTTCCAAACTGCTCAATCAAAAGAAAGGTTCAGCTCTGGGTATTGAATGCATACATCAGAAAGAAGTTGTTCAGAATCCTTCTGTCTAGTTTTTATGTGAAGATATTTCATAACCCGCATTGGACGAAATTATCTCAAATATCCACTTGCAGATTTTAGAAAAAGACTGTTTCAAACCGGCTGAGCCTAGAGAAAGCTTTAACTCTGTGAGATGAATACACACATCACAAAGAAACTTCACAGAATGCTTCTGTGTAGTTTTTTTGCGTAGATATATTCTGTTTAACCATAGGCCTCAAAGCACTCCTAATGTCCACTTGCAAATACTTCAAACAGTGTGTTTCCAAACTGCTCAATCAAAAGAAAGGTTCAGATCAGTGTATTGAATGCACCGATTAGAAAGATGTTGTTCACAATGCTTCTGTTTCGTTTTTATGTGAAGATATTTCATAACTCGCATGCACGAAATAATCTCAAAATCCACTTGCAGATTCTTGAAACAGACTGTTTCAAACCTGCAGAAGCTAGAGAAAGATTTAACTCTGTCAGATGAATACAGACATCACAAAGGAATTTTTGCAGAATCCTTCCGTGTAGTTTTGGTTGGAAGATATATCCTTTTTCACCATAGGCCTCAAAGCCCTCCAAATGTCCACTTGCAGATTCCTCGAACAGAGTGTTCCAATCTGCTCAATCAAAACAAAGGTTCAGCTCTGTGTACTGAATGCATACATCAGAAAGAAGTGTTTCAGAATGCTTCTGTGTAGTTTTTAGGCGAAGATATTTCATAACCCGCATTGGAGGAAATAATCTGACATATCCACTTGCAGATTCTAGAAAAAGATGGTTTCATGCCTGCGAAACCAAGAGAAAGCTTTAACTCTGAGAGATGAATACACACATCACAAAGAAATTTTGCAGAATAATTCTGTGAAGTTTTTGTGGGAAGATATATCCTTTTTCACCATAGGCATCAAAGCCCTCCAAATGTCCACTTGCAGATTCTACAAACAGAGTGTTTACAAACTGCTCAATCCAAAGGAAGGCTGAGCTCTGTGTATTGAATGCATACATCAGAAAGAAGTTGTTCAGAATGCTTCTGTCTAGTTTTTATGTGAAGATATTTTGTAACCCACATTGGATGAAATAATCTCAAATACCCACTTGCAGATTGCAGAAATAGACTGTTTCAAACCTGATGAACCTAGAGAAAGCTTTAACACTGTGAGATGAATACACACATCACAAAGAAATTTCGAAGAATATTTCTGTGTAGTTTTTGTGGGAAGATATATCCTTTTTCAAGAAAGGCCTCAAAGCACTCCAAATGTCCACTTGCAGATTCTTCAAACAGAGTGTTTGCAAATAGATCAATCAACAGAAAGATGCAGCTCTGTGTATTGAATGCATACATCAGAAAGAAGCTGTGAAGAATGATTCTGTCTAGTTTTTATGTGAATATATTTCATAACCCGCATGGGAGGAAACAATCTCAAATATCCACTTGCAGATTTTAGAAAAAGACTGTTTCAAACCTGCTGCATGTAGAGAAAGCTTTAACTCTGTCAGATAAATACACACATCACAAAAAAATTTCGCTGAATTCTTCTGTGTAGTTTTTGTGAGTAGATATGTCTTTTTTCACCATAGGCCTCAAATTACTCCCAATGTCCACTTGCGGATTCTGCAAACAGTGTGTTTCCAAACTGCTCAATGAAAAGAAAAGTTCAGCTCTGTGTACTGAATACATACATAAAAAGAAGTTGTTCAGAATGCTTCTGTCTAGTTTTTATGTGAAGATAATTCATAATATGCATTGGACGAAAAATCTCAAATATCCACTTGCAGATTCTAGAAAAAGACACTTTGAAACCTGCTGAACCTAGAGAAAGCAATAAGTCTGTGAGATGAATACACACACAACAAAGAAATTTCGCAGAATGCTTCTGTGTAGTTTTTGCGGGAAGATATATTCTTTTTCACCATGGGCCTCAAAACACTCCAAATGTCCACTTGCAGAATCTTCAAAGACAGTGTTACAAAACTGCTCAATCAAAAGAAGGGTTCAACTCTGTGTCTTGAATGCACCGATCCCAAAGTAGTTGTTCAGAATGCTTCTGTGTAGTTTTTATGTGAGGATATTTCATAACTCGCATTGGATGAAGTAATCTCAAATATCCACTTGCAGATTCTAGAAAAAGACTGCTTCAAACCTACTGAGCCTAGAGAAACCTTTAACTCTGTGAGGTGAACACACACATCAAGAGAAATTTCGTAGAATGCTTCTGTGTAGTATTTGAGGTAAGATATATCCTTCTTCACCCTAGGCATCAAAGCACTCAAATGTCCACTTGCAGATTTTTCAGAGTGTTTCCAAATTGCTCAATCAAAGGACAGGTTCATTTCTGTGTATTGAATGCATATATCAGAAAGAAGTTGTTCAGAATGCTTCTGTCTAGTTTTTATGCGAAGATATTTTGTAACCCACATTGGATGAAATAATCTCAAATACCCACTTGCAGATTGCAGAAATAGACTGTTTCAAACCTGATGAACCTAGAGAAAGCTTTAACACTGTGAGATGAATACACACATGACAAAGAAATTTCGAAGAATATTTCTGTGTAGTTTTTGTGGGAAGATATATCCTTTTTCAAGAAAGGCCTCAAAGCACTCCAAATGTCCACTTGCAGATTCTGCAAACAGAGTGTTTGCAAATAGCTCAATCAATAGAAAGATGCAGCTCTGTGTATTGAATGCATACATCAGAAAGAAGGTGTGAAGAATGCTTCTGTCTAGCTTTTATGTGAAGATATTTCATAACCCGCATTGGATGAAATAATCTCAAATATCCACTTGCAGTTTCTAGAAAAAGACTCTTTCAAACCTGCTGAACTTAGAGAAAGCTTTAACTCCGTGAGATGAATACGCACATCAGAAAGAAATTTCACAGAATGCTTCTGTGTTGCTTTTGTGGGAAGTTATATCCCTTTTCACCATAGGCCTGAATGCACTCCAAATGTCCACTTGCAGATTCTTCGAGCAGAGTGCTTCCAAACTGCTCAATCAAAAGAAAGTTGCAGCTCCGTGTATTGAACGCATACATCAGAAAGAAGTTGTTCAGTATGCTTCTGTCTAGTTTTAATGTGAAGATATTTCATCACCCGCATTGGATGAAATAATCTCAAATATGCACTTGAAGATTCTAGAAAAATACAGTTTCAAACCTGCTTTACCTAGAAGAAGCTTTAACACTGTGAGATGAATACACGCATCAGAAAGAAATTTCGCAGAATATTTCTGTGTAGTTTTTGTGGGAAGATATATCCTTTTTCACCATAGGCCTCAAAGCTCTCCAAATGTCCAGTTGGACATTCTTCAAACAGAGTGTTTCCAAACTACTCAATAAATAGGTTCAGCTCTGTGTATTGAATGCATACATCAGAAAGAAGTTGCTCAGTATGCTTCTGTCTAGTGTTTATGTGAAGATATTTCATTACCCGCATTGTACGAAATAATCTCAAATATCCACTTGCAGATTCTGGAAAAAGACTGTTTCAAACCTATTGAGCCTAGAGAAAGCTTTAACTCTGTGAGATGAATGCACACATCAGAAAGAAATTTCGCAGAATGCTTCTGAGTGGTATTTGTGGGAAGATATAACGTTTTTCACCACAGGCCTCAAAGCAATCAAAATGTCCAGTTGCAGATTGTTCAAAGAGAATGTTTCCAATCTGTTCATTTAATAGAAATGTTCAGCTCTGTGTATTGAATGCATACATCAGAAAGAAGTTGTTCAGAATGCTTCTGTCTAGTTTTTATGTGAAGATATTTCATAACCAGCATTGGATGAAATAATCTCAAATATCCACCTGCAGATTCTAGAAAAAGACTTTTTCAAACCTGCTGAACCTAGAGAAAGCTTTAGCTCTGTGAGATGAATACACACATCACAAAGAAATTTTGCAGAATGATTTTGTGTAGTTTTTCTCGGAAAATATGTCCTTTTTCACCACAAGCCAGAGAGCACTGCATATGTCCACTTGCAGATCCTTCAAACAGAGTGTTTCCAAATTGCTCAATCAAAAGAAAGGTTCAGCTCTGGGTATTGAATGCATACATCAGAAAGAAGTTTTTCAGAATGCTTCTGTCTAGTTTTTATGTGAAGATATTTTGTAACCCACATTGGATGAAATAATCTCAAATACCCACTTGCAGATTGCAGAAATAGACTCTTTCAAACCTGATGAACCTAGAGAAAGCTTTAACACTGTGAGATGAATACACACATCACAAAGAAATTTCGAAGAATATTTCTGTGTAGTTTTTGTGGGAAGATATATCCTTTTTCAAGAAAGGCCTCAAAGCACTCCAAATGTCCAATTGCAGATTCTTCAAACACAGTGTTTGCAAATAGATCAATCAATAGAAAGATGCAGCTCTGTGTATTGAATGCATATATCAGAAAGAAGCTGTGAAGAATGCTTCTGTCTAGTTTTTATGTGAATATATTTCATAACCCGCATGGGATGAAACAATCTCAAATATCCACTTGCAGATTTTAGAAAAAGACTGTTTCAAACCTGCTGAATGTAGAGAAAGCTTTAACTCTGTCAGATAAATACACACATCACAAAGAAATTTCGCTGAATGCTTCTGTGTAGTTTTTGTGAGTAGATATGTCTTTTTTCACCATAGGCCTCAAATTACTCCCAATGTCCACTTGCGGATTCTGCAAACAGTGTGTTTCCACACTGCTCAATGAAAAGAAAACTTCAGCTCTGTGTACTGAATGCATACATAAAAAGAAGTTGTTCAGAATGCTTCTGTCTAGTTTTTATGTGAAGATAATTCATAATATGCATTGGACGAAATAATCTCAAATATCCACTTGCAGATTCTAGAAAAAGACACTTTGAAACCTGCTGAACCTAGAGAAAGCAATAAGTCTGTGAGATGAATACACACACAACAAAGAAATTTCGCAGAATGCTTCTGTGTAGTTTTTGCGGGAAGATATATACTTTTTCACCATGGGCCTCAAAGCACTCCAAATGTCCACTTGCAGAATCTTCAAAGACAGTGTTACAAAACTGCTCAATCAAAAGAAGGGTTCAACTCTGTGTGTTGAATGCACCGATCCCAAAGTAGTTGTTCAGAATGCTTCTGTGAAGTTTTTATGTGAGGATATTTCATAACTCACATTGGATGAAGTAATCTCAAATATCCACTTGCAGATTCTAGAAAAAGACTGCTTCAAAACTACTGAGCCTAGAGAAACCTTCAACTCTGTGGGGTGAACACACACATCAAGAGAAATTTCGTAGAATGCTTCTGTGTAGTATTTGAGGTAAGATATATCCTTCTTCACCCTAGGCATCAAAGAACTCAAATGACCACTTGCAGATTTTTCAGAGTGTTTCCAAATTGCTCAATCAAAGGACAGGTTCATTTCTGTGTATTGAATGCATACATCAGAAAGAAGTTGTTCAGAATGCTTCTGTCTAGTTTTTATGCGAAGATATTTTGTAACCCACATTGGATGAAATAATCTCAAATACCCACTTGCAGATTGCAGAAATAGACTGTTTCAAACCTGATAAACCTAGAGAAAGCTTTAACACTGTGAGATGAATACACACATCACAAAGAAATTTCGAAGAATATTTCTGTGTAGTTTTTGTGGGAAGATATATCCTTTTTCAAGAAAGGCTTCAAAGCACTCCAAATATCCACTTGCAGATTCTTCAAACAGAGTGTTTGCAAATAGCTCAATCAATAGAAAGATGCAGCTCTGTGTATTGAATGCATACATCAGAAAGAAGCTGTGAAGAATGCTTCTGTCTATCTTTTATGTGAAGATATTTCATAACCCGCATTGGATGAAATAATCTCAAATATCCACTTGCAGTTTCTAGAAAAAGACTCTTTCAAACCTGCTGAACTTAGAGAAAGCTTCAACTCCGTGAGATGAATACGCACATCAGAAAGAAATTTCACAGAATGCTTCTGTGTAGTTTTTGTGGGAAGTTATATCCCTTTTCACCATAGGCCTGAATGCACTCCAAATGTCAACTTGCAGATTCTTCGAGCAGAGTGCTTCCAAATTGCTCAATCAAAAGAAAGTTGCAGCTCCGTGTATTGAACGCATACATCAGAAAGAAGTTGTTCAGTATGCTTCTGTCTAGTTTTAATGTGAAGATATTTCATCACCCGTATTGGATGAAATAATCTCAAATATGCACTTGAAGATTCTAGAAAAATACAGTTTCAAACCTGCTTTACCTAGAAGAAGCTTTAACACTGTGAGATGAATACACGCATCAGAAAGAAATTTCGCAGAATGTTTCTGTGTAGTTTTTGTGGGAAGATATATCCTTTTTCACCATAGGCCTCAAAGCTCTCCAAATGTCCAGTTGGACATTCTTCAAACAGAGTGTTTCCAAACTACTCAATAAATAGGTTCAGCTCTGTGTATTGAATGCATACATCAGAAAGAAGTTGCTCAGTATGCTTCTGTCTAGTGTTTAGGTGAAGATATTTCATAACCTGCATTGTACGAAATAATCTCAAATATCCACTTGCAGATTCTGGAAAAAGACTGTTTCAAACCTATTGAGCCTAGAGAAAGCTTTAACTCTGTGAGATGAATGCACACATCAGAAAGAAATTTCGCAGAATGCTTCTGAGTGGTATTAGTGGGAAGATATAACGTTTTTCACCACAGGCCTCAAAGCAATCAAAATGTCCAGTTCCAGATTGTTCAAAGAGAATGTTTCCAATCTGTTCATTTAATAGAAAGGTTCAGCTCTGTGTATTGAATGCATACATCAGAAAGAAGTTGTTCAGAATGCTTCTGTCTAGTTTTAATGTGAAGATATTTCATAACCAGCATTGGACGAAATAATCTCAAATATCCACCTGCAGATTCTAGAAAAAGACTTTTTCAAACCTGCTGAACCTAGAGAAAGCTTTAGCTCTCTGAGATGAATACACACATCACACAGAAATTTTGCAGAATGATTTTTTGTAGTTTTTGTCGGAAAATATATCCTTTTTCACCACAAGCCAGAAAGCACTGCATATGTCCACTTGCAGATCCTTCAAACAGAGTGTTTCCAAACTGCTCAATCAAAAGAAAGGTTCAGCTCTGGGTATTGAATGCATACATCAGAAAGAAGTTGTTCAGAATCCTTCTGTCTAGTTTTAATGTGAAGATATTTCATAACCCGCATTGGACGAAATTATCTCAAATATCCACTTGCAGATTTTAGAAAAAGACTGTTTCAAACCGGCTGAGCCTAGAGAAAGCTTTAACTCTGTGAGATGAATACACACATCACAAAGAAATTTCACAGAATGCTTCTGTGTAGTTTTTTTGCGTAGATATATTCTGTTTAACCATAGGCCTCAAAGCACTCCTAATGTCCACTTGCAAATACTTCAAACAGTGTGTTTCCAAACTGCTCAATCAAAAGAAAGGTTCAGATCAGTGTATTGAATGCACCGATTAGAAAGAAGTTGTTCACAATGCTTCTGTTTCGTTTTTATGTGAAGATATTTCATAACTCGCATGCACGAAATAATCTCAAAATCCACTTGCAGATTCTAGAAACAGACTGTTTCAAACCTGCAGAAGCTAGAGAAAGATTTAACTCTGTCAGATGAATACAGACATAACAAAGGAAATTTTGCAGAATCCTTCCGTGTAGTTTTGGTTGGAAGATATATCCTTTTTCACCATAGGCCTCAAAGCCCTCCAAATGTCCACTTGCAGATTCCTCGAACAGAGTGTTTCCAATCTGCTCAATCAAAACAAAGGTTCAGCTCTGTGTACTGAATGCATACATCAGAAAGAAGTGTTTCAGAATGCTTCTGTGTAGTTTTTAGGCGAAGATATTTCATAACCCGCATTGGACGAAATAATCTGACATATCCAATTGCAGATTCTAGAAAAAGATGGTTTCATGCCTGCGGAACCAAGAGAAAGCTTTAACTCTGCGAGATGAATACACACATCACAAAGAAATTTTGCAGAATAATTCTGTGAAGTTTTTGTGGGAAGATATATCCTTTTTCACCATAGGCATCAAAGCCCTCCAAATGTCCACTTGCAGATTCTACAAACAGAGTGTTTACAAATTGCTCAATCCAAAGGAAGGTTGAGCTCTGTGTATTGAATGCATACATCAGAAAGAAGTTGTTCAGAATGCTTCTGTCTAGTTTTTATGTGAAGATATTTTGTAACCGGCATTGGATGAAATAATCTCAAATACCCACTTGCAGATTGCAGAAATAGACTGTTTCAAACCTGATGAACCTAGAGAAAGCTTTAACACTGTGAGATGAATACACACATCACAAAGAAATTTCGAAGAATATTTCTGTGTAGTTTTTGTGGGAATTTATATCCTTTTTCAAGAAAGGCCTCAAAGCACTCCAAATGTCCACTTGCAGATTCTTCAAACAGAGTGTTTGCAAATAGATCAATCAACAGAAAGATGCAGCTCTGTGTATTGAATGCATACATCAGAAAGAAGCTGTGAAGAATGATTCTGTCTAGTTTTTATGTGAATATATTTCATAACCCGCATGGGAGGAAACAATCTCAAATATCCACTTGCAGATTTTAGAAAAAGACTGTTTCAAAACTGCTGCATGTAGAGAAAGCTTTAACTCTGTCAGATAAATACACACATCACAAAGAAATTTCGCTGAATGCTTCTGTGTAGTTTTTGTGAGTAGATATGTCTTTTTTCACCATAGGCCTCAAATTACTCCCAATGTCCACTTGCGGATTCTGCAAACAGTGTGTTTCCAAACTGCTCAATGAAAAGAAAAGTTCAGCTCTGTGTACTGAATACATACATAAAAAGAAGTTGTTCAGAATGCTTCTGTCTAGTTTTTATGTGAAGATAATTCATAATATGCATTGGACGAAAAATCTCAAATATCCACTTGCAGATTCTAGAAAAAGACACTTTGAAACCTGCTGAACCTAGAGAAAGCAATAAGTCTGTGAGATGAATACACACACAACAAAGAAATTTCGCAGAATGCTTCTGTGTAGTTTTTGCGGGAAGATATATACTTTTTCACCATGGGCCTCAAAACACTCCAAATGTCCATTTGCAGAATCTTCAAAGACAGTGTTACAAAACTGCTCAATCAAAAGAAGGGTTCAACTCTGTGTCTTGAATGCACCGATCCCAAAGTAGTTGTTCAGAATGCTTCTGTGTAGTTTTTATGTGAGGATATTTCATAACTCGCATTGGATGAAGTAATCTCAAATATCCACTTGCAGATTCTAGAAAAAGACTGCTTCAAACCTACTGAGCCTAGAGAAACCTTTAACTCTGTGAGGTGAACACACACATCAAGAGAAATTTCGTAGAATGCTTCTGTGTAGTATTTGAGGTAAGATATATCCTTCTTCACCCTAGGCATCAAAGCACTCAAATGTCCACTTGCAGATTTTTCAGAGTGTTTCCAAATTGCTCAATCAAAGGACAGGTTCATTTCTGTGTATTGAATGCATACATCAGAAAGAAGTTGTTCAGAATGCTTCTGTCTAGTTTTTATGCGAAGATATTTTGTAACCCACATTGGATGAAATAATCTCAAATACCCACTTGCAGATTGCAGAAATAGACTGTTTCAAACCTGATGAACCTAGAGAAAGCTTTAACACTGTGAGATGAATACACACATGACAAAGAAATTTCGAAGAATATTTCTGTGTAGTTTTTGTGGGAAGATATATCCTTTTTCAAGAAAGGCCTCAAAGCACTCCAAATGTCCACTTGCAGATTCTGCAAACAGAGTGTTTGCAAATAGCTCAATCAATAGAAAGATGCAGCTCTGTTTATTGAATGCATACATCAGAAAGAAGGTGTGAAGAATGCTTCTGTCTAGCTTTTATGTGAAGATATTTCATAACCCGCATTGGATGAAATAATCTCAAATATCCACTTGCAGTTTCTAGAAAAAGACTCTTTCAAACCTGCTGAACTTAGAGAAAGCTTTAACTCCGTGAGATGAATACGCACATCAGAAAGAAATTTCACAGAATGCTTCTGTGTTGCTTTTGTGGGAAGTTATATCCCTTTTCACCATAGGCCTGAATGCACTCCAAATGTCCACTTGCAGATTCTTCGAGCAGAGTGCTTCCAAACTGCTCAATCAAAAGAAAGTTGCAGCTCCGTGTATTGAACCCATACATCAGAAAGAAGTTGTTCAGTATGCTTCTGTCTAGTTTTAATGTGAAGATATTTCATCACCCGCATTGGATGAAATAATCTCAAATATGCACTTGAAGATTCTAGAAAAATACAGTTTCAAACCTGCTTTACCTAGAAGAAGCTTTAACACTGTGAGATGAATACACGCATCAGAAAGAAATTTCGCAGAATATTTCTGTGTAGTTTTTGTGGGAAGATATATCCTTTTTCACCATAGGCCTCAAAGCTCTCCAAATGTCCAGTTGGACATTCTTCAAACAGAGTGTTTCCAAACTACTCAATAAATAGGTTCAGCTCTGTGTATTGAATGCATACATCAGAAAGAAGTTGCTCAGTATGCTTCTGTCTAGTGTTTATGTGAAGATATTTCATTACCCGCATTGTACGAAATAATCTCAAATATCCACTTGCAGATTCTGGAAGAAGACTGTTTCAAACCTATTGAGCCTAGAGAAAGCTTTAACTCTGTGAGATGAATGCACACATCAGAAAGAAATTTCGCAGAATGCTTCTGAGTGGTATTTGTGGGAAGATATAACGTTTTTCACCACAGGCCTCAAAGCAATCAAAATGTCCAGTTGCAGATTGTTCAAAGAGAATGTTTCCAATCTGTTCATTTAATAGAAATGTTCAGCTCTGTGTATTGAATGCATACATCAGAAAGAAGTTGTTCAGAATGCTTCTGTCTAGTTTTTATGTGAAGATATTTCATAACCAGCATTGGACGAAATAATCTCAAATATCCACCTGCAGATTCTAGAAAAAGACTTTTTCAAACCTGCTGAACCTAGAGAAAGCTTTAGCTCTGTGAGATGAATACACACATCACAAAGAAATTTTGCAGAATGATTTTGTGTAGTTTTTGTCGGAAAATATGTCCTTTTTCACCACAAGCCAGAGAGCACTGCATATGTCCACTTGCAGATCCTTCAAACAGAGTGTTTCCAAATTGCTCAATCAAAAGAAAGGTTCAGCTCTGGGTATTGAATGCATACATCAGAAAGAAGTTTTTCAGAATGCTTCTGTCTAGTTTTTATGTGAAGATATTTTGTAACCCACATTGGATGAAATAATCTCAAATACCCACTTGCAGATTGCAGAAATAGACTGTTTCAAACCTGATGAACCTAGAGAAAGCTTTAACACTGTGAGATGAATACACACATCACAAAGAAATTTCGAAGAATATTTCTGTGTAGTTTTTGTGGGAAGATATATCCTTTTTCAAGAAAGGCCTCAAAGCACTCCAAATGTCCAATTGCAGATTCTTCAAACAGAGTGTTTGCAAATAGATCAATCAATAGAAAGATGCAGCTCTGTGTATTGAATGCATACATCAGAAAGAACCTGTGAAGAATGCTTCTGTCTAGTTTTTATGTGAATATATTTCATAACCCGCATGGGATGAAACAATCTCAAATATCCACTTGCAGATTTTAGAAAAAGACTGTTTCAAACCTGCTGAATGTAGAGAAAGCTTTAACTCTGTCAGATAAATACACACATCACAAAGAAATTTCGCTGAATGCTTCTGTGTAGTTTTTGTGAGTAGATATGTCTTTTTTCACCATAGGCCTCAAATTACTCCCAATGTCCACTTGCGGATTCTGCAAACAGTGTGTTTCCAAACTGCTCAATGAAAAGAAAACTTCAGCTCTGTGTACTGAATGCATACATAAAAAGAAGTTGTTCAGAATGCTTCTGTCTAGTTTTTATGTGAAGATAATTCATAATATGCATTGGACGAAATAATCTCAATTATCCACTTGCAGATTCTAGAAAAAGACACTTTGAAACCTGCTGAACCTAGAGAAAGCAATAAGTCTGTGAGATGAATACACACACAACAAAGAAATTTCGCAGAATGCTTCTGTGTAGTTTTTGCGGGAAGATATATACTTTTTCACCATGGGCCTCAAAGCACTCCAAATGTCCACTTGCAGAATCTTCAAAGACAGTGTTACAAAACTGCTCAATCAAAAGAAGGATTCAACTCTGTGTGTTGAATGCACCGATCCCAAAGTAGTTGTTCAGAATGCTTCTGTGAAGTTTTTATGTGAGGATATTTCATAACTCGCATTGGATGAAGTAATCTCAAATATCCACTTGCAGATTCTAGAAAAAGACTGCTTCAAAACTACTGAGCCTAGAGAAACCTTCAACTCTGTGGGGTGAACACACACATCAAGAGAAATTTCGTAGAATGCTTCTGTGTAGTATTTGAGGTAAGATATATCCTTCTTCACCCTAGGCATCAAAGCACTCAAATGACCACTTGCAGATTTTTCAGAGTGTTTCCAAATTGCTCAATCAAAGGACAGGTTCATTTCTGTGTATTGAATGCATACATCAGAAAGAAGTTGTTCAGAATGCTTCTGTCTAGTTTTTATGCGAAGATATTTTGTAACCCACATTGGATGAAATAATCTCAAATACCCACTTGCAGATTGCAGAAATAGACTGTTTCAAACCTGATAAACCTAGAGAAAGCTTTAACACTGTGAGATGAATACACACATCACAAAGAAATTTCGAAGAATATTTCTGTGTAGTTTTTGTGGGAAGATATATCCTTTTTCAAGAAAGGCTTCAAAGCACTCCAAATATCCACTTGCAGATTCTTCAAACAGAGTGTTTGCAAATAGCTCAATCAATAGAAAGATGCAGCTCTGTGTATTGAATGCATACATCAGAAAGAAGCTGTGAAGAATGCTTCTGTCTAGCTTTTATGTGAAGATATTTCATAACCCGCATTGGATGAAATAATCTCAAATATCCACTTGCAGTTTCTAGAAAAAGACTCTTTCAAACCTGCTGAACTTAGAGAAAGCTTCAACTCCGTGAGATGAATACGCACATCAGAAAGAAATTTCACAGAATGCTTCTGTGTAGTTTTTGTGGGAAGTTATATCCCTTTTCACCATAGGCCTGAATGCACTCCAAATGTCCACTTGCAGATTCTTCGAGCAGAGTGCTTCCAAATTGCTCAATCAAAAGAAAGTTGCAGCTCCGTGTATTGAACGCATACATCAGAAAGAAGTTGTTCAGTATGCTTCTGTCTAGTTTTAATGTGAAGATATTTCATCACCCGTATTGGATGAAATAATCTCAAATATGCACTTGAAGATTCTAGAAAAATACAGTTTCAAACCTGCTTTACCTAGAAGAAGCTTTAACACTGTGAGATGAATACACGCATCAGAAAGAAATTTCGCAGAATGTTTCTGTGTAGTTTTTGTGGGAAGATATATCCTTTTTCACCATAGGCCTCAAAGCTCTCCAAATGTCCAGTTGGACATTCTTCAAACAGAGTGTTTCCAAACTACTCAATAAATAGGTTCAGCTCTGTGTATTGAATGCATACATCAGAAAGAAGTTGCTCAGTATGCTTCTGTCTAGTGTTTAGGTGAAGATATTTCATAACCTGCATTGTACGAAATAATCTCAAATATCCACTTGCAGATTCTGGAAAAAGACTGTTTCAAACCTATTGAGCCTAGAGAAAGCTTTAACTCTGTGAGATGAATGCACACATCAGAAAGAAATTTCGCAGAATGCTTCTGAGTGGTATTTGTGGGAAGATATAACGTTTTTCACCACAGGCCTCAAAGCAATCAAAATGTCCAGTTGCAGATTGTTCAAAGAGAATGTTTCCAATCTGTTCATTTAATAGAAAGGTTCAGCTCTGTGTATTGAATGCATACATCAGAAAGAAGTTGTTCAGAATGCTTCTGTCTAGTTTTTATGTGAAGATATTTCATAACCAGCATTGGACGAAATAATCTCAAATATCCACCTGCAGATTCTAGAAAAAGACTTTTTCAAACCTGCTGAACATAGAGAAAGCTTTAGCTCTCTGAGATGAATACACACATCACACAGAAATTTTGCAGAATGATTTTTTGTAGTTTTTGTCGGAAAATATATCCTTTTTCACCACAAGCCAGAAAGCACTGCATATGTCCACTTGCAGATCCTTCAAACAGAGTGTTTCCAAACTGCTCAATCAAAAGAAAGGTTCAGCTCTGGGTATTGAATGCATACATCAGAAAGAAGTTGTTCAGAATCCTTCTGTCTAGTTTTAATGTGAAGATATTTCATAACCCGCATTGGACGAAATTATCTCAAATATCCACTTGCAGATTTTAGAAAAATACTGTTTCAAACCGGCTGAGCCTAGAGAAAGCTTTAACTCTGTGAGATGAATACACACATCACAAAGAAATTTCACAGAATGCTTCTGTGTAGTTTTTTTGCGTAGATATATTCTGTTTAACCATAGGCCTCAAAGCACTCCTAATGTCCACTTGCAAATACTTCAAACAGTGTGTTTCCAAACTGCTCAATCAAAAGAAAGGTTCAGATCAGTGTATTGAATGCACCGATTAGAAAGAAGTTGTTCACAATGCTTCTGTTTCGTTTTTATGTGAAGATATTTCATAACTCGCATGCACGAAATAATCTCAAAATCCACTTGCAGATTCTAGAAACAGACTGTTTCAAACCTGCAGAAGCTAGAGAAAGATTTAACTCTGTCAGATGAATACAGACATCACAAAGGAATTTTTGCAGAATCCTTCCGTGTAGTTTTGGTTGGAAGATATATCCTTTTTCACCATAGGCCTCAAAGCCCTCCAAATGTCCACTTGCAGATTCCTCGAACAGAGTGTTTCCAATCTGCTCAATCAAAACAAAGGTTCAGCTCTGTGTACTGAATGCATACATCAGAAAGAAGTGTTTCAGAATGCTTCTGTGTAGTTTTTAGGCGAAGATATTTCATAACCCGCATTGGACGAAATAATCTGACATATCCAATTACAGATTCCAGAAAAAGATGGTTTCATGCCTGCGGAACAAAGAGAAAGCTTTAACTCTGCGAGATGAATACACACATCACAAAGAAATTTTGCAGAATAATTCTGTGAAGTTTTTGTGGGAAGATATATCCTTTTTCACCATAGGCATCAAAGCCCTCCAAATGTCCACTTGCAGATTCTACAAACAGAGTGTTTACAAATTGCTCAATCCAAAGGAAGGTTGAGCTCTGTGTATTGAATGCATACATCAGAAAGAAGTTGTTCAGAATGCTTCTGTCTAGTTTTTATGTGAAGATATTTTGTAACCCACATTGGATGAAATAATCTCAAATACCCACTTGCAGATTGCAGAAATAGACTGTTTCAAACCTGATGAACCTAGAGAAAGCTTTAACACTGTGAGATGAATACACACATCACAAAGAAATTTCGAAGAATATTTCTGTGTAGTTTTTGTGGGAAGATATATCCTTTTTCAAGAAAGGCCACAAAGAACTCCAAATGTCCACTTGCAGATTCTTCAAACAGAGTGTTTGCAAATAGATCAATCAATAGAAAGATGCAGCTCTGTGTATTGAATGCATACATCAGAAAGAAGCTGTGAAGAATGCTTCTGTCTAGTTTTTATGTGAATATATTTCATAACCCGCATGGGATGAAACAATCTCAAATATCCACTTGCAGATTTTAGAAAAAGACTGTTTCAAACCTGCTGAATGTAGAGAAAGCTTTAACTCTGTCAGATAAATACACACATCACAAAGAAATTTCGCTGAATGCTTCTGTGTAGTTTTTGTGAGTATATATGTCTTTTTTCACCATAGGCCTCAAATTACTCCCAATGTCCACTTGCGGATTCTGCAAACAGTGTGTTTCCAAACTGCTCAATGAAAAGAAAACTTCAGCTCTGTGTACTGAATGCATACATAAAAAGAAGTTGTTCAGAATGCTTCTGTCTAGTTTTTATGTGAAGATAATTCATAATATGCATTGGACGAAATAATCTCAAATATCCACTTGCAGATTCTAGAAAAAGACACTTTGAAACCTGCTGAACCTAGAGAAAGCAATAAGTCTGTGAGATGAATACACACACAACAAAGAAATTTCGCAGAATGCTTCTGTGTAGTTTTTGCGGGAAGATATATACTTTTTCACCATGGGCCTCAAAGCACTCCAAATGTCCACTTGCAGAATCTTCAAAGACAGTGTTACAAAACTGCTCAATCAAAAGAAGGGTTCAACTCTGTGTGTTGAATGCACCGATCCCAAAGTAGTTGTTCAGAATGCTTCTGTGTAGTTTTTATGTGAGGATATTTCATAACTCGCACTGGATGAAGTAATCTCAAATATCCACTTGCAGATTCTAGAAAAAGACTGCTTCAAACCTACTGAGCCTAGAGAAACCTTTAACTCTGTGAGGTGAACACACACATCAAGAGAAATTTCGTAGAATGCTTCTGTGTAGTATTTGAGGTAAGATATATCCTTCTTCACCCTAGGCATCAAAGCACTCAAATGTCCACTTGCAGATTTTTCAGAGTGTTTCCAAATTGCTCAATCAAAGGTCAGGTTCATTTCTGTGTATTGAATGCATACATCAGAAAGAAGTTGTTCAGAATGCTTCTGTCTAGTTTTTATGCGAAGATATTTTGTAACCCACATTGGATGAAATAATCTCATATACCCACTTGCAGATTGCAGAAATAGACTGTTTCAAACCTGATGAACCTAGAGAAAGCTTTAACACTGTGAGATGAATACACACATGACAAAGAAATTTCGAAGAATATTTCTGTGTAGTTTTTGTGGGAAGATATATCCTTTTTCAAGAAAGGCATCAAAGCACTCCAAATGTCCACTTGCAGATTCTTCACACAGAGTGTTTGCAAATAGCTCAATCAATAGAAATATGCAGCTCTGTTTATTGAATGCATACATCAGAAAGAAGCTGTGAAGAATGCTTCTGTCTAGCTTTTATGTGAAGATATTTCATAACCCACATTGGATGAAATAATCTCAAATATCCACTTGCAGTTTCTAGAAAAAGACTCTTTCAAACCTGCTGAACTTAGAGAAAGCTTTAACTCCGTGAGATGAATACGCACATCAGAAAGAAATTTCACAGAATGCTTCTGTGTAGTTTTTGTGGGAAGTTATATCCCTTTTCACCATAGGCCTGAATGCACTCCAAATGTCCACTTGCAGATTCTTCGAGCAGAGTGCTTCCAAACTGCTCAATCAAAAGAAAGTTGCAGCTCCGTGTATTGAACCCATACATCAGAAAGAAGTTGTTCAGTATGCTTCTGTCTAGTTTTAATGTGAAGATATTTCATCACCCGCATTGGATGAAATAATCTCAAATATGCACTTGAAGATTCTAGAAAAATACAGTTTCAAACCTGCTTTACCTAGAAGAAGCTTTAACACTGTGAGATGAATACACGCATCAGAAAGAAATTTCGCAGAATGTTTCTGTGTAGTTTTTGTGGGAAGATATATCCTTTTTCACCATAGGCCTCAAAGCTCTCCAAATGTCCAGTTGGACATTCTTCAAACAGAGTGTTTCCAAACTACTCAATAAATAGGTTCAGCTCTGTGTATTGAATGCATACATCAGAAAGAAGTTGCTCAGTATGCTTCTGTCTAGTGTTTAGGTGAAGATATTTCATTACCCGCATTGTACGAAATAATCTCAAATATCCACTTGCAGATTCTGGAAAAAGACGGTTTCAAACCTATTGAGCCTAGAGAAAGCTTTAACTCTGTGAGATGAATGCACACATCAGAAAGAAATTTCGCAGAATGCTTCTGAGTGGTATTTGTGGGAAGATATAACGTTTTTCACCACAGGCCTCAAAGCAATCAAAATGTCCAGTTGCAGATTGTTCAAAGAGAATGTTTCCAATCTGTTCATTTAATAGAAAGGTTCAGCTCTGTGTATTGAATGCATACATCAGAAAGAAGTTGTTCAGAATGCTTCTGTCTAGTTTTTATGTGAAGATATTTCATAACCAGCATTGGACGAAATAATCTCAAATATCCACCTGCAGATTCTAGAAAAAGACTTTTTCAAACCTGCTGAACCTAGAGAAAGCTTTAGCTCTGTGAGATGAATACACATATCACACAGAAATTTTGCAGAATGATTTTTTGTAGTTTTTGTCGGAAAATATATCCTTTTTCACCACAAGCCAGAAAGCACTGCATATGTCCACTTGCAGATCCTTCAAACAGAGTGTTTCCAAACTGCTCAATCAAAACAAAGGTTCAGCTCTGGGTATTGAATGCATACATCAGAAAGAAGTTGTTCAGAATCCTTCTGTCTAGTTTTAATGTGAAGATATTTCATAACCCGCATTGAACGAAATTATCTCAAATATCCACTTGCAGATTTTAGAAAAAGACTGTTTCAAACCGGCTGAGCCTAGAGAAAGCTTTAACTCTGTGAGATGAATACACACATCACAAAGAAATTTCACAGAATGCTTCTGTGTAGTTTTTTTGCGTAGATATATTCTGTTTAACCATAGGCCTCAAAGCACTCCTAATGTCCACTTGCAAATACTTCAAACAGTGTGTTTCCAAACTGCTCAATCAAAAGAAAGGTTCAGATCAGTGTATTGAATGCACCGATTAGAAAGAAGTTGTTCACAATGCTTCTGTTTCGTTTTTATGTGAAGATATTTCATAACTCGCATGCACGAAATAATCTCAAAATCCACTTGCAGATTCTAGAAACAGACTGTTTCAAACCTGCAGAAGCTAGAGAAAGATTTAACTCTGTCAGATGAATACAGACATCACAAAGGAATTTTTGCAGAATCCTTCCGTGTAGTTTTGGTTGGAAGATATATCCTTTTTCACCATAGGCCTCAAAGCCCTCCAAATGTCCACTTGCAGATTGCTCGAACAGAGTGTTTCCAATCTGCTCAATCAAAACAAAGGTTCAGCTCTGTGTACTGAATGCATACATCAGAAAGAAGTGTTTCAGAATGCTTCTGTGTAGTTTTTAGGCGAAGATATTTCATAACCCGCATTGGACGAAATAATCTGACATATCCAATTGCAGATTCTAGAAAAAGATGGTTTCATGCCTGCGGAACAAAGAGAAAGCTTTAACTCTGCGAGATGAATACACACATCACAAAGAAATTTTGCAGAATAATTCTGTGAAGTTTTTGTGGGAAGATATATCCTTTTTCACAATAGGCATCAAAGCCCTCCAAATGTCCACTTGCAGATTCTACAAACAGACTGTTTACAAATTGCTCAATCCAAAGGAAGGTTGAGCTCTGTGTATTGAATGCATACATCAGAAAGAAGTTGTTCAGAATGCTTCTGTCTAGTTTTTATGTGAAGATAGTTTGTAAACCACATTGGATGAAATAATCTCAAATACCCACTTGCAGATTGCAGAAATAGACTGTTTCAAACCTGATGAACCTAGAGAAAGCTTTAACACTGTGAGATGAATACACACATCACAAAGAAATTTCGAAGAATATTTCTGTGTAGTTTTTGTGGGAAGATATATCCTTTTTCAAGAAAGGCCTCAAAGCTCTCCAAATGTCCACTTGCAGATTCTTCAAACAGAGTGTTTGCAAATAGATCAATCAATAGAAAGATGCAGCTCTGTGTATTGAATGCATACATCAGAAAGAAGCTGTGAAGAATGCTTCTGTCTAGTTTTTATGTGAATATATTTCATAACCCGCATGGGATGAAACAATCTCAAATATCCACTTGCAGATATTAGAAAAAGACTGTTTCAAACCTGCTGAATGTAGAGAAAGCTTTAACTCTGTCAGATAAATACACACATCACAAAGAAATTTCGCTGAATGCTTCTGTGTAGTTTTTGTGAGTATATATGTCTTTTTTCACCATAGGCCTCAAATTACTCCCAATGTCCACTTGCGGATTCTGCAAACAGTGTGTTTCCAAACTGCTCAATGAAAAGAAAACTTCAGCTCTGTGTACTGAATGCATACATAAAAAGAAGTTGTTCAGAATGCTTCTGTCTAGTTTTTATGTGAAGATAATTCATAATATGCATTGGACGATATAATCTCAAATATCCACTTGCAGATTCTAGAAAAAGACACTTTGAAACCTGCTGAACCTAGAGAAAGCAATAAGTCTGTGAGATGAATACACACACAACAAAGAAATTTCGCAGAATGCTTCTGTGTAGTTTTTGCGGGAAGATATATTCTTTTTCACCATGGGCCTCAAAGCACTCCAAATGTCCACTTGCAGAATCTTCAAAGACAGTGTTACAAAACTGCTCAATCAAAAGAAGGGTTCAACTCTGTGTGTTGAATGCACCGATCCCAAAGTAGTTGTTCAGAATGCTTCTGTGTAGTTTTTATGTGAGGATATTTCATAACTCGCATTGGATGAAGTAATCTCAAATATCCACTTGCAGATTCTAGAAAAAGACTGCTTCAAACCTACTGAGCCTAGAGAAACATTTAACTCTGTGAGGTGAACACACACATCAAGAGAAATTTCGTAGAATGCTTCTGTGTAGTATTTGAGGTAAGATATATCCTTCTTCACCCTAGGCATCAAAGCACTCAAATGTCCACTTGCAGATTTTCAGAGTGTTTCCAAATTGCTCAATCAAAGGACAGGTTCATTTCTGTGTATTGAATGCATACATCAGAAAGAAGTTGTTCAGAATGCTTCTGTCTAGTTTTTATGCGAAGATATTTTGTAACCCTCATTGGATGAAATAATCTCAAATACCCACTTGCAGATTGCAGAAATAGACTGTTTCAAACCTGATGAACCTAGAAAAAGCTTTAACACTGTGAGATGAATACACACATCACAAAGAAATTTCGAAGAATATTTCTGTGTAGTTTTTGTGGGAAGATATATCCTTTTTCAAGAAAGGCCTCAAAGCACTCCAAATGTCCACTTGCAGATTCTTCAAACAGAGTGTTTGCAAATAGCTCAATCAATAGAAAGATGCAGCTCTGTGTGTTGAATGCATACATCAGAAAGAAGCTGTGAAGAATGCTTCTATCTAGCTTTTATGTGAAGATATTTCATAACCCGCATTGGATGAAATAATCTCAAATATCCACTTGCAGTTTCTAGAAAAAGACTCTTTCAAACCTGCTAAACTTAGAGAAAGCTTTAACTCCGTGAGATGAATACGCACATCAGAAAGAAATTTCACAGAATGCTTCTGTGTAGTTTTTGTGGGAAGTTATATCCCTTTTCACCATAGGCCTGAATGCACGCCAAATGTCCACTTGCAGATTCTTCGAGCAGAGTGCTTCCAAACTGCTCAATCAAAAGAAAGTTGCAGCTCCGTGTATTGAACGCATACATCAGAAAGAAGTTGTTCAGTATGCTTCTGTCTAGTTTTAATGTGAAGATATTTCATCACCCGCATTGGATGAAATAATCTCAAATATGCACTTGAAGATTCTAGAAAAATACAGTTTCAAACCTGCTTTACCTAGAAGAAGCTTTAACACTGTGAGATGAATACACGCATCAGAAAGAAATTTCGCAGAATGTTTCTGTGTAGTTTTTGTGGGAAGATATATCCTTTTTCACCATAGGCCTCAAAGCTCTCCAAATGTCCAGTTGGACATTCTTCAAACAGAGTGTTTCCAAACTACTCAATAAAGAGGTTCAGCTCTGTGTATTGAATGCATACATCAGAAAGAAGTTGCTCAGTATGCTTCTGTCTAGTGTTTATGTGAAGATATTTCATTACCCGCATTGTACGAAATAATCTCAGATATCCACTTGCAGATTCTGGAAAAAGACGGTTTCAAACCTATTGAGCCTAGAGAAAGCTTTAACTCTGTGAGATGAATGCACACATCAGAAAGAAATTTCGCAGAATGCTTCTGAGTGGTATTTGTGGGAAGATATAACGTTTTTCACCACAGGCCTCAAAGCAATCAAAATGTCCAGTTGCAGATTGTTCAAAGAGAATGTTTCCAATCTGTTCACTTAATAGAAAGGTTCAGCTCTGTGTATTGAATGCATACATCAGAAAGAAGTTGTTCAGAATGCTTCTGTCTAGTTTTTATGTGAAGATATTTCATAACCAGCATTGGACGAAATAATCTCAAATATCCACCTGCAGATTCTAGAAAAAGACTTTTTCAAACCTGCTGAACCTAGAGAAAGCTTTAGCTCTGTGAGATGAATACACACATCACAAAGAAATTTTGCAGAATGATTTTGTGTAGTTTTTGTCGGAAAATATATCCTTTTTCACCACAAGCCAGAAAGCACTGCATATGTCCACTTGCAGATCCTTCAAACAGAGTGTTTCCAAACTGCTCAATCAAAAGAAAGGTTCAGCTCTGGGTATTGAATGCATACATCAGAAAGAAGTTGTTCAGAATCCTTCTGTCTAGTTTTAATGTGAAGATATTTCATAACCCGCATTGGACGAAATTATCTCAAATATCCACTTGCAGATTTTAGAAAAAGACTGTTTCAAACCGGCTGAGCCTAGAGAAAGCTTTAACTCTGTGAGATGAATACACACATCACAAAGAAATTTCACAGAATGCTTCTGTGTAGTTTTTTTGCGTAGATATTTTCTGTTTAACCATAGGCCTCAAAGCACTCCTAATGTCCACTTGCAAATACTTCAAACAGTGTGTTTCCAAACTGCTCAATCAAAAGAAAGGTTCAGATCAGTGTATTGAATGCACCGATTAGAAAGAAGTTGTTCACAATGCTTCTGTTTCGTTTTTATGTGAAGATATTTCATAACTCGCATGCACTAAATAATCTCAAAATCCACTTGCAGATTCTAGAAACAGACTGTTTCAAACCTGCAGAAGCTAGAGAAAGATTTAACTCTGTCAGATGAATACAGACATCACAAAGGAATTTTTGCAGAATCATTCCGTGTAGTTTTGGTTGGAAGATATATCCTTTTTCACCATAGGCCTCAAAGCCCTCCAAATGTCCACTTGCAGATTCCTCGAACAGAGTGTTTCCAATCTGCTCAATCAAAACAAAGGTTCAGCTCTGTGTACTGAATGCATACATCAGAAAGAAGTGTTTCAGAATGCTTCTGTGTAGTTTTTAGGCGAAGATATTTCATAACCCGCATTGGACGAAATAATCTGACATATCCACTTGCAGATTCCAGAAAAAGATGGTTTCATGCCTGCGGAACCAAGAGAAAGCTTTAACTCTGCGAGATGAATACACACATCACAAAGAAATTTTGCAGAATAATTCTGTGAAGTTTTTGTGGGAAGATATATCCTTTTTCAACATAGGCATCAAAGCCCTCCAAATGTCCACTTGCAGATTCTACAAACAGAGTGTTTACAAATTGCTCAATCCAAAGGAAGGTTGAGCTCTGTGTATTGAATGCATAGATCAGAAAGAAGTTGTTCATAATGCTTCTGTCTAGTTTTTATGTGAAGATATTTTGTAACCCACATTGGATGAAATAATCTCAAATACCCACTTGCAGATTGCAGAAATAGACTGTTTCAAACCTGATGAACCTAGAGAAAGCTTTAACACTGTGAGATGAATACACACATCACAAAGAAATTTCGAAGAATATTTCTGTGTAGTTTTTGTGGGAAGATATATCCTTTTTCAAGAAAGGCCTCAAAGCACTCCAAATGTCCACTTGCAGATTCTTCAAACAGAGTGTTTGCAAATAGCTCAATCAATAGAAAGATGCAGCTCTGTGTATTGAATGCATACATCAGAAAGAAGCTGTGAAGAATGCTTCTGTCTAGTTTTTATGTGAATATATTTCATAACCCGCATGGGATGAAACAATCTCAAATATCCACTTGCAGATTTTAGAAAAAGACTGTTTCAAACCTGCTGAATGTAGAGAAAGCTTTAACTCTGTCAGATAAATACACACATCACAAAGAAATTTCGCTGAATGCTTCTGTGTAGTTTTTGTGAGTAGATATGTCTTTTTTCACCATAGGCCTCAAATTACTCCCAATGTCCACTTGCGGATTCTGCAAACAGTGTGTTTCCAAACTGCTCAATGAAAAGAAAACTTCAGCTCTGTGTACTGAATGCATACATAAAAAGAAGTTGTTCAGAATGCTTCTGTCTAGTTTTTATGTGAAGATAATTCATAATATGCATTGGACGAAATAATCTCAAATATCCACTTGCAGATTCTAGAAAAAGACACTTTGAAACCTGCTGAACCTAGAGAAAGCAATAAGTCTGTGAGATGAATACACACACAACAAAGAAATTTCGCAGAATGCTTCTGTGTAGTTTTTGCGGGAAGATATATACTTTTTCACCATGGGCCTCAAAGCACTCCAAATGTCCACTTGCAGAATCTTCAAAGACAGTGTTACAAAACTGCTCAATCAAAAGAAGGGTTCAACTCTGTGTGTTGAATGCACCGATCCCAAAGTAGTTGTTCAGAATGCTTCTGTGTAGTTTTTATGTGAGGATATTTCATAACTCGCATTGGATGAAGTAATCTCAAATATCCACTTGCAGATTCTAGAAAAAGACTGCTTCAAACCTACTGAGCCTAGAGAAACCTTTAACTCTGTGAGGTGAACACACACATCAAGAGAAATTTCGTAGAATGCTTCTGTGTAGTATTTGAGGTAAGATATATCCTTCTTAACCCTAGGCATCAAAGCACTCAATTGTCCACTTGCAGATTTTTCAGAGTGTTTCCAAATTGCTCAATCAAAGGACAGGTTCATTTCTGTGTATTGAATGCATACATCAGAAAGAAGTTGTTCAGAATGCTTCTGTCTAGTTTTTATGCGAAGATAATTTGTAACACTCATTGGATGAAATAATCTCAAATACCCACTTGCAGATTGCAGAAATAGACTGTTTCAAACCTGATGAACCTAGAGAAAGCTTTAACACTGTGAGATGAATACACACATGACAAAGAAATTTCGAAGAATATTTCTGTGTAGTTTTTGTGGGAAGATATATCCTTTTTCAAGAAAGGCCTCAAAGCACTCCAAATGTCCACTTGCAGATTCTTCAAACAGAGTGTTTGCAAATAGCTCAATCAATAGAAAGATGCAGCTCTGTGTGTTGAATGCATACATCAGAAAGAAGCTGTGAAAAATGCTTCTATCTAGCTTTTATGTGAAGATATTTCATAACCCGCATTGGATGAAATAATCTCAAATATCCACTTGCAGTTTCTAGAAAAAGACTCTTTCAAACCTGCTGAACTTAGAGAAAGCTTTAACTCCGTGAGATGAATACGCACATCAGAAAGAAATTTCACAGAGTGCTTCTGTGTAGTTTTTGTGGGAAGTTATATCCCTTTTCACCATAGGCCTGAATGCACTCCAAATGTCCACTTGCAGATTCTTCGAGCAGAGTGCTTCCAAACTGCTCAATCAAAAGAAAGTTGCAGCTCTGTGTATTGAACGCATACATCAGAAAGAAGTTGTTCAGTATGCTTCTGTCTAGTTTTAATGTGAAGATATTTCATCACCCGCATTGGATGAAATAATCTCAAATATGCACTTGAAGATTCTAGAAAAATACAGTTTCAAACCTGCTTTACCTAGAAGAAGCTTTAACACTGTGAGATGAATACACGCATCAGAAAGAAATTTCGCAGAATGTTTCTGTGTAGTTTTTGTGGGAAGATATATCCTTTTTCACCATAGGCCTCAAAGCTCTCCAAGTGTCCAGTTGGACATTCTTCAAACAGAGTGTTTCCAAACTACTCAATAAATAGGTTCAGCTCTGTGTATTGAATGCATACATCAGAAAGAAGTTGCTCAGTATGCTTCTGTCTAGTGTTTAGGTGAAGATATTTCATTACCCGCATTGTACGAAATAATCTCAAATATCCACTTGCAGATTCTGGAAAAAGACGGTTTCAAACCTATTGAGCCTAGAGAAAGCTTTAACTCTGTGAGATGAATGCACACATCAGAAAGAAATTTCGCAGAATGCTTCTGAGTGGTATTTGTGGGAAGATATAACGTTTTTCACCACAGGCCTCAAAGCAATCAAAATGTCCAGTTGCAGATTGTTCAAAGAGAATGTTTCCAATCTGTTCATTTAATAGAAAGGTTCAGCTCTGTGTATTGAATGCATACATCAGAAAGAAGTTGTTCAGAATGCTTCTGTCTAGTTTTTATGTGAAGATATTTCATAACCAGCATTGGACGAAATAATCTCAAATATCCACCTGCAGATTCTAGAAAAAGACTTTTTCAAACCTGCTGAACCTAGAGAAAGCTTTAGCTCTGTGAGATGAATACACACATCACAAAGAAATTTTGCAGAATGATTTTGTGTAGTTTTTGTCGGAAAATATATCCTTTTTCACCACAAGCCAGAAAGCACTGCATATGTCCACTTGCAGATCCTTCAAACAGAGTGTTTCCAAACTGCTCAATCAAAAGAAAGGTTCAGCTCTGGGTATTGAATGCATACATCAGAAAGAAGTTGTTCAGAATCCTTCTGTCTAGTTTTAATGTGAAGATATTTCATAACCCGCATTGGACGAAATTATCTCAAATATCCACTTGCAGATTTTAGAAAAAGACTGTTTCAAACCGGCTGAGCCTAGAGAAAGCTTTAACTCTGTGAGATGAATACACACATCACAAAGAAATTTCACAGAATGCTTCTGTGTAGTTTTTTTGCGTAGATATTTTCTGTTTAACCATAGGCCTCAAAGCACTCCTAATGTCCACTTGCAAATACTTCAAACAGTGTGTTTCCAAACTGCTCAATCAAAAGAAAGGTTCAGATCAGTGTATTGAATGCACCGATTAGAAAGAAGTTGTTCACAATGCTTCTGTTTCGTTTTTATGTGAAGATATTTCATAACTCGCATGCACGAAATAATCTCAAAATCCACTTGCAGATTCTAGAAACAGACTGTTTCAAACCTGCAGAAGCTAGAGAAAGATTTAACTCTGTCAGATGAATACAGACATCACAAAGGAATTTTTGCAGAATCCTTCCGTGTAGTTTTGGTTGGAAGATATATCCTTTTTCACCATAGGCCTCAAAGCCCTCCAAATGTCCACTTGCAGATTCCTCGAACAGAGTGTTTCCAATCTGCTCAATCAAAACAAAGGTTCAGCTCTGTGTACTGAATGCATACATCAGAAAGAAGTGTTTCAGAATGCTTCTGTGTAGTTTTTAGGGGAAGATATTTCATAACCCGCATTGGACGAAATAATCTGACATATCCACTTGCAGATTCTAGAAAAAGATGGTTTCATGCCTGCGGAACCAAGAGAAAGCTTTAACTCTGCGAGATGAATACACACATCACAAAGAAATTTTGCAGAATAATTCTGTGAAGTTTTTGTGGGAAGATATATCCTTTTTCACCATAGGCATCAAAGCCCACCAAATGTCCACTTGCAGATTCCTCGAACAGAGTGTTTACAAATTGCTCAATCCAAAGGAAGGTTGAGCTCTGTGTATTGAATGCATACATCAGAAAGAAGTTGTTCAGAATGCTTCTGTCTAGTTTTTATGTGAAGATATTTTGTAACCCACATTGGATGAAATAATCTCAAATACCCACTTGCAGATTGCAGAAATAGACTGTTTCAAACCTGATGAACCTAGAGAAAGCTTTAACACTGTGAGATGAATACACACATCACAAAGAAATTTCGAAGAATATTTCTGTGTAGTTTTTGTTGGAAGATATATCCTTTTTCAAGAAAGGCCTCAAAGCACTCCAAATGTCCACTTGCAGATTCTTCAAACAGAGTGTTTGCAAATAGCTCAATCAATAGAAAGATGCAGCTCTGTGTATTGAATGCATACATCAGAAAGAAGCTGTGAAGAATACTTCTGTCTAGTTTTTATGTGAAGATATTTCATAACCCGCATGGGATGAAACAATCTCAAATATCCACTTGCAGATTTTAGAAAAAGACTGTTTCAAACCTGCTGAATGTAGAGAAAGCTTTAACTCTCTCAGATAAATACACACATCACAAAGAAATTTCGCTGAATGCTTCTGTGTAGTTTTTGTGAGTAGATATGTCTTTTTTCACCATAGGCCTCAAATTACTCCCAATGTCCACTTGCGGATTCTGCAAACAGTGTGTTTCCAAACTGCTCAATGAAAAGAAAACTTCAGCTCTGTGTACTGAATGCATACATGAAAAGAAGTTGTTCAGAATGCTTCTGTCTAGTTTTTATGTGAAGATAATTCATAATATGCATTGGACGAAATAATCTCAAATATCCACTTGCAGATTCTAGAAAAAGACACTTTGAAACCTGCTGAACCTAGAGAAAGCAATAAGTCTGTGAGATGAATACACACACAACAAAGAAATTTCGCAGAATGCTTCTGTGTAGTTTTTGCGGGAAGATATATACTTTTTCACCATGGGCCTCAAAGCACTCCAAATGTCCACTTGCAGAATCTTCAAAGACAGTGTTACAAAACTGCTCAATCAAAAGAAGGGTTCAACTCTGTGTGTTGAATGCACCGATCCCAAAGTAGTTGTTCAGAATGCTTCTGTGTAGTTTTTATGTGAGGATATTTCATAACTCGCATTGGATGAAGTAATCTCAAATATCCACTTGCAGATTCTAGAAAAAGACTGCTTCAAACCTACTGAGCCTAGAGAAACCTTTAACTCTGTGAGGTGAACACACACATCAAGAGAAATTTCGTAGAATGCTTCTGTGTAGTATTTGAGGTAAGATATATCCTTCTTCACCCTAGGCATCAAAGCACTCAATTGTCCACTTGCAGATTTTTCAGAGTGTTTCCAAATTGCTCAATCAAAGGACAGGTTCATTTCTGTGTATTGAATGCATACATCAGAAAGAAGTTGTTCAGAATGCTTCTGTCTAGTTTTTATGCGAAGATATTTTGTAACCCTCATTGGATGAAATAATCTCAAATACCCACTTGCAGATTGCAGAAATAGACTGTTTCAAACCTGATGAACCCAGAGAAAGCTTTAACACTGTGAGATGAATACACACATCACAAAGAAATTTCGAAGAATATTTCTGTGTAGTTTTTGTGGGAAGATATATCCTTTTTCAAGAAAGGCCTCAAAGCACTCCAAATGTCCACTTGCAGATTCTTCAAACAGAGTGTTTGCAAATAGCTCAATCAATAGAAAGATGCAGCTGTGTGTATTGAATGCATACATCAGAAAGAAGCTGTGAAGAATGCTTCTATCTAGCTTTTATGTGAAGATATTTCATAACCCGCATTGGATGAAATAATCTCAAATATCCACTTGCAGTTTCTAGAAAAAGACTCTTTCAAACCTGCTGAACTTAGAGAAAGCTTCAACTCCGTGAGATGAATACGCACATCAGAAAGAAATTTCACAGAATGCTTCTGTGTAGTTTTTGTGGGAAGTTATATCCCTTTTCACCATAGGCCTGAATGCACTCCAAATGTCCACTTGCAGATTCTTCGAGCAGAGTGCTTCCAAACTGCTCAATCAAAAGAAAGCTGCAGCTCTGTGTATTGAACGCATACATCAGAAAGAAGTTGTTCAGTATGCTTCTGTCTAGTTTTAATGTGAAGATATTTCATCACCCGCATTGGATGAAATAATCTCAAATATGCACTTGAAGATTCTAGAAAAATACAGTTTCAAACCTGCTTTACCTAGAAGAAGCTTTAACACTGTGAGATGAATACACGCATCAGAAAGAAATTTCGCAGACTGTTTCTGTGTAGTTTTTGTGGGAAGATATATCCTTTTTCACCATAGGCCTCAAAGCTCTCCAAATGTCCAGTTGGACATTCTTCAAACAGAGTGTTTCCAAACTACTCAATAAATAGGTTCAGCTCTGTGTATTGAATGCATACATCAGAAAGAAGTTGCTCAGTATGCTTCTGTCTAGTGTTTAGGTGAAGATATTTCATTACCCGCATTGTACGAAATAATCTCAAATATCCACTTGCAGATTCTGGAAAAAGACGGTTTCAAACCTATTGAGCCTAGAGAAAGCTTTAACTCTGTGAGATGAATGCACACATCAGAAAGAAATTTCGCAGAATGCTTCTGAGTGGTATTTGTGGGAAGATATAACGTTTTTCACCACAGGCCTCAAAGCAATCAAAATGTCCAGTTGCAGATTGTTCAAAGAGAATGTTTCCAATCTGTTCATTTAATAGAAAGGTTCAGCTCTGTGTATTGAATGCATACATCAGAAAGAAGTTGTTCAGAATGCTTCTGTCTAGTTTTTATGTGAAGATATTTCATAACCAGCATTGGACGAAATAATCTCAAATATCCACCTGCAGATTCTAGAAAAAGACTTTTTCAAACCTGCTGAACCTAGAGAAAGCTTTAGCTCTGTGAGATGAATACACACATCACAAAGAAATTTTGCAGAATGATTTTGTGTAGTTTTTGTCGGAAAATATATCCTTTTTCACCACAAGCCAGAAAGCACTGCATATGTCCACTTGCAGATCCTTCAAACAGAGTGTTTCCAAACTGCTCAATCAAAAGAAAGGTTCAGCTCTGGGAATTGAATGCATACATCAGAAAGAAGTTGTTCAGAATCCTTCTGTCTAGTTTTAATGTGAAGATATTTCATAACCCGCATTGGACGAAATTATCTCAAATATCCACTTGCAGATTTTAGAAAAAGACTGTTTCAAACCGGCTGAGCCTAGAGAAAGCTTTAACTCTGTGAGATGAATACACACATCACAAAGAAATTTCACAGAATGCTTCTGTGTAGTTTTTTTGCGTAGATATTTTCTGTTTAACCATAGGCCTCAAAGCACTCCTAATGTCCACTTGCAAATACTTCAAACAGTGTGTTTCCAAACTGCTCAATCAAAAGAAAGGTTCAGATCAGTGTATTGAATGCACCGATTAGAAAGAAGTTGTTCACAATGCTTCTGTTTCGTTTTTATGTGAAGATATTTCATAACTCGCATGCACTAAATAATCTCAAAATCCACTTGCAGATTCTAGAAACAGACTGTTTCAAACCTGCAGAAGCTAGAGAAAGATTTAACTCTGTCAGATGAATACAGACATCACAAAGGAATTTTTGCAGAATCATTCCGTGTAGTTTTGGTTGGAAGATATATCCTTTTTCACCATAGGCCTCAAAGCCCTCCAAATGTCCACTTGCAGATTCCTCGAACAGAGTGTTTCCAATCTGCTCAATCAAAACAAAGGTTCAGCTCTGTGTACTGAATGCATACATCAGAAAGAAGTGTTTCAGAATGCTTCTGTGTAGTTTTTAGGCGAAGATATTTCATAACCCGCATTGGACGAAATAATCTGACATATCCACTTGCAGATTCCAGAAAAAGATGGTTTCATGCCTGCGGAACCAAGAGAAAGCTTTAACTCTGCGAGATGAATACACACATCACAAAGAAATTTTGCAGAATAATTCTGTGAAGTTTTTGTGGGAAGATATATCCTTTTTCAACATAGGCATCAAAGCCCTCCAAATGTCCACTTGCAGATTCTACAAACAGAGTGTTTACAAATTGCTCAATCCAAAGGAAGGTTGAGCTCTGTGTATTGAATGCATAGATCAGAAAGAAGTTGTTCAGAATGCTTCTGTCTAGTTTTTATGTGAAGATATTTTGTAACCCACATTGGATGAAATAATCTCAAATACCCACTTGCAGATTGCAGAAATAGACTGTTTCAAACCTGATGAACCTAGAGAAAGCTTTAACACTGTGAGATGAATACACACATCACAAAGAAATTTCGAAGAATATTTCTGTGTAGTTTTTGTGGGAAGATATATCCTTTTTCAAGAAAGGCCTCAAAGCACTCCAAATGTCCACTTGCAGATTCTTCAAACAGAGTGTTTGCAAATAGCTCAATCAATAGAAAGATGCAGCTCTGTGTATTGAATGCATACATCAGAAAGAAGCTGTGAAGAATGCTTCTGTCTAGTTTTTATGTGAATATATTTCATAACCCGCATGGGATGAAACAATCTCAAATATCCACTTGCAGATTTTAGAAAAAGACTGTTTCAAACCTGCTGAATGTAGAGAAAGCTTTAACTCTGTCAGATAAATACACACATCACAAAGAAATTTCGCTGAATGCTTCTGTGTAGTTTTTGTGAGTAGATATGTCTTTTTTCACCATAGGCCTCAAATTACTCCCAATGTCCACTTGCGGATTCTGCAAACAGTGTGATTCCAAACTGCTCAATGAAAAGAAAACTTCAGCTCTGTGTACTGAATGCATACATAAAAAGAAGTTGTTCAGAATGCTTCTGTCTAGTTTTTATGTGAAGATAATTCATAATATGCATTGGACGAAATAATCTCAAATATCCACTTGCAGATTCTAGAAAAAGACACTTTGAAACCTGCTGAACCTAGAGAAAGCAATAAGTCTGTGAGATGAATACACACACAACAAAGAAATTTCGCAGAATGCTTCTGTGTAGTTTTTGCGGGAAGATATATACTTTTTCACCATGGGCCTCAAAGCACTCCAAATGTCCACTTGCAGAATCTTCAAAGACAGTGTTACAAAACTGCTCAATCAAAAGAAGGGTTCAACTCTGTGTGTTGAATGCACCGATCCCAAAGTAGTTGTTCAGAATGCTTCTGTGTAGTTTTTATGTGAGGATATTTCATAACTCGCATTGGATGAAGTAATCTCAAATATCCACTTGCAGATTCTAGAAAAAGACTGCTTCAAACCTACTGAGCCTAGAGAAACCTTTAACTCTGTGAGGTGAACACACACATCAAGAGAAATTTCGTAGAATGCTTCTGTGTAGTATTTGAGGTAAGATATATCCTTCTTAACCCTAGGCATCAAAGCACTCAATTGTCCACTTGCAGATTTTTCAGAGTGTTTCCAAATTGCTCAATCAAAGGACAGGTTCATTTCTGTGTATTGAATGCATACATCAGAAAGAAGTTGTTCAGAATGCTTCTGTCTAGTTTTTATGCGAAGATATTTTGTAACACTCATTGGATGAAATAATCTCAAATACCCACTTGCAGATTGCAGAAATAGACTGTTTCAAACCTGATGAACCTAGAGAAAGCTTTAACACTGTGAGATGAATACACACATGACAAAGAAATTTCGAAGAATATTTCTGTGTAGTTTTTGTGGGAAGATATATCCTTTTTCAAGAAAGGCCTCAAAGCACTCCAAATGTCCACTTGCAGATTCTTCAAACAGAGTGTTTGCAAATAGCTCAATCAATAGAAAGATGCAGCTCTGTGTGTTGAATGCATACATCAGAAAGAAGCTGTGAAGAATGCTTCTATCTAGCTTTTATGTGAAGATATTTCATAACCCGCATTGGATGAAATAATCTCAAATATCCACTTGCAGTTTCTAGAAAAAGACTCTTTCAAACCTGCTGAACTTAGAGAAAGCTTTAACTCCGTGAGATGAATACGCACATCAGAAAGAAATTTCACAGAGTGCTTCTGTGTAGTTTTTGTGGGAAGTTATATCCCTTTTCACCATAGGCCTGAATGCACTCCAAATGTCCACTTGCAGATTCTTCGAGCAGAGTGCTTCCAAACTGCTCAATCAAAAGAAAGTTGCAGCTCTGTGTATTGAACGCATACATCAGAAAGAAGTTGTTCAGTATGCTTCTGTCTAGTTTTAATGTGAAGATATTTCATCACCCGCATTGGATGAAATAATCTCAAATATGCACTTGAAGATTCTAGAAAAATACAGTTTCAAACCTGCTTTACCTAGAAGAAGCTTTAACACTGTGAGATGAATACACGCATCAGAAAGAAATTTCGCAGAATGTTTCTGTGTAGTTTTTGTGGGAAGATATATCCTTTTTCACCATAGGCCTCAAAGCTCTCCAAGTGTCCAGTTGGACATTCTTCAAACAGAGTGTTTCCAAACTACTCAATAAATAGGTTCAGCTCTGTGTATTGAATGCATACATCAGAAAGAAGTTGCTCAGTATGCTTCTGTCTAGTGTATAGGTGAAGATATTTCATTACCCGCATTGTACGAAATAATCTCAAATATCCACTTGCAGATTCTGGAAAAAGACGGTTTCAAACCTATTGAGCCTAGAGAAAGCTTTAACTCTGTGAGATGAATGCACACATCAGAAAGAAATTTCGCAGAATGCTTCTGAGTGGTATTTGTGGGAAGATATAACGTTTTTCACCACAGGCCTCAAAGCAATCAAAATGTCCAGTTGCAGATTGTTCAAAGAGAATGTTTCCAATCTGTTCATTTAATAGAAAGGTTCAGCTCTGTGTATTGAATGCATACATCAGAAAGAAGTTGTTCAGAATGCTTCTGTCTAGTTTTTATGTGAAGATATTTCATAACCAGCATTGGACGAAATAATCTCACATATCCACCTGCAGATTCTAGAAAAAGACTTTTTCAAACCTGCTGAACCTAGAGAAAGCTTTAGCTCTGTGAGATGAATACACACATCACAAAGAAATTTTGCAGAATGATTTTGTGTAGTTTTTGTCGGAAAATATATCCTTTTTCACCACAAGCCAGAAAGCACTGCATATGTCCACTTGCAGATCCTTCAAACAGAGTGTTTCCAAACTGCTCAATCAAAAGAAAGGTTCAGCTCTGGGTATTGAATGCATACATCAGAAAGAAGTTGTTCAGAATCCTTCTGTCTAGTTTTAATGTGAAGATATTTCATAACCCGCATTGGACGAAATTATCTCAAATATCCACTTGCAGATTTTAGAAAAAGACTGTTTCAAACCGGCTGAGCCTAGAGAAAGCTTTAACTCTGTGAGATGAATACACACATCACAAAGAAATTTCACAGAATGCTTCTGTGTAGTTTTTTTGCGTAGATATTTTCTGTTTAACCATAGGCCTCAAAGCACTCCTAATGTCCACTTGCAAATACTTCAAACAGTGTGTTTCCAAACTGCTCAATCAAAAGAAAGGTTCAGATCAGTGTATTGAATGCACCGATTAGAAAGAAGTTGTTCACAATGCTTCTGTTTCGTTTTTATGTGAAGATATTTCATAACTCGCATGCACGAAATAATCTCAAAATCCACTTGCAGATTCTAGAAACAGACTGTTTCAAACCTGCAGAAGCTAGAGAAAGATTTAACTCTGTCAGATGAATACAGACATCACAAAGGAATTTTTGCAGAATCCTTCCGTGTAGTTTTGGTTGGAAGATATATCCTTTTTCACCATAGGCCTCAAAGCCCTCCAAATGTCCACTTGCAGATTCCTCGAACAGAGTGTTTCCAATCTGCTCAATCAAAACAAAGGTTCAGCTCTTTGTACTGAATGCATAAATCAGAAAGAAGTGTTTCAGAATGCTTCTGTGTAGTTTTTAGGGGAAGATATTTCATAACCCGCATTGGACGAAATAATCTGACATATCCACTTGCAGATTCTAGAAAAAGATGGTTTCATGCCTGCGGAACCAAGAGAAAGCTTTAACTCTGCGAGATGAATACACACATCACAAAGAAATTTTGCAGAATAATTCTGTGAAGTTTTTGTGGGAAGATATATCCTTTTTCACCATAGGCATCAAAGCCCACCAAATGTCCACTTGCAGATTCCTCGAACAGAGTGTTTACAAATTGCTCAATCCAAAGGAAGGTTGAGCTCTGTGTATTGAATGCATACATCAGAAAGAAGTTGTTCAGAATGCTTCTGTCTAGTTTTTATGTGAAGATATTTTGTAACCCACATTGGATGAAATAATCTCAAATACCCACTTGCAGATTGCAGAAATAGACTGTTTCAAACCTGATGAACCTAGAGAAAGCTTTAACACTGTGAGATGAATACACACATCACAAAGAAATTTCGAAGAATATTTCTGTGTAGTTTTTGTTGGAAGATATATCCTTTTTCAAGAAAGGCCTCAAAGCACTCCAAATGTCCACTTGCAGATTCTTCAAACAGAGTGTTTGCAAATAGCTCAATCAATAGAAAGATGCAGCTCTGTGTATTGAATGCATACATCAGAAAGAAGCTGTGAAGAATACTTCTGTCTAGTTTTTATGTGAAGATATTTCATAACCCGCATGGGATGAAACAATCTCAAATATCCACTTGCAGATTTTAGAAAAAGACTGTTTCAAACCTGCTGAATGTAGAGAAAGCTTTAACTCTCTCAGATAAATACACACATCACAAAGAAATTTCGCTGAATGCTTCTGTGTAGTTTTTGTGAGTAGATATGTCTTTTTTCACCATAGGCCTCAAATTACTCCCAATGTCCACTTGCGGATTCTGCAAACAGTGTGTTTCCAAACTGCTCAATGAAAAGAAAACTTCAGCTCTGTGTACTGAATGCATACATGAAAAGAAGTTGTTCAGAATGCTTCTGTCTAGTTTTTATGTGAAGATAATTCATAATATGCATTGGACGAAATAATCTCAAATATCCACTTGCAGATTCTAGAAAAAGACACTTTGAAACCTGCTGAACCTAGAGAAAGCAATAAGTCTGTGAGATGAATACACACACAACAAAGAAATTTCGCAGAATGCTTCTGTGTAGTTTTTGCGGGAAGATATATACTTTTTCACCATGGGCCTCAAAGCACTCCAAATGTCCACTTGCAGAATCTTCAAAGACAGTGTTACAAAACTGCTCAATCAAAAGAAGGGTTCAACTCTGTGTGTTGAATGCACCGATCCCAAAGTAGTTGTTCAGAATGCTTCTGTGTAGTTTTTATGTGAGGATATTTCATAACTCGCATTGGATGAAGTAATCTCAAATATCCACTTGCAGATTCTAGAAAAAGACTGCTTCAAACCTACTGAGCCTAGAGAAACCTTTAACTCTGTGAGGTGAACACACACATCAAGAGAAATTTCGTAGAATGCTTCTGTGTAGTATTTGAGGTAAGATATATCCTTCTTCACCCTAGGCATCAAAGCACTCAATTGTCCACTTGCAGATTTTTCAGAGTGTTTCCAAATTGCTCAATCAAAGGACAGGTTCATTTCTGTGTATTGAATGCATACATCAGAAAGAAGTTGTTCAGAATGCTTCTGTCTAGTTTTTATGCGAAGATATTTTGTAACCCTCATTGGATGAAATAATCTCAAATACCCACTTGCAGATTGCAGAAATAGACTGTTTCAAACCTGATGAACCCAGAGAAAGCTTTAACACTGTGAGATGAATACACACATCACAAAGAAATTTCGAAGAATATTTCTGTGTAGTTTTTGTGGGAAGATATATCCTTTTTCAAGAAAGGCCTCAAAGCACTCCAAATGTCCACTTGCAGATTCTTCAAACAGAGTGTTTGCAAATAGCTCAATCAATAGAAAGATGCAGCTGTGTGTATTGAATGCATACATCAGAAAGAAGCTGTGAAGAATGCTTCTATCTAGCTTTTATGTGAAGATATTTCATAACCCGCATTGGATGAAATAATCTCAAATATCCACTTGCAGTTTCTAGAAAAAGACTCTTTCAAACCTGCTGAACTTAGAGAAAGCTTCAACTCCGTGAGATGAATACGCACATCAGAAAGAAATTTCACAGAATGCTTCTGTGTAGTTTTTGTGGGAAGTTATATCCCTTTTCACCATAGGCCTGAATGCACTCCAAATGTCCACTTGCAGATTCTTCGAGCAGAGTGCTTCCAAACTGCTCAATCAAAAGAAAGCTGCAGCTCTGTGTATTGAACGCATACATCAGAAAGAAGTTGTTCAGTATGCTTCTGTCTAGTTTTAATGTGAAGATATTTCATCACCCGCATTGGATGAAATAATCTCAAATATGCACTTGAAGATTCTAGAAAAATACAGTTTCAAACCTGCTTTACCTAGAAGAAGCTTTAACACTGTGAGATGAATACACGCATCAGAAAGAAATTTCGCAGACTGTTTCTGTGTAGTTTTTGTGGGAAGATATATCCTTTTTCACCATAGGCCTCAAAGCTCTCCAAATGTCCAGTTGGACATTCTTCAAACAGAGTGTTTCCAAACTACTCAATAAATAGGTTCAGCTCTGTGTATTGAATGCATACATCAGAAAGAAGTTGCTCAGTATGCTTCTGTCTAGTGTTTAGGTGAAGATATTTCATTACCCGCATTGTACGAAATAATCTCAAATATCCACTTGCAGATTCTGGAAAAAGACGGTTTCAAACCTATTGAGCCTAGAGAAAGCTTTAACTCTGTGAGATGAATGCACACATCAGAAAGAAATTTCGCAGAATGCTTCTGAGTGGTATTTGTGGGAAGATATAACGTTTTTCACCACAGGCCTCAAAGCAATCAAAATGTCCAGTTGCAGATTGTTCAAAGAGAATGTTTCCAATCTGTTCATTTAATAGAAAGGTTCAGCTCTGTGTATTGAATGCATACATCAGAAAGAAGTTGTTCAGAATGCTTCTGTCTAGTTTTTATGTGAAGATATTTCATAACCAGCATTGGACGAAATAATCTCAAATATCCACCTGCAGATTCTAGAAAAAGACTTTTTCAAACCTGCTGAACCTAGAGAAAGCTTTAGCTCTGTGAGATGAATACACACATCACAAAGAAATTTTGCAGAATGATTTTGTGTAGTTTTTGTCGGAAAATATATCCTTTTTCACCACAAGCCAGAAAGCACTGCATATGTCCACTTGCAGATCCTTCAAACAGAGTGTTTCCAAACTGCTCAATCAAAAGAAAGGTTCAGCTCTGGGTATTGAATGCATACATCAGAAAGAAGTTGTTCAGAATCCTTCTGTCTAGTTTTAATGTGAAGATATTTCATAACCCGCATTGGACGAAATTATCTCAAATATCCACTTGCAGATTTTAGAAAAAGACTGTTTCAAACCGGCTGAGCCTAGAGAAAGCTTTAACTCTGTGAGATGAATACACACATCACAAAGAAATTTCACAGAATGCTTCTGTGTAGTTTTTTTGCGTAGATATTTTCTGTTTAACCATAGGCCTCAAAGCACTCCTAATGTCCACTTGCAAATACTTCAAACAGTGTGTTTCCAAACTGCTCAATCAAAAGAAAGGTTCAGATCAGTGTATTGAATGCACCGATTAGAAAGAAGTTGTTCACAATGCTTCTGTTTCGTTTTTATGTGAAGATATTTCATAACTCGCATGCACGAAATAATCTCAAAATCCACTTGCAGATTCTAGAAACAGACTGTTTCAAACCTGCAGAAGCTAGAGAAAGATTTAACTCTGTCAGATGAATACAGACGTCACAAAGGAATTTTTGCAGAATCCTTCCGTGTAGTTTTGGTTGGAAGATATATCCTTTTTCACCATAGGCCTCAAAGCCCTCCAAATGTCCACATGCAGATTCCTCGAACAGAGTGTTTCCAATCTGCTCAATCAAAACAAAGGTTCAGCTCTGTGTACTGAATGCATACATCAGAAAGAAGTGTTTCAGAATGCTTCTGTGTAGTTTTTAGGCGAAGATATTTCATAACCCGCATTGGACGAAATAATCTGACATATCCACTTGCAGATTCCAGAAAAAGATGGTTTCATGCCTGCGGAACCAAGAGAAAGCTTTAACTCTGCGAGATGAATACACACATCACAAAGAAATTTTGCAGAATAATTCTGTGAAGTTTTTGTGGGAAGATATATCCTTTTTCACCATAGGCATCAAAGCCCTCCAAATGTCCACTTGCAGATTCTACAAACAGAGTGTTTACAAATTGCTCAATCCAAAGGAAGGTTGAGCTCTGTGTATTGAATGCATACATCAGAAAGAAGTTGTTCAGAATGCTTCTGTCTAGTTTTTATGTGAAGATATTTTGTAACCCACATTGGATGAAATAATCTCAAATACCCACTTGCAGATTGCAGAAATAGACTGTTTCAAACCTGATGAACCTAGAGAAAGTTTTAACACTGTGAGATGAATACACACATCACAAAGAAATTTCGAAGAATATTTCTGTGTAGTTTTTGTGGCAAGATATATCCTTTTTCAAGAAAGGCCTCAAAGCACTCCAAATGTCCACTTGCAGATTCTTCAAACAGAGTGTTTGCAAATAGCTCAATCAATAGAAAGATGCAGCTCTGTGTATTGAATGCATACATCAGAAAGAAGCTGTGAAGAATGCTTCTGTCTAGTTTTTATGTGAATATATTTCATAACCCGCATGGGATGAAACAATCTCAAATATCCACTTGCAGATTTTAGAAAAAGACTCTTTCAAACCTGCTGAATGTAGAGAAAGCTTTAACTCTGTCAGATAAATACACACATCACAAAGAAATTTCGCTGAATGCTTCTGTGTAGTTTTTGTGAGTAGATATGTCTTTTTTCACCATAGGCCTCAAATTACTCCCAATGTCCACTTGCGGATTCTGCAAACATTGTGTTTCCAAACTGCTCAATGAAAAGAAAAGTTCAGCTCTGTGTACTGAATGCATACATGAAAAGAAGTTGTTCAGAATGCTTCTGTCTAGTTTTTATGTGAAGATAATTCATAATATGCATTGGACGAAATAATCTCAAATATCCACTTGCAGATTCCAGAAAAAGACACTTTGAAACCTGCTGAACCTAGAGAAAGCAATAAGTCTGTGAGATGAATACACACACAACAAAGAAATTTCGCAGAATGCTTCTGTGTAGTTTTTGCGGGAAGATATATACTTTTTCACCATGGGCCTCAAAGCACTCCAAATGTCCACTTGCAGAATCTTCAAAGACAGTGTTACAAAACTGCTCAATCAAAAGGAGGGTTCAACTCTGTGTGTTGAATGCACCGATCCCAAAGTAGTTGTTCAGAATGCTTCTGTGTAGTTTTTATGTGAGGATATTTCATAACTCGCATTGGATGAAGTAATCTCAAATATCCACTTGCAGATTCTAGAAAAAGACTGCTTCAAACCTACTGAGCCTAGAGAAACCTTTAACTCTGTGAGGTGAACACACACATCAAGAGAAATTTCGTAGAATGCTTCTGTGTAGTATTTGAGGTAAGATATATCCTTCTTCACCCTAGGCATTAAAAGCACTCAAATGTCCACTTGCAGATTTTTCAGAGTGTTTCCAAATTGCTCAATCAAAGGACAGGTTCATTTCTGTGTATTGAATGCATACATCAGAAAGAAGTTGTTCAGAATGCTTCTGTCTAGTTTTTATGCGAAGATATTTTGTAACCCTCATTGGATGAAATAATCTCAAATACCCACTTGCAGATTGCAGAAATAGACTGTTTCAAACCTGATGAACCCAGAGAAAGCTTTAACACTGTGAGATGAATACACACATCACAAAGAAATTTCGAAGAATATTTCTGTGTAGTTTTTGTGGGAAGATATATCCTTTTTCAAGAAAGGCCTCAAAGCACTCCAAATGTCCACTTGCAGATTCTTCAAACAGAGTGTTTGCAAATAGCTCAATCAATAGAAAGATGCAGCTCTGTGTGTTGAATGCATACATCAGAAAGAAGCTGTGAAGAATGCTTCTATCTAGCTTTTATGTGAAGATATTTCATAACCCGCATTGGATGAAATAATCTCAAATATCCACTTGCAGTTTCTAGAAAAAGACTCTTTCAAACCTGCTGAACTTAGAGAAAGCTTTAACTCCGTGAGATGAATACGCACATCAGAAAGAAATTTCACAGAATGCTTCTGTGTAGTTTTTGTGGGAAGTTATATCCCTTTTCACCATAGGCCTGAATGCACGCCAAATGTCCACTTGCAGATTCTTCGAGCAGAGTGCTTCCAAACTGCTCAATCAAAAGAAAGTTGCAGCTCCGTGTATTGAACGCATACATCAGAAAGAAGTTGTTCAGTATGCTTCTGTCTAGTTTTAATGTGAAGATATTTCATCACCCGCATTGGATGAAATAATCTCAAATATGCACTTGAAGATTCTAGAAAAATACAGTTTCAAACCTGCTTTACCTAGAAGAAGCTTTAACACTGTGAGATGAATACACGCAACAGAAAGAAATTTCGCAGAATGTTTCTGTGTAGTTTTTGTGGGAAGATATATCCTTTTTCACCATAGGCCTCAAAGCTCTCCAAATGTCCAGTTGGACATTCTTCAAACAGAGTGTTTCCAAACTACTCAATAAAGAGGTTCAGCTCTGTGTATTGAATGCATACATCAGAAAGAAGTTGCTCAGTATGCTTCTGTCTAGTGTTTATGTGAAGATATTTCATTACCCGCATTGTACGAAATAATCTCAGATATCCACTTGCAGATTCTGGAAAAAGACGGTTTCAAACCTATTGAGCCTAGAGAAAGCTTTAACTCTGTGAGATGAATGCACACATCAGAAAGAAATTTCGCAGAATGCTTCTGAGTGGTATTTGTGGGAAGATATAACGTTTTTCACCACAGGCCTCAAAGCAATCAAAATGTCCAGTTGCAGATTGTTCAAAGAGAATGTTTCCAATCTGTTCACTTAATAGAAAGGTTCAGCTCTGTGTATTGAATGCATACATCAGAAAGAAGTTGTTCAGAATGCTTCTGTCTAGTTTTTATGTGAAGATATTTCATAACCAGCATTGGACGAAATAATCTCAAATATCCACCTGCAGATTCTAGAAAAAGACTTTTTCAAACCTGCTGAACCTAGAGAAAGCTTTAGCTCTGTGAGATGAATACACACATCACAAAGAAATTTTGCAGAATGATTTTGTGTAGTTTTTGTCGGAAAATATATCCTTTTTCACCACAAGCCAGAAAGCACTGCATATGTCCACTTGCAGATCCTTCAAACAGAGTGTTTCCAAACTGCTCAATCAAAAGAAAGGTTCAGCTCTGGGTATTGAATGCATACATCAGAAAGAAGTTGTTCAGAATCCTTCTGTCTAGTTTTAATGTGAAGATATTTCATAACCCGCATTGGACGAAATTATCTCAAATATCCACTTGCAGATTTTAGAAAAAGACTGTTTCAAACCGGCTGAGCCTAGAGAAAGCTTTAACTCTGTGAGATGAATACACACATCACAAAGAAATTTCACAGAATGCTTCTGTGTAGTTTTTTTGCGTAGATATTTTCTGTTTAACCATAGGCCTCAAAGCACTCCTAATGTCCACTTGCAAATACTTCAAACAGTGTGTTTCCAAACTGCTCAATCAAAAGAAAGGTTCAGATCAGTGTATTGAATGCACCGATTAGAAAGAAGTTGTTCACAATGCTTCTGTTTCGTTTTTATGTGAAGATATTTCATAACTCGCATGCACTAAATAATCTCAAAATCCACTTGCAGATTCTAGAAACAGACTGTTTCAAACCTGCAGAAGCTAGAGAAAGATTTAACTCTGTCAGATGAATACAGACATCACAAAGGAATTTTTGCAGAATCATTCCGTGTACTTTTGGTTGGAAGATATATCCTTTTTCACCATAGGCCTCAAAGCCCTCCAAATGTCCACTTGCAGATTCCTCGAACAGAGTGTTTCCAATCTGCTCAATCAAAACAAAGGTTCAGCTCTGTGTACTGAATGCATACATCAGAAAGAAGTGTTTCAGAATGCTTCTGTGTAGTTTTTAGGCGAAGATATTTCATAACCCGCATTGGACGAAATAATCTGACATATCCACTTGCAGATTCCAGAAAAAGATGGTTTCATGCCTGCGGAACCAAGAGAAAGCTTTAACTCTGCGAGATGAATACACACATCACAAAGAAATTTTGCAGAATAATTCTGTGAAGTTTTTGTGGGAAGATATATCCTTTTTCAACATAGGCATCAAAGCCCTCCAAATGTCCACTTGCAGATTCTACAAACAGAGTGTTTACAAATTGCTCAATCCAAAGGAAGGTTGAGCTCTGTGTATTGAATGCATAGATCAGAAAGAAGTTGTTCAGAATGCTTCTGTCTAGTTTTTATGTGAAGATATTTTGTAACCCACATTGGATGAAATAATCTCAAATACCCACTTGCAGATTGCAGAAATAGACTGTTTCAAACCTGATGAACCTAGAGAAAGCTTTAACACTGTGAGATGAATACACACATCACAAAGAAATTTCGAAGAATATTTCTGTGTAGTTTTTGTTGGAAGATATATCCTTTTTCAAGAAAGGCCTCAAAGCACTCCAAATGTCCACTTGCAGATTCTTCAAACAGAGTGTTTGCAAATAGCTCAATCAATAGAAAGATGCAGCTCTGTGTATTGAATGCATACATCAGAAAGAAGCTGTGAAGAATGCTTCTGTCTAGTTTTTATGTGAATATATTTCATAACCCGCATGGGATGAAACAATCTCAAATATCCACTTGCAGATTTTAGAAAAAGACTGTTTCAAACCTGCTGAATGTAGAGAAAGCTTTAACTCTGTCAGATAAATACACACATCACAAAGAAATTTCGCTGAATGCTTCTGTGTAGTTTTTGTGAGTAGATATGTCTTTTTTCACCATAGGCCTCAAATTACTCCCAATGTCCACTTGCGGATTCTGCAAACAGTGTGTTTCCAAACTGCTCAATGAAAAGAAAACTTCAGCTCTGTGTACTGAATGCATACATAAAAAGAAGTTGTTCAGAATGCTTCTGTCTAGTTTTTATGTGAAGATAATTCATAATATGCATTGGACGAAATAATCTCAAATATCCACTTGCAGATTCTAGAAAAAGACACTTTGAAACCTGCTGAACCTAGAGAAAGCAATAAGTCTGTGAGATGAATACACACACAACAAAGAAATTTCGCAGAATGCTTCTGTGTAGTTTTTGCGGGAAGATATATACTTTTTCACCATGGGCCTCAAAGCACTCCAAATGTCCACTTGCAGAATCTTCAAAGACAGTGTTACAAAACTGCTCAATCAAAAGAAGGGTTCAACTCTGTGTGTTGAATGCACCGATCCCAAAGTAGTTGTTCAGAATGCTTCTGTGTAGTTTTTATGTGAGGATATTTCATAACTCGCATTGGATGAAGTAATCTCAAATATCCACTTGCAGATTCTAGAAAAAGACTGCTTCAAACCTACTGAGCCTAGAGAAACCTTTAACTCTGTGAGGTGAACACACACATCAAGAGAAATTTCGTAGAATGCTTCTGTGTAGTATTTGAGGTAAGATATATCCTTCTTAACCCTAGGCATCAAAGCACTCAATTGTCCACTTGCAGATTTTTCAGAGTGTTTCCAAATTGCTCAATCAAAGGACAGGTTCATTTCTGTGTATTGAATGCATACATCAGAAAGAAGTTGTTCAGAATGCTTCTGTCTAGTTTTTATGCGAAGATATTTTGTAACACTCATTGGATGAAATAATCTCAAATACCCACTTGCAGATTGCAGAAATAGACTGTTTCAAACCTGATGAACCTAGAGAAAGCTTTAACACTGTGAGATGAATACACACATGACAAAGAAATTTCGAAGAATATTTCTGTGTAGTTTTTGTGGGAAGATATATCCTTTTTCAAGAAAGGCCTCAAAGCACTCCAAATGTCCACTTGCAGATTCTTCAAACAGAGTGTTTGCAAATAGCTCAATCAATAGAAAGATGCAGCTCTGTGTGTTGAATGCATACATCAGAAAGAAGCTGTGAAGAATGCTTCTATCTAGCTTTTATGTGAAGATATTTCATAACCCGCATTGGATGAAATAATCTCAAATATCCACTTGCAGTTTCTAGAAAAAGACTCTTTCAAACCTGCTGAACTTAGAGAAAGCTTTAACTCCGTGAGATGAATACGCACATCAGAAAGAAATTTCACAGAGTGCTTCTGTGTAGTTTTTGTGGGAAGTTATATCCCTTTTCACCATAGGCCTGAATGCACTCCAAATGTCCACTTGCAGATTCTTCGAGCAGAGTGCTTCCAAACTGCTCAATCAAAAGAAAGTTGCAGCTCTGTGTATTGAACGCATACATCAGAAAGAAGTTGTTCAGTATGCTTCTGTCTAGTTTTAATGTGAAGATATTTCATCACCCGCATTGGATGAAATAATCTCAAATATGCACTTGAAGATTCTAGAAAAATACAGTTTCAAACCTGCTTTACCTAGAAGAAGCTTTAACACTGTGAGATGAATACACGCATCAGAAAGAAATTTCGCAGAATGTTTCTGTGTAGTTTTTGTGGGAAGATATATCCTTTTTCACCATAGGCCTCAAAGCTCTCCAAGTGTCCAGTTGGACATTCTTCAAACAGAGTGTTTCCAAACTACTCAATAAATAGGTTCAGCTCTGTGTATTGAATGCATACATCAGAAAGAAGTTGCTCAGTATGCTTCTGTCTAGTGTTTAGGTGAAGATATTTCATTACCCGCATTGTACTAAATAATCTCAAATATCCACTTGCAGATTCTGGAAAAAGACGGTTTCAAACCTATTGAGCCTAGAGAAAGCTTTAACTCTGTGAGATGAATGCACACATCAGAAAGAAATTTCGCAGAATGCTTCTGAGTGGTATTTGTGGGAAGATATAACGTTTTTCACCACAGGCCTCAAAGCAATCAAAATGTCCAGTTGCAGATTGTTCAAAGAGAATGTTTCCAATCTGTTCATTTAATAGAAAGGTTCAGCTCTGTGTATTGAATGCATACATCAGAAAGAAGTTGTTCAGAATGCTTCTGTCTAGTTTTTATGTGAAGATATTTCATAACCAGCATTGGACGAAATAATCTCAAATATCCACCTGCAGATTCTAGAAAAAGACTTTTTCAAACCTGCTGAACCTAGAGAAAGCTTTAGCTCTGTGAGATGAATACACACATCACAAAGAAATTTTGCAGAATGATTTTGTGTAGTTTTTGTCGGAAAATATATCCTTTTTCACCACAAGCCAGAAAGCACTGCATATGTCCACTTGCAGATCCTTCAAACAGAGTGTTTCCAAACTGCTCAATCAAAAGAAAGGTTCAGCTCTGGGTATTGAATGCATACATCAGAAAGAAGTTGTTCAGAATCCTTCTGTCTAGTTTTAATGTGAAGATATTTCATAACCCGCATTGGACGAAATTATCTCAAATATCCACTTGCAGATTTTAGAAAAAGACTGTTTCAAACCGGCTGAGCCTAGAGAAAGCTTTAACTCTGTGAGATGAATACACACATCACAAAGAAATTTCACAGAATGCTTCTGTGTAGTTTTTTTGCGTAGATATTTTCTGTTTAACCATAGGCCTCAAAGCACTCCTAATGTCCACTTGCAAATACTTCAAACAGTGTGTTTCCAAACTGCTCAATCAAAAGAAAGGTTCAGATCAGTGTATTGAATGCACCGATTAGAAAGAAGTTGTTCACAATGCTTCTGTTTCGTTTTTATGTGAAGATATTTCATAACTCGCATGCACGAAATAATCTCAAAATCCACTTGCAGATTCTAGAAACAGACTGTTTCAAACCTGCAGAAGCTAGAGAAAGATTTAACTCTGTCAGATGAATACAGACATCACAAAGGAATTTTTGCAGAATCCTTCCGTGTAGTTTTGGTTGGAAGATATATCCTTTTTCACCATAGGCCTCAAAGCCCTCCAAATGTCCACTTGCAGATTCCTCGAACAGAGTGTTTCCAATCTGCTCAATCAAAACAAAGGTTCAGCTCTGTGTACTGAATGCATACATCAGAAAGAAGTGTTTCAGAATGCTTCTGTGTAGTTTTTAGGGGAAGATATTTCATAACCCGCATTGGACGAAATAATCTGACATATCCACTTGCAGATTCTAGAAAAAGATGGTTTCATGCCTGCGGAACCAAGAGAAAGCTTTAACTCTGCGAGATGAATACACACATCACAAAGAAATTTTGCAGAATAATTCTGTGAAGTTTTTGTGGGAAGATATATCCTTTTTCACCATAGGCATCAAAGCCCACCAAATGTCCACTTGCAGATTCCTCGAACAGAGTGTTTACAAATTGCTCAATCCAAAGGAAGGTTGAGCTCTGTGTATTGAATGCATACATCAGAAAGAAGTTGTTCAGAATGCTTCTGTCTAGTTTTTATGTGAAGATATTTTGTAACCCACATTGGATGAAATAATCTCAAATACCCACTTGCAGATTGCAGAAATAGACTGTTTCAAACCTGATGAACCTAGAGAAAGCTTTAACACTGTGAGATGAATACACACATCACAAAGAAATTTCGAAGAATATTTCTGTGTAGTTTTTGTTGGAAGATATATCCTTTTTCAAGAAAGGCCTCAAAGCACTCCAAATGTCCACTTGCAGATTCTTCAAACAGAGTGTTTGCAAATAGCTCAATCAATAGAAAGATGCAGCTCTGTGTATTGAATGCATACATCAGAAAGAAGCTGTGAAGAATACTTCTGTCTAGTTTTTATGTGAAGATATTTCATAACCCGCATGGGATGAAACAATCTCAAATATCCACTTGCAGATTTTAGAAAAAGACTGTTTCAAACCTGCTGAATGTAGAGAAAGCTTTAACTCTCTCAGATAAATACACACATCACAAAGAAATTTCGCTGAATGCTTCTGTGTAGTTTTTGTGAGTAGATATGTCTTTTTTCACCATAGGCCTCAAATTACTCCCAATGTCCACTTGCGGATTCTGCAAACAGTGTGTTTCCAAACTGCTCAATGAAAAGAAAACTTCAGCTCTGTGTACTGAATGCATACATGAAAAGAAGTTGTTCAGAATGCTTCTGTCTAGTTTTTATGTGAAGATAATTCATAATATGCATTGGACGAAATAATCTCAAATATCCACTTGCAGATTCTAGAAAAAGACACTTTGAAACCTGCTGAACCTAGAGAAAGCAATAAGTCTGTGAGATGAATACACACACAACAAAGAAATTTCGCAGAATGCTTCTGTGTAGTTTTTGCGGGAAGATATATACTTTTTCACCATGGGCCTCAAAGCACTCCAAATGTCCACTTGCAGAATCTTCAAAGACAGTGTTACAAAACTGCTCAATCAAAAGAAGGGTTCAACTCTGTGTGTTGAATGCACCGATCCCAAAGTAGTTGTTCAGAATGCTTCTGTGTAGTTTTTATGTGAGGATATTTCATAACTCGCATTGGATGAAGTAATCTCAAATATCCACTTGCAGATTCTAGAAAAAGACTGCTTCAAACCTACTGAGCCTAGAGAAACCTTTAACTCTGTGAGGTGAACACACACATCAAGAGAAATTTCGTAGAATGCTTCTGTGTAGTATTTGAGGTAAGATATATCCTTCTTCACCCTAGGCATCAAAGCACTCAATTGTCCACTTGCAGATTTTTCAGAGTGTTTCCAAATTGCTCAATCAAAGGACAGGTTCATTTCTGTGTATTGAATGCATACATCAGAAAGAAGTTGTTCAGAATGCTTCTGTCTAGTTTTTATGCGAAGATATTTTGTAACCCTCATTGGATGAAATAATCTCAAATACCCACTTGCAGATTGCAGAAATAGACTGTTTCAAACCTGATGAACCCAGAGAAAGCTTTAACACTGTGAGATGAATACACACATCACAAAGAAATTTCGAAGAATATTTCTGTGTAGTTTTTGTGGGAAGATATATCCTTTTTCAAGAAAGGCCTCAAAGCACTCCAAATGTCCACTTGCAGATTCTTCAAACAGAGTGTTTGCAAATAGCTCAATCAATAGAAAGATGCAGCTCTGTGTGTTGAATGCATACATCAGAAAGAAGCTGTGAAGAATGCTTCTATCTAGCTTTTATGTGAAGATATTTCATAACCCGCATTGGATGAAATAATCTCAAATATCCACTTGCAGTTTCTAGAAAAAGACTCTTTCAAACCTGCTGAACTTAGAGAAAGCTTTAACTCCGTGAGATGAATACGCACATCAGAAAGAAATTTCACAGAGTGCTTCTGTGTAGTTTTTGTGGGAAGTTATATCCCTTTTCACCATAGGCCTGAATGCACTCCAAATGTCCACTTGCAGATTCTTCGAGCAGAGTGCTTCCAAACTGCTCAATCAAAAGAAAGTTGCAGCTCTGTGTATTGAACGCATACATCAGAAAGAAGTTGTTCAGTATGCTTCTGTCTAGTTTTAATGTGAAGATATTTCATCACCCGCATTGGATGAAATAATCTCAAATATGCACTTGAAGATTCTAGAAAAATACAGTTTCAAACCTGCTTTACCTAGAAGAAGCTTTAACACTGTGAGATGAATACACGCATCAGAAAGAAATTTCGCAGAATGTTTCTGTGTAGTTTTTGTGGGAAGATATATCCTTTTTCACCATAGGCCTCAAAGCTCTCCAAGTGTCCAGTTGGACATTCTTCAAACAGAGTGTTTCCAAACTACTCAATAAATAGGTTCAGCTCTGTGTATTGAATGCATACATCAGAAAGAAGTTGCTCAGTATGCTTCTGTCTAGTGTTTAGGTGAAGATATTTCATTACCCGCATTGTACTAAATAATCTCAAATATCCACTTGCAGATTCTGGAAAAAGACGGTTTCAAACCTATTGAGCCTAGAGAAAGCTTTAACTCTGTGAGATGAATGCACACATCAGAAAGAAATTTCGCAGAATGCTTCTGAGTGGTATTTGTGGGAAGATATAACGTTTTTCACCACAGGCCTCAAAGCAATCAAAATGTCCAGTTGCAGATTGTTCAAAGAGAATGTTTCCAATCTGTTCATTTAATAGAAAGGTTCAGCTCTGTGTATTGAATGCATACATCAGAAAGAAGTTGTTCAGAATGCTTCTGTCTAGTTTTTATGTGAAGATATTTCATAACCAGCATTGGACGAAATAATCTCAAATATCCACCTGCAGATTCTAGAAAAAGACTTTTTCAAACCTGCTGAACCTAGAGAAAGCTTTAGCTCTGTGAGATGAATACACACATCACAAAGAAATTTTGCAGAATGATTTTGTGTAGTTTTTGTCGGAAAATATATCCTTTTTCACCACAAGCCAGAAAGCACTGCATATGTCCACTTGCAGATCCTTCAAACAGAGTGTTTCCAAACTGCTCAATCAAAAGAAAGGTTCAGCTCTGGGTATTGAATGCATACATCAGAAAGAAGTTGTTCAGAATCCTTCTGTCTAGTTTTAATGTGAAGATATTTCATAACCCGCATTGGACGAAATTATCTCAAATATCCACTTGCAGATTTTAGAAAAAGACTGTTTCAAACCGGCTGAGCCTAGAGAAAGCTTTAACTCTGTGAGATGAATACACACATCACAAAGAAATTTCACAGAATGCTTCTGTGTAGTTTTTTTGCGTAGATATTTTCTGTTTAACCATAGGCCTCAAAGCACTCCTAATGTCCACTTGCAAATACTTCAAACAGTGTGTTTCCAAACTGCTCAATCAAAAGAAAGGTTCAGATCAGTGTATTGAATGCACCGATTAGAAAGAAGTTGTTCACAATGCTTCTGTTTCGTTTTTATGTGAAGATATTTCATAACTCGCATGCACGAAATAATCTCAAAATCCACTTGCAGATTCTAGAAACAGACTGTTTCAAACCTGCAGAAGCTAGAGAAAGATTTAACTCTGTCAGATGAATACAGACATCACAAAGGAATTTTTGCAGAATCCTTCCGTGTAGTTTTGGTTGGAAGATATATCCTTTTTCACCATAGGCCTCAAAGCCCTCCAAATGTCCACTTGCAGATTCCTCGAACAGAGTGTTTCCAATCTGCTCAATCAAAACAAAGGTTCAGCTCTGTGTACTGAATGCATACATCAGAAAGAAGTGTTTCAGAATGCTTCTGTGTAGTTTTTAGGGGAAGATATTTCATAACCCGCATTGGACGAAATAATCTGACATATCCACTTGCAGATTCTAGAAAAAGATGGTTTCATGCCTGCGGAACCAAGAGAAAGCTTTAACTCTGCGAGATGAATACACACATCACAAAGAAATTTTGCAGAATAATTCTGTGAAGTTTTTGTGGGAAGATATATCCTTTTTCACCATAGGCATCAAAGCCCACCAAATGTCCACTTGCAGATTCCTCGAACAGAGTGTTTACAAATTGCTCAATCCAAAGGAAGGTTGAGCTCTGTGTATTGAATGCATACATCAGAAAGAAGTTGTTCAGAATGCTTCTGTCTAGTTTTTATGTGAAGATATTTTGTAACCCACATTGGATGAAATAATCTCAAATACCCACTTGCAGATTGCAGAAATAGACTGTTTCAAACCTGATGAACCTAGAGAAAGCTTTAACACTGTGAGATGAATACACACATCACAAAGAAATTTCGAAGAATATTTCTGTGTAGTTTTTGTTGGAAGATATATCCTTTTTCAAGAAAGGCCTCAAAGCACTCCAAATGTCCACTTGCAGATTCTTCAAACAGAGTGTTTGCAAATAGCTCAATCAATAGAAAGATGCAGCTCTGTGTATTGAATGCATACATCAGAAAGGAGCTGTGAAGAATACTTCTGTCTAGTTTTTATGTGAAGATATTTCATAACCCGCATGGGATGAAACAATCTCAAATATCCACTTGCAGATTTTAGAAAAAGACTGTTTCAAACCTGCTGAATGTAGAGAAAGCTTTAACTCTCTCAGATAAATACACACATCACAAAGAAATTTCGCTGAATGCTTCTGTGTAGTTTTTGTGAGTAGATATGTCTTTTTTCACCATAGGCCTCAAATTACTCCCAATGTCCACTTGCGGATTCTGCAAACAGTGTGTTTCCAAACTGCTCAATGAAAAGAAAACTTCAGCTCTGTGTACTGAATGCATACATGAAAAGAAGTTGTTCAGAATGCTTCTGTCTAGTTTTTATGTGAAGATAATTCATAATATGCATTGGACGAAATAATCTCAAATATCCACTTGCAGATTCTAGAAAAAGACACTTTGAAACCTGCTGAACCTAGAGAAAGCAATAAGTCTGTGAGATGAATACACACACAACAAAGAAATTTCGCAGAATGCTTCTGTGTAGTTTTTGCGGGAAGATATATACTTTTTCACCATGGGCCTCAAAGCACTCCAAATGTCCACTTGCAGAATCTTCAAAGACAGTGTTACAAAACTGCTCAATCAAAAGAAGGGTTCAACTCTGTGTGTTGAATGCACCGATCCCAAAGTAGTTGTTCAGAATGCTTCTGTGTAGTTTTTATGTGAGGATATTTCATAACTCGCATTGGATGAAGTAATCTCAAATATCCACTTGCAGATTCTAGAAAAAGACTGCTTCAAACCTACTGAGCCTAGAGAAACCTTTAACTCTGTGAGGTGAACACACACATCAAGAGAAATTTCGTAGAATGCTTCTGTGTAGTATTTGAGGTAAGATATATCCTTCTTCACCCTAGGCATCAAAGCACTCAATTGTCCACTTGCAGATTTTTCAGAGTGTTTCCAAATTGCTCAATCAAAGGACAGGTTCATTTCTGTGTATTGAATGCATACATCAGAAAGAAGTTGTTCAGAATGCTTCTGTCTAGTTTTTATGCGAAGATATTTTGTAACCCTCATTGGATGAAATAATCTCAAATACCCACTTGCAGATTGCAGAAATAGACTGTTTCAAACCTGATGAACCCAGAGAAAGCTTTAACACTGTGAGATGAATACACACATCACAAAGAAATTTCGAAGAATATTTCTGTGTAGTTTTTGTGGGAAGATATATCCTTTTTCAAGAAAGGCCTCAAAGCACTCCAAATGTCCACTTGCAGATTCTTCAAACAGAGTGTTTGCAAATAGCTCAATCAATAGAAAGATGCAGCTCTGTGTGTTGAATGCATACATCAGAAAGAAGCTGTGAAGAATGCTTCTATCTAGCTTTTATGTGAAGATATTTCATAACCCGCATTGGATGAAATAATCTCAAATATCCACTTGCAGTTTCTAGAAAAAGACTCTTTCAAACCTGCTGAACTTAGAGAAAGCTTTAACTCCGTGAGATGAATACGCACATCAGAAAGAAATTTCACAGAGTGCTTCTGTGTAGTTTTTGTGGGAAGTTATATCCCTTTTCACCATAGGCCTGAATGCACTCCAAATGTCCACTTGCAGATTCTTCGAGCAGAGTGCTTCCAAACTGCTCAATCAAAAGAAAGCTGCAGCTCTGTGTATTGAACGCATACATCAGAAAGAAGTTGTTCAGTATGCTTCTGTCTAGTTTTAATGTGAAGATATTTCATCACCCGCATTGGATGAAATAATCTCAAATATGCACTTGAAGATTCTAGAAAAATACAGTTTCAAACCTGCTTTACCTAGAAGAAGCTTTAACACTGTGAGATGAATACACGCATCAGAAAGAAATTTCGCAGACTGTTTCTGTGTAGTTTTTGTGGGAAGATATATCCTTTTTCACCATAGGCCTCAAAGCTCTCCAAGTGTCCAGTTGGACATTCTTCAAACAGAGTGTTTCCAAACTACTCAATAAATAGGTTCAGCTCTGTGTATTGAATGCATACATCAGAAAGAAGTTGCTCAGTATGCTTCTGTCTAGTGTTTAGGTGAAGATATTTCATTACCCGCATTGTACGAAATAATCTCAAATATCCACTTGCAGATTCTGGAAAAAGACGGTTTCAAACCTATTGAGCCTAGAGAAAGCTTTAACTCTGTGAGATGAATGCACACATCAGAAAGAAATTTCGCAGAATGCTTCTGAGTGGTATTTGTGGGAAGATATAACGTTTTTCACCACAGGCCTCAAAGCAATCAAAATGTCCAGTTGCAGATTGTTCAAAGAGAATGTTTCCAATCTGTTCATTTAATAGAAAGGTTCAGCTCTGTGTATTGAATGCATACATCAGAAAGAAGTTGTTCAGAATGCTTCTGTCTAGTTTTTATGTGAAGATATTTCATAACCAGCATTGGACGAAATAATCTCAAATATCCACCTGCAGATTCTAGAAAAAGACTTTTTCAAACCTGCTGAACCTAGAGAAAGCTTTAGCTCTGTGAGATGAATACACACATCACAAAGAAATTTTGCAGAATGATTTTGTGTAGTTTTTGTCGGAAAATATATCCTTTTTCACCACAAGCCAGAAAGCACTGCATATGTCCACTTGCAGATCCTTCAAACAGAGTGTTTCCAAACTGCTCAATCAAAAGAAAGGTTCAGCTCTGGGTATTGAATGCATACATCAGAAAGAAGTTGTTCAGAATCCTTCTGTCTAGTTTTAATGTGAAGATATTTCATAACCCGCATTGGACGAAATTATCTCAAATATCCACTTGCAGATTTTAGAAAAAGACTGTTTCAAACCGGCTGAGCCTAGAGAAAGCTTTAACTCTGTGAGATGAATACACACATCACAAAGAAATTTCACAGAATGCTTCTGTGTAGTTTTTTTGCGTAGATATTTTCTGTTTAACCATAGGCCTCAAAGCACTCCTAATGTCCACTTGCAAATACTTCAAACAGTGTGTTTCCAAACTGCTCAATCAAAAGAAAGGTTCAGATCAGTGTATTGAATGCACCGATTAGAAAGAAGTTGTTCACAATGCTTCTGTTTCGTTTTTATGTGAAGATATTTCATAACTCGCATGCACGAAATAATCTCAAAATCCACTTGCAGATTCTAGAAACAGACTGTTTCAAACCTGCAGAAGCTAGAGAAAGATTTAACTCTGTCAGATGAATACAGACATCACAAAGGAATTTTTGCAGAATCCTTCCGTGTAGTTTTGGTTGGAAGATATATCCTTTTTCACCATAGGCCTCAAAGCCCTCCAAATGTCCACTTGCAGATTCCTCGAACAGAGTGTTTCCAATCTGCTCAATCAAAACAAAGGTTCAGCTCTGTGTACTGAATGCATACATCAGAAAGAAGTGTTTCAGAATGCTTCTGTGTAGTTTTTAGGGGAAGATATTTCATAACCCGCATTGGACGAAATAATCTGACATATCCACTTGCAGATTCTAGAAAAAGATGGTTTCATGCCTGCGGAACCAAGAGAAAGCTTTAACTCTGCGAGATGAATACACACATCACAAAGAAATTTTGCAGAATAATTCTGTGAAGTTTTTGTGGGAAGATATATCCTTTTTCACCATAGGCATCAAAGCCCACCAAATGTCCACTTGCAGATTCCTCGAACAGAGTGTTTACAAATTGCTCAATCCAAAGGAAGGTTGAGCTCTGTGTATTGAATGCATACATCAGAAAGAAGTTGTTCAGAATGCTTCTGTCTAGTTTTTATGTGAAGATATTTTGTAACCCACATTGGATGAAATAATCTCAAATACCCACTTGCAGATTGCAGAAATAGACTGTTTCAAACCTGATGAACCTAGAGAAAGCTTTAACACTGTGAGATGAATACACACATCACAAAGAAATTTCGAAGAATATTTCTGTGTAGTTTTTGTTGGAAGATATATCCTTTTTCAAGAAAGGCCTCAAAGCACTCCAAATGTCCACTTGCAGATTCTTCAAACAGAGTGTTTGCAAATAGCTCAATCAATAGAAAGATGCAGCTCTGTGTATTGAATGCATACATCAGAAAGAAGCTGTGAAGAATACTTCTGTCTAGTTTTTATGTGAAGATATTTCATAACCCGCATGGGATGAAACAATCTCAAATATCCACTTGCAGATTTTAGAAAAAGACTGTTTCAAACCTGCTGAATGTAGAGAAAGCTTTAACTCTCTCAGATAAATACACACATCACAAAGAAATTTCGCTGAATGCTTCTGTGTAGTTTTTGTGAGTAGATATGTCTTTTTTCACCATAGGCCTCAAATTACTCCCAATGTCCACTTGCGGATTCTGCAAACAGTGTGTTTCCAAACTGCTCAATGAAAAGAAAACTTCAGCTCTGTGTACTGAATGCATACATGAAAAGAAGTTGTTCAGAATGCTTCTGTCTAGTTTTTATGTGAAGATAATTCATAATATGCATTGGACGAAATAATCTCAAATATCCACTTGCAGATTCTAGAAAAAGACACTTTGAAACCTGCTGAACCTAGAGAAAGCAATAAGTCTGTGAGATGAATACACACACAACAAAGAAATTTCGCAGAATGCTTCTGTGTAGTTTTTGCGGGAAGATATATACTTTTTCACCATGGGCCTCAAAGCACTCCAAATGTCCACTTGCAGAATCTTCAAAGACAGTGTTACAAAACTGCTCAATCAAAAGAAGGGTTCAACTCTGTGTGTTGAATGCACCGATCCCAAAGTAGTTGTTCAGAATGCTTCTGTGTAGTTTTTATGTGAGGATATTTCATAACTCGCATTGGATGAAGTAATCTCAAATATCCACTTGCAGATTCTAGAAAAAGACTGCTTCAAACCTACTGAGCCTAGAGAAACCTTTAACTCTGTGAGGTGAACACACACATCAAGAGAAATTTCGTAGAATGCTTCTGTGTAGTATTTGAGGTAAGATATATCCTTCTTCACCCTAGGCATCAAAGCACTCAATTGTCCACTTGCAGATTTTTCAGAGTGTTTCCAAATTGCTCAATCAAAGGACAGGTTCATTTCTGTGTATTGAATGCATACATCAGAAAGAAGTTGTTCAGAATGCTTCTGTCTAGTTTTTATGCGAAGATATTTTGTAACCCTCATTGGATGAAATAATCTCAAATACCCACTTGCAGATTGCAGAAATAGACTGTTTCAAACCTGATGAACCCAGAGAAAGCTTTAACACTGTGAGATGAATACACACATCACAAAGAAATTTCGAAGAATATTTCTGTGTAGTTTTTGTGGGAAGATATATCCTTTTTCAAGAAAGGCCTCAAAGCACTCCAAATGTCCACTTGCAGATTCTTCAAACAGAGTGTTTGCAAATAGCTCAATCAATAGAAAGATGCAGCTGTGTGTATTGAATGCATACATCAGAAAGAAGCTGTGAAGAATGCTTCTATCTAGCTTTTATGTGAAGATATTTAATAACCCGCATTGGATGAAATAATCTCAAATATCCACTTGCAGTTTCTAGAAAAAGACTCTTTCAAACCTGCTGAACTTAGAGAAAGCTTCAACTCCGTGAGATGAATACGCACATCAGAAAGAAATTTCACAGAATGCTTCTGTGTAGTTTTTGTGGGAAGTTATATCCCTTTTCACCATAGGCCTGAATGCACTCCAAATGTCCACTTGCAGATTCTTCGAGCAGAGTGCTTCCAAACTGCTCAATCAAAAGAAAGCTGCAGCTCTGTGTATTGAACGCATACATCAGAAAGAAGTTGTTCAGTATGCTTCTGTCTAGTTTTAATGTGAAGATATTTCATCACCCGCATTGGATGAAATAATCTCAAATATGCACTTGAAGATTCTAGAAAAATACAGTTTCAAACCTGCTTTACCTAGAAGAAGCTTTAACACTGTGAGATGAATACACGCATCAGAAAGAAATTTCGCAGACTGTTTCTGTGTAGTTTTTGTGGGAAGATATATCCTTTTTCACCATAGGCCTCAAAGCTCTCCAAATGTCCAGTTGGACATTCTTCAAACAGAGTGTTTCCAAACTACTCAATAAGTAGGTTCAGCTCTGTGTATTGAATGCATACATCAGAAAGAAGTTGCTCAGTATGCTTCTGTCTAGTGTTTAGGTGAAGATATTTCATTACCCGCATTGTACGAAATAATCTCAAATATCCACTTGCAGATTCTGGAAAAAGACGGTTTCAAACCTATTGAGCCTAGAGAAAGCTTTAACTCTGTGAGATGAATGCACACATCAGAAAGAAATTTCGCAGAATGCTTCTGAGTGGTATTTGTGGGAAGATATAACGTTTTTCACCACAGGCCTCAAAGCAATCAAAATGTCCAGTTGCAGATTGTTCAAAGAGAATGTTTCCAATCTGTTCATTTAATAGAAAGGTTCAGCTCTGTGTATTGAATGCATACATCAGAAAGAAGTTGTTCAGAATGCTTCTGTCTAGTTTTTATGTGAAGATATTTCATAACCAGCATTGGACGAAATAATCTCAAATATCCACCTGCAGATTCTAGAAAAAGACTTTTTCAAACCTGCTGAACCTAGAGAAAGCTTTAGCTCTGTGAGATGAATACACACATCACAAAGAAATTTTGCAGAATGATTTTGTGTAGTTTTTGTCGGAAAATATATCCTTTTTCACCACAAGCCAGAAAGCACTGCATATGTCCACTTGCAGATCCTTCAAACAGAGTGTTTCCAAACTGCTCAATCAAAAGAAAGGTTCAGCTCTGGGTATTGAATGCATACATCAGAAAGAAGTTGTTCAGAATCCTTCTGTCTAGTTTTAATGTGAAGATATTTCATAACCCGCATTGGACGAAATTATCTCAAATATCCACTTGCAGATTTTAGAAAAAGACTGTTTCAAACCGGCTGAGCCTAGAGAAAGCTTTAACTCTGTGAGATGAATACACACATCACAAAGAAATTTCACAGAATGCTTCTGTGTAGTTTTTTTGCGTAGATATTTTCTGTTTAACCATAGGCCTCAAAGCACTCCTAATGTCCACTTGCAAATACTTCAAACAGTGTGTTTCCAAACTGCTCAATCAAAAGAAAGGTTCAGATCAGTGTATTGAATGCACCGATTAGAAAGAAGTTGTTCACAATGCTTCTGTTTCGTTTTTATGTGAAGATATTTCATAACTCGCATGCACTAAATAATCTCAAAATCCACTTGCAGATTCTAGAAACAGACTGTTTCAAACCTGCAGAAGCTAGAGAAAGATTTAACTCTGTCAGATGAATACAGACATCACAAAGGAATTTTTGCAGAATCATTCCGTGTAGTTTTGGTTGGAAGATATATCCTTTTTCACCATAGGCCTCAAAGCCCTCCAAATGTCCACTTGCAGATTCCTCGAACAGAGTGTTTCCAATCTGCTCAATCAAAACAAAGGTTCAGCTCTGTGTACTGAATGCATACATCAGAAAGAAGTGTTTCAGAATGCTTCTGTGTAGTTTTTAGGCGAAGATATTTCATAACCCGCATTGGACGAAATAATCTGACATATCCACTTGCAGATTCCAGAAAAAGATGGTTTCATGCCTGCGGAACCAAGAGAAAGCTTTAACTCTGCGAGATGAATACACACATCACAAAGAAATTTTGCAGAATAATTCTGTGAAGTTTTTGTGGGAAGATATATCCTTTTTCAACATAGGCATCAAAGCCCTCCAAATGTCCACTTGCAGATTCTACAAACAGAGTGTTTACAAATTGCTCAATCCAAAGGAAGGTTGAGCTCTGTGTATTGAATGCATAGATCAGAAAGAAGTTGTTCAGAATGCTTCTGTCTAGTTTTTATGTGAAGATATTTTGTAACCCACATTGGATGAAATAATCTCAAATACCCACTTGCAGATTGCAGAAATAGACTGTTTCAAACCTGATGAACCTAGAGAAAGCTTTAACACTGTGAGATGAATACACACATCACAAAGAAATTTCGAAGAATATTTCTGTGTAGTTTTTGTTGGAAGATATATCCTTTTTCAAGAAAGGCCTCAAAGCACTCCAAATGTCCACTTGCAGATTCTTCAAACAGAGTGTTTGCAAATAGCTCAATCAATAGAAAGATGCAGCTCTGTGTATTGAATGCATACATCAGAAAGAAGCTGTGAAGAATGCTTCTGTCTAGTTTTTATGTGAATATATTTCATAACCCGCATGGGATGAAACAATCTCAAATATCCACTTGCAGATTTTAGAAAAAGACTGTTTCAAACCTGCTGAATGTAGAGAAAGCTTTAACTCTGTCAGATAAATACACACATCACAAAGAAATTTCGCTGAATGCTTCTGTGTAGTTTTTGTGAGTAGATATGTCTTTTTTCACCATAGGCCTCAAATTACTCCCAATGTCCACTTGCGGATTCTGCAAACAGTGTGTTTCCAAACTGCTCAATGAAAAGAAAACTTCAGCTCTGTGTAGTGAATGCATACATAAAAAGAAGTTGTTCAGAATGCTTCTGTCTAGTTTTTATGTGAAGATAATTCATAATATGCATTGGACGAAATAATCTCAAATATCCACTTGCAGATTCTAGAAAAAGACACTTTGAAACCTGCTGAACATAGAGAAAGCAATAAGTCTGTGAGATGAATACACACACAACAAAGAAATTTCGCAGAATGCTTCTGTGTAGTTTTTGCGGGAAGATATATACTTTTTCACCATGGGCCTCAAAGCACTCCAAATGTCCACTTGCAGAATCTTCAAAGACAGTGTTACAAAACTGCTCAATCAAAAGAAGGGTTCAACTCTGTGTGTTGAATGCACCGATCCCAAAGTAGTTGTTCAGAATGCTTCTGTGTAGTTTTTATGTGAGGATATTTCATAACTCGCATTGGATGAAGTAATCTCAAATATCCACTTGCAGATTCTAGAAAAAGACTGCTTCAAACCTACTGAGCCTAGAGAAACCTTTAACTCTGTGAGGTGAACACACACATCAAGAGAAATTTCGTAGAATGCTTCTGTGTAGTATTTGAGGTAAGATATATCCTTCTTAACCCTAGGCATCAAAGCACTCAATTGTCCACTTGCAGATTTTTCAGAGTGTTTCCAAATTGCTCAATCAAAGGACAGGTTCATTTCTGTGTATTGAATGCATACATCAGAAAGAAGTTGTTCAGAATGCTTCTGTCTAGTTTTTATGCGAAGATATTTTGTAACACTCATTGGATGAAATAATCTCAAATACCCACTTGCAGATTGCAGAAATAGACTGTTTCAAACCTGATGAACCCAGAGAAAGCTTTAACACTGTGAGATGAATACACACATGACAAAGAAATTTCGAAGAATATTTCTGTGTAGTTTTTGTGGGAAGATATATCCTTTTTCAAGAAAGGCCTCAAAGCACTCCAAATGTCCACTTGCAGATTCTTCAAACAGAGTGTTTGCAAATAGCTCAATCAATAGAAAGATGCAGCTCTGTGTGTTGAATGCATACATCAGAAAGAAGCTGTGAAGAATGCTTCTATCTAGCTTTTATGTGAAGATATTTCATAACCCGCATTGGATGAAATAATCTCAAATATCCACTTGCAGTTTCTAGAAAAAGACTCTTTCAAACCTGCTGAACTTAGAGAAAGCTTTAACTCCGTGAGATGAATACGCACATCAGAAAGAAATTTCACAGAGTGCTTCTGTGTAGTTTTTGTGGGAAGTTATATCCCTTTTCACCATAGGCCTGAATGCACTCCAAATGTCCACTTGCAGATTCTTCGAGCAGAGTGCTTCCAAACTGCTCAATCAAAAGAAAGTTGCAGCTCTGTGTATTGAACGCATACATCAGAAAGAAGTTGTTCAGTATGCTTCTGTCTAGTTTTAATGTGAAGATATTTCATCACCCGCATTGGATGAAATAATCTCAAATATGCACTTGAAGATTCTAGAAAAATACAGTTTCAAACCTGCTTTACCTAGAAGAAGCTTTAACACTGTGAGATGAATACACGCATCAGAAAGAAATTTCGCAGAATGTTTCTGTGTAGTTTTTGTGGGAAGATATATCCTTTTTCACCATAGGCCTCAAAGCTCTCCAAGTGTCCAGTTGGACATTCTTCAAACAGAGTGTTTCCAAACTACTCAATAAATAGGTTCAGCTCTGTGTATTGAATGCATACATCAGAAAGAAGTTGCTCAGTATGCTTCTGTCTAGTGTTTAGGTGAAGATATTTCATTACCCGCATTGTACGAAATAATCTCAAATATCCACTTGCAGATTCTGGAAAAAGACGGTTTCAAACCTATTGAGCCTAGAGAAAGCTTTAACTCTGTGAGATGAATGCACACATCAGAAAGAAATTTCGCAGAATGCTTCTGAGTGGTATTTGTGGGAAGATATAACGTTTTTCACCACAGGCCTCAAAGCAATCAAAATGTCCAGTTGCAGATTGTTCAAAGAGAATGTTTCCAATCTGTTCATTTAATAGAAAGGTTCAGCTCTGTGTATTGAATGCATACATCAGAAAGAAGTTGTTCAGAATGCTTCTGTCTAGTTTTTATGTGAAGATATTTCATAACCAGCATTGGACGAAATAATCTCAAATATCCACCTGCAGATTCTAGAAAAAGACTTTTTCAAACCTGCTGAACCTAGAGAAAGCTTTAGCTCTGTGAGATGAATACACACATCACAAAGAAATTTTGCAGAATGATTTTGTGTAGTTTTTGTCGGAAAATATATCCTTTTTCACCACAAGCCAGAAAGCACTGCATATGTCCACTTGCAGATCCTTCAAACAGAGTGTTTCCAAACTGCTCAATCAAAAGAAAGGTTCAGCTCTGGGTATTGAATGCATACATCAGAAAGAAGTTGTTCAGAATCCTTCTGTCTAGTTTTAATGTGAAGATATTTCATAACCCGCATTGGACGAAATTATCTCAAATATCCACTTGCAGATTTTAGAAAAAGACTGTTTCAAACCGGCTGAGCCTAGAGAAAGCTTTAACTCTGTGAGATGAATACACACATCACAAAGAAATTTCACAGAATGCTTCTGTGTAGTTTTTTTGCGTAGATATTTTCTGTTTAACCATAGGCCTCAAAGCACTCCTAATGTCCACTTGCAAATACTTCAAACAGTGTGTTTCCAAACTGCTCAATCAAAAGAAAGGTTCAGATCAGTGTATTGAATGCACCGATTAGAAAGAAGTTGTTCACAATGCTTCTGTTTCGTTTTTATGTGAAGATATTTCATAACTCGCATGCACGAAATAATCTCAAAATCCACTTGCAGATTCTAGAAACAGACTGTTTCAAACCTGCAGAAGCTAGAGAAAGATTTAACTCTGTCAGATGAATACAGACATCACAAAGGAATTTTTGCAGAATCCTTCCGTGTAGTTTTGGTTGGAAGATATATCCTTTTTCACCATAGGCCTCAAAGCCCTCCAAATGTCCACTTGCAGATTCCTCGAACAGAGTGTTTCCAATCTGCTCAATCAAAACAAAGGTTCAGCTCTGTGTACTGAATGCATACATCAGAAAGAAGTGTTTCAGAATGCTTCTGTGTAGTTTTTAGGGGAAGATATTTCATAACCCGCATTGGACGAAATAATCTGACATATCCACTTGCAGATTCTAGAAAAAGATGGTTTCATGCCTGCGGAACCAAGAGAAAGCTTTAACTCTGCGAGATGAATACACACATCACAAAGAAATTTTGCAGAATAATTCTGTGAAGTTTTTGTGGGAAGATATATCCTTTTTCACCATAGGCATCAAAGCCCACCAAATGTCCACTTGCAGATTCCTCGAACAGAGTGTTTACAAATTGCTCAATCCAAAGGAAGGTTGAGCTCTGTGTATTGAATGCATACATCAGAAAGAAGTTGTTCAGAATGCTTCTGTCTAGTTTTTATGTGAAGATATTTTGTAACCCACATTGGATGAAATAATCTCAAATACCCACTTGCAGATTGCAGAAATAGACTGTTTCAAACCTGATGAACCTAGAGAAAGCTTTAACACTGTGAGATGAATACACACATCACAAAGAAATTTCGAAGAATATTTCTGTGTAGTTTTTGTTGGAAGATATATCCTTTTTCAAGAAAGGCCTCAAAGCACTCCAAATGTCCACTTGCAGATTCTTCAAACAGAGTGTTTGCAAATAGCTCAATCAATAGAAAGATGCAGCTCTGTGTATTGAATGCATACATCAGAAAGAAGCTGTGAAGAATACTTCTGTCTAGTTTTTATGTGAAGATATTTCATAACCCGCATGGGATGAAACAATCTCAAATATCCACTTGCAGATTTTAGAAAAAGACTGTTTCAAACCTGCTGAATGTAGAGAAAGCTTTAACTCTCTCAGATAAATACACACATCACAAAGAAATTTCGCTGAATGCTTCTGTGTAGTTTTTGTGAGTAGATATGTCTTTTTTCACCATAGGCCTCAAATTACTCCCAATGTCCACTTGCGGATTCTGCAAACAGTGTGTTTCCAAACTGCTCAATGAAAAGAAAACTTCAGCTCTGTGTACTGAATGCATACATGAAAAGAAGTTGTTCAGAATGCTTCTGTCTAGTTTTTATGTGAAGATAATTCATAATATGCATTGGACGAAATAATCTCAAATATCCACTTGCAGATTCTAGAAAAAGACACTTTGAAACCTGCTGAACCTAGAGAAAGCAATAAGTCTGTGAGATGAATACACACACAACAAAGAAATTTCGCAGAATGCTTCTGTGTAGTTTTTGCGGGAAGATATATACTTTTTCACCATGGGCCTCAAAGCACTCCAAATGTCCACTTGCAGAATCTTCAAAGACAGTGTTACAAAACTGCTCAATCAAAAGAAGGGTTCAACTCTGTGTGTTGAATGCACCGATCCCAAAGTAGTTGTTCAGAATGCTTCTGTGTAGTTTTTATGTGAGGATATTTCATAACTCGCATTGGATGAAGTAATCTCAAATATCCACTTGCAGATTCTAGAAAAAGACTGCTTCAAACCTACTGAGCCTAGAGAAACCTTTAACTCTGTGAGGTGAACACACACATCAAGAGAAATTTCGTAGAATGCTTCTGTGTAGTATTTGAGGTAAGATATATCCTTCTTCACCCTAGGCATCAAAGCACTCAATTGTCCACTTGCAGATTTTTCAGAGTGTTTCCAAATTGCTCAATCAAAGGACAGGTTCATTTCTGTGTATTGAATGCATACATCAGAAAGAAGTTGTTCAGAATGCTTCTGTCTAGTTTTTATGCGAAGATATTTTGTAACCCTCATTGGATGAAATAATCTCAAATACCCACTTGCAGATTGCAGAAATAGACTGTTTCAAACCTGATGAACCCAGAGAAAGCTTTAACACTGTGAGATGAATACACACATCACAAAGAAATTTCGAAGAATATTTCTGTGTAGTTTTTGTGGGAAGATATATCCTTTTTCAAGAAAGGCCTCAAAGCACTCCAAATGTCCACTTGCAGATTCTTCAAACAGAGTGTTTGCAAATAGCTCAATCAATAGAAAGATGCAGCTGTGTGTATTGAATGCATACATCAGAAAGAAGCTGTGAAGAATGCTTCTATCTAGCTTTTATGTGAAGATATTTCATAACCCGCATTGGATGAAATAATCTCAAATATCCACTTGCAGTTTCTAGAAAAAGACTCTTTCAAACCTGCTGAACTTAGAGAAAGCTTCAACTCCGTGAGATGAATACGCACATCAGAAAGAAATTTCACAGAATGCTTCTGTGTAGTATTTGTGGGAAGTTATATCCCTTTTCACCATAGGCCTGAATGCACTCCAAATGTCCACTTGCAGATTCTTCGAGCAGAGTGCTTCCAAACTGCTCAATCAAAAGAAAGCTGCAGCTCTGTGTATTGAACGCATACATCAGAAAGAAGTTGTTCAGTATGCTTCTGTCTAGTTTTAATGTGAAGATATTTCATCACCCGCATTGGATGAAATAATCTCAAATATGCACTTGAAGATTCTAGAAAAATACAGTTTCAAACCTGCTTTACCTAGAAGAAGCTTTAACACTGTGAGATGAATACACGCATCAGAAAGAAATTTCGCAGACTGTTTCTGTGTAGTTTTTGTGGGAAGATATATCCTTTTTCACCATAGGCCTCAAAGCTCTCCAAATGTCCAGTTGGACATTCTTCAAACAGAGTGTTTCCAAACTACTCAATAAATAGGTTCAGCTCTGTGTATTGAATGCATACATCAGAAAGAAGTTGCTCAGTATGCTTCTGTCTAGTGTTTAGGTGAAGATATTTCATTACCCGCATTGTACGAAATAATCTCAAATATCCACTTGCAGATTCTGGAAAAAGACGGTTTCAAACCTATTGAGCCTAGAGAAAGCTTTAACTCTGTGAGATGAATGCACACATCAGAAAGAAATTTCGCAGAATGCTTCTGAGTGGTATTTGTGGGAAGATATAACGTTTTTCACCACAGGCCTCAAAGCAATCAAAATGTCCAGTTGCAGATTGTTCAAAGAGAATGTTTCCAATCTGTTCATTTAATAGAAAGGTTCAGCTCTGTGTATTGAATGCATACATCAGAAAGAAGTTGTTCAGAATGCTTCTGTCTAGTTTTTATGTGAAGATATTTCATAACCAGCATTGGACGAAATAATCTCAAATATCCACCTGCAGATTCTAGAAAAAGACTTTTTCAAACCTGCTGAACCTAGAGAAAGCTTTAGCTCTGTGAGATGAATACACACATCACAAAGAAATTTTGCAGAATGATTTTGTGTAGTTTTTGTCGGAAAATATATCCTTTTTCACCACAAGCCAGAAAGCACTGCATATGTCCACTTGCAGATCCTTCAAACAGAGTGTTTCCAAACTGCTCAATCAAAAGAAAGGTTCAGCTCTGGGTATTGAATGCATACATCAGAAAGAAGTTGTTCAGAATCCTTCTGTCTAGTTTTAATGTGAAGATATTTCATAACCCGCATTGGACGAAGTTATCTCAAATATCCACTTGCAGATTTTAGAAAAAGACTGTTTCAAACCGGCTGAGCCTAGAGAAAGCTTTAACTCTGTGAGATGAATACACACATCACAAAGAAATTTCACAGAATGCTTCTGTGTAGTTTTTTTGCGTAGATATTTTCTGTTTAACCATAGGCCTCAAAGCACTCCTAATGTCCACTTGCAAATACTTCAAACAGTGTGTTTCCAAACTGCTCAATCAAAAGAAAGGTTCAGATCAGTGTATTGAATGCACCGATTAGAAAGAAGTTGTTCACAATGCTTCTGTTTCGTTTTTATGTGAAGATATTTCATAACTCGCATGCACGAAATAATCTCAAAATCCACTTGCAGATTCTAGAAACAGACTGTTTCAAACCTGCAGAAGCTAGAGAAAGATTTAACTCTGTCAGATGAATACAGACGTCACAAAGGAATTTTTGCAGAATCCTTCCGTGTAGTTTTGGTTGGAAGATATATCCTTTTTCACCATAGGCCTCAAAGCCCTCCAAATGTCCACTTGCAGATTCCTCGAACAGAGTGTTTCCAATCTGCTCAATCAAAACAAAGGTTCAGCTCTGTGTACTGAATGCATACATCAGAAAGAAGTGTTTCAGAATGCTTCTGTGTAGTTTTTAGGCGAAGATATTTCATAACCCGCATTGGACGAAATAATCTGACATATCCACTTGCAGATTCCAGAAAAAGATGGTTTCATGCCTGCGGAACCAAGAGAAAGCTTTAACTCTGCGAGATGAATACACACATCACAAAGAAATTTTGCAGAATAATTCTGTGAAGTTTTTGTGGGAAGATATATCCTTTTTCACCATAGGCATCAAAGCCCTCCAAATGTCCACTTGCAGATTCTACAAACAGAGTGTTTACAAATTGCTCAATCCAAAGGAAGGTTGAGCTCTGTGTATTGAATGCATACATCAGAAAGAAGTTGTTCAGAATGCTTCTGTCTAGTTTTTATGTGAAGATATTTTGTAACCCACATTGGATGAAATAATCTCAAATACCCACTTGCAGATTGCAGAAATAGACTGTTTCAAACCTGATGAACCTAGAGAAAGTTTTAACACTGTGAGATGAATACACACATCACAAAGAAATTTCGAAGAATATTTCTGTGTAGTTTTTGTGGCAAGATATATCCTTTTTCAAGAAAGGCCTCAAAGCACTCCAAATGTCCACTTGCAGATTCTTCAAACAGAGTGTTTGCAAATAGCTCAATCAATAGAAAGATGCAGCTCTGTGTATTGAATGCATACATCAGAAAGAAGCTGTGAAGAATGCTTCTGTCTAGTTTTTATGTGAATATATTTCATAACCCGCATGGGATGAAACAATCTCAAATATCCACTTGCAGATTTTAGAAAAAGACTCTTTCAAACCTGCTGAATGTAGAGAAAGCTTTAACTCTGTCAGATAAATACACACATCACAAAGAAATTTCGCTGAATGCTTCTGTGTAGTTTTTGTGAGTAGATATGTCTTTTTTCACCATAGGCCTCAAATTACTCCCAATGTCCACTTGCGGATTCTGCAAACATTGTGTTTCCAAACTGCTCAATGAAAAGAAAAGTTCAGCTCTGTGTACTGAATGCATACATGAAAAGAAGTTGTTCAGAATGCTTCTGTCTAGTTTTTATGTGAAGATAATTCATAATATGCATTGGACGAAATAATCTCAAATATCCACTTGCAGATTCCAGAAAAAGACACTTTGAAACCTGCTGAACCTAGAGAAAGCAATAAGTCTGTGAGATGAATACACACACAACAAAGAAATTTCGCAGAATGCTTCTGTGTAGTTTTTGCGGGAAGATATATACTTTTTCACCATGGGCCTCAAAGCACTCCAAATGTCCACTTGCAGAATCTTCAAAGACAGTGTTACAAAACTGCTCAATCAAAAGGAGGGTTCAACTCTGTGTGTTGAATGCACCGATCCCAAAGTAGTTGTTCAGAATGCTTCTGTGTAGTTTTTATGTGAGGATATTTCATAACTCGCATTGGATGAAGTAATCTCAAATATCCACTTGCAGATTCTAGAAAAAGACTGCTTCAAACCTACTGAGCCTAGAGAAACCTTTAACTCTGTGAGGTGAACACACACATCAAGAGAAATTTCGTAGAATGCTTCTGTGTAGTATTTGAGGTAAGATATATCCTTCTTCACCCTAGGCATCAAAGCACTCAAATGTCCACTTGCAGATTTTTCAGAGTGTTTCCAAATTGCTCAATCAAAGGACAGGTTCATTTCTGTGTATTGAATGCATACATCAGAAAGAAGTTGTTCAGAATGCTTCTGTCTAGTTTTTATGCGAAGATATTTTGTAACCCTCATTGGATGAAATAATCTCAAATACCCACTTGCAGATTGCAGAAATAGACTGTTTCAAACCTGATGAACCCAGAGAAAGCTTTAACACTGTGAGATGAATACACACATCACAAAGAAATTTCGAAGAATATTTCTGTGTAGTTTTTGTGGGAAGATATATCCTTTTTCAAGAAAGGCCTCAAAGCACTCCAAATGTCCACTTGCAGATTCTTCAAACAGAGTGTTTGCAAATAGCTCAATCAATAGAAAGATGCAGCTGTGTGTATTGAATGCATACATCAGAAAGAAGCTGTGAAGAATGCTTCTATCTAGCTTTTATGTGAAGATATTTCATAACCCGCATTGGATGAAATAATCTCAAATATCCACTTGCAGTTTCTAGAAAAAGACTCTTTCAAACCTGCTGAACTTAGAGAAAGCTTCAACTCCGTGAGATGAATACGCACATCAGAAAGAAATTTCACAGAATGCTTCTGTGTAGTTTTTGTGGGAAGTTATATCCCTTTTCACCATAGGCCTGAATGCACTCCAAATGTCCACTTGCAGATTCTTCGAGCAGAGTGCTTCCAAACTGCTCAATCAAAAGAAAGCTGCAGCTCTGTGTATTGAACGCATACATCAGAAAGAAGTTGTTCAGTATGCTTCTGTCTAGTTTTAATGTGAAGATATTTCATCACCCGCATTGGATGAAATAATCTCAAATATGCACTTGAAGATTCTAGAAAAATACAGTTTCAAACCTGCTTTACCTAGAAGAAGCTTTAACACTGTGAGATGAATACACGCATCAGAAAGAAATTTCGCAGACTGTTTCTGTGTAGTTTTTGTGGGAAGATATATCCTTTTTCACCATAGGCCTCAAAGCTCTCCAAATGTCCAGTTGGACATTCTTCAAACAGAGTGTTTCCAAACTACTCAATAAATAGGTTCAGCTCTGTGTATTGAATGCATACATCAGAAAGAAGTTGCTCAGTATGCTTCTGTCTAGTGTTTAGGTGAAGATATTTCATTACCCGCATTGTACGAAATAATCTCAAATATCCACTTGCAGATTCTGGAAAAAGACGGTTTCAAACCTATTGAGCCTAGAGAAAGCTTTAACTCTGTGAGATGAATGCACACATCAGAAAGAAATTTCGCAGAATGCTTCTGAGTGGTATTTGTGGGAAGATATAACGTTTTCCACCACAGGCCTCAAAGCAATCAAAATGTCCAGTTGCAGATTGTTCAAAGAGAATGTTTCCAATCTGTTCATTTAATAGAAAGGTTCAGCTCTGTGTATTGAATGCATACATCAGAAAGAAGTTGTTCAGAATGCTTCTGTCTAGTTTTTATGTGAAGATATTTCATAACCAGCATTGGACGAAATAATCTCAAATATCCACCTGCAGATTCTAGAAAAAGACTTTTTCAAACCTGCTGAACCTAGAGAAAGCTTTAGCTCTGTGAGATGAATACACACATCACAAAGAAATTTTGCAGAATGATTTTGTGTAGTTTTTGTCGGAAAATATATCCTTTTTCACCACAAGCCAGAAAGCACTGCATATGTCCACTTGCAGATCCTTCAAACAGAGTGTTTCCAAACTGCTCAATCAAAAGAAAGGTTCAGCTCTGGGTATTGAATGCATACATCAGAAAGAAGTTGTTCAGAATCCTTCTGTCTAGTTTTAATGTGAAGATATTTCATAACCCGCATTGGACGAAATTATCTCAAATATCCACTTGCAGATTTTAGAAAAAGACTGTTTCAAACCGGCTGAGCCTAGAGAAAGCTTTAACTCTGTGAGATGAATACACACATCACAAAGAAATTTCACAGAATGCTTCTGTGTAGTTTTTTTGCGTAGATATTTTCTGTTTAACCATAGGCCTCAAAGCACTCCTAATGTCCACTTGCAAATACTTCAAACAGTGTGTTTCCAAACTGCTCAATGAAAAGAAAGGTTCAGATCAGTGTATTGAATGCACCGATTAGAAAGAAGTTGTTCACAATGCTTCTGTTTCGTTTTTATGTGAAGATATTTCATAACTCGCATGCACGAAATAATCTCAAAATCCACTTGCAGATTCTAGAAACAGACTGTTTCAAACCTGCAGAAGCTAGAGAAAGATTTAACTCTGTCAGATGAATACAGACGTCACAAAGGAATTTTTGCAGAATCCTTCCGTGTAGTTTTGGTTGGAAGATATATCCTTTTTCACCATAGGCCTCAAAGCCCTCCAAATGTCCACTTGCAGATTCCTCGAACAGAGTGTTTCCAATCTGCTCAATCAAAACAAAGGTTCAGCTCTGTGTACTGAATGCATACATCAGAAAGAAGTGTTTCAGAATGCTTCTGTGTAGTTTTCAGGCGAAGATATTTCATAACCCGCATTGGACGAAATAATCTGACATATCCACTTGCAGATTCCAGAAAAAGATGGTTTCATGCCTGCGGAACCAAGAGAAAGCTTTAACTCTGCGAGATGAATACACACATCACAAAGAAATTTTGCAGAATAATTCTGTGAAGTTTTTGTGGGAAGATATATCCTTTTTCACCATAGGCATCAAAGCCCTCCAAATGTCCACTTGCAGATTCTACAAACAGAGTGTTTACAAATTGCTCAATCCAAAGGAAGGTTGAGCTCTGTGTATTGAATGCATACATCAGAAAGAAGTTGTTCAGAATGCTTCTGTCTAGTTTTTATGTGAAGATATTTTGTAACCCACATTGGATGAAATAATCTCAAATACCCACTTGCAGATTGCAGAAATAGACTGTTTCAAACCTGATGAACCTAGAGAAAGTTTTAACACTGTGAGATGAATACACACATCACAAAGAAATTTCGAAGAATATTTCTGTGTAGTTTTTGTGGCAAGATATATCCTTTTTCAAGAAAGGCCTCAAAGCACTCCAAATGTCCACTTGCAGATTCTTCAAACAGAGTGTTTGCAAATAGCTCAATCAATAGAAAGATGCAGCTCTGTGTATTGAATGCATACATCAGAAAGAAGCTGTGAAGAATGCTTCTGTCTAGTTTTTATGTGAATATATTTCATAACCCGCATGGGATGAAACAATCTCAAATATCCACTTGCAGATTTTAGAAAAAGACTCTTTCAAACCTGCTGAATGTAGAGAAAGCTTTAACTCTGTCAGATAAATACACACATCACAAAGAAATTTCGCTGAATGCTTCTGTGTAGTTTTTGTGAGTAGATATGTCTTTTTTCACCATAGGCCTCAAATTACTCCCAATGTCCACTTGCGGATTCTGCAAACATTGTGTTTCCAAACTGCTCAATGAAAAGAAAAGTTCAGCTCTGTGTACTGAATGCATACATGAAAAGAAGTTGTTCAGAATGCTTCTGTCTAGTTTTTATGTGAAGATAATTCATAATATGCATTGGATGAAATAATCTCAAATATCCACTTGCAGATTCCAGAAAAAGACACTTTGAAACCTGCTGAACCTAGAGAAAGCAATAAGTCTGTGAGATGAATACACACACAACAAAGAAATTTCGCAGAATGCTTCTGTGTAGTTTTTGCGGGAAGATATATACTTTTTCACCATGGGCCTCAAAGCACTCCAAATGTCCACTTGCAGAATCTTCAAAGACAGTGTTACAAAACTGCTCAATCAAAAGGAGGGTTCAACTCTGTGTGTTGAATGCACCGATCCCAAAGTAGTTGTTCAGAATGCTTCTGTGTAGTTTTTATGTGAGGATATTTCATAACTCGCATTGGATGAAGTAATCTCAAATATCCACTTGCAGATTCTAGAAAAAGACTGCTTCAAACCTACTGAGCCTAGAGAAACCTTTAACTCTGTGAGGTGAACACACACATCAAGAGAAATTTCGTAGAATGCTTCTGTGTAGTATTTGAGGTAAGATATATCCTTCTTCACCCTAGGCATCAAAGCACTCAAATGTCCACTTGCAGATTTTTCAGAGTGTTTCCAAATTGCTCAATCAAAGGACAGGTTCATTTCTGTGTATTGAATGCATACATCAGAAAGAAGTTGTTCAGAATGCTTCTGTCTAGTTTTTATGCGAAGATATTTTGTAACCCTCATTGGATGAAATAATCTCAAATACCCACTTGCAGATTGCAGAAATAGACTGTTTCAAACCTGATGAACCCAGAGAAAGCTTTAACACTGTGAGATGAATACACACATCACAAAGAAATTTCGAAGAATATTTCTGTGTAGTTTTTGTGGGAAGATATATCCTTTTTCAAGAAAGGCCTCAAAGCACTCCAAATGTCCACTTGCAGATTCTTCAAACAGAGTGTTTGCAAATAGCTCAATCAATAGAAAGATGCAGCTGTGTGTATTGAATGCATACATCAGAAAGAAGCTGTGAAGAATGCTTCTATCTAGCTTTTATGTGAAGATATTTCATAACCCGCATTGGATGAAATAATCTCAAATATCCACTTGCAGTTTCTAGAAAAAGACTCTTTCAAACCTGCTGAACTTAGAGAAAGCTTCAACTCCGTGAGATGAATACGCACATCAGAAAGAAATTTCACAGAATGCTTCTGTGTAGTTTTTGTGGGAAGTTATATCCCTTTTCACCATAGGCCTGAATGCACTCCAAATGTCCACTTGCAGATTCTTCGAGCAGAGTGCTTCCAAACTGCTCAATCAAAAGAAAGTTGCAGCTCTGTGTATTGAACGCATACATCAGAAAGAAGTTGTTCAGTATGCTTCTGTCTAGTTTTAATGTGAAGATATTTCATCACCCGCATTGGATGAAATAATCTCAAATATGCACTTGAAGATTCTAGAAAAATACAGTTTCAAACCTGCTTTACCTAGAAGAAGCTTTAACACTGTGAGATGAATACACGCATCAGAAAGAAATTTCGCAGAATGTTTCTGTGTAGTTTTTGTGGGAAGATATATCCTTTTTCACCATAGGCCTCAAAGCTCTCCAAATGTCCAGTTGGACATTCTTCAAACAGAGTGTTTCCAAACTACTCAATAAATAGGTTCAGCTCTGTGTATTGAATGCATACATCAGAAAGAAGTTGCTCAGTATGCTTCTGTCTAGTGTTTAGGTGAAGATATTTCATTACCCGCATTGTACGAAATAATCTCAAATATCCACTTGCAGATTCTGGAAAAAGACGGTTTCAAACCTATTGAGCCTAGAGAAAGCTTTAACTCTGTGAGATGAATGCACACATCAGAAAGAAATTTCGCAGAATGCTTCTGAGTGGTATTTGTGGGAAGATATAACGTTTTTCACCACAGGCCTCAAAGCAATCAAAATGTCCAGTTGCAGATTGTTCAAAGAGAATGTTTCCAATCTGTTCATTTAATAGAAAGGTTCAGCTCTGTGTATTGAATGCATACATCAGAAAGAAGTTGTTCAGAATGCTTCTGTCTAGTTTTTATGTGAAGATATTTCATAACCAGCATTGGACGAAATAATCTCAAATATCCACCTGCAGATTCTAGAAAAAGACTTTTTCAAACCTGCTGAACCTAGAGAAAGCTTTAGCTCTGTGAGATGAATACACACATCACAAAGAAATTTTGCAGAATGATTTTGTGTAGTTTTTGTCGGAAAATATATCCTTTTTCACCACAAGCCAGAAAGCACTGCATATGTCCACTTGCAGATCCTTCAAACAGAGTGTTTCCAAACTGCTCAATCAAAAGAAAGGTTCAGCTCTGGGTATTGAATGCATACATCAGAAAGAAGTTGTTCAGAATCCTTCTGTCTAGTTTTAATGTGAAGATATTTCATAACCCGCATTGGACGAAATTATCTCAAATATCCACTTGCAGATTTTAGAAAAAGACTGTTTCAAACCGGCTGAGCCTAGAGAAAGCTTTAACTCTGTGAGATGAATACACACATCACAAAGAAATTTCACAGAATGCTTCTGTGTAGTTTTTTTGCGTAGATATTTTCTGTTTAACCATAGGCCTCAAAGCACTCCTAATGTCCACTTGCAAATACTTCAAACAGTGTGTTTCCAAACTGCTCAATCAAAAGAAAGGTTCAGATCAGTGTATTGAATGCACCGATTAGAAAGAAGTTGTTCACAATGCTTCTGTTTCGTTTTTATGTGAAGATATTTCATAACTCGCATGCACGAAATAATCTCAAAATCCACTTGCAGATTCTAGAAACAGACTGTTTCAAACCTGCAGAAGCTAGAGAAAGATTTAACTCTGTCAGATGAATACAGACATCACAAAGGAATTTTTGCAGAATCCTTCCGTGTAGTTTTGGTTGGAAGATATATCCTTTTTCACCATAGGCCTCAAAGCCCTCCAAATGTCCACTTGCAGATTCCTCGAACAGAGTGTTTCCAATCTGCTCAATCAAAACAAAGGTTCAGCTCTGTGTACTGAATGCATACATCAGAAAGAAGTGTTTCAGAATGCTTCTGTGTAGTTTTTAGGCGAAGATATTTCATAACCCGCATTGGACGAAATAATCTGACATATCCACTTGCAGATTCTAGAAAAAGATGGTTTCATGCCTGCGGAACCAAGAGAAAGCTTTAACTCTGCGAGATGAATACACACATCACAAAGAAATTTTGCAGAATAATTCTGTGAAGTTTTTGTGGGAAGATATATCCTTTTTCACCATAGGCATCAAAGCCCACCAAATGTCCACTTGCAGATTCCTCGAACAGAGTGTTTACAAATTGCTCAATCCAAAGGAAGGTTGAGCTCTGTGTATTGAATGCATACATCAGAAAGAAGTTGTTCAGAATGCTTCTGTCTAGTTTTTATGTGAAGATATTTTGTAACCCACATTGGATGAAATAATCTCAAATACCCACTTGCAGATTGCAGAAATAGACTGTTTCAAACCTGATGAACCTAGAGAAAGCTTTAACACTGTGAGATGAATACACACATCACAAAGAAATTTCGAAGAATATTTCTGTGTAGTTTTTGTGGGAAGATATATCCTTTTTCAAGAAAGGCCTCAAAGCACTCCAAATGTCCACTTGCAGATTCTTCAAACAGAGTGTTTGCAAATAGCTCAATCAATAGAAAGATGCAGCTCTGTGTATTGAATGCATACATCAGAAAGAAGCTGTGAAGAATACTTCTGTCTAGTTTTTATGTGAAGATATTTCATAACCCGCATGGGATGAAACAATCTCAAATATCCACTTGCAGATTTTAGAAAAAGACTGTTTCAAACCTGCTGAATGTAGAGAAAGCTTTAACTCTCTCAGATAAATACACACATCACAAAGAAATTTCGCTGAATGCTTCTGTGTAGTTTTTGTGAGTAGATATGTCTTTTTTCACCATAGGCCTCAAATTACTCCCAATGTCCACTTGCGGATTCTGCAAACAGTGTGTTTCCAAACTGCTCAATGAAAAGAAAACTTCAGCTCTGTGTACTGAATGCATACATGAAAAGAAGTTGTTCAGAATGCTTCTGTCTAGTTTTTATGTGAAGATAATTCATAATATGCATTGGACGAAATAATCTCAAATATCCACTTGCAGATTCTAGAAAAAGACACTTTGAAACCTGCTGAACCTAGAGAAAGCAATAAGTCTGTGAGATGAATACACACACAACAAAGAAATTTCGCAGAATGCTTCTGTGTAGTTTTTGCGGGAAGATATATACTTTTTCACCATGGGCCTCAAAGCACTCCAAATGTCCACTTGCAGAATCTTCAAAGACAGTGTTACAAAACTGCTCAATCAAAAGAAGGGTTCAACTCTGTGTGTTGAATGCACCGATCCCAAAGTAGTTGTTCAGAATGCTTCTGTGTAGTTTTTATGTGAGGATATTTCATAACTCGCATTGGATGAAGTAATCTCAAATATCCACTTGCAGATTCTAGAAAAAGACTGCTTCAAACCTACTGAGCCTAGAGAAACCTTTAACTCTGTGAGGTGAACACACACATCAAGAGAAATTTCGTAGAATGCTTCTGTGTAGTATTTGAGGTAAGATATATCCTTCTTCACCCTAGGCATCAAAGCACTCAATTGTCCACTTGCAGATTTTTCAGAGTGTTTCCAAATTGCTCAATCAAAGGACAGGTTCATTTCTGTGTATTGAATGCATACATCAGAAAGAAGTTGTTCAGAATGCTTCTGTCTAGTTTTTATGCGAAGATATTTTGTAACCCTCATTGGATGAAATAATCTCAAATACCCACTTGCAGATTGCAGAAATAGACTGTTTCAAACCTGATGAACCCAGAGAAAGCTTTAACACTGTGAGATGAATACACACATCACAAAGAAATTTCGAAGAATATTTCTGTGTAGTTTTTGTGGGAAGATATATCCTTTTTCAAGAAAGGCCTCAAAGCACTCCAAATGTCCACTTGCAGATTCTTCAAACAGAGTGTTTGCAAATAGCTCAATCAATAGAAAGATGCAGCTGTGTGTATTGAATGCATACATCAGAAAGAAGCTGTGAAGAATGCTTCTATCTAGCTTTTATGTGAAGATATTTCATAACCCGCATTGGATGAAATAATCTCAAATATCCACTTGCAGTTTCTAGAAAAAGACTCTTTCAAACCTGCTGAACTTAGAGAAAGCTTCAACTCCATGAGATGAATACGCACATCAGAAAGAAATTTCACAGAATGCTTCTGTGTAGTTTTTGTGGGAAGTTATATCCCTTTTCACCATAGGCCTGAATGCACTCCAAATGTCCACTTGCAGATTCTTCGAGCAGAGTGCTTCCAAACTGCTCAATCAAAAGAAAGTTGCAGCTCTGTGTATTGAACGCATACATCAGAAAGAAGTTGTTCAGTATGCTTCTGTCTAGTTTTAATGTGAAGATATTTCATCACCCGCATTGGATGAAATAATCTCAAATATGCACTTGAAGATTCTAGAAAAATACAGTTTCAAACCTGCTTTACCTAGAAGAAGCTTTAACACTGTGAGATGAATACACGCATCAGAAAGAAATTTCACAGAATGTTTCTGTGTAGTTTTTGTGGGAAGATATATCCTTTTTCACCATAGGCCTCAAAGCTCTCCAAATGTCCAGTTGGACATTCTTCAAACAGAGTGTTTCCAAACTACTCAATAAATAGGTTCAGCTCTGTGTATTGAATGCATACATCAGAAAGAAGTTGCTCAGTATGCTTCTGTCTAGTGTTTATGTGAAGATATTTCATTACCCGCATTGTACGAAATAATCTCAAATATCCACTTGCAGATTCTGGAAAAAGACGGTTTCAAACCTATTGAGCCTAGAGAAAGCTTTAACTCTGTGAGATGAATGCACACATCAGAAAGAAATTTCGCAGAATGCTTCTGAGTGGTATTTTTGGGAAGATATAACGTTTTTCACCACAGGCCTCAAAGCAATCAAAATGTCCAGTTGCAGATTGTTCAAAGAGAATGTTTCCAATCTGTTCATTTAAAAGAAAGGTTCAGCTCTGTGTATTGAATGCATACATCAGAAAGAAGTTGTTCAGAATGCTTCTGTCTAGTTTTTATGTGAAGATATTTCATAACCAGCATTGGACGAAATAATCTCAAATATCTACCTGCAGATTCTAGAAAAAGACTTTTTCAAACCTGCTGAACCTAGAGAAAGCTTTAGCTCTGTGAGATGAATACACACATCACAAAGAAATTTTGCAGAATGATTTTGTGTAGTTTTTGTCGGAAAATATATCCTTTTTCACCACAAGCCAGAAAGCACTGCATATGTCCACTTGCAGATCCTTCAAACAGAGTGTTTCCAAACTACTCAATAAATACGTTCAGCTCTGTGTATTGAATGCATACATCAGAAAGAAGTTGCTCAGTATGCTTCTGTCTAGTGTTTATGTGAAGATATTTCATTACCCGCATTGTACGAAATAATCTCAAATATCCACTTGCAGATTCTGGAAAAAGACTGTTTCAAATCTATTGAGCCTAGAGAAAGCTTTACCTCTGTGAGATGAATGCACACATCAGAAAGAAATTTCGCAGAATGCTTCTGAGTGGTATTTGTGGGAAGATATAACGTTTTTCACCACAGGCCTCAAAGCAATCAATATGTCCAGTTGCAGATTGTTCAAAGAGAATGTTTCCAATCTGTTCCTTTAATAGAAAGTTTCAGCTCTGTGTATTGAATGCATACATCAGAAAGAAGTTGTTCAGAATGCTTCTGTCTAGTTTTTATGTGAAGATATTTCATAACCAGCATTGGACGAAATAATCTCAAATATCCACCTGCAGATTCTAGAAAAAGACTTTTTCAAACCTGCTGAACCTAGAGAAAGCTTTAGCTCTGTGAGATGAATACACACATCACAAAGAAATTTTGCAGAATGATTTTGTGTAGTTTTTGTCGGAAAATATATCCTTTTTCACCGTAAGCCAGAAAGCACTGCATATGTCCACTTGCAGATCCTTCAAACAGAGTGTTTCCAAACTGCTCGATCAAAAGAAAGGTTCAGCCTTGGTTATTGAATGCATACATCAGAAAGAAGTTGTTCAGAATCCTTCTGTCTAGTTTTTATGTGAAGATATTTCATAACCCGCATTGGACGAAATTACCTCAAATATCCACTTGCAGATTTTAGAAAAAGACTGTTACAAACCGGCTGAGCCTAGAGAAAGCTTTAACTCTGTGAGATGAATACACACATCACAAAGAAATTTCACAGAATGCTTCTGTGTAGTTTTTTTGCGTAGATATATTCTGTTTAAGCATAGGCCTCAAAGCACTCCTAATGTCCACTTGCAAATACTTGAAACAGCGTGTTTCCAAACTGCTCAATCAAAAGAAAGGTTCAGATCAGTGTATTGAATGCACTGATTAGAAGGAAGTTGTTCACAATGCTTCTGTTTCGTTTTTATGTGAAGATATTTCATAACTCGCAGGCACGAAATAATCTCAAAATCCACTTGCAGATTCTAGAAACAGACTGTTTCAAACCTGCAGAAGCTAGAGAAAGATTTAACTCTGTCAGATGAATACAGACATCACAAAGGAATTTTTGCAGAATCCTTCCGTGTAGTTTTGGTTGGAAGATATATCCTTTTTCACCATAGGCCTCAAAGCCCTCCAAATGTCCACTTGCAGATTCCTCGAACAGAGTGTTTCCAATCTGCTCAATCAAAACAAAGGTTCAGCTCTGTGTACTGAATGCATACATCAGAAAGAAGTGTTTCAGAATGCTTCTGTGTAGTTTTTAGGCGAAGATATTTCATAACCCGCATTGGACGAAATAATCTGACATATCCACTTGCAGATTCTAGAAAAAGATGGTTTCATGCCTGCGGAACCAAGAGAAAGCTTTATCTCTGCGAGATGAATACACACATCACAAAGAAATTTTGCAGAATAATTCTGTGAAGTTTTTGTGGGAAGATATATCCTTTTTCACCATAGGCATCAAAGCCCTCCAAATGTCCACTTGCAGATTCTACAAACAGAGTGTTTACAAATTGCTCAATCCAAAGGAAGGTTGAGCTCTGTGTATTGAATGCATACATCAGAAAGAAGTTGTTCAGAATGCTTCTGTCTAGTTTTTATGTGAAGATATTTTGTAACCCTCATTGGATGAAATAATCTCAAATACCCACTTGCAGATTGCAGAAATAGACTGTTTCAAACCTGATGAACCTAGAGAAAGCTTTAACACTGTGAGATGAATACACACATGACAAAGAAATTTCGAAGAATATTTCTGTGTAGTTTTTGTGGGAAGATATATCCTTTTTCAAGAAAGGCCTCAAAGCACTCCAAATGTCCACTTGCAGATTCTTCAAACAGAGTGTTTGCAAATAGCTCAATCAATAGAAAGATGCAGCTCTGTGTATTGAATGCATACATCAGAAAGAAGCTGTGAAGAATGCTTCTGTCTAGGTTTTATGTGAAGATATTTCATAACCCGAATTGGATGAAATAATCTCAAATATCCACTTGCACTTTCTAGAAAAAGACTCTTTCAAACCTGCTGAACTTAGAGAAAGCTTTAACTCCGTGAGATGAATACGCACATCAGAAAGAAATTTCACAGAATGCTTCTGTGTAGTTTTTGTGGGAAGTTATATCCCTTTTCACCATAGGCCTGAATGCACTCCAAATGTCCACTTGCAGATTCTTCGAGCAGAGTGCTTCCAAACTGCTCAATCAAAAGAAAGTTGCAGCTCCGTGTATTGAACACATACATCAGAAAGAAGTTGTTCAGTATGCTTCTGTCTAGTTTTAATGTGAAGATATTTCATCACCCGCATTGGATGAAATAATCTCAAATATGCACTTGAAGATTCTAGAAAAATACAGTTTCAAACCTGCTTTACCTAGAAGAAGCTTTAACACTGTGAGATGAATACACGCATCAGAAAGAAATTTCGCAGAATGTTTCTGTGTAGTTTTTGTGGGAAGATATATCCTTTTTCACCATAGGCCTCAAAGCTCTCCAAATGTCCAGTTGGACATTCTTCAAACAGAGTGTTTCCAAACTACTCAATAAATACGTTCAGCTCTGTGTATTGAATGCATACATCAGAAAGAAGTTGCTCAGTATGCTTCTGTCTAGTGTTTATGTGAAGATATTTCATTACCCGCATTGTACGAAATAATCTCAAATATCCACTTGCAGATTCTGGAAAAAGACTGTTTCAAACCTATTGAGCCTAGAGAAAGCTTTAACTCTGTGAGATGAATGCACACATCAGAAAGAAATTTCGCAGAATGCTTCTGAGTGGTATTTGTGGGAAGATATAACGTTTTTCACCACAGGCCTCAAAGCAATCAATATGTCCAGTTGCAGATTGTTCAAAGAGAATGTTTCCAATCTGTTCCTTTAATAGAAAGTTTCAGCTCTGTGTATTGAATGCATACATCAGAAAGAAGTTGTTCAGAATGCTTCTGTCTAGTTTTTATGTGAAGATATTTCATAACCAGCATTGGACGAAATAATCTCAAATATCCACCTGCAGATTCTAGAAAAAGACTTTTTCAAACCTGCTGAACCTAGAGAAAGCTTTAGCTCTGTGAGATGAATACACACATCACAAAGAAATTTTGCAGAATGATTTTGTGTAGTTTTTGTCGGAAAATATATCCTTTTTCACCGTAAGCCAGAAAGCACTGCATATGTCCACTTGCAGATCCTTCAAACAGAGTGTTTCCAAACTGCTCGATCAAAAGAAAGGTTCAGCCTTGGTTATTGAATGCATACATCAGAAAGAAGTTGTTCAGAATCCTTCTGTCTAGTTTTTATGTGAAGATATTTCATAACCCGCATTGGACGAAATTACCTCAAATATCCACTTGCAGATTTTAGAAAAAGACTGTTACAAACCGGCTGAGCCTAGAGAAAGCTTTAACTCTGTGAGATGAATACACACATCACAAAGAAATTTCACAGAATGCTTCTGTGTAGTTTTTTTGCGTAGATATATTCTGTTTAAGCATAGGCCTCAAAGCACTCCTAATGTCCACTTGCAAATACTTGAAACAGCGTGTTTCCAAACTGCTCAATCAAAAGAAAGGTTCAGATCAGTGTATTGAATGCACTGATTAGAAGGAAGTTGTTCACAATGCTTCTGTTTCGTTTTTATGTGAAGATATTTCATAACTCGCATGCACGAAATAATCTCAAAATCCACTTGCAGATTCTAGAAACAGACTGTTTCAAACCTGCAGAAGCTAGAGAAAGATTTAACTCTGTCAGATGAATACAGACATCACAAAGGAATTTTTGCAGAATCCTTCCGTGTAGTTTTGGTTGGAAGATATATCCTTTTTCACCATAGGCCTCAAAGCCCTCCAAATGTCCACTTGCAGATTCCTCGAACAGAGTGTTTCCAATCTGCTCAATCAAAACAAAGGTTCAGCTCTGTGTACTGAATGCATACATCAGAAAGAAGTGTTTCAGAATGCTTCTGTGTAGTTTTTAGGCGAAGATATTTCATAACCCGCATTGGACGAAATAATCTGACATATCCACTTGCAGATTCTAGAAAAAGATGGTTTCATGCCTGCGGAACCAAGAGAAAGCTTTATCTCTGCGAGATGAATACACACATCACAAAGAAATTTTGCAGAATAATTCTGTGAACTTTTTGTGGGAAGATATATACTTTTTCACCATAGGCATCAAAGCCCTCCAAATGTCCACTTGCAGATTCTACAAACAGAGTGTTTACAAATTGCTCAATCCAAAGGAAGGTTGAGCTCTGTGTATTGAATGCATACATCAGAAAGAAGTTGTTCAGAATGCTTCTGTCTAGTTTTTATGTGAAGATATTTTGTAACCCTCATTGGATGAAATAATCTCAAATACCCACTTGCAGATTGCAGAAATAGACTGTTTCAAACCTGATGAACCTAGAGAAAGCTTTAACACTGTGAGATGAATACACACATGACAAAGAAATTTCGAAGAATATTTCTGTGTAGTTTTTGTGGGAAGATATATCCTTTTTCAAGAAAGGCCTCAAAGCACTCCAAATGTCCACTTGCAGATTCTTCAAACAGAGTGTTTGCAAATAGCTCAATCAATAGAAAGATGCAGCTCTGTGTATTGAATGCATACATCAGAAAGAAGCTGTGAAGAATGCTTCTGTCTAGGTTTTATGTGAAGATATTTCATAACCCGAATTGGATGAAATAATCTCAAATATCCACTTGCAGTTTCTAGAAAAAGACTCTTTCAAACCTGCTGAACTTAGAGAAAGCTCTAACTCCGTGAGATGAATACGCACATCAGAAAGAAATTTCACAGAATGCTTCTGTGTAATTTTTGTGGGAAGTTATATCCCTTTTCACCATAGGCTTGAATGCACTCCAAATGTCCACTTGCAGATTCTTCGAGCAGAGTGCTTCCAAACTGCTCAATCAAAAGAAAGTTGCAGCTCTGTGTATTGAACGCATACATCAGAAAGAAGTTGTTCAGTATGCTTCTGTCTAGTTTCAATGTGAAGATATTTCATAACCCGCATTGGATGAAATAATCTCAAATATGCACTTGAAGATTCTAGAAAAATACAGTTTCAAACCTGCTTTACCTAGAAGAAGCTTTAACACTGTGAGATGAATACACGCATCAGAAAGAAATTTCGCAGAATGTTTCTGTGTAGTTTTTGTGGGAAGATATATCCTTTTTCACCATAGGCCTCAAAGCTCTCCAAATGTCCAGTTGGACATTCTTCAAACAGAGTGTTTCCAAACTACTCAGTAAATAGGTTCAGCTCTGTGTATTGAATGCATACATCAGAAAGAAGTTGCTCAGTATGCTTCTGTCTAGTGTTTATGTGAAGATATTTCATAACCCGCATTGTACGAAATAATCTCAAATATCCACTTGCAGATTCTGGAAAAAGACTGTTTCAAACCTATTGAGCCTAGAGAAAGCTTTAACTCTGTGAGATGAAGGCACACATCAGAAAGGAATTTCGCAGAATGCTTCTGAGTGGTATTTGTGGGAAGATATAACGTTTTTCACCACAGGCCTCAAAGCAATCAAAATGTCCAGTTGCAGATTGTTCAAAGAGAATGTTTCCAATCTGTTCATTTAATAGAAAGGTTCAGCTCTGTGTATTGAATGCATACATCAGAAAGAAGTTGTTCAGAATGCTTCTGTCTAGTTTTTATGTGAAGATATTTCATAACCAGCATTGGACGAAATAATCTCAAATATCCACCTGCAGATTCTAGAAAAAGACTTTTTCAAACCTGCTGAACCTAGAGAAAGCTATAGCTCTGTGAGATGAATACACACATCACAAAGAAATTTTGCAGAATGATTTTGTGTAGTTTTTGTCGCAAAATATATCCATTTTCACCGTAAGCCAGAAAGCACTGCATATGTCCACTTGCAGATCCTTCAAACAGAGTGTTTCCAAACTGCTCGGTCAAAAGAAAGGTTCAGCTCTGGGTATTGAATGCATACATCAGAAAGAAGTTGTTCAGAATCCTTCTGTCTAGTTTTTATGTGAAGATATTTCATAACCCGCATTGGACGAAATTATCTCAAATATCCACTTGCAGATTTTAGAAAAAGACTGTTTCAAACCGGCTGAGCCTAGAGAAAGCTTTAACTCTGTGAGATGAATACACACATCACAAAGAAATTTCACAGAATGCTTCTGTGTAGTTTTTTTGCGTAGATATATTCTGTTTAACCATAGGCCTCAAAGCACTCCTAATGTCCACTTGCAAATACTTGAAACAGAGTGTTTCCAAACTGCTCAATCAAAAGAAAGGTTCAGATCAGTGTATTGAATGCACCGATTAGAAGGAAGTTGTTCACAATGCTTCTGTTTCGTTTTTATGTGAAGATATTTCATAACTCGCATGCACGAAATAATCTCAAAATCCACTTGCAGATTCTAGAAACAGACTGTTTCAAACCTGCAGAAGCTAGAGAAAGATTTAACTCTGTCAGATGAATACAGACATCACAAAGGAATTTTTGCAGAATCCTTCCGTGTAGTTTTGGTTGGAAGATATATCCTTTTTCACCATAGGCCTCAAAGCCCTCCAAATGTCCACTTGCAGATTCCTCGAACAGAGTGTTTCCAATCTGCTCAATCAAAACAAAGGTTCAGCTCTGTGTACTGAATGCATACATCAGAAAGAAGTGTTTCAGAATGCTTCTGTGTAGTTTTTAGGCGAAGATATTTCATAACCCGCATTGGACGAAATAATCTGACATATCCACTTGCAGATTCTAGAAAAAGATGGTTTCATGCCTGCGGAACCAAGAGAAAGCTTTATCTCTGCGAGATGAATACACACATCACAAAAAAATTTTGCAGAATAATTCTGTGAACTTTTTGTGGGAAGATATATCCTTTTTCACCATAGGCATCAAAGCCCTCCAAATGTCCACTTGCAGATTCTACAAACAGAGTGTTTACAAATTGCTCAATCCAAAGGAAGGTTGAGCTCTGTGTATTGAATGCATACATCAGAAAGAAGTTGTTCAGAATGCTTCTGTCTAGTTTTTATGTGAAGATATTTTGTAACCCACATTGGATGAAATAATCTCAAATACCCACTTGCAGATTGCAGAAATAGACTGTTTCAAACCTGATGAACCTAGAGAAAGCTTTAACACTGTGAGATGAATACACACATCACAAAGAAATTTCGAAGAATATTTCTGTGTAGTTTTTGTGGGAAGATATATCCTTTTTCAAGAAAGGCCTCAAAGCACTCCAAATGTCCACTTGCAGATTCTTCAAACAGAGTGTTTGCAAATAGATCAATCAATAGAAAGATGCAGCTCTGTGTATTGAATGCATACATCAGAAAGTAGCTGTGAAGAATGCTTCTGTCTAGTTTTTATGTGAATATATTTCATAACCCGCATGGGATGAAACAATCTCAAATATCCACTTGCAGATTTTAGAAAAAGACTGTTTCAAACCTGCTGAATGTAGAGAAAGCTTTAACTCTGTCAGATAAATACACACATCACAAAGAAATTTCGCTGAATGCTTCTGTGTAGTTTTTGAGAGTAGATATGTCTTTTTTCACCATAGGCCTCAAATTACTCCCAATGTCCACTTGCGGATTCTGCAAACAGTGTGTTTCCAAACTGCTCAATGAAAAGAAAACTTCAGCTCTGTGTACTGAATGCATACATAAAAAGAAGTTGTTCAGAATGCTTCTGTCTAGTTTTTATGTGAAGATAATTCATAATATGCATTGGACGAAATAATCTCAAATATCCACTTGCAGATTCTAGAAAAAGACACTTTGAAACCTGCTGAACCTAGAGAAAGCAATAAGTCTGTGAGATGAATACACACACAACAAAGAAATTTCGCAGAATGCTTCTGTGTAGTTTTTGCGGGAAGATATATACTTTTTCACCATGGGCCTCAAAGCACTCCAAATGTCCACTTGCAGAATCTTCAAAGACAGTGTTACAAAACTGCTCAATCAAAAGAAGGGTTCAACTCTGTGTGTTGAATGCACCGATCCCAAAGTAGTTGTTCAGAATGCTTCTGTGTAGTTTTTATGTGAGGATATTTCATAACTCGCATTGGATGAAGTAATCTCAAATATCCACTTGCAGATTCTAGAAAAAGACTGCTTCAAACCTACTGAGCCTAGAGAAACCTTTAACTCTGTGAGGTGAACACACACATCAAGAGAAATTTCGTAGAATGCTTCTGTGTAGTATTTGAGGTAAGATATATCCTTCTTCACCCTAGGCATCAAAGCACTCAAATGTCCACTTGCAGATTTTTCAGAGTGTTTCCAAATTGCTCAATCAAAGGACAGGTTCATTTCTGTGTATTGAATGCATACATCAGAAAGAAGTTGTTCAGAATGCTTCTGTCTAGTTTTTATGCGAAGATATTTTGTAACCCTCATTGGATGAAATAATCTCAAATACCCACTTGCAGATTGCAGAAATAGACTGTTTCAAACCTGATGAACCTAGAGAAAGCTTTAACACTGTGAGATGAATACACACATCACAAAGAAATTTCGAAGAATATTTCTGTGTAGTTTTTGTGGGAAGATATATCCTTTTTCAAGAAAGGCCTCAAAGCACTCCAAATGTCCACTTGCAGATTCTTCAAACAGAGTGTTTGCAAATAGCTCAATCAATAGAAAGATGCAGCTCTGTGTATTGAATGCATACATCAGAAAGAAGCTGTGAAGAATGCTTCTATCTAGCTTTTATGTGAAGATATTTCATAACCCGCATTGGATGAAATAATCTCAAATATCCACTTGCAGTTTCTAGAAAAAGACTCTTTCAAACCTGCTGAACTTAGAGAAAGCTTTAACTCCGTGAGATGAATACGCACATCAGAATGAAATTTCACAGAATGCTTCTGTGTAGTTTTTGTGGGAAGTTATATCCCTTTTCACCATAGGCCTGAATGCACTCCAAAAGTCCACTTGCAGATACTTCGAGCAGAGTGCTTCCAAACTGCTCAATCAAAAGAAAGTTGCAGCTCTGTGTATTGAACGCATACATCAGAAAGAAGTTGTTCAGTATGCTTCTGTCTAGTTTTAATGTGAAGATATTTCATCACCCGCATTGGATGAAATAATCTCAAATATGCACTTGAAGATTCTAGAAAAATACAGTTTCAAACCTGCTTTACCTAGAAGAAGCTTTAACACTGTGAGATGAATACACGCATCAGAAAGAAATTTCGCAGAATGTTTCTGTGTAGTTTTTGTGGGAAGATATATCCTTTTTCACCATAGGCCTCAAAGCTCTCCAAATGTCCAGTTGGACATTCTTCAAACAGAGTGTTTCCAAACTACTCAATAAATAGGTTCAGCTCTGTGTATTGAATGCATACATCAGAAAGAAGTTGCTCAGTATGCTTCTGTCTAGTGTTTAAGTGAAGATATTTCATTACCCGCATTGTACGAAATAATCTCAAATATCCACTTGCAGATTCTGAAAAAAGACGGTTTCAAACCTATTGAGCCTAGAGAATGCTTTAACTCTGTGAGATGAATGCACACATCAGAAAGAAATTTCGCAGAATGCTTCTGAGTGGTATTTGTGGGAAGATATAACGTTTTTCACCACAGGCCTCAAAGCAATCAAAATGTCCAGTTGCAGATTGTTCAAAGAGAATGTTTCCAATCTGTTCATTTAATAGAAAGGTTCAGCTCTGTGTATTGAATGCATACATCAGAAAGAAGTTGTTCAGAATGCTTCTGTCTAGTTTTTATGTGAAGATATTTTGTAACCCACATTGGATGAAATAATCTCAAATACCCACTTGCAGATTGCAGAAATAGACTGTTTCAAACCTGATGAACCTAGAGAAAGCTTTAACACTGTGAGATGAATACACACATCACAAAGAAATTTCGAAGAATATTTCTGTGTAGTTTTTGTGGGAAGATATATCCTTTTTCAAGAAAGGCCTCAAAGCACTCCAAATGTCCACTTGCAGATTCTTCAAACAGAGTGTTTGCAAATAGCTCAATCAATAGAAAGATGCAGCTCTGTGTATTGAATGCATACATCAGAAAGAAGCTGTGAAGAATGCTTCTGTCTAGTTTTTATGTGAATATATTTCATAACCCGCATGGGATGAAACAATCTCAAATATCCACTTGCAGATTTTAGAAAAAGACTGTTTCAAACCTGCTGAATGTAGAGAAAGCTTTAACACTCTCAGATAAATACACACATCACAAAGAAATTTCGCTGAATGCTTCTGTGTAGTTTTTATGAGTAGATATGTCTTTTTTCACCATAGGCCTCAAATTACTCCCAATGTCCACTTGCGGATTCTGCAAACAGTGTGTTTCCAAACTGCTCAATGAAAAGAAAAGTTCAGCTCTGTGTACTGAATGCATACATAAAAAGAAGTTGTTCAGAATGCTTCTGTCTAGTTTTTATGTGAAGATAATTCATAATATGCATTGGACGAAATAATCTCAAATATCCACTTGCAGATTCTAGAAAAAGACACTTTGAAACCTGCTGAACCTAGAGAAAGCAATAAGTCTGTGAGATGAATACACACACAACAAAGAAATTTCGCAGAATGCTTCTGTGTAGTTTTTGCGGGAAGATATATACTTTTTCACCATGGGCCTCAAAGCACTCCAAATGTCCACTTGCAGAACCTTCAAAGACAGTGTTACAAAACTGCTCAATCAAAAGAAGGGTTCAACTCTGTGTGTTGAATGCACCGATCCCAAAGTAGTTGTTCAGAATGCTTCTGTGTAGTTTTTATGTGAGGATATTTCATAACTCGCATTGGATGAAGTAATCTCAAATATCCACTTGCAGATTCTAGAAAAAGACTGCTACAAACCTACTGAGCCTAGAGAAACCTTTAACTCTGTGAGGTGAACACACACATCAAGAGAAATTTCGTAGAATGCTTCTGTGTAGTATTTGAGGTAAGATATATCCTTCTTCACCCTAGGCATCAAAGCACTCAATTGTCCACTTGCAGATTTTTCAGAGTGTTTCCAAATTGCTCAATCAAAGGACAGGTTCATTTCTGTGTATTGAATGCATACATCAGAAAGAAGTTGTTCAGAATGCTTCTGTCTAGTTTTTATGCGAAGATATTTTGTAACCCTCATTGGATGAAATAATCTCAAATACCCACTTGCAGATTGCAGAAATAGACTGTTTCAAACCTGATGAACCCAGAGAAAGCTTTAACACTGTGAGATGAATACACACATCACAAAGAAATTTCGAAGAATATTTCTGTGTAGTTTTTGTGGGAAGATATATCCTTTTTCAAGAAAGGCCTCAAAGCACTCCAAATGTCCACTTGCAGATTCTTCAAACAGAGTGTTTGCAAATAGCTCAATCAATAGAAAGATGCAGCTCTGTGTATTGAATGCATACATCAGAAAGAAGCTGTGAAGAATGCTTCTATCTAGCTTTTATGTGAAGATATTTCATAACCCGCATTGGATGAAATAATCTCAAATATCCACTTGCAGTTTCTAGAAAAAGACTCTTTCAAACCTGCTGAACTTAGAGAAAGCTTCAACTCCGTGACATGAATACGCACATCAGAAAGAAATTTCACAGAATGCTTCTGTGTAGTTTTTGTGGGAAGTTATATCCCTTTTCACCATAGGCCTGAATGCACTCCAAATGTCCACTTGCAGATTCTTCGAGCAGAGTGCTTCCAAACTGCTCAAACAAAAGAAAGTTGCAGCTCTGTGTATTGAACGCATACATCAGAAAGAAGTTGTTCAGTATGCTTCTGTCTAGTTTTAATGTGAAGATATTTCATCACCCGCATTGGATGAAATAATCTCAAATATGCACTTGAAGATTCTAGAAAAATACAGTTTCAAACCTGCTTTACCTAGAAGAAGCTTTAACACTGTGAGATGAATACACGCATCAGAAAGAAATTTCGCAGAATGTTTCTGTGTAGTTTTTGTGGGAAGATATATCCTTTTTCACCATAGGCCTCAAAGCTCTCCAAATGTCCAGTTGGACATTCTTCAAACAGAGTGTTTCCAAACTACTCAATAAATAGGTTCAGCTCTGTGTATTGAATGCATACATCAGAAAGAAGTTGCTCAGTATGCTTCTGTCTAGTGTTTATGTGAAGATATTTCATTACCCGCATTGTACGAAATAATCTCAAATATCCACTTGCAGATTCTGGAAAAAGACGGTTTCAAACCTATTGAGCCTAGAGAAAGCTTTAACTCTGTGAGATGAATGCACACATCAGAAAGAAATTTCGCAGAATGCTTCTGAGTGGTATTTGTGGGAAGATATAACGTTTTTCACCACAGGCCTCAAAGCAATCAAAATGTCCAGTTGCAGATTGTTCAAAGAGAATGTTTCCAATCTGTTCATTTAATAGAAAGGTTCAGCTCTGTGTATTGAATGCATACATCAGAAAGAAGTTGTTCAGAATGCTTCTGTCTAGTTTTTATGTGAAGATATTTCATAACCAGCATTGGACGAAATAATCTCAAATATCCACCTGCAGATTCTAGAAAAAGACTTTTTCAAACCTGCTGAACCTAGAGAAAGCTTTAGCTCTGTGAGATGAATACACACATCACAAAGAAATTTTGCAGAATGATTTTGTGTAGTTTTTGTCGGAAAATATATCCTTTTTCACCACAAGCCAGAAAGCACTGCATATGTCCACTTGCAGATCCTTCAAACAGAGGGTTTCCAAACTGCTCAATCAAAAGAAAGGTTCAGCTCTGGGTATTGAATGCATACATCAGAAAGAAGTTGTTCAGAATCCTTCTGTCTAGTTTTAATGTGAAGATATTTCATAACCCGCATTGGACGAAATTATCTCAAATATCCACTTGCAGATTTTAGAAAAAGACTGTTTCAAACCGGCTGAGCCTAGAGAAAGCTTTAACTCTGTGAGATGAATACACACATCACAAAGAAATTTCACAGAATGCTTCTGTGTAGTTTTTTTGCGTAGATATATTCTGTTTAACCATAGGCCTCAAAGCACTCATAATGTCCACTTGCAAATACTTGAAACAGCGTGTTTCCAAACTGCTCAATCAAAAGAAAGGTTCAGATCACTGTATTGAATGCACCGATTAGAAGGAAGTTGCTCACAATGCTTCTGTTTCGTTTTTATGTGAAGATATTTCATAACTCGCATGCACGAAATAATCTCAAAATCCACTTGCAGATTCTAGAAACAGACTGTTTGAAACCTGCAGAAGCTAGAGAAAGATTTAACTCTGTCAGATGAATACAGACATCACAAAGGAATTTTTGCAGAATCCTTCCGTGTAGTTTTGGTTGGAAGATATATCCTTTTTCACCATAGGCCTCAAAGCCCTCCAAATGTCCACTTGCAGATTCCTCGAACAGAGTGTTTCCAATCTGCTCAATCAAAACAAAGGTTCAGCTCTGTGTACTGAATGCATACATCAGAAAGAAGTGTTTCAGAATGCTTCTGTGTAGTTTTTAGGCGAAGATATTTCATAACCCGCATTGGACGAAATAATCTGACATATCCACTTGCAGATTCTAGAAAAAGATGGTTTCATGCCTGCGGAACCAAGAGAAAGCTTTAACTCTGCGAGATGAATACACACATCACAAAGAAATTTTGCAGAATAATTCTGTGAAGTTTTTGTGGGAAGATATATCCTTTTTCACCATAGGCATCAAAGCCCTCCAAATGTCCACTTGCAGATTCTACAAACAGAGTGTTTACAAATTGCTCAATCCAAAGGAAGGTTGAGCTCTGTGTATTGAATGCATACATCAGAAAGAAGTTGTTCAGAATGCTTCTGTCTAGTTTTTATGTGAAGATATTTTGTAACCCACATTGGATGAAATAATCTCAAATACCCACTTGCAGATTGCAGAAATAGACTGTTTCAAACCTGATGAACCTAGAGAAAGCTTTAACACTGTGAGATGAATACACACATCACAAGGAAATTTCGAAGAATATTTCTGTGTAGTTTTTGTGGGAAGATATATCCTTTTTCAAGAAAGGCCTCAAAGCACTCCAAATGTCCACTTGCAGATTCTTCAAACAGAGTGTTTGCAAATAGATCAATCAATAGAAAGATGCAGCTCTGTGTATTGAATGCATACATCAGAAAGAAGCTGTGAAGAATGCTTCTGTCTAGTTTTTATGTGAATATATTTCATAACCCGCATGGGATGAAACAATCTCAAATATCCACTTGCAGATTTTAGAAAAAGACTCTTTCAAACCTGCTGAATGTAGAGAAAGCTTTAACTCTGTCAGATAAATACACACATCACAAAGAAATTTCGCTGAATGCTTCTGTGTAGTTGTTGTGAGTGGATATGTCTTTTTTCACCATAGGCCTCAAATTACTCCCAATGTCCACTTGCGGATTCTGCAAACAGTGTGTTTCCAAACTGCTCAATGAAAAGAAAACTTCAGCTCTGTGTACTGAATGCATACATAAAAAGAAGTTGTTCAGAATGCTTCTGTCTAGTTTTTATGTGAAGATAATTCATAATATGCATTGGACGAAATAATCTCAAATATCCACTTGCAGATTCTAGAAAAAGACACTTTGAAACCTGCTGAACCTAGAGAAAGCAATAAGTCTGTGAGATGAATACACACACAACAAAGAATTTTCGCAGAATGCTTCTGTGTAGATTTTGCGGGAAGATATATACTTTTTCACCATGGGCCTCAAAGCACTCCAAATGTCCACTTGCAGAATCTTCAAAGACAGTGTTACAAAACTGCTCAATCAAAAGAAGGGTTCAACTCTGTGTGTTGAATGCACCGATCCCAAAGTAGTTGTTCAGAATGCTTCTGTGTAGTTTTTATGTGAGGATATTTCATAACTCGCATTGGATGAAGTAATCTCAAATATCCACTTGCAGATTCTAGAAAAAGACTGCTTCAAACCTACTGAGCCTAGAGAAACTTTTAACTCTGTGAGGTGAACACACACATCAAGAGAAATTTCGTAGAATGCTTCTGTGTAGTATTTGAGGTAAGATATATCCTTCTTCACCCTAGGCATCAAAGCACTCAAATGTCCACTTGCAGATTTTTCAGAGTGTTTCCAAATTGCTCAATCAAAGGACAGGTTCATTTCTGTGTATTGAATGCATACATCAGAAAGAAGTTGTTCAGAATGCTTCTGTCTAGTTTTTATGTGAAGATATTTTGTAACCCACATTGGATGAAATAATCTCAAATACCCACTTGCAGTTTGCAGAAATAGACTGTTTCAAACCTGATGAACCCAGAGAAAGCTTTAACACTGTGAGATGAATACACACATCACAAAGAAATTTCGAAGAATATTTCTGTGTAGTTTTTGTGGGAAGATACATCCTTTTTCAAGAAAGGCCTCAAAGCACTCCAAATGTCCACTTGCAGATTCTTCAAACAGAGTGTTTGCAAATAGCTCCATCAATAGAAAGATGCAGCTCTGTGTATTGAATGCATACATCAGAAAGAAGCTGTGAAGAATGCTTCTGTCTAGCTTTTATGTGAAGATATTTCATAACCCGCATTGGATGAAATAATCTCAAATATCCACTTGCAGTTTCTAGAAAAAGACTCTTTCAAACCTGCTGAACTTAGAGAAAGCTTTAAATCCGTGAGATGAATGCGCACATCAGAAAGAAATTTCACAGAATGCTTCTGTGTAGTTTTTGTGGGAAGTTATATCCCTTTTCACCATAGGCCTGAATGCACTCCAAATGTCCACTTGCAGATTCTTCGAGCAGAGTGCTTCCAAACTGCTCAATCAAAAGAAAGTTGCAGCTCTGTGTATTGAACGCATACATCAGAAAGAAGTTGTTCAGTATGCTTCTGTCTAGTTTTAATGTGAAGATATTTCATCACCCGCATTGGATGAAATAATCTCAAATATGCACTTGAAGATTCTAGAAAAATACAGTTTCAAACCTGCTTTACCTAGAAGAAGCTTTAACACTGTGAGATGAATACACGCATCAGAAAGAAATTTCGCAGAATGTTTCTGTGTAGTTTTTGTGGGAAGATATATCCTTTTTCACCATAGGCCTCAAAGCTCTCCAAATGTCCAGTTGGACATTCTTCAAACAGAGTGTTTCCAAACTACTCAATAAATAGGTTCAGCTCTGTGTATTGAATGCATACATCAGAAAGAAGTTGCTCAATATGCTTCTGTCTAGTGTTTATGTGAAGATATTTCATTACCCGCATTGTACGAAATAATCTCAAATATCCACTTGCAGATTCTGGAAAAAGACTGTTTCAAACCTATTGAGCCTAGAGAAAGCTTTAACTCTGTGAGATGAATGCACACATCAGAAAGAAATTTCGCAGAATGCTTCTGAGTGGTATTTGTGGGAAGATATAACGTTTTTCACCACAGGCCTCAAAGCAATCAAAATGTCCAGTTGCAGATTGTTCAAAGAGAATGTTTCCAATCTGTTCATTTAATAGAAAGGTTCAGCTCTGTGTATTGAATGCATACATCAGAAAGAAGTTGTTCAGAATGCTTCTGTCTAGTTTTTATGTGAAGATATTTCATAACCAGCATTGGACGAAATAATCTCAAATATCCACCTGCAGATTCTAGAAAAAGACTTTTTCAAACCTGCTGAACCTAGAGAAAGCTTTAGCTCTGTGAGATGAATACACACATCACAAAGAAATTTTGCAGAATGATTTTGTGTAGTTTTTGTCGGAAAATATATCCTTTTTCACCACAAGCCAGAAAGCACTGCATATGTCCACTTGCAGATCCTTCAAACAGAGGGTTTCAAAACTGCTCAATCAAAAGAAAGGTTCAGCTCTGGGTATTGAATGCATACATCAGAAAGAAGTTGTTCAGAATCCTTCTGTCTAGTTTTAATGTGAAGATATTTCATAACCCGCATTGGACGAAATTATCTCAAATATCCACTTGCAGATTTTAGAAAAAGACTGTTTCAAACCGGCTGAGCCTAGAGAAAGCTTTAACTCTGTGAGATGAATACACACATCACAAAGAAATTTCACAGAATGCTTCTGTGTAGTTTTTTTGCGTAGATATATTCTGTTTAACCATAGGCCTCAAAGCACTCATAATGTCCACTTGCAAATACTTGAAACAGCGTGTTTCCAAGCTGCTCAATCAAAAGAAAGGTTCAGATCACTGTATTGAATGCACCGATTAGAAGGAAGTTGCTCACAATGCTTCTGTTTCGTTTTTATGTGAAGATATTTCATAACTCGCATGCACGAAATAATCTCAAAATCCACTTGCAGATTCTAGAAACAGACTGTTTGAAACCTGCAGAAGCTAGAGAAAGATTTAACTCTGTCAGATGAATACAGACATCACAAAGGAATTTTTGCAGAATCCTTCCGTGTAGTTTTGGTTGGAAGATATATCCTTTTTCACCATAGGCCTCAAAGCCCTCCAAATGTCCACTTGCAGATTCCTCGAACAGAGTGTTTCCAATCTGCTCAATCAAAACAAAGGTTCAGCTCTGTGTACTGAATGCATACATCAGAAAGAAGTGTTTCAGAATGCTTCTGTGTAGTTTTTAGGCGAAGATATTTCATAACCCGCATTGGACGAAATAATCTGACATATCCACTTGCAGATTCTAGAAAAAGATGGTTTCATGCCTGCGGAACCAAGAGAAAGCTTTAACTCTGCGAGATGAATACACACATCACAAAGAAATTTTGCAGAATAATTCTGTGAACTTTTTGTGGGAAGATATATCCTTTTTCACCATAGGCATCAAAGCCCTCCAAATGTCCACTTGCAGATTCTACAAACAGAGTGTTTACAAATTGCTCAATCCAAAGGAAGGTTGAGCTCTGTGTATTGAATGCATACATCAGAAAGAAGTTGTTCAGAATGCTTCTGTCTAGTTTTTATGTGAAGATATTTTGTAACCCACATTGGATGAAATAATCTCAAATACCCACTTGCAGATTGCAGAAATAGACTGTTTCAAACCTGATGAACCTAGAGAAAGCTTTAACACTGTGAGATGAATACACACATCACAAAGAAATTTCGAAGAATATTTCTGTGTAGTTTTTGTGGGAAGATATATCCTTTTTCAAGAAAGGCCTCAAAGCACTCCAAATGTCCACTTGCAGATTCTTCAAACAGAGTGTTTGCAAATAGATCAATCAATAGAAAGATGCAGCTCTGTGTATTGAATGCATACATCAGAAAGAAGCTGTGAAGAATGCTTCTGTCTAGTTTTTATGTGAATATATTTCATAACCCGCATGGGATGAAACAATCTCAAATATCCACTTGCAGATTTTAGAAAAAGACTGTTTCAAACCTGCTGAATGTAGAGAAAGCTTTAACTCTCTCAGATAAATACACACATCACAAAGAAATTTCGCTGAATGCTTCTGTGTAGTTTTTGTGAGTAGATATGTCTTTTTTCACCATAGGCCTCAAATTACTCCCAATGTCCACTTGCGGATTCTGCAAACAGTGTGTTTCCAAACTGCTCAATGAAAAGAAAACTTCAGCTCTGTGTACTGAATGCATACATAAAAAGAAGTTGTTCAGAATGCTTCTGTCTAGTTTTTATGTGAAGATAATTCATAATATGCATTGGACGAAATAATCTCAAATATCCACTTGCAGATTCTAGAAAAAGACACTTTGAAACCTGCTGAACCTAGAGAAAGCAATAAGTCTGTGAGATGAATACACACACAACAAAGAAATTTCGCAGAATGCTTCTGTGTAGTTTTTGCGGGAAGATATATACTTTTTCACCATGGGCGTCAAAGCACTCCAAATGTCCACTTGCAGAATCTTCAAAGACAGTGTTACAAAACTGCTCAATCAAAAGAAGGGTTCAACTCTGTGTGTTGAATGCACCGATCCCAAAGTAGTTGTTCAGAATGCTTCTGTGTAGTTTTTATGTGAGGATATTTCATAACTCGCATTGGATGAAGTAATCTCAAATATCCACTTGCAGATTCTAGAAAAAGACTGCTTCAAACCTACTGAGCCTAGAGAAACCTTTAACTCTGTGAGGTGAACACACACATCAAGAGAAATTTCGTAGAATGCTTCTGTGTAGTATTTGAGGTAAGATATATCCTTCTTCACCCTAGGCATCAAAGCACTCAAATGTCCACTTGCAGATTTTTCAGAGTGTTTCCAAATTGCTCAATCAAAGGACAGGTTCATTTCTGTGTATTGAATGCATACATCAGAAAGAAGTTGTTCAGAATGCTTCTGTCTAGTTTTTATGTGAAGATATTTTGTAACCCACATTGGATGAAATAATCTCAAATACCCACTTGCAGATTGCAGAAATAGACTGTTTCAAACCTGATGAACCTAGAGAAAGCTTTAACACTGTGAGATGAATACACACATCACAAAGAAATTTCGAAAAATATTTCTGTGTAGTTTTTGTGGGAAGATATATCCTTTTTCAAGAAAGGCCTCAAAGCACTCCAAATATCCACTTGCAGATTCTTCAAACAGAGTGTTTGCAAATAGCTCAATCAATAGAAAGATGCAGCTCTGTGTATTGAATGCATACATCAGAAAGAAGCTGTGAAGAATGCTTCTGTCTAGCTTTTATGTGAAGATATTTCATAACCCGCATTGGATGAAATAATCTCAAATATCCACTTGCAGTTTCTAGAAAAAGACTCTTTCAAACCTGCTGAACTTAGAGAAAGCTTTAACTCCGTGAGATGAATACGCACATCAGAAAGAAATTTCACAGAATGCTTCTGTGTAGTTTTTGTGGGAAGTTATATCCCTTTTCACCATAGGCCTGAATGCACTCCAAATGTCCACTTGCAGATTCTTCGAGCAGAGTGCCGCCAAACTGCTCAATCAAAAGAAAGTTGCAGCTCTGTGTATTGAACGCATACATCAGAAAGAAGTTGTTCAGTATGCTTCTGTCTAGTTTTAATGTGAAGATATTTCATCACCCGCATTGGATGAAATAATCTCAAATATGCACTTGAAGATTCTAGAAAAATACAGTTTCAAACCTGCTTTACCTAGAAGAAGCTTTAACACTGTGAGATGAATACACGCAACAGAAAGAAATTTCGCAGAATGTTTCTGTGTAGTTTTTGTGGGAAGATATATCCTTTTTCACCATAGGCCTCAAAGCTCTCCAAATGTCCAGTTGGACATTCTTCAAACAGAGTGTTTCCAAACTACTCAATAAATAGGTTCAGCTCTGTGTATTGAATGCATACATCAGAAAGAAGTTGCTCAGTATGCTTCTGTCTAGTGTTTATGTGAAGATATTTCATTACCCGCATTGTACGAAATAATCTCAAATATCCACTTGCAGATTCTGGAAAAAGACTGTTTCAAACCTATTGAGCCTAGAGAAAGCTTTAACTCTGTGAGATGAATGCACACATCAGAAAGAAATTTCACAGAATGCTTCTGAGTGGTATTTGTGGGAAGATATAACGTTTTTCACCACAGGCCTCAAAGCAATCAAAATGTCCAGTTGCAGATGGTTCAAAGAGAATGTTTCCAATCTGTTCATTTAATAGAAAGGTTCAGCTCTGTGTATTGAATGCATACATCAGAAAGAAGTTGTTCAGAATGCTTCTGTCTAGTTTTTATGTGAAGATATTTCATAACCAGCATTGGACGAAATAATCTCAAATATCCACCTGCAGATTCTAGAAAAAGACTTTTTCAAACCTGCTGAACCTAGAGAAAGCTTTAGCTCTGTGAGATGAATACACACATCACAAAGAAATTTTTCAGAATGATTTTGTGTAGTTTTTGTCGGAAAATATATCCTTTTTCACCACAAGCCAGAAAGCACTGCATATGTCCACTTGCAGATCCTTCAAACAGAGTGTTTCCAAACTGCTCAATCAAAAGAAAGGTTCAGCTCTGGGTATTGAATGCATACATCAGAAAGAAGTTGTTCAGAATCCTTCTGTCTAGTTTTAATGTGAAGATATTTCATAACACGCATTGGACGAAATTACCTGAAATATCCACTTGCAGATTTTAGAAAAAGACTGTTTCAAACCGGCTGAGCCTAGAGAAAGCTTTAACTCTGTGAGATGAATACACACATCACAAAGAAATTTCACAGAATGCTTCTGTGTAGTTTTTTTGCGTAGATATATTCTGTTTAACCATAGGCCTCAAAGCACTCCTAATGTCCACTTGCAAATACTTGAAACAGCGTGTTTCCAAACTGCTCAATCAAAAGAAAGGTTCAGATCAGTGTATTGAATGCACCGATTAGAAGGAAGTTGTTCACAATGCTTCTGTTTCGTTTTTATGTGAAGATATTTCATAACTCGCATGCACGAAATAATCTCAAAATCCATTGCAGATTCTAGAAACAGACTGTTTCAAAACTGCAGAAGCTAGAGAAAGATTTAACTCTGTCAGATGAATACAGACATCACAAAGGAATTTTTGCAGAATCCTTCCGTGTAGTTTTGGTTGGAAGATATATCCTTTTTCACCATAGGCCTCAAAGCCCTCCAAATGTCCACTTGCAGATTCCTCGAACAGAGTGTTTCCAATCTGCTCAATCAAAACAAAGGTTCAGCTCTGTGTACTGAATGCATACATGAGAAAGAAGTGTTTCAGAATGCTTCTGTGTAGTTTTTAGGCGAAGATATTTCATAACCCGCATTGGACGAAATAATCTGACATATCCACTTGCAGATTCTAGAAAAAGATGGTTTCATGCCTGCGGAACCAAGAGAAAGCTTTATCTCTGCGAGATGAATACACACATCACAAAGAAATTTTGCAGAATAATTCTGTGAACTTTTTGTGGGAAGATATATCCTTTTTCACCATAGGCATCAAAGCCCTCCAAATGTCCACTTGCAGATTCTACAAACAGAGTGTTTACAAATTGCTCAATCCAAAGGAAGGTTGAGCTCTGTGTATTGAATGCATACATCAGAAAGAAGTTGTTCAGAATGCTTCTGTCTAGTTTTTATGTTAAGATATTTTGTAACCCACATTGGATGAAATAATCTCGAATACCCACTTGCAGATTGCAGAAATAGACTGTTTCAAACCTGATGAACCTAGAGAAAGCTTTAACACTGTGAGATGAATACACACATCACAAAGAAATTTCGAAGAATATTTCTGTGTAGTTTTTGTGGGAAGATATATCCTTTTTCAAGAAAGGCCTCAAAGCACTCCAAATGTCCACTTGCAGATTCTTCAAACAGAGTGTTTGCAAATAGATCAATCAATAGAAAGATGCAGCTCTGTGTATTGAATGCATACATCAGAAAGAAGCTGTGAAGAATGCTTCTGTCTAGTTTTTATGTGAATATATTTCATAACCCGCATGGGATGAAACAATCTCAAATATCCACTTGCAGATTTTAGAAAAAGACTGTTTCAAACCTGCTGAATGTAGAGAAAGCTTTAACTCTCTCAGATAAATACACACATCACAAAAAATTTCGCTGAATGCTTCTGTGTAGTTTTTGTGAGTAGATATGTCTTTTTTCACCATAGGCCTCAAATTACTCCCAATGTCCACTTGCGGATTCTGCAAACAGTGTGTTTCCAAACTGCTCAATGAAAAGAAAACTTCAGCTCTGTGTACTGAATGCATACATAAAAAGAAGTTGTTCAGAATGCTTCTGTCTAGTTTTTATGTGAAGATAATTCATAATATGCATTGGACGAAATAATCTCAAATATCCACTTGCAGATTCTAGAAAAAGACACTTTGAAACCTGCTGAACCTAGAGAAAGCAATAAGTCTGTGAGATGAATACACACACAACAAAGAATTTTCGCAGAATGCTTCTGTGTAGTTTTTGCGGGAAGATATATACTTTTTCACCATGGGCCTCAAAGCACTCCAAATGTCCACTTGCAGAATCTTCAAAGACAGTGTTACAAAACTGCTCAATCAAAAGAAGGGTTCAACTCTGTGTGTTGAATGCACCGATCCCAAAGTAGTTGTTCAGAATGCTTCTGTGTAGTTTTTATGTGAGGATATTTCATAACTCGCATTGGATGAAGTAATCTCAAATACCCACTTGCAGATTCTAGAAAAAGACTGCTTCAAACCTACTGAGCCTAGAGAAACCTTTAACTCTGTGAGGTGAACACACACATCAAGAGAAATTTCGTAGAATGCTTCTGTGTAGTATTTGAGGTAAGATATATCCTTCTTCACCCTAGGCATCAAAGCACTCAAATGTCCACTTGCAGATTTTTCAGAGTGTTTCCAAATTGCTCAATCAAAGGACAGGTTCATTTCTGTGTATTGAATGCATACATCAGAAAGAAGTTGTTCAGAATGCTTCTCTCTAGTTTTTATGTGAAGATATTTTGTAACCCACATTGGATGACATAATCTCAAATACCCACTTGCAGATTGCAGAAATAGACTGTTTCAAACCTGATGAACCTAGAGAAAGCTTTAACACTGTGAGATGAATACACACATGACAAAGAAATTTCGAAGAATATTTCTGTGTAGTTTTTGTGGGAAGATATATCCTTTTTCAAGAAAGGCCTCAAAGCACTCCAAATGTCCACTTGCAGATTCTTCAAACAGAGTGTTTGCAAATAGCTCAATCAATAGAAAGATGCAGCTCTGTGTATTGAATGCATACATCAGAAAGAAGCTGTGAAGAATGCTTCTGTCTAGCTTTTATGTGAAGATATTTCATAACCCGCATTGGATGAAATAATCTCAAATATCCACTTGCAGTTTCTAGAAAAAGACTCTTTCAAACCTGCTGAACTTAGAGAAAGCTTTAACTCCGTGAGATGAATACGCACATCAGAAAGAAATTTCACAGAATGCTTCTGTGTAGTTTTTGTGGGAAGTTATATCCCTTTTCACCATAGGCCTGAATGCACTCCAAATGTCCACTTGCAGATTCTTCGAGCAGAGTGCTTCCAAACTGCTCAATCAAAAGAAAGTTGCAGCTCTGTGTATTGAACGCATACATCAGAAAGAAGTTGTTCAGTATGCTTCTGTCTAGTTTTAATGTGAAGATATTTCATCACCCGCATTGGATGAAATAATCTCAAATATGCACTTGAAGATTCTAGAAAAATACAGTTTCAAACCTGCTTTACCTAGAAGAAGCTTTAACACTGTGAGATGAATACACGCATCAGAAAGAAATTTCGCAGAATGTTTCTGTGTAGTTTTTGTGGGAAGATATATCCTTTTTCACCATAGGCCTCAAAGCTCTCCAAATGTCCAGTTGGACATTCTTCAAACAGAGTGTTTCCAAACTACTCAATAAATAGGTTCAGCTCTGTGTATTGAATGCATACATCAGAAAGAAGTTGCTCAGTATGCTTCTGTCTAGTGTTTATGTGAAGATATTTCATTACCCGCATTGTACGAAATAATCTCAAATATCCACTTGCAGATTCTGGAAAAAGACTGTTTCAAACCTATTGAGCCTAGAGAAAGCTTTAACTCTGTGAGATGAATGCACACATCAGAAAGAAATTTCGCAGAATGCTTCTGAGTGGTATTTGTGGGAAGATATAACGTTTTTCACCACAGGCCTCAAAGCAATCAAAATGTCCAGTTGCAGATTGTTCAAAGAGAATGTTTCCAATCTGTTCATTTAATAGAAAGGTTCAGCTCTGTGTATTGAATGCATACATCAGAAAGAAGTTGTTCAGAATGCTTCTGTCTAGTTTTTATGTGAAGATATTTCATAACCAGCATTGGACGAAATAATCTCAAATATCCACCTGCAGATTCTAGAAAAAGACTTTTTCAAACCTGCTGAACCTAGAGAAAGCTTTAGCTCTGTGAGATGAATACACACATCACAAAGAAATTTTTCAGAATGATTTTGTGTAGTTTTTGTCGGAAAATATATCCTTTTTCACCACAAGCCAGAAAGCACTGCATATGTCCACTTGCAGATCCTTCAAACAGAGTGTTTCCAAACTGCTCAATCAAAAGAAAGGTTCAGCTCTGGGTATTGAATGCATACATCAGAAAGAAGTTGTTCAGAATCCTTCTGTCTAGTTTTAATGTGAAGATATTTCATAACACGCATTGGACGAAATTACCTGAAATATCCACTTGCAGATTTTAGAAAAAGACTGTTTCAAACCGGCTGAGCCTAGAGAAAGCTTTAACTCTGTGAGATGAATACACACATCACAAAGAAATTTCACAGAATGCTTCTGTGTAGTTTTTTTGCGTAGATATATTCTGTTTAACCATAGGCCTCAAAGCACTCCTAATGTCCACTTGCAAATAATTGAAACAGCGTGTTTCCAAACTGCTCAATCAAAAGAAAGGTTCAGATCAGTGTATTGAATGCACCGATTAGAAGGAAGTTGTTCACAATGCTTCTGTTTCGTTTTTATGTGAAGATATTTCATAACTCGCATGCACGAAATAATCTCAAAATCCATTGCAGATTCTAGAAACAGACTGTTTCAAACCTGCAGAAGCTAGAGAAAGATTTAACTCTGTCAGATGAATACAGACATCACAAAGGAATTTTTGCAGAATCCTTCCGTGTAGTTTTGGTTGGAAGATATATCCTTTTTCACCATAGGCTTCAAAGCCCTCCAAATGTCCACTTGCAGATTCCTCGAACAGAGTGTTTCCAATCTGCTCAATCAAAACAAAGGTTCAGCTCTGTGTACTGAATGCATACATGAGAAAGAAGTGTTTCAGAATGCTTCTGTGTAGTTTTTAGGCGAAGATATTTCATAACCCGCATTGGACGAAATAATCTGACATATCCACTTGCAGATTCTAGAAAAAGATGGTTTCATGCCTGCGGAACCAAGAGAAAGCTTTATCTCTGCGAGATGAATACACACATCACAAAGAAATTTTGCAGAATAATTCCGTGAAGTTTTTGTGGGAAGATATATCCTTTTTCACCATAGGCATCAAAGCCCTCCAAATGTCCACTTGCAGATTCTACAAACAGAGTGTTTACAAATTGCTCAATCCAAAGGAAGGTTGAGCTCTGTGTATTGAATGCATACATCAGAAAGAAGTTGTTCAGAATGCTTCTGTCTAGTTTTTATGTGAAGATATTTTGTAACCCACATTGGATGAAATAATCTCGAATACCCACTTGCAGATTGCAGAAATAGACTGTTTCAAACCTGATGAACCTAGAGAAAGCTTTAACACTGTGAGATGAATACACACATCACAAAGAAATTTCGAAGAATATTTCTGTGTAGTTTTTGTGGGAAGATATATCCTTTTTCAAGAAAGGCCTCAAAGCACTCCAAATGTCCACTTGCAGATTCTTCAAACAGAGTGTTTGCAAATAGATCAATCAATAGAAAGATGCAGCTCTGTGTATTGAATGCATACATCAGAAAGAAGCTGTGAAGAATGCTTCTGTCTAGTTTTTATGTGAATATATTTCATAACCCGCATGGGATGAAACAATCTCAAATATCCACTTGCAGATTTTAGAAAAAGACTGTTTCAAACCTGCTGAATGTAGAGAAAGCTTTAACTCTCTCAGATAAATACACACATCACAAAAAATTTCGCTGAATGCTTCTGTGTAGTTTTTGTGAGTAGATATGTCTTTTTTCACCATAGGCCTCAAATTACTCCCAATGTCCACTTGCGGATTCTGCAAACAGTGTGTTTCCAAACTGCTCAATGAAAAGAAAACTTCAGCTCTGTGTACTGAATGCATACATAAAAAGAAGTTGTTCAGAATGCTTCTGTCTAGTTTTTATGTGAAGATAATTCATAATATGCATTGGACGAAATAATCTCAAATATCCACTTGCAGATTCTAGAAAAACACACTTTGAAACCTGCTGAACCTAGAGAAAGCAATAAGTCTGTGAGATGAATACACACACAACAAAGAATTTTCGCAGAATGCTTCTGTGTAGTTTTTGCGGGAAGATATATACTTTTTCACCATGGGCCTCAAAGCACTCCAAATGTCCACTTGCAGAATCTTCAAAGACAGTGTTACAAAACTGCTCAATCAAAAGAAGGGTTCAACTCTGTGTGTTGAATGCACCGATCCCAAAGTAGTTGTTCAGAATGCTTCTGTGTAGTTTTTATGTGAGGATATTTCATAACTCGCATTGGATGAAGTAATCTCAAATATCCACTTGCAGATTCTAGAAAAAGACTGCTTCAAACCTACTGAGCCTAGAGAAACTTTAACTCTGTGAGGTGAACACACACATCAAGAGAAATTTCGTAGAATGATTCTGTGTAGTATTTGAGGTAAGATATATCCTTCTTCACCCTAGGCATCAAAGCACTCAAATGTCCACTTGCAGATTTTTCAGAGTGTTTCCAAATTGCTCAATCAAAGGACAGGTTCATTTCTGTGTATTGAATGCATACATCAGAAAGAAGTTGTTCAGAATGCTTCTCTCTAGTTTTTATGTGAAGATATTTTGTAACCCACATTGGATGACATAATCTCAAATACCCACTTGCAGATTGCAGAAATAGACTGTTTCAAACCTGATGAACCTAGAGAAAGCTTTAACACTGTGAGATGAATACACACATGACAAAGAAATTTCGAAGAATATTTCTGTGTAGTTTTTGTGGGAAGATATATCCTTTTTCAAGAAAGGCCTCAAAGCACTCCAAATGTCCACTTGCAGATTCTTCAAACAGAGTGTTTGCAAATAGCTCAATCAATAGAAAGATGCAGCTCTGTGTATTGAATGCATACATCAGAAAGAAGCTGTGAAGAATGCTTCTGTCTAGCTTTTATGTGAAGATATTTCATAACCCGCATTGGATGAAATAATCTCAAATATCCACTTGCAGTTTCTAGAAAAAGACTCTTTCAAACCTGCTGAACTTAGAGAAAGCTTTAACTCCGTGAGATGAATACGCACATCAGAAAGAAATTTCACAGAATGCTTCTGTGTAGTTTTTGTGGGAAGTTATATCCCTTTTCACCATAGGCCTGAATGCACTCCAAATGTCCACTTGCAGATTCTTCGAGCAGAGTGCTTCCAAACTGCTCAATCAAAAGAAAGTTGCAGCTCTGTGTATTGAACGCATACATCAGAAAGAAGTTGTTCAGTATGCTTCTGTCTAGTTTTAATGTGAAGATATTTCATCACCCGCATTGGATGAAATAATCTCAAATATGCACTTGAAGATTCTAGAAAAATACAGTTTCAAACCTGCTTTACCTAGAAGAAGCTTTAACACTGTGAGATGAATACACGCATCAGAAAGAAATTTCGCAGAATGTTTCTGTGTAGTTTTTGTGGGAAGATATATCCTTTTTCACCATAGGCCTCAAAGCTCTCCAAATGTCCAGTTGGACATTCTTCAAACAGAGTGTTTCCAAACTACTCAATAAATAGGTTCAGCTCTGTGTATTGAATGCATACATCAGAAAGAAGTTGCTCAGTATGCTTCTGTCTAGTGTTTAGGTGAAGATATTTCATTACCCGCATTGTACGAAATAATCTCAAATATCCACTTGCAGATTCTGGAAAAAGACGGTTTCAAACCTATTGAGCCTAGAGAAAGCTTTAACTCTGTGAGATGAATGCACACATCAGAAAGAAATTTCGCAGAATGCTTCTGAGTGGTATTTGTGGGAAGATATAACGTTTTTCACCACAGGCCTCAAAGCAATCAAAATGTCCAGTTGCAGATTGTTCAAAGAGAATGTTTCCAATCTGTTCATTTAATAGAAAGGTTCAGCTCTGTGTATTGAATGCATACATCAGAAAGAAGTTGTTCAGAATGCTTCTGTCTAGTTTTTATGTGAAGATATTTCATAACCAGCATTGGACGAAATAATCTCAAATATCCACCTGCAGATTCTAGAAAAAGACTTTTTCAAACCTGCTGAACCTAGAGAAAGCTTTAGCTCTGTGAGATGAATACACACATCACAAAGAAATTTTGCAGAATGATTTTGTGTAGTTTTTGTCGGAAAATATATCCTTTTTCACCACAAGCCAGAAAGCACTGCATATGTCCACTTGCAGATCCTTCAAACAGAGTGTTTCCAAACTGCTCAATCAAAAGAAAGGTTCAGCTCTGGGTATTGAATGCATACATCAGAAAGAAGTTGTTCAGAATCCTTCTGTCTAGTTTTAATGTGAAGATATTTCATAACATGCATTGGACGAAATTACCTGAAATATCCACTTGCAGATTTTAGAAAAAGACTGTTTCAAACCGGCTGAGCCTAGAGAAAGCTTTAACTCTGTGAGATGAATACACACATCACAAAGAAATTTCACAGAATGCTTCTGTGTAGTTTTTTTGCGTAGATATATTCTGTTTAACCATAGGCCTCAAAGCACTCCTAATGTCCACTTGCAAATACTTGAAACAGCGTGTTTCCAAACTGCTCAATCAAAAGAAAGGTTCAGATCAGTGTATTGAATGCACCGATTAGAAGGAAGTTGTTCACAATGCTTCTGTTTCGTTTTTATGTGAAGATATTTCATAACTCGCATGCACGAAATAATCTCAAAATCCATTGCAGATTCTAGAAACAGACTGTTTCAAACCTGCAGAAGCTAGAGAAAGATTTAACTCTGTCAGATGAATACAGACATCACAAAAGAATTTTTGCAGAATCCTTCCGTGTAGTTTTGGTTGGAAGATATATCCTTTTTCACCATAGGCCTCAAAGCCCTCCAAATGTCCACTTGCAGATTCCTCGAACAGAGTGTTTCCAATCTGCTCAATCAAAACAAAGGTTCAGCTCTGTGTACTGAATGCATACATGAGAAAGAAGTGTTTCAGAATGCTTCTGTGTAGTTTTTAGGCGAAGATATTTCATAACCCGCATTGGACGAAATAATCTGACATATCCACTTGCAGATTCTAGAAAAAGATGGTTTCATGCCTGCGGAACCAAGAGAAAGCTTTATCTCTGCGAGATGAATACACACATCACAAAGAAATTTTGCAGAATAATTCTGTGAACTTTTTGTGGGAAGATATATCCTTTTTCACCATAGGCATCAAAGCCCTCCAAATGTCCACTTGCAGATTCTACAAACAGAGTGTTTACAAATTGCTCAATCCAAAGGAAGGTTGAGCTCTGTGTATTGAATGCATACATCAGAAAGAAGTTGTTCAGAATGCTTCTGTCTAGTTTTTATGTGAAGATATTTTGTAACCCACATTGGATGAAATAATCTCGAATACCCACTTGCAGATTGCAGAAATAGACTGTTTCAAACCTGATGAACCTAGAGAAAGCTTTAACACTGTGAGATGAATACACACATCACAAAGAAATTTCGAAGAATATTTCTGTGTAGTTTTTGTGGGAAGATATATCCTTTTTCAAGAAAGGCCTCAAAGCACTCCAAATGTCCACTTGCAGATTCTTCAAACAGAGTGTTTGCAAATAGATCAATCAATAGAAAGATGCAGCTCTGTGTATTGAATGCATACATCAGAAAGAAGCTGTGAAGAATGCTTCTGTCTAGTTTTTATGTGAATATATTTCATAACCCGCATGGGATGAAACAATCTCAAATATCCACTTGCAGATTTTAGAAAAAGACTGTTTCAAACCTGCTGAATGTAGAGAAAGCTTTAACTCTCTCAGATAAATACACACATCACAAAAAATTTCGCTGAATGCTTCTGTGTAGTTTTTGTGAGTAGATATGTCTTTTTTCACCATAGGCCTCAAATTACTCCCAATGTCCACTTGCGGATTCTGCAAACAGTGTGTTTCCAAACTGCTCAATGAAAAGAAAACTTCAGCTCTGTGTACTGAATGCATACATAAAAAGAAGTTGTTCAGAATGCTTCTGTCTATTTTTTATGTGAAGATAATTCATAATATGCATTGGACGAAATAATCTCAAATATCCACTTGCAGATTCTAGAAAAAGACACTTTGAAACCTGCTGAACCTAGAGAAAGCAATAAGTCTGTGAGATGAATACACACACAACAAAGAATTTTCGCAGAATGCTTCTGTGTAGTTTTTGCGGGAAGATATATACTTTTTCACCATGGGCCTCAAAGCACTCCAAATGTCCACTTGCAGAATCTTCAAAGACAGTGTTACAAAACTGCTCAATCAAAAGAAGGGTTCAACTCTGTGTGTTGAATGCACCGATCCCAAAGTAGTTGTTCAGAATGCTTCTGTGTAGTTTTTATGTGAGGATATTTCATAACTCGCATTGGATGAAGTAATCTCAAATATCCACTTGCAGATTCTAGAAAAAGACTGCTTCAAACCTACTGAGCCTAGAGAAACCTTTAACTCTGTGAGGTGAACACACACATCAAGAGAAATTTCGTAGAATGCTTCTGTGTAGTATTTGAGGTAAGATATATCCTTCTTCACCCTAGGCATCAAAGCACTCAAATGTCCACTTGCAGATTTTTCAGAGTGTTTCCAAATTGCTCAATCAAAGGACAGGTTCATTTCTGTGTATTGAATGCATACATCAGAAAGAAGTTGTTCAGAATGCTTCTCTCTAGTTTTTATGTGAAGATATTTTGTAACCCACATTGGATGACATAATCTCAAATACCCAATTGCAGATTGCAGAAATAGACTGTTTCAAACCTGATGAACCTAGAGAAAGCTTTAACACTGTGAGATGAATACACACATGACAAAGAAATTTCGAAGAATATTTCTGTGTAGTTTTTGTGGGAAGATATATCCTTTTTCAAGAAAGGCCTCAAAGCACTCCAAATGTCCACTTGCAGATTCTTCAAACAGAGTGTTTGCAAATAGCTCAATCAATAGAAAGATGCAGCTCTGTGTATTGAATGCATACATCAGAAAGAAGCTGTGAAGAATGCTTCTGTCTAGCTTTTATGTGAAGATATTTCATAACCCGCATTGGATGAAATAATCTCAAATATCCACTTGCAGTTTCTAGAAAAAGACTCTTTCAAACCTGCTGAACTTAGAGAAAGCTTTAACTCCGTGAGATGAATACGCACATCAGAAAGAAATTTCACAGAATGCTTCTGTGTAGTTTTTGTGGGAAGTTATATCCCTTTTCACCATAGGCCTGAATGCACTCCAAATGTCCACTTGCAGATTCTTCGAGCAGAGTGCTTCCAAACTGCTCAATCAAAAGAAAGTTGCAGCTCTGTGTATTGAACGCATACATCAGAAAGAAGTTGTTCAGTATGCTTCTGTCTAGTTTTAATGTGAAGATATTTCATCACCCGCATTGGATGAAATAATCTCAAATATGCACTTGAAGATTCTAGAAAAATACAGTTTCAAACCTGCTTTACCTAGAAGAAGCTTTAACACTGTGAGATGAATACACGCATCAGAAAGAAATTTCGCAGAATGTTTCTGTGTAGTTTTTGTGGGAAGATATATCCTTTTTCACCATAGGCCTCAAAGCTCTCCAAATGTCCAGTTGGACATTCTTCAAACAGAGTGTTTCCAAACTACTCAGTAAATAGGTTCAGCTCTGTGTATTGAATGCATACATCAGAAAGAAGTTGCTCAGTATGCTTCTGTCTAGTGTTTAGGTGAAGATATTTCATAACCCGCATTGTACGAAATAATCTCAAATATCCACTTGCAGATTCTGGAAAAAGACTGTTTCAAACCTATTGAGCCTAGAGAAAGCTTTAACTCTGTGAGATGAAGGCACGCATCAGAAAGGAATTTCGCAGAATGCTTCTGAGTGGTATTTGTGGGAGGATATAACGTTTTTCACCACAGGCCTCAAAGCAATCAAAATGTCCAGTTGCAGATTGTTCAAAGAGAATGTTTCCAATCTGTTCATTTAATAGAAAGGTTCAGCTCTGTGTATTGAATGCATACATCAGAAAGAAGTTGTTCAGAATGCTTCTGTCTAGTTTTTATGTGAAGATATTTCATAACCAGCATTGGACGAAATAATCTCAAATATCCACCTGCAGATTCTAGAAAAAGACTTTTTCAAACCTGCTGAACCTAGAGAAAGCTTTAGCTCTGTGAGATGAATACACACATCACAAAGAAATTTTTCAGAATGATTTTGTGTAGTTTTTGTCGGAAAATATATCCTTTTTCACCATAAGCCAGAAAGCACTGCATATGTCCACTTGCAGATCCTTCAAACAGAGTGTTTCCAAACTGCTCGATCAAAAGAAAGTTTCAGCTCTGGGTATTGAATGCATACATCAGAAAGAAGTTGTTCAGAATCCTTCTGTCTAGTTTTTATGTGAAGATATTTCATAACCCGCATTGGACGAAATTATCTCAAATATCCACTTGCAGATTTTAGAAAAAGACTGTTTCAAACCGGCTGAGCCTAGAGAAAGCTTTAACTCTGTGAGATGAATACACACATCACAAAGAAATTTCACAGAATGCTTCTGTGTAGTTTTTTTGCGTAGATATATTCTGTTTAACCATAGGCCTCAAAGCACTCCTAATGTCCACTTGCAAATACTTCACACAGTGTGTTTCCAAACTGCTCAATCAAAAGAAAGGTTCAGATCAGTGTATTGAATGCACCGATTAGAAAGAAGTTGTTCACAATGCTTCTGTTTCGTTTTTATGTGAAGATATTTCATAACTCGCATGCACGAAATAATCTCAAAATCCACTTGCAGATTCTAGAAACAGACTGTTTCAAACCTGCAGAAGCTAGAGAAAGATTTAACTCTGTCAGATGAATACAGACATCACAAAGGAATTTTTGCAGAATCCTTCCGTGTAGTTTTGGTTGGAAGATATATCCTTTTTCACCATAGGCCTCAAAGCCCTCCAAATGTCCACTTGCAGATTCCTCGAACAGAGTGTTTCCAATCTGCTCAATCAAAACAAAGGTTCAGCTCTGTGTACTGAATGCATACATCAGAAAGAAGTGTTTCAGAATGCTTCTGTGTAGTTTTTAGGCGAAGATATTTCATAACCCGCATTGGACGAAATAATCTGACATATCCACTTGCAGATTCTAGAAAAAGACGGTTTCATGCCTGCGGAACCAAGAGAAAGCTTTAACTCTGCGAGATGAATACACACATCACAAAGAAATTTTGCAGAATAATTCCGTGAATTTTTTGTGGGAAGATATATCCTTTTTCACCATAGGCTCCAAAGCCCTCCAAATGTCCACTTGCAGATTCTACAAACAGAGTGTTTACAAACTGCTCAATCCAAAGGAAGGTTGAGCTCTGTGTATTGAATGCATACATCAGAGAGAAGCTGTGAGGAATGCTTCTGTCTAGTTTTTATGTGAATATATTTCATAACCCGCATGGGACGAAACAATCTCAAATATCCACTTGCAGATTTTAGAATAATACTGTTTCAAACCTGCTGAATGTAGAGAAAGCTTTAACTCTGTCAGATAAATACACACATCACAAAGAAATTTCGCTGAATGCTTCTGTGTAGTTTTTGTGAGTAGATATGTCTTTTTTCACCATAGGCCTCAAATTACTCCCAATGTCCACTTGCGGATTCTGCAAACAGTGTGTTTCCAAACTGCTCAATGAAAAGAAAAGTTCAGCTCTGTGTACTGAATGCATACATAAAAAGAAGTTGTTCAGAATGCTTCTGTCTAGCTTTTATGTGAAGATAATTCATAATATGCATTGGACGAAATAATCTCAAATATCCACTTGCAGATTCTAGAAAAAGACACTTTGAAACCTGCTGAACCTAGAGAAAGCAATAAGTCTGTGAGATGAATACACACACAACAAAGAAATTTCGCAGAATGCTTCTGTGTAGTTTTTGCGGGAAGATATATACTTTTTCACCATGGGCCTCAAAGCACTCCAAATGTCCACTTGCAGAATCTTCAAAGACAGTGTTACAAAACTGCTCAATCAAAAGAAGGGTTCAACTCTGTGTGTTGAATGCACCGATCCCAAAGTAGTTGTTCAGAACGCTTCTGTGTAGTTTTTATGTGAGGATATTTCATAACTCGCATTGGATGAAGTAATCTCAAATATCCACTTGCAGATTCTAGAAAAAGACTGCTTCAAACCTACTGAGCCTAGAGAAACCTTTAACTCTGTGAGGTGAACACACACGTCAAGAGAAATTTCGTAGAATGCTTCTGTGTAGTATTTGTGGTAAGATATATATTTCTTCACCCTAGGCATCAAAGCACTCAAATGTCCACTTGCAGATTTTTCAGAGTGTTTCCAAATTGCTCAATCAAAGGACAGGTTCATTTCTGTGTATTGAATGCATACATCAGAAAGAAGTTGTTCAGAATGCTTCTGTCTGGCTTTTATGTGAAGATATTTTGTAACCCACATTGGATGAAATAATCTCAAATACCCACTTGCAGATTGCAGAAATAGACTGTTTCAAACCTGATGAACCTAGAGAAAGCTTTAACACTGCGAGATGAATACACACATCACAAAGAAATTTCGAAGAATATCTCTGTGTAGTTTTTGTGGGAAGTTATATCCTTTTTCACCGTAGGCCTGAATGCCCTCCAAATGTCCACTTGCAGATTCTTCGAGCAGAGTGCTTCCAAACTGCTCAATCAAAAGAAAGTTGCAGCTCTGTGTATTGAACGCATACATCAGAAAGAAGTTGTTCAGTATGCTTCTGTCTAGTTTCAATGTGAAGATATTTCATCACCCGCATTGGATGAAATAATCTCAAATTTGCACTTGAAGATTCTAGAAAAATACAGTTTCAAACCTGCTTTACCTAGAAGAAGCTTTAACACTGTGAGATGAATACACGCATCAGAAAGAAATTTCGCAGAATGTTTCTGTGTAGTTTTTGTGGGAAGATATATCCATTTTCACCATAGGCCTCAAAGCTCTCCAAATGTCCAGTTGGACATTCTTCAAACAGAGTGTTTCCAAACTACTCAGTAAATAGGTTCAGCTCTGTGTATTGAATGCATACATCAGAAAGAAGTTGCTCAGTATGCTTCTGTCTAGTGTTTAGGTGAAGATATTTCATAACCCGCATTGTACGAAATAATCTCAAATATCCACTTGCAGATTCTGGAAAAAGACTGTTTCAAACCTATTGAGCCTAGAGAAAGCTTTAACTCTGTGAGATGAAGGCACGCATCAGAAAGGAATTTCGCAGAATGCTTCTGAGTGGTATTTGTGGGAGGATATAACGTTTTTCACCACAGGCCTCAAAGCAATCAAAATGTCCAGTTGCAGATTGTTCAAAGAGAATGTTTCCAATCTGTTCATTTAATAGAAAGGTTCAGCTCTGTGTATTGAATGCATACATCAGAAAGAAGTTGTTCAGAATGCTTCTGTCTAGTTTTTATGTGAAGATATTTCATAACCAGCATTGGACGAAATAATCTCAAATATCCACCTGCAGATTCTAGAAAAAGACTTTTTCAAACCTGCTGAACCTAGAGAAAGCTTTAGCTCTGTGAGATGAATACACACATCACAAAGAAATTTTGCAGAATGATTTTGTGTAGTTTTTGTCGGAAAATATATCCTTTTTCACCGTAAGCCAGAAAGCACTGCATATGTCCACTTGCAGATCCTTCAAACAGAGTGTTTCCAAACTGCTCGATCAAAAGAAAGGTTCAGCTCTGGGTATTGAATGCATACATCAGAAAGAAGTTGTTCAGAATCCTTCTGTCTAGTTTTTATGTGAAGATATTTCATAACCCGCATTGGACGAAATTATCTCAAATATCAACTTGCAGATTTTAGAAAAAGACTGTTTCAAACCGGCTGAGCCTAGAGAAAGCTTTAACTCTGTGAGATGAATACACACATCACAAAGAAATTTCACAGAATGCTTCTGTGTAGTTTTTTTGCGTAGATATATTCTGTTTAACCATAGGCCTCAAAGCACTCCTAATGTCCACTTGCAAATACTTCACACAGTGTGTTTCCAAACTGCTCAATCAAAAGAAAGGTTCAGATCAGTGTATTGAATGCACCGATTAGAAAGAAGTTGTTCACAATGCTTCTGTTTCGTTTTTATGTGAAGATATTTCATAACTCGCATGCACTAAATAATCTCAAAATCCACTTGCAGATTCTAGAAACAGACTGTTTCAAACCTGCAGAAGCTAGAGAAAGATTTAACTCTGTCAGATGAATACAGACATCACAAAGGAATTTTTGCAGAATCCTTCCGTGTAGTTTTGGTTGGAAGATATATCCTTTTTCACCATAGGCCTCAAAGCCCTCCAAATGTCCACTTGCAGATTCCTCGAACAGAGTGTTTCCAATCTGCTCAATCAAAACAAAGGTTCAGCTCTGTGTACTGAATGCATACATCAGAAAGAAGTGTTTCAGAATGCTTCTGTGTAGTTTTTAGGCGAAGATATTTCATAACCCGCATTGGACGAAATAATCTGACATATCCACTTGCAGATTCTAGAAAAAGACGGTTTCATGCCTGCGGAACCAAGAGAAAGCTTTAACTCTGCGAGATGAATACACACATCACAAAGAAATTTTGCAGAATAATTCCGTGAAGTTTTTGTGGGAAGATATATCCTTTTTCACCATAGGCTCCAAAGCCCTCCAAATGTCCACTTGCAGATTCTACAAACAGAGTGTTTACAAACTGCTCAATCCAAAGGAAGGTTGAGCTCTGTGTATTGAATGCATACATCAGAGAGAAGCTGTGAGGAATGCTTCTGTCTAGTTTTTATGTGAATATATTTCATAACCCGCATGGGACGAAACAATCTCAAATATCCACTTGCAGATTTTAGAAAAAGACTGTTTCAAACCTGCTGAATGTAGAGAAAGCTTTAACTCTGTCAGATAAATACACACATCACAAAGAAATTTCGCTGAATGCTTCTGTGTAGTTTTTGTGAGTAGATATGTCTTTTTTCACCATAGGCCTCAAATTACTCCCAATGTCCACTTGCGGATTCTGCAAACAGTGTGTTTCCAAACTGCTCAATGAAAAGAAAAGTTCAGCTCTGTGTACTGAATGCATACATAAAAAGAAGTTGTTCAGAATGCTTCTGTCTAGCTTTTATGTGAAGATAATTCATAATATGCATTGGACGAAATAATCTCAAATATCCACTTGCAGATTCTAGAAAAAGACACTTTGAAACCTGCTGAACCTAGAGAAAGCAATAAGTCTGTGAGATGAATACACACACAACAAAGAAATTTCGCAGAATGCTTCTGTGTAGTTTTTGCGGGAAGATATATACTTTTTCACCATGGGCCTCAAAGCACTCCAAATGTCCACTTGCAGAATCTTCAAAGACAGTGTTACAAAACTGCTCAATCAAAAAAAGTGTTCAACTCTGTGTGTTGAATGCACCGATCCCAAAGTAGTTGTTCAGAATGCTTCTGTGTAGTTTTTATGTGAGGATATTTCATAACTCGCATTGGATGAAGTAATCTCAAATATCCACTTGCAGATTCTAGAAAAAGACTGCTTCAAACCTACTGAGCCTAGAGAAACCTTTAACTCTGTGAGGTGAACACACACGTCAAGAGAAATTTCGTAGAATGCTTCTGTGTAGTATTTGTGGTAAGATATATCCTTCTTCACCCTAGGCATCAAAGCACTCAAATGTCCACTTGCAGATTTTTCAGAGTGTTTCCAAATTGCTCAATCAAAGGACAGGTTCATTTCTGTGTATTGAATGCATACATCAGAAAGAAGTTGTTCAGAATGCTTCTGTCTGGTTTTTATGTGAAGATATTTTGTAACCCACATTGGATGAAATAATCTCAAATACCCACTTGCAGATTGCAGAAATAGACTGTTTCAAACCTGATGAACCTAGAGAAAGCTTTAACACTGTGAGATGAATACACACATCAACAAGAAATTTCGAAGAACATCTCTGTGTGGTTTTTGTGGGAAGTTATATCCTTTTTCACCGTAGGCCTGAATGCACTCCAAATGTCCACTTGCAGATTCTTCGAGCAGAGTGCTTCCAAACTGCTCAATCAAAAGAAAGTTGCAGCTCTGTGTATTGAACGCATACATCAGAAAGAAGTTGTTCAGTATGCTTCTGTCTAGTTTTAATGTGAAGATATTTCATCACCCGCATTGGATGAAATAATCTCAAATATGCACTTGAAGATTCTAGAAAAATACAGTTTCAAACCTGCTTTACCTAGAAGAAGCTTTAACACTGTGAGATGAATACACGCATCAGAAAGAAATTTCGCAGAATGTTTCTGTGTAGTTTTTGTGGGAAGATATATCCTTTTTCACCATAGGCCTCAAAGCTCTCCAAATGTCCAGTTGGACATTCTTCAAACAGAGTGTTTCCAAACTACTCAGTAAATAGGTTCAGCTTTGTGTATTGAATGCATACATCAGAAAGAAGTTGCTCAGTATGCTTCTGTCTAGTGTTTAGGTGAAGATATTTCATAACCCGCATTGTACGAAATAATCTCAAATATCCACTTGCAGATTCTGGAAAAAGACTGTTTCAAACCTATTGAGCCTAGAGAAAGCTTTAACTCTGTGAGATGAAGGCACGCATCAGACAGGAATTTCGCAGAATGCTTCTGAGTGGTATTTGTGGGAGGATATAACGTTTTTCACCACAGGCCTCAAAGCAATCAAAATGTCCAGTTGCAGATTGTTCAAAGAGAATGTTTCCAATCTGTTCATTTAATAGAAAGGTTCAGCTCTGTGTATTGAATGCATACATCAGAAAGAAGTTGTTCAGAATGCTTCTGTCTAGTTTTTATGTGAAGATATTTCATAACCAGCATTGGACGAAATAATCTCAAATATCCACCTGCAGATTCTAGAAAAAGACTTTTTCAAACCTGCTGAACCTAGAGAAAGCTTTAGCTCTGTGAGATGAATACACACATCACAAAGAAATTTTGCAGAATGACTTTGTGTAGTTTTTGTCGGAAAATATATCCTTTTTCACCGTAAGCCAGAAAGCACTGCATATGTCCACTTGCAGATCCTTCAAACAGAGTGTTTCCAAACTGCTCGATCAAAAGAAAGGTTCAGCTCTGGGTATTGAATGCATACATCAGAAAGAAGTTGTTCAGAATCCTTCTGTCTAGTTTTTATGTGAAGATATTTCATAACCCGCATTGGACGAAATTATCTCAAATATCCACTTGCAGATTTTAGAAAAAGACTGTTTCAAACCGGCTGAGCCTAGAGAAAGCTTTAACTCTGTGAGATGAATACACACATCACAAAGAAATTTCACAGAATGCTTCTGTGTAGTTTTTTTGCGTAGATATATTCTGTTTAACCATAGGCCTCAAAGCACTCCTAATGTCCACTTGCAAATACTTCACACAGTGTGTTTCCAAACTGCTCAATCAAAAGAAAGGTTCAGATCAGTGTATTGAATACACCGATTAGAAAGAAGTTGTTCACAATGCTTCTGTTTCGTTTTTATGTGAAGATATTTCATAACTCGCATGCACGAAATAATCTCAAAATCCACTTGCAGATTCTAGAAACAGACTGTTTCAAACCTGCAGAAGCTAGAGAAAGATTTAACTCTGTCAGATGAATACAGACATCACAAAGGAATTTTTGCAGAATCCTTCCGTGTAGTTTTGGTTGGAAGATATATCCTTTTTCACCATAGGCCTCAAAGCCCTCCAAATGTCCACTTGCAGATTCCTCGAACAGAGTGTTTCCAATCTGCTCAATCAAAACAAAGGTTCAGCTCTGTGTACTGAATGCATACATCAGAAAGAAGTGTTTCAGAATGCTTCTGTGTAGTTTTTAGGCGAAGATATTTCATAACCCGCATTGGACGAAATAATCTGACATATCCACTTGCAGATTCTAGAAAAAGACGGTTTCATGCCTGCGGAACCAAGAGAAAGCTTTAACTCTGCGAGATGAATACACACATCACAAAGAAATTTTGCAGAATAATTCCGTGAATTTTTTGTGGGAAGATATATCCTTTTTCACCATAGGCTCCAAAGCCCTCCAAATGTCCACTTGCAGATTCTACAAACAGAGTGTTTACAAACTGCTCAATCCAAAGGAAGGTTGAGCTCTGTGTATTGAATGCATACATCAGAAAGAAGCTGTGAAGAATGCTTCTGTCTAGTTTTTATGTGAATATATTTCATAACCCGCATGGGACGAAACAATCTCAAATATCCACTTGCAGATTTTAGAAAAAGACTGTTTCAAACCTGCTGAATGTAGAGAAAGCTTTAACTCTGTCAGATAAATACACACATCACAAAGAAATTTCGCTGAATGCTTCTGTGTAGTTTTTGTGAGTAGATATGTCTTTTTTCACCATAGGCCTCAAATTACTCCCAATGTCCACTTGCGGATTCTGCAAACAGTGTGTTTCCAAACTGCTCAATGAAAAGAAAAGTTCAGCTCTGTGTACTGAATGCATACATAAAAAGAAGTTGTTCAGAATGCTTCTGTCTAGCTTTTATGTGAAGATAATTCATAATATGCATTGGACGAAATAATCTCAAATATCCACTTGCAGATTCTAGAAAAAGACACTTTGAAACCTGCTGAACCTAGAGAAAGCAATAAGTCTGTGAGATGAATACACACACAACAAAGAAATTTCGCAGAATGCTTCTGTGTAGTTTTTGCGGGAAGATATATACTTTTTCACCATGGGCCTCAAAGCACTCCAAATGTCCACTTGCAGAATCTTCAAAGACAGTGTTACAAAACTGCTCAATCAAAAGAAGGGTTCAACTCTGTGTGTTGAATGCACCGATCCCAAAGTAGTTGTTCAGAACGCTTCTGTGTAGTTTTTATGTGAGGATATTTCATAACTCGCATTGGATGAAGTAATCTCAAATATCCACTTGCAGATTCTAGAAAAAGACTGCTTCAAACCTACTGAGCCTAGAGAAACCTTTAACTCTGTGAGGTGAACACACACGTCAAGAGAAATTTCGTAGAATGCTTCTGTGTAGTATTTGTGGTAAGATATATCCTTCTTCACCCTAGGCATCAAAGCACTCAAATGTCCACTTGCAGATTTTTCAGAGTGTTTCCAAATTGCTCAATCAAAGGACAGGTTCATTTCTGTGTATTGAATGCATACATCAGAAAGAAGTTGTTCAGAATGCTTCTGTCTGGCTTTTATGTGAAGATATTTTGTAACCCACATTGGATGAAATAATCTCAAATACCCACTTGCAGATTGCAGAAATAGACTGTTTCAAACCTGATGAACCTAGAGAAAGCTTTAACACTGCGAGATGAATACACACATCACAAAGAAATTTCGAAGAATATCTCTGTGTAGTTTTTGTGGGAAGTTATATCCTTTTTCACCGTAGGCCTGAATGCCCTCCAAATGTCCACTTGCAGATTCTTCGAGCAGAGTGCTTCCAAACTGCTCAATCAAAAGAAAGTTGCAGCTCTGTGTATTGAACGCATACATCAGAAAGAAGTTGTTCAGTATGCTTCTGTCTAGTTTCAATGTGAAGATATTTCATCACCCGCATTGGATGAAATAATCTCAAATTTGCACTTGAAGATTCTAGAAAAATACAGTTTCAAACCTGCTTTACCTAGAAGAAGCTTTAACACTGTGAGATGAATACACGCATCAGAAAGAAATTTCGCAGAATGTTTCTGTGTAGTTTTTGTGGGAAGATATATCCATTTTCACCATAGGCCTCAAAGCTCTCCAAATGTCCAGTTGGACATTCTTCAAACAGAGTGTTTCCAAACTACTCAGTAAATAGGTTCAGCTCTGTGTATTGAATGCATACATCAGAAAGAAGTTGCTCAGTATGCTTCTGTCTAGTGTTTAGGTGAAGATATTTCATAACCCGCATTGTACGAAATAATCTCAAATATCCACTTGCAGATTCTGGAAAAAGACTGTTTCAAACCTATTGAGCCTAGAGAAAGCTTTAACTCTGTGAGATGAAGGCACGCATCAGAAAGGAATTTCGCAGAATGCTTCTGAGTGGTATTTGTGGGAGGATATAACGTTTTTCACCACAGGCCTCAAAGCAATCAAAATGTCCAGTTGCAGATTGTTCAAAGAGAATGTTTCCAATCTGTTCATTTAATAGAAAGGTTCAGCTCTGTGTATTGAATGCATACATCAGAAAGAAGTTGTTCAGAATGCTTCTGTCTAGTTTTTATGTGAAGATATTTCATAACCAGCATTGGACGAAATAATCTCAAATATCCACCTGCAGATTCTAGAAAAAGACTTTTTCAAACCTGCTGAACCTAGAGAAAGCTTTAGCTCTGTGAGATGAATACACACATCACAAAGAAATTTTGCAGAATGATTTTGTGCAGTTTTTGTCGGAAAATATATCCTTTTTCACCATAAGCCAGAAAGCACTGCATATGTCCACTTGCAGATCCTTCAAACAGAGTGTTTCCAAACTGCTCGATCAAAAGAAAGGTTCAGCTCTGGGTATTGAATGCATACATCAGAAAGAAGTTGTTCAGAATCCTTCTGTCTAGTTTTTATGTGAAGATATTTCATAACCCGCATTGGACGAAATTATCTCAAATATCCACTTGCAGATTTTAGAAAAAGACTGTTTCAAACCGGCTGAGCCTAGAGAAAGCTTTAACTCTGTGAGATGAATACACACATCACAAAGAAATTTCACAGAATGCTTCTGTGTAGTTTTTTTGCGTAGATATATTCTGTTTAACCATAGGCCTCAAAGCACTCCTAATGTCCACTTGCAAATACTTCACACAGTGTGTTTCCAAACTGCTCAATCAAAAGAAAGGTTCAGATCAGTGTATTGAATGCACCGATTAGAAAGTTGTTCACAATGCTTCTGTTTCGTTTTTATGTGAAGATATTTCATAACTCGCATGCACGAAATAATCTCAAAATCCACTTGCAGATTCTAGAAACAGACTGTTTCAAACCTGCAGAAGCTAGAGAAAGATTTAACTCTGTCAGATGAATACAGACATCACAAAGGAATTTTTGCAGAATCCTTCCGTGTAGTTTTGGTTGGAAGATATATCCTTTTTCACCATAGGCCTCAAAGCCCTCCAAATGTCCACTTGCAGATTCCTCGAACAGAGTGTTTCCAATCTGCTCAATCAAAACAAAGGTTCAGCTCTGTGTACTGAATGCATACATCAGAAAGAAGTGTTTCAGAATGCTTCTGTGTAGTTTTTAGGCGAAGATATTTCATAACCCGCATTGGACGAAATAATCTGACATATCCACTTGCAGATTCTAGAAAAAGACGGTTTCATGCCTGCGGAACCAAGAGAAAGCTTTAACTCTGCGAGATGAATACACACATCACAAAGAAATTTTGCAGAATAATTCCGTGAAGTTTTTGTGGGAAGATATATCCTTTTTCACCATAGGCTCCAAAGCCCTCCAAATGTCCACTTGCAGATTCTACAAACAGAGTGTTTACAAACTGCTCAATCCAAAGGAAGGTTGAGCTCTGTGTATTGAATGCATACATCAGAGAGAAGCTGTGAGGAATGTTTCTGTCTAGTTTTTATGTGAATATATTTCATAACCCGCATGGGACGAAACAATCTCAAATATCCACTTGCAGATTTTAGAAAAAGACTGTTTCAAACCTGCTGAATGTAGAGAAAGCTTTAACTCTGTCAGATAAATACACACATCACAAAGAAATTTCGCTGAATGCTTCTGTGTAGTTTTTGTGAGTAGATATGTCTTTTTTCACCATAGGCCTCAAATTACTCCCAATGTCCACTTGCGGATTCTGCAAACAGTGTGTTTCCAAACTGCTCAATGAAAAGAAAAGTTCAGCTCTGTGTACTGAATGCATACATAAAAAGAAGTTGTTCAGAATGCTTCTGTCTAGCTTTTATGTGAAGATAATTCATAATATGCATTGGACGAAATAATCTCAAATATCCACTTGCAGATTCTAGAAAAAGACACTTTGAAACCTGCTGAACCTAGAGAAAGCAATAATTCTGTGAGATGAATACACACACAACAAAGAAATTTCGCAGAATGCTTCTGTGTAGTTTTTGCGGGAAGATATATACTTTTTCACCATGGGCCTCAAAGCACTCCAAATGTCCACTTGCAGAATCTTCAAAGACAGTGTTACAAAACTGCTCAATCAAAAGAAGGGTTCAACTCTGTGTGTTGAATGCACCGATCCCAAAGTAGTTGTTCAGAACGCTTCTGTGTAGTTTTTATGTGAGGATATTTCATAACTCGCATTGGATGAAGTAATCTCAAATATCCACTTGCAGATTCTAGAAAAAGACTGCTTCAAACCTACTGAGCCTAGAGAAACCTTTAACTCTGTGAGGTGAACACACACGTCAAGAGAAATTTCGTAGAATGCTTCTGTGTAGTATTTGTGGTAAGATATATCCTTCTTCACCCTAGGCATCAAAGCACTCAAATGTCCACTTGCAGATTTTTCAGAGTGTTTCCAAATTGCTCAATCAAAGGACAGGTTCATTTCTGTGTATTGAATGCATACATCAGAAAGAAGTTGTTCAGAATGCTTCTGTCTGGCTTTTATGTGAAGATATTTTGTAACCCACATTGGATGAAATAATCTCAAATACCCACTTGCAGATTGCAGAAATAGACTGTTTCAAACCTGATGAACCTAGAGAAAGCTTTAACACTGCGAGATGAATACACACATCACAAAGAAATTTCGAAGAATATCTCTGTGTGGTTTTTGTGGGAAGTTATATCCTTTTTCACCGTAGGCCTGAATGCCCTCCAAATGTCCACTTGCAGATTCTTCAAGCAGAGTGCTTCCAAACTGCTCAATCAAAAGAAAGTTGCAGCTCTGTGTATTGAACGCATACATCAGAAAGAAGTTGTTCAGTATGCTTCTGTCTAGTTTCAATGTGAAGATATTTCATCACCCGCATTGGATGAAATAATCTCAAATTTGCACTTGAAGATTCTAGAAAAATACAGTTTCAAACCTGCTTTACCTAGAAGAAGCTTTAACACTGTGAGATGAATACACGCATCAGAAAGAAATTTCGCAGAATGTTTCTGTGTAGTTTTTGTGGGAAGATATATCCTTTTTCACCATAGGCCTCAAAGCTCTCCAAATGTCCAGTTGGACATTCTTCAAACAGAGTGTTTCCAAACTACTCAGTAAATAGGTTCAGCTCTGTGTATTGAATGCATACATCAGAAAGAAGTTGCTCAGTATGCTTCTGTCTAGTGTTTAGGTGAAGATATTTCATAACCCGCATTGTACGAAATAATCTCAAATATCCACTTGCAGATTCTGGAAAAAGACTGTTTCAAACCTATTGAGCCTAGAGAAAGCTTTAACTCTGTGAGATGAAGGCACGCATCAGAAAGGAATTTCGCAGAATGCTTCTGAGTGGTATTTGTGGGAGGATATAACGTTTTTCACCACAGGCCTCAAAGCAATCAAAATGTCCAGTTGCAGATTGTTCAAAGAGAATGTTTCCAATCTGTTCATTTAATAGAAAGGTTCAGCTCTGTGTATTGAATGCATACATCAGAAAGAAGTTGTTCAGAATGCTTCTGTCTAGTTTTTATGTGAAGATATTTCATAACCAGCATTGGACGAAATAATCTCAAATATCCACCTGCAGATTCTAGAAAAAGACTTTTTCAAACCTGCTGAACCTAGAGAAAGCTTTAGCTCTGTGAGATGAATACACACATCACAAAGAAATTTTGCAGAATGACTTTGTGTAGTTTTTGTCGGAAAATATATCCTTTTTCACCGTAAGCCAGAAAGCACTGCATATGTCCACTTGCAGATCCTTCAAACAGAGTGTTTCCAAACTGCTCGATCAAAAGAAAGGTTCAGCTCTGGGTATTGAATGCATACATCAGAAAGAAGTTGTTCAGAATCCTTCTGTCTAGTTTTTATGTGAAGATATTTCATAACCCGCATTGGACGAAATTATCTCAAATATCCACTTGCAGATTTTAGAAAAAGACTGTTTCAAACCGGCTGAGCCTAGAGAAAGCTTTAACTCTGTGAGATGAATACACACATCACAAAGAAATTTCACAGAATGCTTCTGTGTAGTTTTTTTGCGTAGATATATTCTGTTTAACCATAGGCCTCAAAGCACTCCTAATGTCCACTTGCAAATACTTCACACAGTGTGTTTCCAAACTGCTCAATCAAAAGAAAGGTTCAGATCAGTGTATTGAATGCACCGATTAGAAAGAAGTTGTTCACAATGCTTCTGTTTCGTTTTTATGTGAAGATATTTCATAACTCGCATGCACGAAATAATCTCAAAATCCACTTGCAGATTCTAGAAACAGACTGTTTCAAACCTGCAGAAGCTAGAGAAAGATTTAACTCTGTCAGATGAATACAGACATCACAAAGGAATTTTTGCAGAATCCTTCCGTGTAGTTTTGGTTGGAAGATATATCCTTTTTCACCATAGGCCTCAAAGCCCTCCAAATGTCCACTTGCAGATTCCTCGAACAGAGTGTTTCCAATCTGCTCAATCAAAACAAAGGTTCAGCTCTGTGTACTGAATGCATACATCAGAAAGAAGTGTTTCAGAATGCTTCTGTGTAGTTTTTAGGCGAAGATATTTCATAACCCGCATTGGACGAAATAATCTGACATATCCACTTGCAGATTCTAGAAAAAGACGGTTTCATGCCTGCGGAACCAAGAGAAAGCTTTAACTCTGCGAGATGAATACACACATCACAAAGAAATTTTGCAGAATAATTCCGTGAAGTTTTTGTGGGAAGATATATCCTTTTTCACCATAGGCTCCAAAGCCCTCCAAATGTCCACTTGCAGATTCTACAAACAGAGTGTTTACAAACTGCTCAATCCAAAGGAAGGTTGAGCTCTGTGTATTGAATGCATACATCAGAGAGAAGCTGTGAGGAATGCTTCTGTCTAGTTTTTATGTGAATATATTTCATAACCCGCATGGGACGAAACAATCTCAAATATCCACTTGCAGATTTTAGAAAAAGACTGTTTCAAACCTGCTGAATGTAGAGAAAGCTTTCACTCTGTCAGATAAATACACACATCACAAAGAAATTTCGCTGAATGCTTCTGTGTAGTTTTTGTGAGTAGATATGTCTTTTTTCACCATAGGCCTCAAATTACTCCCAATGTCCACTTGCGGATTCTGCAAACAGTGTGTTTCCAAACTGCTCAATGAAAAGAAAAGTTCAGCTCTGTGTACTGAATGCATACATAAAAAGAAGTTGTTCAGAATGCTTCTGTCTAGCTTTTATGTGAAGATAATTCATAATATGCATTGGACGAAATAATCTCAAATATCCACTTGCAGATTCTAGAAAAAGACACTTTGAAACCTGCTGAACCTAGAGAAAGCAATAAGTCTGTGAGATGAATACACACACAACAAAGAAATTTCGCAGAATGCTTCTGTGTAGTTTTTGCGGGAAGATATATACTTTTTCACCATGGGCCTCAAAGCACTCCAAATGTCCACTTGCAGAATCTTCAAAGACAGTGTTACAAAACTGCTCAATCAAAAGAAGGGTTCAACTCTGTGTGTTGAATGCACCGATCCCAAAGTAGTTGTTCAGAACGCTTCTGTGTAGTTTTTATGTGAGGATATTTCATAACTCGCATTGGATGAAGTAATCTCAAATATCCACTTGCAGATTCTAGAAAAAGACTGCTTCAAACCTACTGAGCCTAGAGAAACCTTTAACTCTGTGAGGTGAACACACACGTCAAGAGAAATTTCGTAGAATGCTTCTGTGTAGTATTTCTGGTAAGATATATCCTTCTTCACCCTAGGCATCAAAGCACTCAAATGTCCACTTGCAGATTTTTCAGAGTGTTTCCAAATTGCTCAATCAAAGGACAGGTTCATTTCTGTGTATTGAATGCATACATCAGAAAGAAGTTGTTCAGAATGCTTCTGTCTGGCTTTTATGTGAAGATATTTTGTAACCCACATTGGATGAAATAATCTCAAATACCCACTTGCAGATTGCAGAAATAGACTGTTTCAAACCTGATGAACCTAGAGAAAGCTTTAACACTGCGAGATGAATACACACATCACAAAGAAATTTCGAAGAATATCTCTGTGTGGTTTTTGTGGGAAGTTATATCCTTTTTCACCGTAGGCCTGAATGCCCTCCAAATGTCCACTTGCAGATTCTTCAAGCAGAGTGCTTCCAAACTGCTCAATCAAAAGAAAGTTGCAGCTCTGTGTATTGAACGCATACATCAGAAAGAAGTTGTTCAGTATGCTTCTGTCTAGTTTCAATGTGAAGATATTTCATCACCCGCATTGGATGAAATAATCTCAAATTTGCACTTGAAGATTCTAGAAAAATACAGTTTCAAACCTGCTTTACCTAGAAGAAGCTTTAACACTGTGAGATGAATACACGCATCAGAAAGAAATTTCGCAGAATGTTTCTGTGTAGTTTTTGTGGGAAGATATATCCTTTTTCACCATAGGCCTCAAAGCTCTCCAAATGTCCAGTTGGACATTCTTCAAACAGAGTGTTTCCAAACTACTCAGTAAATAGGTTCAGCTCTGTGTATTGAATGCATACATCAGAAAGAAGTTGCTCAGTATGCTTCTGTCTAGTGTTTAGGTGAAGATATTTCATAACCCGCATTGTACGAAATAATCTCAAATATCCACTTGCAGATTCTGGAAAAAGACTGTTTCAAACCTATTGAGCCTAGAGAAAGCTTTAACTCTGTGAGATGAAGGCACGCATCAGAAAGGAATTTCGCAGAATGCTTCTGAGTGGTATTTGTGGGAGGATATAACGTTTTTCACCACAGGCCTCAAAGCAATCAAAATGTCCAGTTGCAGATTGTTCAAAGAGAATGTTTCCAATCTGTTCATTTAATAGAAAGGTTCAGCTCTGTGTATTGAATGCATACATCAGAAAGAAGTTGTTCAGAATGCTTCTGTCTAGTTTTTATGTGAAGATATTTCATAACCAGCATTGGACGAAATAATCTCAAATATCCACCTGCAGATTCTAGAAAAAGACTTTTTCAAACCTGCTGAACCTAGAGAAAGCTTTAGCTCTGTGAGATGAATACACACATCACAAAGAAATTTTGCAGAATGACTTTGTGTAGTTTTTGTCGGAAAATATATCCTTTTTCACCGTAAGCCAGAAAGCACTGCATATGTCCACTTGCAGATCCTTCAAACAGAGTGTTTCCAAACTGCTCGATCAAAAGAAAGGTTCAGCTCTGGGTATTGAATGCATACATCAGAAAGAAGTTGTTCAGAATCCTTCTGTCTAGTTTTTATGTGAAGATATTTCATAACCCGCATTGGACGAAATTATCTCAAATATCCACTTGCAGATTTTAGAAAAAGACTGTTTCAAACCGGCTGAGCCTAGAGAAAGCTTTAACTCTGTGAGATGAATACACACATCACAAAGAAATTTCACAGAATGCTTCTGTGTAGTTTTTTTGCGTAGATATATTCTGTTTAACCATAGGCCTCAAAGCACTCCTAATGTCCACTTGCAAATACTTCACACAGTGTGTTTCCAAACTGCTCAATCAAAAGAAAGGTTCAGATCAGTGTATTGAATGCACCGATTAGAAAGAAGTTGTTCACAATGCTTCTGTTTCGTTTTTATGTGAAGATATTTCATAACTCGCATGCACGAAATAATCTCAAAATCCACTTGCAGATTCTAGAAACAGACTGTTTCAAACCTGCAGAAGCTAGAGAAAGATTTAACTCTGTCAGATGAATACAGACATCACAAAGGAATTTTTGCAGAATCCTTCCGTGTAGTTTTGGTTGGAAGATATATCCTTTTTCACCATAGGCCTCAAAGCCCTCCAAATGTCCACTTGCAGATTCCTCGAACAGAGTGTTTCCAATCTGCTCAATCAAAACAAAGGTTCAGCTCTGTGTACTGAATGCATACATCAGAAAGAAGTGTTTCAGAATGCTTCTGTGTAGTTTTTAGGCGAAGATATTTCATAACCCGCATTGGACGAAATAATCTGACATATCCACTTGCAGATTCTAGAAAAAGACGGTTTCATGCCTGCGGAACCAAGAGAAAGCTTTAACTCTGCGAGATGAATACACACATCACAAAGAAATTTTGCAGAATAATTCCGTGAAGTTTTTGTGGGAAGATATATCCTTTTTCACCATAGGCTCCAAAGCCCTCCAAATGTCCACTTGCAGATTCTACAAACAGAGTGTTTACAAACTGCTCAATCCAAAGGAAGGTTGAGCTCTGTGTATTGAATGCATACATCAGAGAGAAGCTGTGAGGAATGCTTCTGTCTAGTTTTTATGTGAATATATTTCATAACCCGCATGGGACGAAACAATCTCAAATATCCACTTGCAGATTTTAGAAAAAGACTGTTTCAAACCTGCTGAATGTAGAGAAAGCTTTCACTCTGTCAGATAAATACACACATCACAAAGAAATTTCGCTGAATGCTTCTGTGTAGTTTTTGTGAGTAGATATGTCTTTTTTCACCATAGGCCTCAAATTACTCCCAATGTCCACTTGCGGATTCTGCAAACAGTGTGTTTCCAAACTGCTCAATGAAAAGAAAAGTTCAGCTCTGTGTACTGAATGCATACATAAAAAGAAGTTGTTCAGAATGCTTCTGTCTAGCTTTTATGTGAAGATAATTCATAATATGCATTGGACGAAATAATCTCAAATATCCACTTGCAGATTCTAGAAAAAGACACTTTGAAACCTGCTGAACCTAGAGAAAGCAATAAGTCTGTGAGATGAATACACACACAACAAAGAAATTTCGCAGAATGCTTCTGTGTAGTTTTTGCGGGAAGATATATACTTTTTCACCATGGGCCTCAAAGCACTCCAAATGTCCACTTGCAGAATCTTCAAAGACAGTGTTACAAAACTGCTCAATCAAAAGAAGGGTTCAACTCTGTGTGTTGAATGCACCGATCCCAAAGTAGTTGTTCAGAATGCTTCTGTGTAGTTTTTATGTGAGGATATTTCATAACTCGCATTGGATGAAGTAATCTCAAATATCCACTTGCAGATTCTAGAAAAAGACTGCTTCAAACCTACTGAGCCTAGAGAAACCTTTAACTCTGTGAGGTGAACACACACGTCAAGAGAAATTTCGTAGAATGCTTCTGTGTAGTATTTGTGGTAAGATATATCCTTCTTCACCCTAGGCATCAAAGCACTCAAATGTCCACTTGCAGATTTTTCAGAGTGTTTCCAAATTGCTCAATCAAAGGACAGGTTCATTTCTGTGTATTGAATGCATACATCAGAAAGAAGTTGTTCAGAATGCTTCTGTCTGGTTTTTATGTGAAGATATTTTGTAACCCACATTGGATGAAATAATCTCAAATACCCACTTGCAGATTGCAGAAATAGACTGTTTCAAACCTGATGAACCTAGAGAAAGCTTTAACACTGTGAGATGAATACACACATCAACAAGAAATTTCGAAGAATATCTCTGTGTGGTTTTTGTGGGAAGTTATATCCTTTTTCACCGTAGGCCTGAATGCACTCCAAATGTCCACTTGCAGATTCTTCGAGCAGAGTGCTTCCAAACTGCTCAATCAAAAGAAAGTTGCAGCTCTGTGTATTGAACGCATACATCAGAAAGAAGTTGTTCAGTATGCTTCTGTCTAGTTTTAATGTGAAGATATTTCATCACCCGCATTGGATGAAATAATCTCAAATATGCACTTGAAGATTCTAGAAAAATACAGTTTCAAACCTGCTTTACCTAGAAGAAGCTTTAACACTGTGAGATGAATACACGCATCAGAAAGAAATTTCGCAGAATGTTTCTGTGTAGTTTTTGTGGGAAGATATATCCTTTTTCACCATAGGCCTCAAAGCTCTCCAAATGTCCAGTTGGACATTCTTCAAACAGAGTGTTTCCAAACTACTCAGTAAATAGGTTCAGCTCTGTGTATTGAATGCATACATCAGAAAGAAGTTGCTCAGTATGCTTCTGTCTAGTGTTTAGGTGAAGATATTTCATAACCCGCATTGTACGAAATAATCTCAAATATCCACTTGCAGATTCTGGAAAAAGACTGTTTCAAACCTATTGAGCCTAGAGAAAGCTTTAACTCTGTGAGATGAAGGCACGCATCAGAAAGGAATTTCGCAGAATGCTTCTGAGTGGTATTTGTGGGAGGATATAACGTTTTTCACCACAGGCCTCAAAGCAATCAAAATGTCCAGTTGCAGATTGTTCAAAGAGAATGTTTCCAATCTGTTCATTTAATAGAAAGGTTCAGCTCTGTGTATTGAATGCATACATCAGAAAGAAGTTGTTCAGAATGCTTCTGTCTAGTTTTTATGTGAAGATATTTCATAACCAGCATTGGACGAAATAATCTCAAATATCCACCTGCAGATTCTAGAAAAAGACTTTTTCAAACCTGCTGAACCTAGAGAAAGCTTTAGCTCTGTGAGATGAAGACACACATCACAAAGAAATTTTGCAGAATGACTTTGTGTAGTTTTTGTCGGAAAATATATCCTTTTTCACCGTAAGCCAGAAAGCACTGCATATGTCCACTTGCAGATCCTTCAAACAGAGTGTTTCCAAACTGCTCGATCAAAAGAAAGGTTCAGCTCTGGGTATTGAATGCATACATCAGAAAGAAGTTGTTCAGAATCCTTCTGTCTAGTTTTTATGTGAAGATATTTCATAACCCGCATTGGACGAAATTATCTCAAATATCCACTTGCAGATTTTAGAAAAAGACTGTTTCAAACCGGCTGAGCCTAGAGAAAGCTTTAACTCTGTGAGATGAATACACACATCACAAAGAAATTTCACAGAATGCTTCTGTGTAGTTTTTTTGCGTAGATATATTCTGTTTAACCATAGGCCTCAAAGCACTCCTAATGTCCACTTGCAAATACTTCACACAGTGTGTTTCCAAACTGCTCAATCAAAAGAAAGGTTCAGATCAGTGTATTGAATGCACCGATTAGAAAGAAGTTGTTCACAATGCTTCTGTTTCGTTTTTATGTGAAGATATTTCATAACTCGCATGCACGAAATAATCTCAAAATCCACTTGCAGATTCTAGAAACAGACTGTTTCAAACCTGCAGAAGCTAGAGAAAGATTTAACTCTGTCAGATGAATACAGACATCACAAAGGAATTTTTGCAGAATCCTTCCGTGTAGTTTTGGTTGGAAGATATATCCTTTTTCACCATAGGCCTCAAAGCCCTCCAAATGTCCACTTGCAGATTCCTCGAACAGAGTGTTTCCAATCTGCTCAATCAAAACAAAGGTTCAGCTCTGTGTACTGAATGCATACATCAGAAAGAAGTGTTTCAGAATGCTTCTGTGTAGTTTTTAGGCGAAGATATTTCATAACCCGCATTGGACGAAATAATCTGACATATCCACTTGCAGATTCTAGAAAAAGACGGTTTCATGCCTGCGGAACCAAGAGAAAGCTTTAACTCTGCGAGATGAATACACACATCACAAAGAAATTTTGCAGAATAATTCCGTGAAGTTTTTGTGGGAAGATATATCCTTTTTCACCATAGGCTCCAAAGCCCTCCAAATGTCCACTTGCAGATTCTACAAACAGAGTGTTTACAAACTGCTCAATCCAAAGGAAGGTTGAGCTCTGTGTATTGAATGCATACATCAGAGAGAAGCTGTGAGGAATGCTTCTGTCTAGTTTTTATGTGAATATATTTCATAACCCGCATGGGACGAAACAATCTCAAATATCCACTTGCAGATTTTAGAAAAAGACTGTTTCAAACCTGCTGAATGTAGAGAAAGCTTTAACTCTGTCAGATAAATACACACATCACAAAGAAATTTCGCTGAATGCTTCTGTGTAGTTTTTGTGAGTAGATATGTCTTTTTTCACCATAGGCCTCAAATTACTCCCAATGTCCACTTGCGGATTCTGCAAACAGTGTGTTTCCAAACTGCTCAATGAAAAGAAAAGTTCAGCTCTGTGTACTGAATGCATACATAAAAAGAAGTTGTTCAGAATGCTTCTGTCTAGCTTTTATGTGAAGATAATTCATAATATGCATTGGACGAAATAATCTCAAATATCCACTTGCAGATTCTAGAAAAAGACACTTTGAAACCTGCTGAACCTAGAGAAAGCAATAAGTCTGTGAGATGAATACACACACAACAAAGAAATTTCGCAGAATGCTTCTGTGTAGTTTTTGCGGGAAGATATATACTTTTTCACCATGGGCCTCAAAGCACTCCAAATGTCCACTTGCAGAATCTTCAAAGACAGTGTTACAAAACTGCTCAATCAAAAGAAGGGTTCAACTCTGTGTGTTGAATGCACCGATCCCAAAGTAGTTGTTCAGAATGCTTCTGTGTAGTTTTTATGTGAGGATATTTCATAACTCGCATTGGATGAAGTAATCTCAAATATCCACTTGCAGATTCTAGAAAAAGACTGCTTCAAACCTACTGAGCCTAGAGAAACCTTTAACTCTGTGAGGTGAACACACACGTCAAGAGAAATTTCGTAGAATGCTTCTGTGTAGTATTTGTGGTAAGATATATCCTTCTTCACCCTAGGCATCAAAGCACTCAAATGTCCACTTGCAGATTTTTCAGAGTGTTTCCAAATTGCTCAATCAAAGGACAGGTTCATTTCTGTGTATTGAATGCATACATCAGAAAGAAGTTGTTCAGAATGCTTCTGTCTGGTTTTTATGTGAAGATATTTTGTAACCCACATTGGATGAAATAATCTCAAATACCCACTTGCAGATTGCAGAAATAGACTGTTTCAAACCTGATGAACCTAGAGAAAGCTTTAACACTGTGAGATGAATACACACATCAACAAGAAATTTCGAAGAATATCTCTGTGTGGTTTTTGTGGGAAGTTATATCCTTTTTCACCGTAGGCCTGAATGCACTCCAAATGTCCACTTGCAGATTCTTCGAGCAGAGTGCTTCCAAACTGCTCAATCAAAAGAAAGTTGCAGCTCTGTGTATTGAACGCATACATCAGAAAGAAGTTGTTCAGTATGCTTCTGTCTAGTTTTAATGTGAAGATATTTCATCACCCGCATTGGATGAAATAATCTCAAATATGCACTTGAAGATTCTAGAAAAATACAGTTTCAAACCTGCTTTACCTAGAAGAAGCTTTAACACTGTGAGATGAATACACGCATCAGAAAGAAATTTCGCAGAATGTTTCTGTGTAGTTTTTGTGGGAAGATATATCCTTTTTCACCATAGGCCTCAAAGCTCTCCAAATGTCCAGTTGGACATTCTTCAAACAGAGTGTTTCCAAACTACTCAGTAAATAGGTTCAGCTCTGTGTATTGAATGCATACATCAGAAAGAAGTTGCTCAGTATGCTTCTGTCTAGTGTTTAGGTGAAGATATTTCATAACCCGCATTGTACGAAATAATCTCAAATATCCACTTGCAGATTCTGGAAAAAGACTGTTTCAAACCTATTGAGCCTAGAGAAAGCTTTAACTCTGTGAGATGAAGGCACGCATCAGAAAGGAATTTCGCAGAATGCTTCTGAGTGGTATTTGTGGGAGGATATAACGTTTTTCACCACAGGCCTCAAAGCAATCAAAATGTCCAGTTGCAGATTGTTCAAAGAGAATGTTTCCAATCTGTTCATTTAATAGAAAGGTTCAGCTCTGTGTATTGAATGCATACATCAGAAAGAAGTTGTTCAGAATGCTTCTGTCTAGTTTTTATGTGAAGATATTTCATAACCAGCATTGGACGAAATAATCTCAAATATCCACCTGCAGATTCTAGAAAAAGACTTTTTCAAACCTGCTGAACCTAGAGAAAGCTTTAGCTCTGTGAGATGAATACACACATCACAAAGAAATTTTGCAGAATGACTTTGTGTAGTTTTTGTCGGAAAATATATCCTTTTTCACCGTAAGCCAGAAAGCACTGCATATGTCCACTTGCAGATCCTTCAAACAGAGTGTTTCCAAACTGCTCGATCAAAAGAAAGGTTCAGCTCTGGGTATTGAATGCATACATCAGAAAGAAGTTGTTCAGAATCCTTCTGTCTAGTTTTTATGTGAAGATATTTCATAACCCGCATTGGACGAAATTATCTCAAATATCCACTTGCAGATTTTAGAAAAAGACTGTTTCAAACCGGCTGAGCCTAGAGAAAGCTTTAACTCTGTGAGATGAATACACACATCACAAAGAAATTTCACAGAATGCTTCTGTGTAGTTTTTTTGCGTAGATATATTCTGTTTAACCATAGGCCTCAAAGCACTCCTAATGTCCACTTGCAAATACTTCACACAGTGTGTTTCCAAACTGCTCAATCAAAAGAAAGGTTCAGATCAGTGTATTGAATGCACCGATTAGAAAGAAGTTGTTCACAATGCTTCTGTTTCGTTTTTATGTGAAGATATTTCATAACTCGCATGCACGAAATAATCTCAAAATCCACTTGCAGATTCTAGAAACAGACTGTTTCAAACCTGCAGAAGCTAGAGAAAGATTTAACTCTGTCAGATGAATACAGACATCACAAAGGAATTTTTGCAGAATCCTTCCGTGTAGTTTTGGTTGGAAGATATATCCTTTTTCACCATAGGCCTCAAAGCCCTCCAAATGTCCACTTGCAGATTCCTCGAACAGAGTGTTTCCAATCTGCTCAATCAAAACAAAGGTTCAGCTCTGTGTACTGAATGCATACATCAGAAAGAAGTGTTTCAGAATGCTTCTGTGTAGTTTTTAGGCGAAGATATTTCATAACCCGCATTGGACGAAATAATCTGACATATCCACTTGCAGATTCTAGAAAAAGACGGTTTCATGCCTGCGGAACCAAGAGAAAGCTTTAACTCTGCGAGATGAATACACACATCACAAAGAAATTTTGCAGAATAATTCCGTGAAGTTTTTGTGGGAAGATATATCCTTTTTCACCATAGGCTCCAAAGCCCTCCAAATGTCCACTTGCAGATTCTACAAACAGAGTGTTTACAAACTGCTCAATCCAAAGGAAGGTTGAGCTCTGTGTATTGAATGCATACATCAGAGAGAAGCTGTGAGGAATGCTTCTGTCTAGTTTTTATGTGAATATATTTCATAACCCGCATGGGACGAAACAATCTCAAATATCCACTTGCAGATTTTAGAAAAAGACTGTTTCAAACCTGCTGAATGTAGAGAAAGCTTTAACTCTGTCAGATAAATACACACATCACAAAGAAATTTCGCTGAATGCTTCTGTGTAGTTTTTGTGAGTAGATATGTCTTTTTTCACCATAGGCCTCAAATTACTCCCAATGTCCACTTGCGGATTCTGCAAACAGTGTGTTTCCAAACTGCTCAATGAAAAGAAAAGTTCAGCTCTGTGTACTGAATGCATACATAAAAAGAAGTTGTTCAGAATGCTTCTGTCTAGCTTTTATGTGAAGATAATTCATAATATGCATTGGACGAAATAATCTCAAATATCCACTTGCAGATTCTAGAAAAAGACACTTTGAAACCTGCTGAACCTAGAGAAAGCAATAAGTCTGTGAGATGAATACACACACAACAAAGAAATTTCGCAGAATGCTTCTGTGTAGTTTTTGCGGGAAGATATATACTTTTTCACCATGGGCCTCAAAGCACTCCAAATGTCCACTTGCAGAATCTTCAAAGACAGTGTTACAAAACTGCTCAATCAAAAGAAGGGTTCAACTCTGTGTGTTGAATGCACCGATCCCAAAGTAGTTGTTCAGAATGCTTCTGTGTAGTTTTTATGTGAGGATATTTCATAACTCGCATTGGATGAAGTAATCTCAAATATCCACTTGCAGATTCTAGAAAAAGACTGCTTCAAACCTACTGAGCCTAGAGAAACCTTTAACTCTGTGAGGTGAACACACACGTCAAGAGAAATTTCGTAGAATGCTTCTGTGTAGTATTTGTGGTAAGATATATCCTTCTTCACCCTAGGCATCAAAGCACTCAAATGTCCACTTGCAGATTTTTCAGAGTGTTTCCAAATTGCTCAATCAAAGGACAGGTTCATTTCTGTGTATTGAATGCATACATCAGAAAGAAGTTGTTCAGAATGCTTCTGTCTGGTTTTTATGTGAAGATATTTTGTAACCCACATTGGATGAAATAATCTCAAATACCCACTTGCAGATTGCAGAAATAGACTGTTTCAAACCTGATGAACCTAGAGAAAGCTTTAACACTGTGAGATGAATACACACATCAACAAGAAATTTCGAAGAATATCTCTGTGTGGTTTTTGTGGGAAGTTATATCCTTTTTCACCGTAGGCCTGAATGCACTCCAAATGTCCACTTGCAGATTCTTCGAGCAGAGTGCTTCCAAACTGCTCAATCAAAAGAAAGTTGCAGCTCTGTGTATTGAACGCATACATCAGAAAGAAGTTGTTCAGTATGCTTCTGTCTAGTTTTAATGTGAAGATATTTCATCACCCGCATTGGATGAAATAATCTCAAATATGCACTTGAAGATTCTAGAAAAATACAGTTTCAAACCTGCTTTACCTAGAAGAAGCTTTAACACTGTGAGATGAATACACGCATCAGAAAGAAATTTCGCAGAATGTTTCTGTGTAGTTTTTGTGGGAAGATATATCCTTTTTCACCATAGGCCTCAAAGCTCTCCAAATGTCCAGTTGGACATTCTTCAAACAGAGTGTTTCCAAACTACTCAGTAAATAGGTTCAGCTCTGTGTATTGAATGCATACATCAGAAAGAAGTTGCTCAGTATGCTTCTGTCTAGTGTTTAGGTGAAGATATTTCATAACCCGCATTGTACGAAATAATCTCAAATATCCACTTGCAGATTCTGGAAAAAGACTGTTTCAAACCTATTGAGCCTAGAGAAAGCTTTAACTCTGTGAGATGAAGGCACGCATCAGAAAGGAATTTCGCAGAATGCTTCTGAGTGGTATTTGTGGGAGGATATAACGTTTTTCACCACAGGCCTCAAAGCAATCAAAATGTCCAGTTGCAGATTGTTCAAAGAGAATGTTTCCAATCTGTTCATTTAATAGAAAGGTTCAGCTCTGTGTATTGAATGCATACATCAGAAAGAAGTTGTTCAGAATGCTTCTGTCTAGTTTTTATGTGAAGATATTTCATAACCAGCATTGGACGAAATAATCTCAAATATCCACCTGCAGATTCTAGAAAAAGACTTTTTCAAACCTGCTGAACCTAGAGAAAGCTTTAGCTCTGTGAGATGAATACACACATCACAAAGAAATTTTGCAGAATGACTTTGTGTAGTTTTTGTCGGAAAATATATCCTTTTTCACCGTAAGCCAGAAAGCACTGCATATGTCCACTTGCAGATCCTTCAAACAGAGTGTTTCCAAACTGCTCGATCAAAAGAAAGGTTCAGCTCTGGGTATTGAATGCATACATCAGAAAGAAGTTGTTCAGAATCCTTCTGTCTAGTTTTTATGTGAAGATATTTCATAACCCGCATTGGACGAAATTATCTCAAATATCCACTTGCAGATTTTAGAAAAAGACTGTTTCAAACCGGCTGAGCCTAGAGAAAGCTTTAACTCTGTGAGATGAATACACACATCACAAAGAAATTTCACAGAATGCTTCTGTGTAGTTTTTTTGCGTAGATATATTCTGTTTAACCATAGGCCTCAAAGCACTCCTAATGTCCACTTGCAAATACTTCACACAGTGTGTTTCCAAACTGCTCAATCAAAAGAAAGGTTCAGATCAGTGTATTGAATGCACCGATTAGAAAGAAGTTGTTCACAATGCTTCTGTTTCGTTTTTATGTGAAGATATTTCATAACTCGCATGCACGAAATAATCTCAAAATCCACTTGCAGATTCTAGAAACAGACTGTTTCAAACCTGCAGAAGCTAGAGAAAGATTTAACTCTGTCAGATGAATACAGACATCACAAAGGAATTTTTGCAGAATCCTTCCGTGTAGTTTTGGTTGGAAGATATATCCTTTTTCACCATAGGCCTCAAAGCCCTCCAAATGTCCACTTGCAGATTCCTCGAACAGAGTGTTTCCAATCTGCTCAATCAAAACAAAGGTTCAGCTCTGTGTACTGAATGCATACATCAGAAAGAAGTGTTTCAGAATGCTTCTGTGTAGTTTTTAGGCGAAGATATTTCATAACCCGCATTGGACGAAATAATCTGACATATCCACTTGCAGATTCTAGAAAAAGACGGTTTCATGCCTGCGGAACCAAGAGAAAGCTTTAACTCTGCGAGATGAATACACACATCACAAAGAAATTTTGCAGAATAATTCCGTGAAGTTTTTGTGGGAAGATATATCCTTTTTCACCATAGGCTCCAAAGCCCTCCAAATGTCCACTTGCAGATTCTACAAACAGAGTGTTTACAAACTGCTCAATCCAAAGGAAGGTTGAGCTCTGTGTATTGAATGCATACATCAGAGAGAAGCTGTGAGGAATGCTTCTGTCTAGTTTTTATGTGAATATATTTCATAACCCGCATGGGACGAAACAATCTCAAATATCCACTTGCAGATTTTAGAAAAAGACTGTTTCAAACCTGCTGAATGTAGAGAAAGCTTTAACTCTGTCAGATAAATACACACATCACAAAGAAATTTCGCTGAATGCTTCTGTGTAGTTTTTGTGAGTAGATATGTCTTTTTTCACCATAGGCCTCAAATTACTCCCAATGTCCACTTGCGGATTCTGCAAACAGTGTGTTTCCAAACTGCTCAATGAAAAGAAAAGTTCAGCTCTGTGTACTGAATGCATACATAAAAAGAAGTTGTTCAGAATGCTTCTGTCTAGCTTTTATGTGAAGATAATTCATAATATGCATTGGACGAAATAATCTCAAATATCCACTTGCAGATTCTAGAAAAAGACACTTTGAAACCTGCTGAACCTAGAGAAAGCAATAAGTCTGTGAGATGAATACACACACAACAAAGAAATTTCGCAGAATGCTTCTGTGTAGTTTTTGCGGGAAGATATATACTTTTTCACCATGGGCCTCAAAGCACTCCAAATGTCCACTTGCAGAATCTTCAAAGACAGTGTTACAAAACTGCTCAATCAAAAGAAGGGTTCAACTCTGTGTGTTGAATGCACCGATCCCAAAGTAGTTGTTCAGAATGCTTCTGTGTAGTTTTTATGTGAGGATATTTCATAACTCGCATTGGATGAAGTAATCTCAAATATCCACTTGCAGATTCTAGAAAAAGACTGCTTCAAACCTACTGAGCCTAGAGAAACCTTTAACTCTGTGAGGTGAACACACACGTCAAGAGAAATTTCGTAGAATGCTTCTGTGTAGTATTTGTGGTAAGATATATCCTTCTTCACCCTAGGCATCAAAGCACTCAAATGTCCACTTGCAGATTTTTCAGAGTGTTTCCAAATTGCTCAATCAAAGGACAGGTTCATTTCTGTGTATTGAATGCATACATCAGAAAGAAGTTGTTCAGAATGCTTCTGTCTGGTTTTTATGTGAAGATATTTTGTAACCCACATTGGATGAAATAATCTCAAATACCCACTTGCAGATTGCAGAAATAGACTGTTTCAAACCTGATGAACCTAGAGAAAGCTTTAACACTGTGAGATGAATACACACATCAACAAGAAATTTCGAAGAATATCTCTGTGTGGTTTTTGTGGGAAGTTATATCCTTTTTCACCGTAGGCCTGAATGCACTCCAAATGTCCACTTGCAGATTCTTCGAGCAGAGTGCTTCCAAACTGCTCAATCAAAAGAAAGTTGCAGCTCTGTGTATTGAACGCATACATCAGAAAGAAGTTGTTCAGTATGCTTCTGTCTAGTTTTAATGTGAAGATATTTCATCACCCGCATTGGATGAAATAATCTCAAATATGCACTTGAAGATTCTAGAAAAATACAGTTTCAAACCTGCTTTACCTAGAAGAAGCTTTAACACTGTGAGATGAATACACGCATCAGAAAGAAATTTCGCAGAATGTTTCTGTGTAGTTTTTGTGGGAAGATATATCCTTTTTCACCATAGGCCTCAAAGCTCTCCAAATGTCCAGTTGGACATTCTTCAAACAGAGTGTTTCCAAACTACTCAGTAAATAGGTTCAGCTCTGTGTATTGAATGCATACATCAGAAAGAAGTTGCTCAGTATGCTTCTGTCTAGTGTTTAGGTGAAGATATTTCATAACCCGCATTGTACGAAATAATCTCAAATATCCACTTGCAGATTCTGGAAAAAGACTGTTTCAAACCTATTGAGCCTAGAGAAAGCTTTAACTCTGTGAGATGAAGGCACGCATCAGAAAGGAATTTCGCAGAATGCTTCTGAGTGGTATTTGTGGGAGGATATAACGTTTTTCACCACAGGCCTCAAAGCAATCAAAATGTCCAGTTGCAGATTGTTCAAAGAGAATGTTTCCAATCTGTTCATTTAATAGAAAGGTTCAGCTCTGTGTATTGAATGCATACATCAGAAAGAAGTTGTTCAGAATGCTTCTGTCTAGTTTTTATGTGAAGATATTTCATAACCAGCATTGGACGAAATAATCTCAAATATCCACCTGCAGATTCTAGAAAAAGACTTTTTCAAACCTGCTGAACCTAGAGAAAGCTTTAGCTCTGTGAGATGAATACACACATCACAAAGAAATTTTGCAGAATGACTTTGTGTAGTTTTTGTCGGAAAATATATCCTTTTTCACCGTAAGCCAGAAAGCACTGCATATGTCCACTTGCAGATCCTTCAAACAGAGTGTTTCCAAACTGCTCGATCAAAAGAAAGGTTCAGCTCTGGGTATTGAATGCATACATCAGAAAGAAGTTGTTCAGAATCCTTCTGTCTAGTTTTTATGTGAAGATATTTCATAACCCGCATTGGACGAAATTATCTCAAATATCCACTTGCAGATTTTAGAAAAAGACTGTTTCAAACCGGCTGAGCCTAGAGAAAGCTTTAACTCTGTGAGATGAATACACACATCACAAAGAAATTTCACAGAATGCTTCTGTGTAGTTTTTTTGCGTAGATATATTCTGTTTAACCATAGGCCTCAAAGCACTCCTAATGTCCACTTGCAAATACTTCACACAGTGTGTTTCCAAACTGCTCAATCAAAAGAAAGGTTCAGATCAGTGTATTGAATGCACCGATTAGAAAGAAGTTGTTCACAATGCTTCTGTTTCGTTTTTATGTGAAGATATTTCATAACTCGCATGCACGAAATAATCTCAAAATCCACTTGCAGATTCTAGAAACAGACTGTTTCAAACCTGCAGAAGCTAGAGAAAGATTTAACTCTGTCAGATGAATACAGACATCACAAAGGAATTTTTGCAGAATCCTTCCGTGTAGTTTTGGTTGGAAGATATATCCTTTTTCACCATAGGCCTCAAAGCCCTCCAAATGTCCACTTGCAGATTCCTCGAACAGAGTGTTTCCAATCTGCTCAATCAAAACAAAGGTTCAGCTCTGTGTACTGAATGCATACATCAGAAAGAAGTGTTTCAGAATGCTTCTGTGTAGTTTTTAGGCGAAGATATTTCATAACCCGCATTGGACGAAATAATCTGACATATCCACTTGCAGATTCTAGAAAAAGACGGTTTCATGCCTGCGGAACCAAGAGAAAGCTTTAACTCTGCGAGATGAATACACACATCACAAAGAAATTTTGCAGAATAATTCCGTGAAGTTTTTGTGGGAAGATATATCCTTTTTCACCATAGGCTCCAAAGCCCTCCAAATGTCCACTTGCAGATTCTACAAACAGAGTGTTTACAAACTGCTCAATCCAAAGGAAGGTTGAGCTCTGTGTATTGAATGCATACATCAGAGAGAAGCTGTGAGGAATGCTTCTGTCTAGTTTTTATGTGAATATATTTCATAACCCGCATGGGACGAAACAATCTCAAATATCCACTTGCAGATTTTAGAAAAAGACTGTTTCAAACCTGCTGAATGTAGAGAAAGCTTTAACTCTGTCAGATAAATACACACATCACAAAGAAATTTCGCTGAATGCTTCTGTGTAGTTTTTGTGAGTAGATATGTCTTTTTTCACCATAGGCCTCAAATTACTCCCAATGTCCACTTGCGGATTCTGCAAACAGTGTGTTTCCAAACTGCTCAATGAAAAGAAAAGTTCAGCTCTGTGTACTGAATGCATACATAAAAAGAAGTTGTTCAGAATGCTTCTGTCTAGCTTTTATGTGAAGATAATTCATAATATGCATTGGACGAAATAATCTCAAATATCCACTTGCAGATTCTAGAAAAAGACACTTTGAAACCTGCTGAACCTAGAGAAAGCAATAAGTCTGTGAGATGAATACACACACAACAAAGAAATTTCGCAGAATGCTTCTGTGTAGTTTTTGCGGGAAGATATATACTTTTTCACCATGGGCCTCAAAGCACTCCAAATGTCCACTTGCAGAATCTTCAAAGACAGTGTTACAAAACTGCTCAATCAAAAGAAGGGTTCAACTCTGTGTGTTGAATGCACCGATCCCAAAGTAGTTGTTCAGAATGCTTCTGTGTAGTTTTTATGTGAGGATATTTCATAACTCGCATTGGATGAAGTAATCTCAAATATCCACTTGCAGATTCTAGAAAAAGACTGCTTCAAACCTACTGAGCCTAGAGAAACCTTTAACTCTGTGAGGTGAACACACACGTCAAGAGAAATTTCGTAGAATGCTTCTGTGTAGTATTTGTGGTAAGATATATATTTCTTCACCCTAGGCATCAAAGCACTCAAATGTCCACTTGCAGATTTTTCAGAGTGTTTCCAAATTGCTCAATCAAAGGACAGGTTCATTTCTGTGTATTGAATGCATACATCAGAAAGAAGTTGTTCAGAATGCTTCTGTCTGGTTTTTATGTGAAGATATTTTGTAACCCACATTGGATGAAATAATCTCAAATACCCACTTGCAGATTGCAGAAATAGACTGTTTCAAACCTGATGAACCTAGAGAAAGCTTTAACACTGTGAGATGAATACACACATCAACAAGAAATTTCGAAGAATATCTCTGTGTGGTTTTTGTGGGAAGTTATATCCTTTTTCACCGTAGGCCTGAATGCACTCCAAATGTCCACTTGCAGATTCTTCGAGCAGAGTGCTTCCAAACTGCTCAATCAAAAGAAAGTTGCAGCTCTGTGTATTGAACGCATACATCAGAAAGAAGTTGTTCAGTATGCTTCTGTCTAGTTTTAATGTGAAGATATTTCATCACCCGCATTGGATGAAATAATCTCAAATATGCACTTGAAGATTCTAGAAAAATACAGTTTCAAACCTGCTTTACCTAGAAGAAGCTTTAACACTGTGAGATGAATACACGCATCAGAAAGAAATTTCGCAGAATGTTTCTGTGTAGTTTTTGTGGGAAGATATATCCTTTTTCACCATAGGCCTCAAAGCTCTCCAAATGTCCAGTTGGACATTCTTCAAACAGAGTGTTTCCAAACTACTCAGTAAATAGGTTCAGCTCTGTGTATTGAATGCATACATCAGAAAGAAGTTGCTCAGTATGCTTCTGTCTAGTGTTTAGGTGAAGATATTTCATAACCCGCATTGTACGAAATAATCTCAAATATCCACTTGCAGATTCTGGAAAAAGACTGTTTCAAACCTATTGAGCCTAGAGAAAGCTTTAACTCTGTGAGATGAAGGCACGCATCAGAAAGGAATTTCGCAGAATGCTTCTGAGTGGTATTTGTGGGAGGATATAACGTTTTTCACCACAGGCCTCAAAGCAATCAAAATGTCCAGTTGCAGATTGTTCAAAGGGAATGTTTCCAATCTGTTCATTTAATAGAAAGGTTCAGCTCTGTGTATTGAATGCATACATCAGAAAGAAGTTGTTCAGAATGCTTCTGTCTAGTTTTTATGTGAAGATATTTCATAACCAGCATTGGACGAAATAATCTCAAATATCCACCTGCAGATTCTAGAAAAAGACTTTTTCAAACCTGCTGAACCTAGAGAAAGCTTTAGCTCTGTGAGATGAATACACACATCACAAAGAAATTTTGCAGAATGACTTTGTGTAGTTTTTGTCGGAAAATATATCCTTTTTCACCGTAAGCCAGAAAGCACTGCATATGTCCACTTGCAGATCCTTCAAACAGAGTGTTTCCAAACTGCTCGATCAAAAGAAAGGTTCAGCTCTGGGTATTGAATGCATACATCAGAAAGAAGTTGTTCAGAATCCTTCTGTCTAGTTTTTATGTGAAGATATTTCATAACCCGCATTGGACGAAATTATCTCAAATATCCACTTGCAGATTTTAGAAAAAGACTGTTTCAAACCGGCTGAGCCTAGAGAAAGCTTTAACTCTGTGAGATGAATACACACATCACAAAGAAATTTCACAGAATGCTTCTGTGTAGTTTTTTTGCGTAGATATATTCTGTTTAACCATAGGCCTCAAAGCACTCCTAATGTCCACTTGCAAATACTTCACACAGTGTGTTTCCAAACTGCTCAATCAAAAGAAAGGTTCAGATCAGTGTATTGAATGCACCGATTAGAAAGAAGTTGTTCACAATGCTTCTGTTTCGTTTTTATGTGAAGATATTTCATAACTCGCATGCACGAAATAATCTCAAAATCCACTTGCAGATTCTAGAAACAGACTGTTTCAAACCTGCAGAAGCTAGAGAAAGATTTAACTCTGTCAGATGAATACAGACATCACAAAGGAATTTTTGCAGAATCCTTCCGTGTAGTTTTGGTTGGAAGATATATCCTTTTTCACCATAGGCCTCAAAGCCCTCCAAATGTCCACTTGCAGATTCCTCGAACAGAGTGTTTCCAATCTGCTCAATCAAAACAAAGGTTCAGCTCTGTGTACTGAATGCATACATCAGAAAGAAGTGTTTCAGAATGCTTCTGTGTAGTTTTTAGGCGAAGATATTTCATAACCCGCATTGGACGAAATAATCTGACATATCCACTTGCAGATTCTAGAAAAAGACGGTTTCATGCCTGCGGAACCAAGAGAAAGCTTTAACTCTGCGAGATGAATACACACATCACAAAGAAATTTTGCAGAATAATTCCGTGAAGTTTTTGTGGGAAGATATATCCTTTTTCACCATAGGCTCCAAAGCCCTCCAAATGTCCACTTGCAGATTCTACAAACAGAGTGTTTACAAACTGCTCAATCCAAAGGAAGGTTGAGCTCTGTGTTTTGAATGCATACATCAGAGAGAAGCTGTGAGGAATGCTTCTGTCTAGTTTTTATGTGAATATATTTCATAACCCGCATGGGACGAAACAATCTCAAATATCCACTTGCAGATTTTAGAAAAAGACTGTTTCAAACCTGCTGAATGTAGAGAAAGCTTTAACTCTGTCAGATAAATACACACATCACAAAGAAATTTCGCTGAATGCTTCTGTGTAGTTTTTGTGAGTAGATATGTCTTTTTTCACCATAGGCCTCAAATTACTCCCAATGTCCACTTGCGGATTCTGCAAACAGTGTGTTTCCAAACTGCTCAATGAAAAGAAAAGTTCAGCTCTGTGTACTGAATGCATACATAAAAAGAAGTTGTTCAGAATGCTTCTGTCTAGCTTTTATGTGAAGATAATTCATAATATGCATTGGACGAAATAATCTCAAATATCCACTTGCAGATTCTAGAAAAAGACACTTTGAAACCTGCTGAACCTAGAGAAAGCAATAAGTCTGTGAGATGAATACACACACAACAAAGAAATTTCGCAGAATGCTTCTGTGTAGTTTTTGCGGGAAGATATATACTTTTTCACCATGGGCCTCAAAGCACTCCAAATGTCCACTTGCAGAATCTTCAAAGACAGTGTTACAAAACTGCTCAATCAAAAGAAGGGTTCAACTCTGTGTGTTGAATGCACCGATCCCAAAGTAGTTGTTCAGAATGCTTCTGTGTAGTTTTTATGTGAGGATATTTCATAACTCGCATTGGATGAAGTAATCTCAAATATCCACTTGCAGATTCTAGAAAAAGACTGCTTCAAACCTACTGAGCCTAGAGAAACCTTTAACTCTGTGAGGTGAACACACACGTCAAGAGAAATTTCGTAGAATGCTTCTGTGTAGTATTTGTGGTAAGATATATCCTTCTTCACCCTAGGCATCAAAGCACTCAAATGTCCACTTGCAGATTTTTCAGAGTGTTTCCAAATTGCTCAATCAAAGGACAGGTTCATTTCTGTGTATTGAATGCATACATCAGAAAGAAGTTGTTCAGAATGCTTCTGTCTGGTTTTTATGTGAAGATATTTTGTAACCCACATTGGATGAAATAATCTCAAATACCCACTTGCAGATTGCAGAAATAGACTGTTTCAAACCTGATGAACCTAGAGAAAGCTTTAACACTGTGAGATGAATACACACATCAACAAGAAATTTCGAAGAATATCTCTGTGTGGTTTTTGTGGGAAGTTATATCCTTTTTCACCGTAGGCCTGAATGCACTCCAAATGTCCACTTGCAGATTCTTCGAGCAGAGTGCTTCCAAACTGCTCAATCAAAAGAAAGTTGCAGCTCTGTGTATTGAACGCATACATCAGAAAGAAGTTGTTCAGTATGCTTCTGTCTAGTTTTAATGTGAAGATATTTCATCACCCGCATTGGATGAAATAATCTCAAATATGCACTTGAAGATTCTAGAAAAATACAGTTTCAAACCTGCTTTACCTAGAAGAAGCTTTAACACTGTGAGATGAATACACGCATCAGAAAGAAATTTCGCAGAATGTTTCTGTGTAGTTTTTGTGGGAAGATATATCCTTTTTCACCATAGGCCTCAAAGCTCTCCAAATGTCCAGTTGGACATTCTTCAAACAGAGTGTTTCCAAACTACTCAGTAAATAGGTTCAGCTCTGTGTATTGAATGCATACATCAGAAAGAAGTTGCTCAGTATGCTTCTGTCTAGTGTTTAGGTGAAGATATTTCATAACCCGCATTGTACGAAATAATCTCAAATATCCACTTGCAGATTCTGGAAAAAGACTGTTTCAAACCTATTGAGCCTAGAGAAAGCTTTAACTCTGTGAGATGAAGGCACGCATCAGAAAGGAATTTCGCAGAATGCTTCTGAGTGGTATTTGTGGGAGGATATAACGTTTTTCACCACAGGCCTCAAAGCAATCAAAATGTCCAGTTGCAGATTGTTCAAAGGGAATGTTTCCAATCTGTTCATTTAATAGAAAGGTTCAGCTCTGTGTATTGAATGCATACATCAGAAAGAAGTTGTTCAGAATGCTTCTGTCTAGTTTTTATGTGAAGATATTTCATAACCAGCATTGGACGAAATAATCTCAAATATCCACCTGCAGATTCTAGAAAAAGACTTTTTCAAACCTGCTGAACCTAGAGAAAGCTTTAGCTCTGTGAGATGAATACACACATCACAAAGAAATTTTGCAGAATGACTTTGTGTAGTTTTTGTCGGAAAATATATCCTTTTTCACCGTAAGCCAGAAAGCACTGCATATGTCCACTTGCAGATCCTTCAAACAGAGTGTTTCCAAACTGCTCGATCAAAAGAAAGGTTCAGCTCTGGGTATTGAATGCATACATCAGAAAGAAGTTGTTCAGAATCCTTCTGTCTAGTTTTTATGTGAAGATATTTCATAACCCGCATTGGACGAAATTATCTCAAATATCCACTTGCAGATTTTAGAAAAAGACTGTTTCAAACCGGCTGAGCCTAGAGAAAGCTTTAACTCTGTGAGATGAATACACACATCACAAAGAAATTTCACAGAATGCTTCTGTGTAGTTTTTTTGCGTAGATATATTCTGTTTAACCATAGGCCTCAAAGCACTCCTAATGTCCACTTGCAAATACTTCACACAGTGTGTTTCCAAACTGCTCAATCAAAAGAAAGGTTCAGATCAGTGTATTGAATGCACCGATTAGAAAGAAGTTGTTCACAATGCTTCTGTTTCGTTTTTATGTGAAGATATTTCATAACTCGCATGCACGAAATAATCTCAAAATCCACTTGCAGATTCTACAAACAGACTGTTTCAAACCTGCAGAAGCTAGAGAAAGATTTAACTCTGTCAGATGAATACAGACATCACAAAGGAATTTTTGCAGAATCCTTCCGTGTAGTTTTGGTTGGAAGATATATCCTTTTTCACCATAGGCCTCAAAGCCCTCCAAATGTCCACTTGCAGATTCCTCGAACAGAGTGTTTCCAATCTGCTCAATCAAAACAAAGGTTCAGCTCTGTGTACTGAATGCATACATCAGAAAGAAGTGTTTCAGAATGCTTCTGTGTAGTTTTTAGGCGAAGATATTTCATAACCCGCATTGGACGAAATAATCTGACATATCCACTTGCAGATTCTAGAAAAAGACGGTTTCATGCCTGCGGAACCAAGAGAAAGCTTTAACTCTGCGAGATGAATACACACATCACAAAGAAATTTTGCAGAATAATTCCGTGAAGTTTTTGTGGGAAGATATATCCTTTTTCACCATAGGCTCCAAAGCCCTCCAAATGTCCACTTGCAGATTCTACAAACAGAGTGTTTACAAACTGCTCAATCCAAAGGAAGGTTGAGCTCTGTGTTTTGAATGCATACATCAGAGAGAAGCTGTGAGGAATGCTTCTGTCTAGTTTTTATGTGAATATATTTCATAACCCGCATGGGACGAAACAATCTCAAATATCCACTTGCAGATTTTAGAAAAAGACTGTTTCAAACCTGCTGAATGTAGAGAAAGCTTTAACTCTGTCAGATAAATACACACATCACAAAGAAATTTCGCTGAATGCTTCTGTGTAGTTTTTGTGAGTAGATATGTCTTTTTTCACCATAGGCCTCAAATTACTCCCAATGTCCACTTGCGGATTCTGCAAACAGTGTGTTTCCAAACTGCTCAATGAAAAGAAAAGTTCAGCTCTGTGTACTGAATGCATACATAAAAAGAAGTTGTTCAGAATGCTTCTGTCTAGCTTTTATGTGAAGATAATTCATAATATGCATTGGACGAAATAATCTCAAATATCCACTTGCAGATTCTAGAAAAAGACACTTTGAAACCTGCTGAACCTAGAGAAAGCAATAAGTCTGTGAGATGAATACACACACAACAAAGAAATTTCGCAGAATGCTTCTGTGTAGTTTTTGCGGGAAGATATATACTTTTTCACCATGGGCCTCAAAGCACTCCAAATGTCCACTTGCAGAATCTTCAAAGACAGTGTTACAAAACTGCTCAATCAAAAGAAGGGTTCAACTCTGTGTGTTGAATGCACCGATCCCAAAGTAGTTGTTCAGAATGCTTCTGTGTAGTTTTTATGTGAGGATATTTCATAACTCGCATTGGATGAAGTAATCTCAAATATCCACTTGCAGATTCTAGAAAAAGACTGCTTCAAACCTACTGAGCCTAGAGAAACCTTTAACTCTGTGAGGTGAACACACACGTCAAGAGAAATTTCGTAGAATGCTTCTGTGTAGTATTTGTGGTAAGATATATCCTTCTTCACCCTAGGCATCAAAGCACTCAAATGTCCACTTGCAGATTTTTCAGAGTGTTTCCAAATTGCTCAATCAAAGGACAGGTTCATTTCTGTGTATTGAATGCATACATCAGAAAGAAGTTGTTCAGAATGCTTCTGTCTGGTTTTTATGTGAAGATATTTTGTAACCCACATTGGATGAAATAATCTCAAATACCCACTTGCAGATTGCAGAAATAGACTGTTTCAAACCTGATGAACCTAGAGAAAGCTTTAACACTGTGAGATGAATACACACATCAACAAGAAATTTCGAAGAATATCTCTGTGTGGTTTTTGTGGGAAGTTATATCCTTTTTCACCGTAGGCCTGAATGCACTCCAAATGTCCACTTGCAGATTCTTCGAGCAGAGTGCTTCCAAACTGCTCAATCAAAAGAAAGTTGCAGCTCTGTGTATTGAACGCATACATCAGAAAGAAGTTGTTCAGTATGCTTCTGTCTAGTTTTAATGTGAAGATATTTCATCACCCGCATTGGATGAAATAATCTCAAATATGCACTTGAAGATTCTAGAAAAATACAGTTTCAAACCTGCTTTACCTAGAAGAAGCTTTAACACTGTGAGATGAATACACGCATCAGAAAGAAATTTCGCAGAATGTTTCTGTGTAGTTTTTGTGGGAAGATATATCCTTTTTCACCATAGGCCTCAAAGCTCTCCAAATGTCCAGTTGGACATTCTTCAAACAGAGTGTTTCCAAACTACTCAGTAAATAGGTTCAGCTCTGTGTATTGAATGCATACATCAGAAAGAAGTTGCTCAGTATGCTTCTGTCTAGTGTTTAGGTGAAGATATTTCATAACCCGCATTGTACGAAATAATCTCAAATATCCACTTGCAGATTCTGGAAAAAGACTGTTTCAAACCTATTGAGCCTAGAGAAAGCTTTAACTCTGTGAGATGAAGGCACGCATCAGAAAGGAATTTCGCAGAATGCTTCTGAGTGGTATTTGTGGGAGGATATAACGTTTTTCACCACAGGCCTCAAAGCAATCAAAATGTCCAGTTGCAGATTGTTCAAAGGGAATGTTTCCAATCTGTTCATTTAATAGAAAGGTTCAGCTCTGTGTATTGAATGCATACATCAGAAAGAAGTTGTTCAGAATGCTTCTGTCTAGTTTTTATGTGAAGATATTTCATAACCAGCATTGGACGAAATAATCTCAAATATCCACCTGCAGATTCTAGAAAAAGACTTTTTCAAACCTGCTGAACCTAGAGAAAGCTTTAGCTCTGTGAGATGAATACACACATCACAAAGAAATTTTGCAGAATGACTTTGTGTAGTTTTTGTCGGAAAATATATCCTTTTTCACCGTAAGCCAGAAAGCACTGCATATGTCCACTTGCAGATCCTTCAAACAGAGTGTTTCCAAACTGCTCGATCAAAAGAAAGGTTCAGCTCTGGGTATTGAATGCATACATCAGAAAGAAGTTGTTCAGAATCCTTCTGTCTAGTTTTTATGTGAAGATATTTCATAACCCGCATTGGACGAAATTATCTCAAATATCCACTTGCAGATTTTAGAAAAAGACTGTTTCAAACCGGCTGAGCCTAGAGAAAGCTTTAACTCTGTGAGATGAATACACACATCACAAAGAAATTTCACAGAATGCTTCTGTGTAGTTTTTTTGCGTAGATATATTCTGTTTAACCATAGGCCTCAAAGCACTCCTAATGTCCACTTGCAAATACTTCACACAGTGTGTTTCCAAACTGCTCAATCAAAAGAAAGGTTCAGATCAGTGTATTGAATGCACCGATTAGAAAGAAGTTGTTCACAATGCTTCTGTTTCGTTTTTATGTGAAGATATTTCATAACTCGCATGCACGAAATAATCTCAAAATCCACTTGCAGATTCTAGAAACAGACTGTTTCAAACCTGCAGAAGCTAGAGAAAGATTTAACTCTGTCAGATGAATACAGACATCACAAAGGAATTTTTGCAGAATCCTTCCGTGTAGTTTTGGTTGGAAGATATATCCTTTTTCACCATAGGCCTCAAAGCCCTCCAAATGTCCACTTGCAGATTCCTCGAACAGAGTGTTTCCAATCTGCTCAATCAAAACAAAGGTTCAGCTCTGTGTACTGAATGCATACATCAGAAAGAAGTGTTTCAGAATGCTTCTGTGTAGTTTTTAGGCGAAGATATTTCATAACCCGCATTGGACGAAATAATCTGACATATCCACTTGCAGATTCTAGAAAAAGACGGTTTCATGCCTGCGGAACCAAGAGAAAGCTTTAACTCTGCGAGATGAATACACACATCACAAAGAAATTTTGCAGAATAATTCCGTGAAGTTTTTGTGGGAAGATATATCCTTTTTCACCATAGGCTCCAAAGCCCTCCAAATGTCCACTTGCAGATTCTACAAACAGAGTGTTTACAAACTGCTCAATCCAAAGGAAGGTTGAGCTCTGTGTTTTGAATGCATACATCAGAGAGAAGCTGTGAGGAATGCTTCTGTCTAGTTTTTATGTGAATATATTTCATAACCCGCATGGGACGAAACAATCTCAAATATCCACTTGCAGATTTTAGAAAAAGACTGTTTCAAACCTGCTGAATGTAGAGAAAGCTTTAACTCTGTCAGATAAATACACACATCACAAAGAAATTTCGCTGAATGCTTCTGTGTAGTTTTTGTGAGTAGATATGTCTTTTTTCACCATAGGCCTCAAATTACTCCCAATGTCCACTTGCGGATTCTGCAAACAGTGTGTTTCCAAACTGCTCAATGAAAAGAAAAGTTCAGCTCTGTGTACTGAATGCATACATAAAAAGAAGTTGTTCAGAATGCTTCTGTCTAGCTTTTATGTGAAGATAATTCATAATATGCATTGGACGAAATAATCTCAAATATCCACTTGCAGATTCTAGAAAAAGACACTTTGAAACCTGCTGAACCTAGAGAAAGCAATAAGTCTGTGAGATGAATACACACACAACAAAGAAATTTCGCAGAATGCTTCTGTGTAGTTTTTGCGGGAAGATATATACTTTTTCACCATGGGCCTCAAAGCACTCCAAATGTCCACTTGCAGAATCTTCAAAGACAGTGTTACAAAACTGCTCAATCAAAAGAAGGGTTCAACTCTGTGTGTTGAATGCACCGATCCCAAAGTAGTTGTTCAGAATGCTTCTGTGTAGTTTTTATGTGAGGATATTTCATAACTCGCATTGGATGAAGTAATCTCAAATATCCACTTGCAGATTCTAGAAAAAGACTGCTTCAAACCTACTGAGCCTAGAGAAACCTTTAACTCTGTGAGGTGAACACACACGTCAAGACAAATTTCGTAGAATGCTTCTGTGTAGTATTTGTGGTAAGATATATCCTTCTTCACCCTAGGCATCAAAGCACTCAAATGTCCACTTGCAGATTTTTCAGAGTGTTTCCAAATTGCTCAATCAAAGGACAGGTTCATTTCTGTGTATTGAATGCATACATCAGAAAGAAGTTGTTCAGAATGCTTCTGTCTGGTTTTTATGTGAAGATATTTTGTAACCCACATTGGATGAAATAATCTCAAATACCCACTTGCAGATTGCAGAAATAGACTGTTTCAAACCTGATGAACCTAGAGAAAGCTTTAACACTGTGAGATGAATACACACATCAACAAGAAATTTCGAAGAATATCTCTGTGTGGTTTTTGTGGGAAGTTATATCCTTTTTCACCGTAGGCCTGAATGCACTCCAAATGTCCACTTGCAGATTCTTCGAGCAGAGTGCTTCCAAACTGCTCAATCAAAAGAAAGTTGCAGCTCTGTGTATTGAACGCATACATCAGAAAGAAGTTGTTCAGTATGCTTCTGTCTAGTTTTAATGTGAAGATATTTCATCACCCGCATTGGATGAAATAATCTCAAATATGCACTTGAAGATTCTAGAAAAATACAGTTTCAAACCTGCTTTACCTAGAAGAAGCTTTAACACTGTGAGATGAATACACGCATCAGAAAGAAATTTCACAGAATGTTTCTGTGTAGTTTTTGTGGGAAGATATATCCTTTTTCACCATAGGCCTCAAAGCTCTCCAAATGTCCAGTTGGACATTCTTCAAACAGAGTGTTTCCAAACTACTCAGTAAATAGGTTCAGCTCTGTGTATTGAATGCATACATCAGAAAGAAGTTGCTCAGTATGCTTCTGTCTAGTGTTTAGGTGAAGATATTTCATAACCCGCATTGTACGAAATAATCTCAAATATCCACTTGCAGATTCTGGAAAAAGACTGTTTCAAACCTATTGAGCCTAGAGAAAGCTTTAACTCTGTGAGATGAAGGCACGCATCAGAAAGGAATTTCGCAGAATGCTTCTGAGTGGTATTTGTGGGAGGATATAACGTTTTTCACCACAGGCCTCAAAGCAATCAAAATGTCCAGTTGCAGATTGTTCAAAGAGAATGTTTCCAATCTGTTCATTTAATAGAAAGGTTCAGCTCTGTGTATTGAATGCATACATCAGAAAGAAGTTGTTCAGAATGCTTCTGTCTAGTTTTTATGTGAAGATATTTCATAACCAGCATTGGACGAAATAATCTCAAATATCCACCTGCAGATTCTAGAAAAAGACTTTTTCAAACCTGCTGAACCTAGAGAAAGCTTTAGCTCTGTGAGATGAATACACACATCACAAAGAAATTTTGCAGAATGACTTTGTGTAGTTTTTGTCGGAAAATATATCCTTTTTCACCGTAAGCCAGAAAGCACTGAATATGTCCACTTGCAGATCCTTCAAACAGAGTGTTTCCAAACTGCTCGATCAAAAGAAAGGTTCAGCTCTGGGTATTGAATGCATACATCAGGAAGAAGTTGTTCAGAATCCTTCTGTCTAGTTTTTATGTGAAGATATTTCATAACCCGCATTGGACGAAATTATCTCAAATATCCACTTGCAGATTTTAGAAAAAGACTGTTTCAAACCGGCTGAGCCTAGAGAAAGCTTTAACTCTGTGAGATGAATACACACATCACAAAGAAATTTCACAGAATGCTTCTGTGTAGTTTTTTTGCGTAGATATATTCTGTTTAACCATAGGCCTCAAAGCACTCCTAATGTCCACTTGCAAATACTTCACACAGTGTGTTTCCAAACTGCTCAATCAAAAGAAAGGTTCAGATCAGTGTATTGAATGCACCGATTAGAAAGAAGTTGTTCACAATGCTTCTGTTTCGTTTTTATGTGAAGATATTTCATAACTCGCATGCACGAAATAATCTCAAAATCCACTTGCAGATTCTAGAAACAGACTGTTTCAAACCTGCAGAAGCTAGAGAAAGATTTAACTCTGTCAGATGAATACAGACATCACAAAGGAATTTTTGCAGAATCCTTCCGTGTAGTTTTGGTTGGAAGATATATCCTTTTTCACCATAGGCCTCAAAGCCCTCCAAATGTCCACTTGCAGATTCCTCGAACAGAGTGTTTCCAATCTGCTCAATCAAAACAAAGGTTCAGCTCTGTGTACTGAATGCATACATCAGAAAGAAGTGTTTCAGAATGCTTCTGTGTAGTTTTTAGGCGAAGATATTTCATAACCCGCATTGGACGAAATAATCTGACATATCCACTTGCAGATTCTAGAAAAAGACGGTTTCATGCCTGCGGAACCAAGAGAAAGCTTTAACTCTGCGAGATGAATACACACATCACAAAGAAATTTTGCAGAATAATTCCGTGAAGTTTTTGTGGGAAGATATATCCTTTTTCACCATAGGCTCCAAAGCCCTCCAAATGTCCACTTGCAGATTCTACAAACAGAGTGTTTACAAACTGCTCAATCCAAAGGAAGGTTGAGCTCTGTGTATTGAATGCATACATCAGAGAGAAGCTGTGAGGAATGCTTCTGTCTAGTTTTTATGTGAATATATTTCATAACCCGCATGGGACGAAACAATCTCAAATATCCACTTGCAGATTTTAGAAAAAGACTGTTTCAAACCTGCTGAATGTAGAGAAAGCTTTCACTCTGTCAGATAAATACACACATCACAAAGAAATTTCGCTGAATGCTTCTGTGTAGTTTTTGTGAGTAGATATGTCTTTTTTCACCATAGGCCTCAAATTACTCCCAATGTCCACTTGCGGATTCTGCAAACAGTGTGTTTCCAAACTGCTCAATGAAAAGAAAAGTTCAGCTCTGTGTACTGAATGCATACATAAAAAGAAGTTGTTCAGAATGCTTCTGTCTAGCTTTTATGTGAAGATAATTCATAATATGCATTGGACGAAATAATCTCAAATATCCACTTGCAGATTCTAGAAAAAGACACTTTGAAACCTGCTGAACCTAGAGAAAGCAATAAGTCTGTGAGATGAATACACACACAACAAAGAAATTTCGCAGAATGCTTCTGTGTAGTTTTTGCGGGAAGATATATACTTTTTCACCATGGGCCTCAAAGCACTCCAAATGTCCACTTGCAGAATCTTCAAAGACAGTGTTACAAAACTGCTCAATCAAAAGAAGGGTTCAACTCTGTGTGTTGAATGCACCGATCCCAAAGTAGTTGTTCAGAATGCTTCTGTGTAGTTTTTATGTGAGGATATTTCATAACTCGCATTGGATGAAGTAATCTCAAATATCCACTTGCAGATTCTAGAAAAAGACTGCTTCAAACCTACTGAGCCTAGAGAAACCTTTAACTCTGTGAGGTGAACACACACGTCAAGACAAATTTCGTAGAATGCTTCTGTGTAGTATTTGTGGTAAGATATATCCTTCTTCACCCTAGGCATCAAAGCACTCAAATGTCCACTTGCAGATTTTTCAGAGTGTTTCCAAATTGCTCAATCAAAGGACAGGTTCATTTCTGTGTATTGAATGCATACATCAGAAAGAAGTTGTTCAGAATGCTTCTGTCTGGTTTTTATGTGAAGATATTTTGTAACCCACATTGGATGAAATAATCTCAAATACCCACTTGCAGATTGCAGAAATAGACTGTTTCAAACCTGATGAACCTAGAGAAAGCTTTAACACTGTGAGATGAATACACACATCAACAAGAAATTTCGAAGAATATCTCTGTGTGGTTTTTGTGGGAAGTTATATCCTTTTTCACCGTAGGCCTGAATGCACTCCAAATGTCCACTTGCAGATTCTTCGAGCAGAGTGCTTCCAAACTGCTCAATCAAAAGAAAGTTGCAGCTCTGTGTATTGAACGCATACATCAGAAAGAAGTTGTTCAGTATGCTTCTGTCTAGTTTTAATGTGAAGATATTTCATCACCCGCATTGGATGAAATAATCTCAAATATGCACTTGAAGATTCTAGAAAAATACAGTTTCAAACCTGCTTTACCTAGAAGAAGCTTTAACACTGTGAGATGAATACACGCATCAGAAAGAAATTTCACAGAATGTTTCTGTGTAGTTTTTGTGGGAAGATATATCCTTTTTCACCATAGGCCTCAAAGCTCTCCAAATGTCCAGTTGGACATTCTTCAAACAGAGTGTTTCCAAACTACTCAGTAAATAGGTTCAGCTCTGTGTATTGAATGCATACATCAGAAAGAAGTTGCTCAGTATGCTTCTGTCTAGTGTTTAGGTGAAGATATTTCATAACCCGCATTGTACGAAATAATCTCAAATATCCACTTGCAGATTCTGGAAAAAGACTGTTTCAAACCTATTGAGCCTAGAGAAAGCTTTAACTCTGTGAGATGAAGGCACGCATCAGAAAGGAATTTCGCAGAATGCTTCTGAGTGGTATTTGTGGGAGGATATAACGTTTTTCACCACAGGCCTCAAAGCAATCAAAATGTCCAGTTGCAGATTGTTCAAAGAGAATGTTTCCAATCTGTTCATTTAATAGAAAGGTTCAGCTCTGTTTATTGAATGCATACATCAGAAAGAAGTTGTTCAGAATGCTTCTGTCTAGTTTTTATGTGAAGATATTTCATAACCAGCATTGGACGAAATAATCTCAAATATCCACCTGCAGATTCTAGAAAAAGACTTTTTCAAACCTGCTGAACCTAGAGAAAGCTTTAGCTCTGTGAGATGAAGACACACATCACAAAGAAATTTTGCAGAATGACTTTGTGTAGTTTTTGTCGGAAAATATATCCTTTTTCACCGTAAGCCAGAAAGCACTGCATATGTCCACTTGCAGATCCTTCAAACAGAGTGTTTCCAAACTGCTCGATCAAAAGAAAGGTTCAGCTCTGGGTATTGAATGCATACATCAGAAAGAAGTTGTTCAGAATCCTTCTGTCTAGTTTTTATGTGAAGATATTTCATAACCCGCATTGGACGAAATTATCTCAAATATCCACTTGCAGATTTTAGAAAAAGACTGTTTCAAACCGGCTGAGCCTAGAGAAAGCTTTAACTCTGTGAGATGAATACACACATCACAAAGAAATTTCACAGAATGCTTCTGTGTAGTTTTTTTGCGTAGATATATTCTGTTTAACCATAGGCCTCAAAGCACTCCTAATGTCCACTTGCAAATACTTCACACAGTGTGTTTCCAAACTGCTCAATCAAAAGAAAGGTTCAGATCAGTGTATTGAATGCACCGATTAGAAAGAAGTTGTTCACAATGCTTCTGTTTCGTTTTTATGTGAAGATATTTCATAACTCGCATGCACGAAATAATCTCAAAATCCACTTGCAGATTCTAGAAACAGACTGTTTCAAACCTGCAGAAGCTAGAGAAAGATTTAACTCTGTCAGATGAATACAGACATCACAAAGGAATTTTTGCAGAATCCTTCCGTGTAGTTTTGGTTGGAAGATATATCCTTTTTCACCATAGGCCTCAAAGCCCTCCAAATGTCCACTTGCAGATTCCTCGAACAGAGTGTTTCCAATCTGCTCAATCAAAACAAAGGTTCAGCTCTGTGTACTGAATGCATACATCAGAAAGAAGTGTTTCAGAATGCTTCTGTGTAGTTTTTAGGCGAAGATATTTCATAACCCGCATTGGACGAAATAATCTGACATATCCACTTGCAGATTCTAGAAAAAGACGGTTTCATGCCTGCGGAACCAAGAGAAAGCTTTAACTCTGCGAGATGAATACACACATCACAAAGAAATTTTGCAGAATAATTCCGTGAAGTTTTTGTGGGAAGATATATCCTTTTTCACCATAGGCTCCAAAGCCCTCCAAATGTCCACTTGCAGATTCTACAAACAGAGTGTTTACAAACTGCTCAATCCAAAGGAAGGTTGAGCTCTGTGTATTGAATGCATACATCAGAGAGAAGCTGTGAGGAATGCTTCTGTCTAGTTTTTATGTGAATATATTTCATAACCCGCATGGGACGAAACAATCTCAAATATCCACTTGCAGATTTTAGAAAAAGACTGTTTCAAACCTGCTGAATGTAGAGAAAGCTTTCACTCTGTCAGATAAATACACACATCACAAAGAAATTTCGCTGAATGCTTCTGTGTAGTTTTTGTGAGTAGATATGTCTTTTTTCACCATAGGCCTCAAATTACTCCCAATGTCCACTTGCGGATTCTGCAAACAGTGTGTTTCCAAACTGCTCAATGAAAAGAAAAGTTCAGCTCTGTGTACTGAATGCATACATAAAAAGAAGTTGTTCAGAATGCTTCTGTCTAGCTTTTATGTGAAGATAATTCATAATATGCATTGGACGAAATAATCTCAAATATCCACTTGCAGATTCTAGAAAAAGACACTTTGAAACCTGCTGAACCTAGAGAAAGCAATAAGTCTGTGAGATGAATACACACACAACAAAGAAATTTCGCAGAATGCTTCTGTGTAGTTTTTGCGGGAAGATATATACTTTTTCACCATGGGCCTCAAAGCACTCCAAATGTCCACTTGCAGAATCTTCAAAGACAGTGTTACAAAACTGCTCAATCAAAAGAAGGGTTCAACTCTGTGTGTTGAATGCACCGATCCCAAAGTAGTTGTTCAGAATGCTTCTGTGTAGTTTTTATGTGAGGATATTTCATAACTCGCATTGGATGAAGTAATCTCAAATATCCACTTGCAGATTCTAGAAAAAGACTGCTTCAAACCTACTGAGCCTAGAGAAACCTTTAACTCTGTGAGGTGAACACACACGTCAAGAGAAATTTCGTAGAATGCTTCTGTGTAGTATTTGTGGTAAGATATATCCTTCTTCACCCTAGGCATCAAAGCACTCAAATGTCCACTTGCAGATTTTTCAGAGTGTTTCCAAATTGCTCAATCAAAGGACAGGTTCATTTCTGTGTATTGAATGCATACATCAGAAAGAAGTTGTTCAGAATGCTTCTGTCTGGTTTTTATGTGAAGATATTTTGTAACCCACATTGGATGAAATAATCTCAAATACCCACTTGCAGATTGCAGAAATAGACTGTTTCAAACCTGATGAACCTAGAGAAAGCTTTAACACTGTGAGATGAATACACACATCAACAAGAAATTTCGAAGAATATCTCTGTGTGGTTTTTGTGGGAAGTTATATCCTTTTTCACCGTAGGCCTGAATGCACTCCAAATGTCCACTTGCAGATTCTTCGAGCAGAGTGCTTCCAAACTGCTCAATCAAAAGAAAGTTGCAGCTCTGTGTATTGAACGCATACATCAGAAAGAAGTTGTTCAGTATGCTTCTGTCTAGTTTTAATGTGAAGATATTTCATCACCCGCATTGGATGAAATAATCTCAAATATGCACTTGAAGATTCTAGAAAAATACAGTTTCAAACCTGCTTTACCTAGAAGAAGCTTTAACACTGTGAGATGAATACACGCATCAGAAAGAAATTTCGCAGAATGTTTCTGTGTAGTTTTTGTGGGAAGATATATCCTTTTTCACCATAGGCCTCAAAGCTCTCCAAATGTCCAGTTGGACATTCTTCAAACAGAGTGTTTCCAAACTACTCAGTAAATAGGTTCAGCTCTGTGTATTGAATGCATACATCAGAAAGAAGTTGCTCAGTATGCTTCTGTCTAGTGTTTAGGTGAAGATATTTCATAACCCGCATTGTACGAAATAATCTCAAATATCCACTTGCAGATTCTGGAAAAAGACTGTTTCAAACCTATTGAGCCTAGAGAAAGCTTTAACTCTGTGAGATGAAGGCACGCATCAGAAAGGAATTTCGCAGAATGCTTCTGAGTGGTATTTGTGGGAGGATATAACGTTTTTCACCACAGGCCTCAAAGCAATCAAAATGTCCAGTTGCAGATTGTTCAAAGAGAATGTTTCCAATCTGTTCATTTAATAGAAAGGTTCAGCTCTGTGTATTGAATGCATACATCAGAAAGAAGTTGTTCAGAATGCTTCTGTCTAGTTTTTATGTGAAGATATTTCATAACCAGCATTGGACGAAATAATCTCAAATATCCACCTGCAGATTCTAGAAAAAGACTTTTTCAAACCTGCTGAACCTAGAGAAAGCTTTAGCTCTGTGAGATGAAGACACACATCACAAAGAAATTTTGCAGAATGACTTTGTGTAGTTTTTGTCGGAAAATATATCCTTTTTCACCGTAAGCCAGAAAGCACTGCATATGTCCACTTGCAGATCCTTCAAACAGAGTGTTTCCAAACTGCTCGATCAAAAGAAAGGTTCAGCTCTGGGTATTGAATGCATACATCAGAAAGAAGTTGTTCAGAATCCTTCTGTCTAGTTTTTATGTGAAGATATTTCATAACCCGCATTGGACGAAATTATCTCAAATATCCTCTTGCAGATTTTAGAAAAAGACTGTTTCAAACCGGCTGAGCCTAGAGAAAGCTTTAACTCTGTGAGATGAATACACACATCACAAAGAAATTTCACAGAATGCTTCTGTGTAGTTTTTTTGCGTAGATATATTCTGTTTAACCATAGGCCTCAAAGCACTCCTAATGTCCACTTGCAAATACTTCACACAGTGTGTTTCCAAACTGCTCAATCAAAAGAAAGGTTCAGATCAGTGTATTGAATGCACCGATTAGAAAGGAGTTGTTCACAATGCTTCTGTTTCGTTTTTATGTGAAGATATTTCATAACTCGCATGCACGAAATAATCTCAAAATCCACTTGCAGATTCTAGAAACAGACTGTTTCAAACCTGCAGAAGCTAGAGAAAGATTTAACTCTGTCAGATGAATACAGACATCACAAAGGAATTTTTGCAGAATCCTTCCGTGTAGTTTTGGTTGGAAGATATATCCTTTTTCACCATAGGCCTCAAAGCCCTCCAAATGTCCACTTGCAGATTCCTCGAACAGAGTGTTTCCAATCTGCTCAATCAAAACAAAGGTTCAGCTCTGTGTACTGAATGCATACATCAGAAAGAAGTGTTTCAGAATGCTTCTGTGTAGTTTTTAGGCGAAGATATTTCATAACCCGCATTGGACGAAATAATCTGACATATCCACTTGCAGATTCTAGAAAAAGACGGTTTCATGCCTGCGGAACCAAGAGAAAGCTTTAACTCTGCGAGATGAATACACACATCACAAAGAAATTTTGCAGAATAATTCCGTGAAGTTTTTGTGGGAAGATATATCCTTTTTCACCATAGGCTCCAAAGCCCTCCAAATGTCCACTTGCAGATTCTACAAACAGAGTGTTTACAAACTGCTCAATTCAAAGGAAGGTTGAGCTCTGTGTATTGAATGCATACATCAGAGAGAAGCTGTGAGGAATGCTTCTGTCTAGTTTTTATGTGAATATATTTCATAACCCGCATGGGACGAAACAATCTCAAATATCCACTTGCAGATTTTAGAAAAAGACTGTTTCAAACCTGCTGAATGTAGAGAAAGCTTTAACTCTGTCAGATAAATACACACATCACAAAGAAATTTCGCTGAATGCTTCTGTGTAGTTTTTGTGAGTAGATATGTCTTTTTTCACCATAGGCCTCAAATTACTCCCAATGTCCACTTGCGGATTCTGCAAACAGTGTGTTTCCAAACTGCTCAATGAAAAGAAAAGTTCAGCTCTGTGTACTGAATGCATACATAAAAAGAAGTTGTTCAGAATGCTTCTGTCTAGCTTTTATGTGAAGATAATTCATAATATGCATTGGACGAAATAATCTCAAATACCCACTTGCAGATTCTAGAAAAAGACACTTTGAAACCTGCTGAACCTAGAGAAAGCAATAAGTCTGTGAGATGAATACACACACAACAAAGAAATTTCGCAGAATGCTTCTGTGTAGTTTTTGCGGGAAGATATATACTTTTTCACCATGGGCCTCAAAGCACTCCAAATGTCCACTTGCAGAATCTTCAAAGACAGTGTTACAAAACTGCTCAATCAAAAGAAGGGTTCAACTCTGTGTGTTGAATGCACCGATCCCAAAGTAGTTGTTCAGAATGCTTCTGTGTAGTTTTTATGTGAGGATATTTCATAACTCGCATTGGATGAAGTAATCTCAAATATCCACTTGCAGATTCTAGAAAAAGACTGCTTCAAACCTACTGAGCCTAGAGAAACCTTTAACTCTGTGAGGTGAACACACACGTCAAGAGAAATTTCGTAGAATGCTTCTGTGTAGTATTTGTGGTAAGATATATCCTTCTTCACCCTAGGCATCAAAGCACTCAAATGTCCACTTGCAGATTTTTCAGAGTGTTTCCAAATTGCTCAATCAAAGGACAGGTTCATTTCTGTGTATTGAATGCATACATCAGAAAGAAGTTGTTCAGAATGCTTCTGTCTGGTTTTTATGTGAAGATATTTTGTAACCCACATTGGATGAAATAATCTCAAATACCCACTTGCAGATTGCAGAAATAGACTGTTTCAAACCTGATGAACCTAGAGAAAGCTTTAACACTGTGAGATGAATACACACATCAACAAGAAATTTCGAAGAATATCTCTGTGTGGTTTTTGTGGGAAGTTATATCCTTTTTCACCGTAGGCCTGAATGCACTCCAAATGTCCACTTGCAGATTCTTCGAGCAGAGTGCTTCCAAACTGCTCAATCAAAAGAAAGTTGCAGCTCTGTGTATTGAACGCATACATCAGAAAGAAGTTGTTCAGTATGCTTCTGTCTAGTTTTAATGTGAAGATATTTCATCACCCGCATTGGATGAAATAATCTCAAATATGCACTTGAAGATTCTAGAAAAATACAGTTTCAAACCTGCTTTACCTAGAAGAAGCTTTAACACTGTGAGATGAATACACGCATCAGAAAGAAATTTCGCAGAATGTTTCTGTGTAGTTTTTGTGGGAAGATATATCCTTTTTCACCATAGGCCTCAAAGCTCTCCAAATGTCCAGTTGGACATTCTTCAAACAGAGTGTTTCCAAACTACTCAGTAAATAGGTTCAGCTCTGTGTATTGAATGCATACATCAGAAAGAAGTTGCTCAGTATGCTTCTGTCTAGTGTTTAGGTGAAGATATTTCATAACCCGCATTGTACGAAATAATCTCAAATATCCACTTGCAGATTCTGGAAAAAGACTGTTTCAAACCTATTGAGCCTAGAGAAAGCTTTAACTCTGTGAGATGAAGGCACGCATCAGAAAGGAATTTCGCAGAATGCTTCTGAGTGGTATTTGTGGGAGGATATAACGTTTTTCACCACAGGCCTCAAAGCAATCAAAATGTCCAGTTGCAGATTGTTCAAAGAGAATGTTTCCAATCTGTTCATTTAATAGAAAGGTTCAGCTCTGTGTATTGAATGCATACATCAGAAAGAAGTTGTTCAGAATGCTTCTGTCTAGTTTTTATGTGAAGATATTTCATAACCAGCATTGGACGAAATAATCTCAAATATCCACCTGCAGATTCTAGAAAAAGACTTTTTCAAACCTGCTGAACCTAGAGAAAGCTTTAGCTCTGTGAGATGAAGACACACATCACAAAGAAATTTTGCAGAATGAGTTTGTGTAGTTTTTGTCGGAAAATATATCCTTTTTCACCGTAAGCCAGAAAGCACTGCATATGTCCACTTGCAGATCCTTCAAACAGAGTGTTTCCAAACTGCTCGATCAAAAGAAAGGTTCAGCTCTGGGTATTGAATGCATACATCAGAAAGAAGTTGTTCAGAATCCTTCTGTCTAGTTTTTATGTGAAGATATTTCATAACCCGCATTGGACGAAATTATCTCAAATATCCACTTGCAGATTTTAGAAAAAGACTGTTTCAAACCGGCTGAGCCTAGAGAAAGCTTTAACTCTGTGAGATGAATACACACATCACAAAGAAATTTCACAGAATGCTTCTGTGTAGTTTTTTTGCGTAGATATATTCTGTTTAACCATAGGCCTCAAAGCACTCCTAATGTCCACTTGCAAATACTTCACACAGTGTGTTTCCAAACTGCTCAATCAAAAGAAAGGTTCAGATCAGTGTATTGAATGCACCGATTAGAAAGAAGTTGTTCACAATGCTTCTGTTTCGTTTTTATGTGAAGATATTTCATAACTCGCATGCACGAAATAATCTCAAAATCCACTTGCAGATTCTAGAAACAGACTGTTTCAAACCTGCAGAAGCTAGAGAAAGATTTAACTCTGTCAGATGAATACAGACATCACAAAGGAATTTTTGCAGAATCCTTCCGTGTAGTTTTGGTTGGAAGATATATCCTTTTTCACCATAGGCCTCAAAGCCCTCCAAATGTCCACTTGCAGATTCCTCGAACAGAGTGTTTCCAATCTGCTCAATCAAAACAAAGGTTCAGCTCTGTGTACTGAATGCATACATCAGAAAGAAGTGTTTCAGAATGCTTCTGTGTAGTTTTTAGGCGAAGATATTTCATAACCCGCATTGGACGAAATAATCTGACATATCCACTTGCAGATTCTAGAAAAAGACGGTTTCATGCCTGCGGAACCAAGAGAAAGCTTTAACTCTGCGAGATGAATACACACATCACAAAGAAATTTTGCAGAATAATTCCGTGAAGTTTTTGTGGGAAGATATATCCTTTTTCACCATAGGCTCCAAAGCCCTCCAAATGTCCACTTGCAGATTCTACAAACAGAGTGTTTACAAACTGCTCAATCCAAAGGAAGGTTGAGCTCTGTGTTTTGAATGCATACATCAGAGAGAAGCTGTGAGGAATGCTTCTGTCTAGTTTTTATGTGAATATATTTCATAACCCGCATGGGACGAAACAATCTCAAATATCCACTTGCAGATTTTAGAAAAAGACTGTTTCAAACCTGCTGAATGTAGAGAAAGCTTTCACTCTGTCAGATAAATACACACATCACAAAGAAATTTCGCTGAATGCTTCTGTGTAGTTTTTGTGAGTAGATATGTCTTTTTTCACCATAGGCCTCAAATTACTCCCAATGTCCACTTGCGGATTCTGCAAACAGTGTGTTTCCAAACTGCTCAATGAAAAGAAAAGTTCAGCTCTGTGTACTGAATGCATACATAAAAAGAAGTTGTTCAGAATGCTTCTGTCTAGCTTTTATGTGAAGATAATTCATAATATGCATTGGACGAAATAATCTCAAATATCCACTTGCAGATTCTAGAAAAAGACACTTTGAAACCTGCTGAACCTAGAGAAAGCAATAAGTCTGTGAGATGAATACACACACAACAAAGAAATTTCGCAGAATGCTTCTGTGTAGTTTTTGCGGGAAGATATATACTTTTTCACCATGGGCCTCAAAGCACTCCAAATGTCCACTTGCAGAATCTTCAAAGACAGTGTTACAAAACTGCTCAATCAAAAGAAGGGTTCAACTCTGTGTGTTGAATGCACCGATCCCAAAGTAGTTGTTCAGAATGCTTCTGTGTAGTTTTTATGTGAGGATATTTCATAACTCGCATTGGATGAAGTAATCTCAAATATCCACTTGCAGATTCTAGAAAAAGACTGCTTCAAACCTACTGAGCCTAGAGAAACCTTTAACTCTGTGAGGTGAACACACACGTCAAGAGAAATTTCGTAGAATGCTTCTGTGTAGTATTTGTGGTAAGATATATCCTTCTTCACCCTAGGCATCAAAGCACTCAAATGTCCACTTGCAGATTTTTCAGAGTGTTTCCAAATTGCTCAATCAAAGGACAGGTTCATTTCTGTGTATTGAATGCATACATCAGAAAGAAGTTGTTCAGAATGCTTCTGTCTGGTTTTTATGTGAAGATATTTTGTAACCCACATTGGATGAAATAATCTCAAATACCCACTTGCAGATTGCAGAAATAGACTGTTTCAAACCTGATGAACCTAGAGAAAGCTTTAACACTGTGAGATGAATACACACATCAACAAGAAATTTCGAAGAATATCTCTGTGTGGTTTTTGTGGGAAGTTATATCCTTTTTCACCGTAGGCCTGAATGCACTCCAAATGTCCACTTGCAGATTCTTCGAGCAGAGTGCTTCCAAACTGCTCAATCAAAAGAAAGTTGCAGCTCTGTGTATTGAACGCATACATCAGAAAGAAGTTGTTCAGTATGCTTCTGTCTAGTTTTAATGTGAAGATATTTCATCACCCGCATTGGATGAAATAATCTCAAATATGCACTTGAAGATTCTAGAAAAATACAGTTTCAAACCTGCTTTACCTAGAAGAAGCTTTAACACTGTGAGATGAATACACGCATCAGAAAGAAATTTCGCAGAATGTTTCTGTGTAGTTTTTGTGGGAAGATATATCCTTTTTCACCATAGGCCTCAAAGCTCTCCAAATGTCCAGTTGGACATTCTTCAAACAGAGTGTTTCCAAACTACTCAGTAAATAGGTTCAGCTCTGTGTATTGAATGCATACATCAGAAAGAAGTTGCTCAGTATGCTTCTGTCTAGTGTTTAGGTGAAGATATTTCATAACCCGCATTGTACGAAATAATCTCAAATATCCACTTGCAGATTCTGGAAAAAGACTGTTTCAAACCTATTGAGCCTAGAGAAAGCTTTAACTCTGTGAGATGAAGGCACGCATCAGAAAGGAATTTCGCAGAATGCTTCTGAGTGGTATTTGTGGGAGGATATAACGTTTTTCACCACAGGCCTCAAAGCAATCAAAATGTCCAGTTGCAGATTGTTCAAAGAGAATGTTTCCAATCTGTTCATTTAATAGAAAGGTTCAGCTCTGTGTATTGAATGCATACATCAGAAAGAAGTTGTTCAGAATGCTTCTGTCTAGTTTTTATGTGAAGATATTTCATAACCAGCATTGGACGAAATAATCTCAAATATCCACCTGCAGATTCTAGAAAAAGACTTTTTCAAACCTGCTGAACCTAGAGAAAGCTTTAGCTCTGTGAGATGAATACACACATCACAAAGAAATTTTGCAGAATGACTTTGTGTAGTTTTTGTCGGAAAATATATCCTTTTTCACCGTAAGCCAGAAAGCACTGCATATGTCCACTTGCAGATCCTTCAAACAGAGTGTTTCCAAACTGCTCGATCAAAAGAAAGGTTCAGCTCTGGGTATTGAATGCATACATCAGAAAGAAGTTGTTCAGAATCCTTCTGTCTAGTTTTTATGTGAAGATATTTCATAACCCGCATTGGACGAAATTATCTCAAATATCCACTTGCAGATTTTAGAAAAAGACTGTTTCAAACCGGCTGAGCCTAGAGAAAGCTTTAACTCTGTGAGATGAATACACACATCACAAAGAAATTTCACAGAATGCTTCTGTGTAGTTTTTTTGCGTAGATATATTCTGTTTAACCATAGGCCTCAAAGCACTCCTAATGTCCACTTGCAAATACTTCACACAGTGTGTTTCCAAACTGCTCAATCAAAAGAAAGGTTCAGATCAGTGTATTGAATGCACTGATTAGAAAGAAGTTGTTCACAATGCTTCTGTTTCGTTTTTATGTGAAGATATTTCATAACTCGCATGCACGAAATAATCTCAAAATCCACTTGCAGATTCTAGAAACAGACTGTTTCAAACCTGCAGAAGCTAGAGAAAGATTTAACTCTGTCAGATGAATACAGACATCACAAAGGAATTTTTGCAGAATCCTTCCGTGTAGTTTTGGTTGGAAGATATATCCTTTTTCACCATAGGCCTCAAAGCCCTCCAAATGTCCACTTGCAGATTCCTCGAACAGAGTGTTTCCAATCTGCTCAATCAAAACAAAGGTTCAGCTCTGTGTACTGAATGCATACATCAGAAAGAAGTGTTTCAGAATGCTTCTGTGTAGTTTTTAGGCGAAGATATTTCATAACCCGCATTGGACGAAATAATCTGACATATCCACTTGCAGATTCTAGAAAAAGACGGTTTCATGCCTGCGGAACCAAGAGAAAGCTTTAACTCTGCGAGATGAATACACACATCACAAAGAAATTTTGCAGAATAATTCCGTGAAGTTTTTGTGGGAAGATATATCCTTTTTCACCATAGGCTCCAAAGCCCTCCAAATGTCCACTTGCAGATTCTACAAACAGAGTGTTTACAAACTGCTCAATCCAAAGGAAGGTTGAGCTCTGTGTTTTGAATGCATACATCAGAGAGAAGCTGTGAAGAATGCTTCTGTCTAGTTTTTATGTGAATATATTTCATAACCCGCATGGGACGAAACAATCTCAAATATCCACTTGCAGATTTTAGAAAAAGACTGTTTCAAACCTGCTGAATGTAGAGAAAGCTTTAACCCTGTCAGATAAATACACACATCACAAAGAAATTTCGCTGAATGCTTCTGTGTAGTTTTTGTGAGTAGATATGTCTTTTTTCACCATAGGCCTCAAATTACTCCCAATGTCCACTTGCGGATTCTGCAAACAGTGTGTTTCCAAACTGCTCAATGAAAAGAAAAGTTCAGCTCTGTGTACTGAATGCATACATAAAAAGAAGTTGTTCAGAATGCTTCTGTCTAGCTTTTATGTGAAGATAATTCATAATATGCATTGGACGAAATAATCTCAAATATCCACTTGCAGATTCTAGAAAAAGACACTTTGAAACCTGCTGAACCTAGAGAAAGCAATAAGTCTGTGAGATGAATACACACACAACAAAGAAATTTCGCAGAATGCTTCTGTGTAGTTTTTGCGGGAAGATATATACTTTTTCACCATGGGCCTCAAAGCACTCCAAATGTCCACTTGCAGAATCTTCAAAGACAGTGTTACAAAACTGCTCAATCAAAAGAAGGGTTCAACTCTGTGTGTTGAATGCACCGATCCCAAAGTAGTTGTTCAGAATGCTTCTGTGTAGTTTTTATGTGAGGATATTTCATAACTCGCATTGGATGAAGTAATCTCAAATATCCACTTGCAGATTCTAGAAAAAGACTGCTTCAAACCTACTGAGCCTAGAGAAACCTTTAACTCTGTGAGGTGAACACACACGTCAAGAGAAATTTCGTAGAATGCTTCTGTGTAGTATTTGTGGTAAGATATATCCTTCTTCACCCTAGGCATCAAAGCACTCAAATGTCCACTTGCAGATTTTTCAGAGTGTTTCCAAATTGCTCAATCAAAGGACAGGTTCATTTCTGTGTATTGAATGCATACATCAGAAAGAAGTTGTTCAGAATGCTTCTGTCTGGTTTTTATGTGAAGATATTTTGTAACCCACATTGGATGAAATAATCTCAAATACCCACTTGCAGATTGCAGAAATAGACTGTTTCAAACCTGATGAACCTAGAGAAAGCTTTAACACTGTGAGATGAATACACACATCAACAAGAAATTTCGAAGAATATCTCTGTGTGGTTTTTGTGGGAAGTTATATCCTTTTTCACCGTAGGCCTGAATGCACTCCAAATGTCCACTTGCAGATTCTTCGAGCAGAGTGCTTCCAAACTGCTCAATCAAAAGAAAGTTGCAGCTCTGTGTATTGAACGCATACATCAGAAAGAAGTTGTTCAGTATGCTTCTGTCTAGTTTTAATGTGAAGATATTTCATCACCCGCATTGGATGAAATAATCTCAAATATGCACTTGAAGATTCTAGAAAAATACAGTTTCAAACCTGCTTTACCTAGAAGAAGCTTTAACACTGTGAGATGAATACACGCATCAGAAAGAAATTTCGCAGAATGTTTCTGTGTAGTTTTTGTGGGAAGATATATCCTTTTTCACCATAGGCCTCAAAGCTCTCCAAATGTCCAGTTGGACATTCTTCAAACAGAGTGTTTCCAAACTACTCAGTAAATAGGTTCAGCTCTGTGTATTGAATGCATACATCAGAAAGAAGTTGCTCAGTATGCTTCTGTCTAGTGTTTAGGTGAAGATATTTCATAACCCGCATTGTACGAAATAATCTCAAATATCCACTTGCAGATTCTGGAAAAAGACTGTTTCAAACCTATTGAGCCTAGAGAAAGCTTTAACTCTGTGAGATGAAGGCACGCATCAGAAAGGAATTTCGCAGAATGCTTCTGAGTGGTATTTGTGGGAGGATATAACGTTTTTCACCACAGGCCTCAAAGCAATCAAAATGTCCAGTTGCAGATTGTTCAAAGAGAATGTTTCCAATCTGTTCATTTAATAGAAAGGTTCAGCTCTGTGTATTGAATGCATACATCAGAAAGAAGTTGTTCAGAATGCTTCTGTCTAGTTTTTATGTGAAGATATTTCATAACCAGCATTGGACGAAATAATCTCAAATATCCACCTGCAGATTCTAGAAAAAGACTTTTTCAAACCTGCTGAACCTAGAGAAAGCTTTAGCTCTGTGAGATGAAGACACACATCACAAAGAAATTTTGCAGAATGACTTTGTGTAGTTTTTGTCGGAAAATATATCCTTTTTCACCGTAAGCCAGAAAGCACTGCATATGTCCACTTGCAGATCCTTCAAACAGAGTGTTTCCAAACTGCTCGATCAAAAGAAAGGTTCAGCTCTGGGTATTGAATGCATACATCAGAAAGAAGTTGTTCAGAATCCTTCTGTCTAGTTTTTATGTGAAGATATTTCATAACCCGCATTGGACGAAATTATCTCAAATATCCACTTGCAGATTTTAGAAAAAGACTGTTTCAAACCGGCTGAGCCTAGAGAAAGCTTTAACTCTGTGAGATGAATACACACATCACAAAGAAATTTCACAGAATGCTTCTGTGTAGTTTTTTTGCGTAGATATATTCTGTTTAACCATAGGCCTCAAAGCACTCCTAATGTCCACTTGCAAATACTTCACACAGTGTGTTTCCAAACTGCTCAATCAAAAGAAAGGTTCAGATCAGTGTATTGAATGCACCGATTAGAAAGAAGTTGTTCACAATGCTTCTGTTTCGTTTTTATGTGAAGATATTTCATAACTCGCATGCACGAAATAATCTCAAAATCCACTTGCAGATTCTAGAAACAGACTGTTTCAAACCTGCAGAAGCTAGAGAAAGATTTAACTCTGTCAGATGAATACAGACATCACAAAGGAATTTTTGCAGAATCCTTCCGTGTAGTTTTGGTTGGAAGATATATCCTTTTTCACCATAGGCCTCAAAGCCCTCCAAATGTCCACTTGCAGATTCCTCGAACAGAGTGTTTCCAATCTGCTCAATCAAAACAAAGGTTCAGCTCTGTGTACTGAATGCATACATCAGAAAGAAGTGTTTCAGAATGCTTCTGTGTAGTTTTTAGGCGAAGATATTTCATAACCCGCATTGGACGAAATAATCTGACATATCCACTTGCAGATTCTAGAAAAAGACGGTTTCATGCCTGCGGAACCAAGAGAAAGCTTTAACTCTGCGAGATGAATACACACATCACAAAGAAATTTTGCAGAATAATTCCGTGAAGTTTTTGTGGGAAGATATATCCTTTTTCACCATAGGCTCCAAAGCCCTCCAAATGTCCACTTGCAGATTCTACAAACAGAGTGTTTACAAACTGCTCAATCCAAAGGAAGGTTGAGCTCTGTGTTTTGAATGCATACATCAGAGAGAAGCTGTGAGGAATGCTTCTGTCTAGTTTTTATGTGAATATATTTCATAACCCGCATGGGACGAAACAATCTCAAATATCCACTTGCAGATTTTAGAAAAAGACTGTTTCAAACCTGCTGAATGTAGAGAAAGCTTTAACTCTGTCAGATAAATACACACATCACAAAGAAATTTCGCTGAATGCTTCTGTGTAGTTTTTGTGAGTAGATATGTCTTTTTTCACCATAGGCCTCAAATTACTCCCAATGTCCACTTGCGGATTCTGCAAACAGTGTGTTTCCAAACTGCTCAATGAAAAGAAAAGTTCAGCTCTGTGTACTGAATGCATACATAAAAAGAAGTTGTTCAGAATGCTTCTGTCTAGCTTTTATGTGAAGATAATTCATAATATGCATTGGACGAAATAATCTCAAATATCCACTTGCAGATTCTAGAAAAAGACACTTTGAAACCTGCTGAACCTAGAGAAAGCAATAAGTCTGTGAGATGAATACACACACAACAAAGAAATTTCGCAGAATGCTTCTGTGTAGTTTTTGCGGGAAGATATATACTTTTTCACCATGGGCCTCAAAGCACTCCAAATGTCCACTTGCAGAATCTTCAAAGACAGTGTTACAAAACTGCTCAATCAAAAGAAGGGTTCAACTCTGTGTGTTGAATGCACCGATCCCAAAGTAGTTGTTCAGAATGCTTCTGTGTAGTTTTTATGTGAGGATATTTCATAACTCGCATTGGATGAAGTAATCTCAAATATCCACTTGCAGATTCTAGAAAAAGACTGCTTCAAACCTACTGAGCCTAGAGAAACCTTTAACTCTGTGAGGTGAACACACACGTCAAGAGAAATTTCGTAGAATGCTTCTGTGTAGTATTTGTGGTAAGATATATCCTTCTTCACCCTAGGCATCAAAGCACTCAAATGTCCACTTGCAGATTTTTCAGAGTGTTTCCAAATTGCTCAATCAAAGGACAGGTTCATTTCTGTGTATTGAATGCATACATCAGAAAGAAGTTGTTCAGAATGCTTCTGTCTGGTTTTTATGTGAAGATATTTTGTAACCCACATTGGATGAAATAATCTCAAATACCCACTTGCAGATTGCAGAAATAGACTGTTTCAAACCTGATGAACCTAGAGAAAGCTTTAACACTGTGAGATGAATACACACATCAACAAGAAATTTCGAAGAATATCTCTGTGTGGTTTTTGTGGGAAGTTATATCCTTTTTCACCGTAGGCCTGAATGCACTCCAAATGTCCACTTGCAGATTCTTCGAGCAGAGTGCTTCCAAACTGCTCAATCAAAAGAAAGTTGCAGCTCTGTGTATTGAACGCATACATCAGAAAGAAGTTGTTCAGTATGCTTCTGTCTAGTTTTAATGTGAAGATATTTCATCACCCGCATTGGATGAAATAATCTCAAATATGCACTTGAAGATTCTAGAAAAATACAGTTTCAAACCTGCTTTACCTAGAAGAAGCTTTAACACTGTGAGATGAATACACGCATCAGAAAGAAATTTCGCAGAATGTTTCTGTGTAGTTTTTGTGGGAAGATATATCCTTTTTCACCATAGGCCTCAAAGCTCTCCAAATGTCCAGTTGGACATTCTTCAAACAGAGTGTTTCCAAACTACTCAGTAAATAGGTTCAGCTCTGTGTATTGAATGCATACATCAGAAAGAAGTTGCTCAGTATGCTTCTGTCTAGTGTTTAGGTGAAGATATTTCATAACCCGCATTGTACGAAATAATCTCAAATATCCACTTGCAGATTCTGGAAAAAGACTGTTTCAAACCTATTGAGCCTAGAGAAAGCTTTAACTCTGTGAGATGAAGGCACGCATCAGAAAGGAATTTCGCAGAATGCTTCTGAGTGGTATTTGTGGGAGGATATAACGTTTTTCACCACAGGCCTCAAAGCAATCAAAATGTCCAGTTGCAGATTGTTCAAAGAGAATGTTTCCAATCTGTTCATTTAATAGAAAGGTTCAGCTCTGTGTATTGAATGCATACATCAGAAAGAAGTTGTTCAGAATGCTTCTGTCTAGTTTTTATGTGAAGATATTTCATAACCAGCATTGGACGAAATAATCTCAAATATCCACCTGCAGATTCTAGAAAAAGACTTTTTCAAACCTGCTGAACCTAGAGAAAGCTTTAGCTCTGTGAGATGAATACACACATCACAAAGAAATTTTGCAGAATGACTTTGTGTAGTTTTTGTCGGAAAATATATCCTTTTTCACCGTAAGCCAGAAAGCACTGCATATGTCCACTTGCAGATCCTTCAAACAGAGTGTTTCCAAACTGCTCGATCAAAAGAAAGGTTCAGCTCTGGGTATTGAATGCATACATCAGAAAGAAGTTGTTCAGAATCCTTCTGTCTAGTTTTTATGTGAAGATATTTCATAACCCGCATTGGACGAAATTATCTCAAATATCCACTTGCAGATTTTAGAAAAAGACTGTTTCAAACCGGCTGAGCCTAGAGAAAGCTTTAAGTCTGTGAGATGAATACACACATCACAAAGAAATTTCACAGAATGCTTCTGTGTAGTTTTTTTGCGTAGATATATTCTGTTTAACCATAGGCCTCAAAGCACTCCTAATGTCCACTTGCAAATACTTCACACAGTGTGTTTCCAAACTGCTCAATCAAAAGAAAGGTTCAGATCAGTGTATTGAATGCACTGATTAGAAAGAAGTTGTTCACAATGCTTCTGTTTCGTTTTTATGTGAAGATATTTCATAACTCGCATGCACGAAATAATCTCAAAATCCACTTGCAGATTCTAGAAACAGACTGTTTCAAACCTGCAGAAGCTAGAGAAAGATTTAACTCTGTCAGATGAATACAGACATCACAAAGGAATTTTTGCAGAATCCTTCCGTGTAGTTTTGGTTGGAAGATATATCCTTTTTCACCATAGGCCTCAAAGCCCTCCAAATGTCCACTTGCAGATTCCTCGAACAGAGTGTTTCCAATCTGCTCAATCAAAACAAAGGTTCAGCTCTGTGTACTGAATGCATACATCAGAAAGAAGTGTTTCAGAATGCTTCTGTGTAGTTTTTAGGCGAAGATATTTCATAACCCGCATTGGACGAAATAATCTGACATATCCACTTGCAGATTCTAGAAAAAGACGGTTTCATGCCTGCGGAACCAAGAGAAAGCTTTAACTCTGCGAGATGAATACACACATCACAAAGAAATTTTGCAGAATAATTCCGTGAAGTTTTTGTGGGAAGATATATCCTTTTTCACCATAGGCTCCAAAGCCCTCCAAATGTCCACTTGCAGATTCTACAAACAGAGTGTTTACAAACTGCTCAATCCAAAGGAAGGTTGAGCTCTGTGTTTTGAATGCATACATCAGAAAGAAGCTGTGAAGAATGCTTCTGTCTAGTTTTTATGTGAATATATTTCATAACCCGCATGGGACGAAACAATCTCAAATATCCACTTGCAGATTTTAGAAAAAGACTGTTTCAAACCTGCTGAATGTAGAGAAAGCTTTAACCCTGTCAGATAAATACACACATCACAAAGAAATTTCGCTGAATGCTTCTGTGTAGTTTTTGTGAGTAGATATGTCTTTTTTCACCATAGGCCTCAAATTACTCCCAATGTCCACTTGCGGATTCTGCAAACAGTGTGTTTCCAAACTGCTCAATGAAAAGAAAAGTTCAGCTCTGTGTACTGAATGCATACATAAAAAGAAGTTGTTCAGAATGCTTCTGTCTAGCTTTTATGTGAAGATAATTCATAATATGCATTGGACGAAATAATCTCAAATATCCACTTGCAGATTCTAGAAAAAGACACTTTGAAACCTGCTGAACCTAGAGAAAGCAATAAGTCTGTGAGATGAATACACACACAACAAAGAAATTTCGCAGAATGCTTCTGTGTAGTTTTTGCGGGAAGATATATACTTTTTCACCATGGGCCTCAAAGCACTCCAAATGTCCACTTGCAGAATCTTCAAAGACAGTGTTACAAAACTGCTCAATCAAAAGAAGGGTTCAACTCTGTGTGTTGAATGCACCGATCCCAAAGTAGTTGTTCAGAATGCTTCTGTGTAGTTTTTATGTGAGGATATTTCATAACTCGCATTGGATGAAGTAATCTCAAATATCCACTTGCAGATTCTAGAAAAAGACTGCTTCAAACCTACTGAGCCTAGAGAAACCTTTAACTCTGTGAGGTGAACACACACGTCAAGAGAAATTTCGTAGAATGCTTCTGTGTAGTATTTGTGGTAAGATATATCCTTCTTCACCCTAGGCATCAAAGCACTCAAATGTCCACTTGCAGATTTTTCAGAGTGTTTCCAAATTGCTCAATCAAAGGACAGGTTCATTTCTGTGTATTGAATGCATACATCAGAAAGAAGTTGTTCAGAATGCTTCTGTCTGGTTTTTATGTGAAGATATTTTGTAACCCACATTGGATGAAATAATCTCAAATACCCACTTGCAGATTGCAGAAATAGACTGTTTCAAACCTGATGAACCTAGAGAAAGCTTTAACACTGTGAGATGAATACACACATCAACAAGAAATTTCGAAGAATATCTCTGTGTGGTTTTTGTGGGAAGTTATATCCTTTTTCACCGTAGGCCTGAATGCACTCCAAATGTCCACTTGCAGATTCTTCGAGCAGAGTGCTTCCAAACTGCTCAATCAAAAGAAAGTTGCAGCTCTGTGTATTGAACGCATACATCAGAAAGAAGTTGTTCAGTATGCTTCTGTCTAGTTTTAATGTGAAGATATTTCATCACCCGCATTGGATGAAATAATCTCAAATATGCACTTGAAGATTCTAGAAAAATACAGTTTCAAACCTGCTTTACCTAGAAGAAGCTTTAACACTGTGAGATGAATACACGCATCAGAAAGAAATTTCGCAGAATGTTTCTGTGTAGTTTTTGTGGGAAGATATATCCTTTTTCACCATAGGCCTCAAAGCTCTCCAAATGTCCAGTTGGACATTCTTCAAACAGAGTGTTTCCAAACTACTCAGTAAATAGGTTCAGCTCTGTGTATTGAATGCATACATCAGAAAGAAGTTGCTCAGTATGCTTCTGTCTAGTGTTTAGGTGAAGATATTTCATAACCCGCATTGTACGAAATAATCTCAAATATCCACTTGCAGATTCTGGAAAAAGACTGTTTCAAACCTATTGAGCCTAGAGAAAGCTTTAACTCTGTGAGATGAAGGCACGCATCAGAAAGGAATTTCGCAGAATGCTTCTGAGTGGTATTTGTGGGAGGATATAACGTTTTTCACCACAGGCCTCAAAGCAATCAAAATGTCCAGTTGCAGATTGTTCAAAGAGAATGTTTCCAATCTGTTCATTTAATAGAAAGGTTCAGCTCTGTGTATTGAATGCATACATCAGAAAGAAGTTGTTCAGAATGCTTCTGTCTAGTTTTTATGTGAAGATATTTCATAACCAGCATTGGACGAAATAATCTCAAATATCCACCTGCAGATTCTAGAAAAAGACTTTTTCAAACCTGCTGAACCTAGAGAAAGCTTTAGCTCTGTGAGATGAAGACACACATCACAAAGAAATTTTGCAGAATGACTTTGTGTAGTTTTTGTCGGAAAATATATCCTTTTTCACCGTAAGCCAGAAAGCACTGCATATGTCCACTTGCAGATCCTTCAAACAGAGTGTTTCCAAACTGCTCGATCAAAAGAAAGGTTCAGCTCTGGGTATTGAATGCATACATCAGAAAGAAGTTGTTCAGAATCCTTCTGTCTAGTTTTTATGTGAAGATATTTCATAACCCGCATTGGACGAAATTATCTCAAATATCCACTTGCAGATTTTAGAAAAAGACTGTTTCAAACCGGCTGAGCCTAGAGAAAGCTTTAACTCTGTGAGATGAATACACACATCACAAAGAAATTTCACAGAATGCTTCTGTGTAGTTTTTTTGCGTAGATATATTCTGTTTAACCATAGGCCTCAAAGCACTCCAAATGTCCACTTGCAAATACTTCACACAGTGTGTTTCCAAACTGCTCAATCAAAAGAAAGGTTCAGATCAGTGTATTGAATGCACCGATTAGAAAGGAGTTGTTCACAATGCTTCTGTTTCGTTTTTATGTGAAGATATTTCATAACTCGCATGCACGAAATAATCTCAAAATCCACTTGCAGATTCTAGAAACAGACTGTTTCAAACCTGCAGAAGCTAGAGAAAGATTTAACTCTGTCAGATGAATACAGACATCACAAAGGAATTTTTGCAGAATCCTTCCGTGTAGTTTTGGTTGGAAGATATATCCTTTTTCACCATAGGCCTCAAAGCCCTCCAAATGTCCACTTGCAGATTCCTCGAACAGAGTGTTTCCAATCTGCTCAATCAAAACAGAGGTTCAGCTCTGTGTACTGAATGCATACATCAGAAAGAAGTGTTTCAGAATGCTTCTGTGTAGTTTTTAGGCGAAGATATTTCATAACCCGCATTGGACGAAATAATCTGACATATCCACTTGCAGATTCTAGAAAAAGACGGTTTCATGCCTGCGGAACCAAGAGAAAGCTTTAACTCTGCGAGATGAATACACACATCACAAAGAAATTTTGCAGAATAATTCCGTGAAGTTTTTGTGGGAAGATATATCCTTTTTCACCATAGGCTCCAAAGCCCTCCAAATGTCCACTTGCAGATTCTACAAACAGAGTGTTTACAAACTGCTCAATCCAAAGGAAGGTTGAGCTCTGTGTATTGAATGCATACATCAGAAAGAAGCTGTGAAGAATGCTTCTGTCTAGTTTTTATGTGAATATATTTCATAACCCGCATGGGACGAAACAATCTCAAATATCCACTTGCAGATTTTAGAAAAAGACTGTTTCAAACCTGCTGAATGTAGAGAAAGCTTTAACTCTGTCAGATAAATACACACATCACAAAGAAATTTCGCTGAATGCTTCTGTGTAGTTTTTGTGAGTAGATATGTCTTTTTTCACCATAGGCCTCAAATTACTCCCAATGTCCACTTGCGGATTCTGCAAACAGTGTGTTTCCAAACTGCTCAATGAAAAGAAAAGTTCAGCTCTGTGTACTGAATGCATACATAAAAAGAAGTTGTTCAGAATGCTTCTGTCTAGCTTTTATGTGAAGATAATTCATAATATGCATTGGACGAAATAATCTCAAATATCCACTTGCAGATTCTAGAAAAAGACACTTTGAAACCTGCTGAACCTAGAGAAAGCAATAAGTCTGTGAGATGAATACACACACAACAAAGAAATTTCGCAGAATGCTTCTGTGTAGTTTTTGCGGGAAGATATATACTTTTTCACCATGGGCCTCAAAGCACTCCAAATGTCCACTTGCAGAATCTTCAAAGACAGTGTTACAAAACTGCTCAATCAAAAGAAGGGTTCAACTCTGTGTGTTGAATGCACCGATCCCAAATTAGTTGTTCAGAATGCTTCTGTGTAGTTTTTATGTGAGGATATTTCATAACTCGCATTGGATGAAGTAATCTCAAATATCCACTTGCAGATTCTAGAAAAAGACTGCTTCAAACCTACTGAGCCTAGAGAAACCTTTAACTCTGTGAGGTGAACACACACGTCAAGAGAAATTTCGTAGAATGCTTCTGTGTAGTATTTGTGGTAAGATATATCCTTCTTCACCCTAGGCATCAAAGCACTCAAATGTCCACTTGCAGATTTTTCAGAGTGTTTCCAAATTGCTCAATCAAAGGACAGGTTCATTTCTGTGTATTGAATGCATACATCAGAAAGAAGTTGTTCAGAATGCTTCTGTCTGGTTTTTATGTGAAGATATTTTGTAACCCACATTGGATGAAATAATCTCAAATACCCACTTGCAGATTGCAGAAATAGACTGTTTCAAACCTGATGAACCTAGAGAAAGCTTTAACACTGTGAGATGAATACACACATCAACAAGAAATTTCGAAGAATATCTCTGTGTGGTTTTTGTGGGAAGTTATATCCTTTTTCACCGTAGGCCTGAATGCACTCCAAATGTCCACTTGCAGATTCTTCGAGCAGAGTGCTTCCAAACTGCTCAATCAAAAGAAAGTTGCAGCTCTGTGTATTGAACGCATACATCAGAAAGAAGTTGTTCAGTATGCTTCTGTCTAGTTTTAATGTGAAGATATTTCATCACCCGCATTGGATGAAATAATCTCAAATATGCACTTGAAGATTCTAGAAAAATACAGTTTCAAACCTGCTTTACCTAGAAGAAGCTTTAACACTGTGAGATGAATACACGCATCAGAAAGAAATTTCGCAGAATGTTTCTGTGTAGTTTTTGTGGGAAGATATATCCTTTTTCACCATAGGCCTCAAAGCTCTCCAAATGTCCAGTTGGACATTCTTCAAACAGAGTGTTTCCAAACTACTCAGTAAATAGGTTCAGCTCTGTGTATTGAATGCATACATCAGAAAGAAGTTGCTCAGTATGCTTCTGTCTAGTGTTTAGGTGAAGATATTTCATAACCCGCATTGTACGAAATAATCTCAAATATCCACTTGCAGATTCTGGAAAAAGACTGTTTCAAACCTATTGAGCCTAGAGAAAGCTTTAACTCTGTGAGATGAAGGCACGCATCAGAAAGGAATTTCGCAGAATGCTTCTGAGTGGTATTTGTGGGAGGATATAACGTTTTTCACCACAGGCCTCAAAGCAATCAAAATGTCCAGTTGCAGATTGTTCAAAGAGAATGTTTCCAATCTGTTCATTTAATAGAAAGGTTCAGCTCTGTGTATTGAATGCATACATCAGAAAGAAGTTGTTCAGAATGCTTCTGTCTAGTTTTTATGTGAAGATATTTCATAACCAGCATTGGACGAAATAATCTCAAATATCCACCTGCAGATTCTAGAAAAAGACTTTTTCAAACCTGCTGAACCTAGAGAAAGCTTTAGCTCTGTGAGATGAATACACACATCACAAAGAAATTTTGCAGAATGACTTTGTGTAGTTTTTGTCGGAAAATATATCCTTTTTCACCGTAAGCCAGAAAGCACTGCATATGTCCACTTGCAGATCCTTCAAACAGAGTGTTTCCAAACTGCTCGATCAAAAGAAAGGTTCAGCTCTGGGTATTGAATGCATACATCAGGAAGAAGTTGTTCAGAATCCTTCTGTCTAGTTTTTATGTGAAGATATTTCATAACCCGCATTGGACGAAATTATCTCAAATATCCACTTGCAGATTTTAGAAAAAGACTGTTTCAAACCGGCTGAGCCTAGAGAAAGCTTTAACTCTGTGAGATGAATACACACATCACAAAGAAATTTCACAGAATGCTTCTGTGTAGTTTTTTTGCGTAGATATATTCTGTTTAACCATAGGCCTCAAAGCACTCCTAATGTCCACTTGCAAATACTTCACACAGTGTGTTTCCAAACTGCTCAATCAAAAGAAAGGTTCAGATCAGTGTATTGAATGCACCGATTAGAAAGAAGTTGTTCACAATGCTTCTGTTTCGTTTTTATGTGAAGATATTTCATAACTCGCATGCACGAAATAATCTCAAAATCCACTTGCAGATTCTAGAAACAGACTGTTTCAAACCTGCAGAAGCTAGAGAAAGATTTAACTCTGTCAGATGAATACAGACATCACAAAGGAATTTTTGCAGAATCCTTCCGTGTAGTTTTGGTTGGAAGATATATCCTTTTTCACCATAGGCCTCAAAGCCCTCCAAATGTCCACTTGCAGATTCCTCGAACAGAGTGTTTCCAATCTGCTCAATCAAAACAGAGGTTCAGCTCTGTGTACTGAATGCATACATCAGAAAGAAGTGTTTCAGAATGCTTCTGTGTAGTTTTTAGGCGAAGATATTTCATAACCCGCATTGGACGAAATAATCTGACATATCCACTTGCAGATTCTAGAAAAAGACGGTTTCATGCCTGCGGAACCAAGAGAAAGCTTTAACTCTGCGAGATGAATACACACATCACAAAGAAATTTTGCAGAATAATTCCGTGAAGTTTTTGTGGGAAGATATATCCTTTTTCACCATAGGCTCCAAAGCCCTCCAAATGTCCACTTGCAGATTCTACAAACAGAGTGTTTACAAACTGCTCAATCCAAAGGAAGGTTGAGCTCTGTGTATTGAATGCATACATCAGAAAGAAGCTGTGAAGAATGCTTCTGTCTAGTTTTTATGTGAATATATTTCATAACCCGCATGGGACGAAACAATCTCAAATATCCACTTGCAGATTTTAGAAAAAGACTGTTTCAAACCTGCTGAATGTAGAGAAAGCTTTAACTCTGTCAGATAAATACACACATCACAAAGAAATTTCGCTGAATGCTTCTGTGTAGTTTTTGTGAGTAGATATGTCTTTTTTCACCATAGGCCTCAAATTACTCCCAATGTCCACTTGCGGATTCTGCAAACAGTGTGTTTCCAAACTGCTCAATGAAAAGAAAAGTTCAGCTCTGTGTACTGAATGCATACATAAAAAGAAGTTGTTCAGAATGCTTCTGTCTAGCTTTTATGTGAAGATAATTCATAATATGCATTGGACGAAATAATCTCAAATATCCACTTGCAGATTCTAGAAAAAGACACTTTGAAACCTGCTGAACCTAGAGAAAGCAATAAGTCTGTGAGATGAATACACACACAACAAAGAAATTTCGCAGAATGCTTCTGTGTAGTTTTTGCGGGAAGATATATACTTTTTCACCATGGGCCTCAAAGCACTCCAAATGTCCACTTGCAGAATCTTCAAAGACAGTGTTACAAAACTGCTCAATCAAAAGAAGGGTTCAACTCTGTGTGTTGAATGCACCGATCCCAAAGTAGTTGTTCAGAATGCTTCTGTGTAGTTTTTATGTGAGGATATTTCATAACTCGCATTGGATGAAGTAATCTCAAATATCCACTTGCAGATTCTAGAAAAAGACTGCTTCAAACCTACTGAGCCTAGAGAAACCTTTAACTCTGTGAGGTGAACACACACGTCAAGAGAAATTTCGTAGAATGCTTCTGTGTAGTATTTGTGGTAAGATATATCCTTCTTCACCCTAGGCATCAAAGCACTCAAATGTCCACTTGCAGATTTTTCAGAGTGTTTCCAAATTGCTCAATCAAAGGACAGGTTCATTTCTGTGTATTGAATGCATACATCAGAAAGAAGTTGTTCAGAATGCTTCTGTCTGGTTTTTATGTGAAGATATTTTGTAACCCACATTGGATGAAATAATCTCAAATACCCACTTGCAGATTGCAGAAATAGACTGTTTCAAACCTGATGAACCTAGAGAAAGCTTTAACACTGTGAGATGAATACACACATCAACAAGAAATTTCGAAGAATATCTCTGTGTGGTTTTTGTGGGAAGTTATATCCTTTTTCACCGTAGGCCTGAATGCACTCCAAATGTCCACTTGCAGATTCTTCGAGCAGAGTGCTTCCAAACTGCTCAATCAAAAGAAAGTTGCAGCTCTGTGTATTGAACGCATACATCAGAAAGAAGTTGTTCAGTATGCTTCTGTCTAGTTTTAATGTGAAGATATTTCATCACCCGCATTGGATGAAATAATCTCAAATATGCACTTGAAGATTCTAGAAAAATACAGTTTCAAACCTGCTTTACCTAGAAGAAGCTTTAACACTGTGAGATGAATACACGCATCAGAAAGAAATTTCGCAGAATGTTTCTGTGTAGTTTTTGTGGGAAGATATATCCTTTTTCACCATAGGCCTCAAAGCTCTCCAAATGTCCAGTTGGACATTCTTCAAACAGAGTGTTTCCAAACTACTCAGTAAATAGGTTCAGCTCTGTGTATTGAATGCATACATCAGAAAGAAGTTGCTCAGTATGCTTCTGTCTAGTGTTTAGGTGAAGATATTTCATAACCCGCATTGTACGAAATAATCTCAAATATCCACTTGCAGATTCTGGAAAAAGACTGTTTCAAACCTATTGAGCCTAGAGAAAGCTTTAACTCTGTGAGATGAAGGCACGCATCAGAAAGGAATTTCGCAGAATGCTTCTGAGTGGTATTTGTGGGAGGATATAACGTTTTTCACCACAGGCCTCAAAGCAATCAAAATGTCCAGTTGCAGATTGTTCAAAGAGAATGTTTCCAATCTGTTCATTTAATAGAAAGGTTCAGCTCTGTGTATTGAATGCATACATCAGAAAGAAGTTGTTCAGAATGCTTCTGTCTAGTTTTTATGTGAAGATATTTCATAACCAGCATTGGACGAAATAATCTCAAATATCCACCTGCAGATTCTAGAAAAAGACTTTTTCAAACCTGCTGAACCTAGAGAAAGCTTTAGCTCTGTGAGATGAATACACACATCACAAAGAAATTTTGCAGAATGACTTTGTGTAGTTTTTGTCGGAAAATATATCCTTTTTCACCGTAAGCCAGAAAGCACTGCATATGTCCACTTGCAGATCCTTCAAACAGAGTGTTTCCAAACTGCTCGATCAAAAGAAAGGTTCAGCTCTGGGTATTGAATGCATACATCAGGAAGAAGTTGTTCAGAATCCTTCTGTCTAGTTTTTATGTGAAGATATTTCATAACCCGCATTGGACGAAATTATCTCAAATATCCACTTGCAGATTTTAGAAAAAGACTGTTTCAAACCGGCTGAGCCTAGAGAAAGCTTTAACTCTGTGAGATGAATACACACATCACAAAGAAATTTCACAGAATGCTTCTGTGTAGTTTTTTTGCGTAGATATATTCTGTTTAACCATAGGCCTCAAAGCACTCCTAATGTCCACTTGCAAATACTTCACACAGTGTGTTTCCAAACTGCTCAATCAAAAGAAAGGTTCAGATCAGTGTATTGAATGCACCGATTAGAAAGAAGTTGTTCACAATGCTTCTGTTTCGTTTTTATGTGAAGATATTTCATAACTCGCATGCACGAAATAATCTCAAAATCCACTTGCAGATTCTAGAAACAGACTGTTTCAAACCTGCAGAAGCTAGAGAAAGATTTAACTCTGTCAGATGAATACAGACATCACAAAGGAATTTTTGCAGAATCCTTCCGTGTAGTTTTGGTTGGAAGATATATCCTTTTTCACCATAGGCCTCAAAGCCCTCCAAATGTCCACTTGCAGATTCCTCGAACAGAGTGTTTCCAATCTGCTCAATCAAAACAGAGGTTCAGCTCTGTGTACTGAATGCATACATCAGAAAGAAGTGTTTCAGAATGCTTCTGTGTAGTTTTTAGGCGAAGATATTTCATAACCCGCATTGGACGAAATAATCTGACATATCCACTTGCAGATTCTAGAAAAAGACGGTTTCATGCCTGCGGAACCAAGAGAAAGCTTTAACTCTGCGAGATGAATACACACATCACAAAGAAATTTTGCAGAATAATTCCGTGAAGTTTTTGTGGGAAGATATATCCTTTTTCACCATAGGCTCCAAAGCCCTCCAAATGTCCACTTGCAGATTCTACAAACAGAGTGTTTACAAACTGCTCAATCCAAAGGAAGGTTGAGCTCTGTGTATTGAATGCATACATCAGAAAGAAGCTGTGAAGAATGCTTCTGTCTAGTTTTTATGTGAATATATTTCATAACCCGCATGGGACGAAACAATCTCAAATATCCACTTGCAGATTTTAGAAAAAGACTGTTTCAAACCTGCTGAATGTAGAGAAAGCTTTAACTCTGTCAGATAAATACACACATCACAAAGAAATTTCGCTGAATGCTTCTGTGTAGTTTTTGTGAGTAGATATGTCTTTTTTCACCATAGGCCTCAAATTACTCCCAATGTCCACTTGCGGATTCTGCAAACAGTGTGTTTCCAAACTGCTCAATGAAAAGAAAAGTTCAGCTCTGTGTACTGAATGCATACATAAAAAGAAGTTGTTCAGAATGCTTCTGTCTAGCTTTTATGTGAAGATAATTCATAATATGCATTGGACGAAATAATCTCAAATATCCACTTGCAGATTCTAGAAAAAGACACTTTGAAACCTGCTGAACCTAGAGAAAGCAATAAGTCTGTGAGATGAATACACACACAACAAAGAAATTTCGCAGAATGCTTCTGTGTAGTTTTTGCGGGAAGATATATACTTTTTCACCATGGGCCTCAAAGCACTCCAAATGTCCACTTGCAGAATCTTCAAAGACAGTGTTACAAAACTGCTCAATCAAAAGAAGGGTTCAACTCTGTGTGTTGAATGCACCGATCCCAAAGTAGTTGTTCAGAATGCTTCTGTGTAGTTTTTATGTGAGGATATTTCATAACTCGCATTGGATGAAGTAATCTCAAATATCCACTTGCAGATTCTAGAAAAAGACTGCTTCAAACCTACTGAGCCTAGAGAAACCTTTAACTCTGTGAGGTGAACACACACGTCAAGAGAAATTTCGTAGAATGCTTCTGTGTAGTATTTGTGGTAAGATATATCCTTCTTCACCCTAGGCATCAAAGCACTCAAATGTCCACTTGCAGATTTTTCAGAGTGTTTCCAAATTGCTCAATCAAAGGACAGGTTCATTTCTGTGTATTGAATGCATACATCAGAAAGAAGTTGTTCAGAATGCTTCTGTCTGGTTTTTATGTGAAGATATTTTGTAACCCACATTGGATGAAATAATCTCAAATACCCACTTGCAGATTGCAGAAATAGACTGTTTCAAACCTGATGAACCTAGAGAAAGCTTTAACACTGTGAGATGAATACACACATCAACAAGAAATTTCGAAGAATATCTCTGTGTGGTTTTTGTGGGAAGTTATATCCTTTTTCACCGTAGGCCTGAATGCACTCCAAATGTCCACTTGCAGATTCTTCGAGCAGAGTGCTTCCAAACTGCTCAATCAAAAGAAAGTTGCAGCTCTGTGTATTGAACGCATACATCAGAAAGAAGTTGTTCAGTATGCTTCTGTCTAGTTTTAATGTGAAGATATTTCATCACCCGCATTGGATGAAATAATCTCAAATATGCACTTGAAGATTCTAGAAAAATACAGTTTCAAACCTGCTTTACCTAGAAGAAGCTTTAACACTGTGAGATGAATACACGCATCAGAAAGAAATTTCGCAGAATGTTTCTGTGTAGTTTTTGTGGGAAGATATATCCTTTTTCACCATAGGCCTCAAAGCTCTCCAAATGTCCAGTTGGACATTCTTCAAACAGAGTGTTTCCAAACTACTCAGTAAATAGGTTCAGCTCTGTGTATTGAATGCATACATCAGAAAGAAGTTGCTCAGTATGCTTCTGTCTAGTGTTTAGGTGAAGATATTTCATAACCCGCATTGTACGAAATAATCTCAAATATCCACTTGCAGATTCTGGAAAAAGACTGTTTCAAACCTATTGAGCCTAGAGAAAGCTTTAACTCTGTGAGATGAAGGCACGCATCAGAAAGGAATTTCGCAGAATGCTTCTGAGTGGTATTTGTGGGAGGATATAACGTTTTTCACCACAGGCCTCAAAGCAATCAAAATGTCCAGTTGCAGATTGTTCAAAGAGAATGTTTCCAATCTGTTCATTTAATAGAAAGGTTCAGCTCTGTGTATTGAATGCATACATCAGAAAGAAGTTGTTCAGAATGCTTCTGTCTAGTTTTTATGTGAAGATATTTCATAACCAGCATTGGACGAAATAATCTCAAATATCCACCTGCAGATTCTAGAAAAAGACTTTTTCAAACCTGCTGAACCTAGAGAAAGCTTTAGCTCTGTGAGATGAATACACACATCACAAAGAAATTTTGCAGAATGACTTTGTGTAGTTTTTGTCGGAAAATATATCCTTTTTCACCGTAAGCCAGAAAGCACTGCATATGTCCACTTGCAGATCCTTCAAACAGAGTGTTTCCAAACTGCTCGATCAAAAGAAAGGTTCAGCTCTGGGTATTGAATGCATACATCAGGAAGAAGTTGTTCAGAATCCTTCTGTCTAGTTTTTATGTGAAGATATTTCATAACCCGCATTGGACGAAATTATCTCAAATATCCACTTGCAGATTTTAGAAAAAGACTGTTTCAAACCGGCTGAGCCTAGAGAAAGCTTTAACTCTGTGAGATGAATACACACATCACAAAGAAATTTCACAGAATGCTTCTGTGTAGTTTTTTTGCGTAGATATATTCTGTTTAACCATAGGCCTCAAAGCACTCCTAATGTCCACTTGCAAATACTTCACACAGTGTGTTTCCAAACTGCTCAATCAAAAGAAAGGTTCAGATCAGTGTATTGAATGCACCGATTAGAAAGAAGTTGTTCACAATGCTTCTGTTTCGTTTTTATGTGAAGATATTTCATAACTCGCATGCACGAAATAATCTCAAAATCCACTTGCAGATTCTAGAAACAGACTGTTTCAAACCTGCAGAAGCTAGAGAAAGATTTAACTCTGTCAGATGAATACAGACATCACAAAGGAATTTTTGCAGAATCCTTCCGTGTAGTTTTGGTTGGAAGATATATCCTTTTTCACCATAGGCCTCAAAGCCCTCCAAATGTCCACTTGCAGATTCCTCGAACAGAGTGTTTCCAATCTGCTCAATCAAAACAAAGGTTCACCTCTGTGTACTGAATGCATACATGAGAAAGAAGTGTTTCAGAATGCTTCTGTGTAGTTTTTAGGCGAAGATATTTCATAACCCGCATTGGACGAAATAATCTGACCTATCCACTTGCAGATTCTAGAAAAAGACGGTTTCATGCCTGCGGAACCAAGAGAAAGCTTTAACTCTGCGAGATGAATACACACATCACAAAGAAATTTTGCAGAATAATTCCGTGAAGTTTTTGTGGGAAGATATATCCTTTTTCACCATAGGCTCCAAAGCCCTCCAAATGTCCACTTGCAGATTCTACAAACAGAGTGTTTACAAACTGCTCAATCCAAAGGAAGGTTGAGCTCTGTGTATTGAATGCATACATCAGAAAGAAGCTGTGAAGAATGCTTCTGTCTAGTTTTTATGTGAATATATTTCATAACCCGCATGGGACGAAACAATCTCAAATATCCACTTGCAGATTTTAGAAAAAGACTGTTTCAAACCTGCTGAATGTAGAGAAAGCTTTAACTCTGTCAGATAAATACACACATCACAAAGAAATTTCGCTGAATGCTTCTGTGTAGTTTTTGTGAGTAGATATGTCTTTTTTCACCATAGGCCTCAAATTACTCCCAATGTCCACTTGCGGATTCTGCAAACAGTGTGTTTCCAAACTGCTCAATGAAAAGAAAAGTTCAGCTCTGTGTACTGAATGCATACATAAAAAGAAGTTGTTCAGAATGCTTCTGTCTAGCTTTTATGTGAAGATAATTCATGATATGCATTGGACGAAATAATCTCAAATATCCACTTGCAGATTCTAGAAAAAGACACTTTGAAACCTGCTGAACCTAGAGAAAGCAATAAGTCTGTGAGATGAATACACACACAACAAAGAAATTTCGCAGAATGCTTCTGTGTAGTTTTTGCGGGAAGATATATACTTTTTCACCATGGGCCTCAAAGCACTCCAAATGTCCACTTGCAGAATCTTCAAAGACAGTGTTACAAAACTGCTCAATCAAAAGAAGGGTTCAACTCTGTGTGTTGAATGCACCGATCCCAAAGTAGTTGTTCAGAATGCTTCTGTGTAGTTTTTATGTGAGGATATTTCATAACTCGCATTGGATGAAGTAATCTCAAATATCCACTTGCAGATTCTAGAAAAAGACTGCTTCAAACCTACTGAGCCTAGAGAAACCTTTAACTCTGTGAGGTGAACACACACGTCAAGAGAACTTTCGTAGAATGCTTCTGTGTAGTATTTGTGGTAAGATATATCCTTCTTCACCCTAGGCATCAAAGCACTCAAATGTCCACTTGCAGATTTTTCAGAGTGTTTCCAAATTGCTCAATCAAAGGACAGGTTCATTTCTGTGTATTGAATGCATACATCAGAAAGAAGTTGTTCAGAATGCTTCTGTCTGGTTTTTATGTGAAGATATTTTGTAACCCACATTGGATGAAATAATCTCAAATACCCACTTGCAGATTGCAGAAATAGACTGTTTCAAACCTGATGAACCTAGAGAAAGCTTTAACACTGTGAGATGAATACACACATCAACAAGAAATTTCGAAGAATATCTCTGTGTGGTTTTTGTGGGAAGTTATATCCTTTTTCACCGTAGGCCTGAATGCACTCCAAATGTCCACTTGCAGATTCTTCGAGCAGAGTGCTTCCAAACTGCTCAATCAAAAGAAAGTTGCAGCTCTGTGTATTGAACGCATACATCAGAAAGAAGTTGTTCAGTATGCTTCTGTCTAGTTTTAATGTGAAGATATTTCATCACCCGCATTGGATGAAATAATCTCAAATATGCACTTGAAGATTCTAGAAAAATACAGTTTCAAACCTGCTTTACCTAGAAGAAGCTTTAACACTGTGAGATGAATACACGCATCAGAAAGAAATTTCGCAGAATGTTTCTGTGTAGTTTTTGTGGGAAGATATATCCTTTTTCACCATAGGCCTCAAAGCTCTCCAAATGTCCAGTTGGACATTCTTCAAACAGAGTGTTTCCAAACTACTCAGTAAATAGGTTCAGCTCTGTGTATTGAATGCATACATCAGAAAGAAGTTGCTCAGTATGCTTCTGTCTAGTGTTTAGGTGAAGATATTTCATAACCCGCATTGTACGAAATAATCTCAAATATCCACTTGCAGATTCTGGAAAAAGACTGTTTCAAACCTATTGAGCCTAGAGAAAGCTTTAACTCTGTGAGATGAAGGCACGCATCAGAAAGGAATTTCGCAGAATGCTTCTGAGTGGTATTTGTGGGAGGATATAACGTTTTTCACCACAGGCCTCAAAGCAATCAAAATGTCCAGTTGCAGATTGTTCAAAGAGAATGTTTCCAATCTGTTCATTTAATAGAAAGGTTCAGCTCTGTGTATTGAATGCATACATCAGAAAGAAGTTGTTCAGAATGCTTCTGTCTAGTTTTTATGTGAAGATATTTCATAACCAGCATTGGACGAAATAATCTCAAATATCCACCTGCAGATTCTAGAAAAAGACTTTTTCAAACCTGCTGAACCTAGAGAAAGCTTTAGCTCTGTGAGATGAATACACACATCACAAAGAAATTTTGCAGAATGACTTTGTGTAGTTTTTGTCGGAAAATATATCCTTTTTCACCGTAAGCCAGAAAGCACTGCATATGTCCACTTGCAGATCCTTCAAACAGAGTGTTTCCAAACTGCTCGATCAAAAGAAAGGTTCAGCTCTGGGTATTGAATGCATACATCAGGAAGAAGTTGTTCAGAATCCTTCTGTCTAGTTTTTATGTGAAGATATTTCATAACCCGCATTGGACGAAATTATCTCAAATATCCACTTGCAGATTTTAGAAAAAGACTGTTTCAAACCGGCTGAGCCTAGAGAAAGCTTTAACTCTGTGAGATGAATACACACATCACAAAGAAATTTCACAGAATGCTTCTGTGTAGTTTTTTTGCGTAGATATATTCTGTTTAACCATAGGCCTCAAAGCACTCCTAATGTCCACTTGCAAATACTTCACACAGTGTGTTTCCAAACTGCTCAATCAAAAGAAAGGTTCAGAGCAGTGTATTGAATGCACCGATTAGAAAGAAGTTGTTCACAATGCTTCTGTTTCGTTTTTATGTGAAGATATTTCATAACTCGCATGCACGAAATAATCTCAAAATCCACTTGCAGATTCTAGAAACAGACTGTTTCAAACCTGCAGAAGCTAGAGAAAGATTTAACTCTGTCAGATGAATACAGACATCACAAAGGAATTTTTGCAGAATCCTTCCGTGTAGTTTTGGTTGGAAGATATATCCTTTTTCACCATAGGCCTCAAAGCCCTCCAAATGTCCACTTGCAGATTCCTCGAACAGAGTGTTTCCAATCTGCTCAATCAAAACAAAGGTTCAGCTCTGTGTACTGAATGCATACATGAGAAAGAAGTGTTTCAGAATGCTTCTGTGTAGTTTTTAGGCGAAGATATTTCATAACCCGCATTGGACGAAATAATCTGACCTATCCACTTGCAGATTCTAGAAAAAGACGGTTTCATGCCTGCGGAACCAAGAGAAAGCTTTAACTCTGCGAGATGAATACACACATCACAAAGAAATTTTGCAGAATAATTCCGTGAAGTTTTTGTGGGAAGATATATCCTTTTTCACCATAGGCTCCAAAGCCCTCCAAATGTCCACTTGCAGATTCTACAAACAGAGTGTTTACAAACTGCTCAATCCAAAGGAAGGTTGAGCTCTGTGTATTGAATGCATACATCAGAAAGAAGCTGTGAAGAATGCTTCTGTCTAGTTTTTATGTGAATATATTTCATAACCCGCATGGGACGAAACAATCTCAAATATCCACTTGCAGATTTTAGAAAAAGACTGTTTCAAACCTGCTGAATGTAGAGAAAGCTTTAACTCTGTCAGATAAATACACACATCACAAAGAAATTTCGCTGAATGCTTCTGTGTAGTTTTTGTGAGTAGATATGTCTTTTTTCACCATAGGCCTCAAATTACTCCCAATGTCCACTTGCGGATTCTGCAAACAGTGTGTTTCCAAACTGCTCAATGAAAAGAAAAGTTCAGCTCTGTGTCCTGAATGCATACATAAAAAGAAGTTGTTCAGAATGCTTCTGTCTAGCTTTTATGTGAAGATAATTCATAATATGCATTGGACGAAATAATCTCAAATATCCACTTGCAGATTCTAGAAAAAGACACTTTGAAACCTGCTGAACCTAGAGAAAGCAATAAGTCTGTGAGATGAATACACACACAACAAAGAAATTTCGCAGAATGCTTCTGTGTAGTTTTTGCGGGAAGATATATACTTTTTCACCATGGGCCTCAAAGCACTCCAAATGTCCACTTGCAGAATCTTCAAAGACAGTGTTACAAAACTGCTCAATCAAAAGAAGGGTTCAACTCTGTGTGTTGAATGCACCGATCCCAAAGTAGTTGTTCAGAATGCTTCTGTGTAGTTTTTATGTGAGGATATTTCATAACTCGCATTGGATGAAGTAATCTCAAATATCCACTTGCAGATTCTAGAAAAAGACTGCTTCAAACCTACTGAGCCTAGAGAAACCTTTAACTCTGTGAGGTGAACACACACGTCAAGAGAAATTTCGTAGAATGCTTCTGTGTAGTATTTGTGGTAAGATATATCCTTCTTCACCCTAGGCATCAAAGCACTCAAATGTCCACTTGCAGATTTTTCAGAGTGTTTCCAAATTGCTCAATCAAAGGACAGGTTCATTTCTGTGTATTGAATGCATACATCAGAAAGAAGTTGTTCAGAATGCTTCTGTCTGGTTTTTATGTGAAGATATTTTGTAACCCACATTGGATGAAATAATCTCAAATACCCACTTGCAGATTGCAGAAATAGACTGTTTCAAACCTGATGAACCTAGAGAAAGCTTTAACACTGTGAGATGAATACACACATCAACAAGAAATTTCGAAGAATATCTCTGTGTGGTTTTTGTGGGAAGTTATATCCTTTTTCACCGTAGGCCTGAATGCACTCCAAATGTCCACTTGCAGATTCTTCGAGCAGAGTGCTTCCAAACTGCTCAATCAAAAGAAAGTTGCAGCTCTGTGTATTGAACGCATACATCAGAAAGAAGTTGTTCAGTATGCTTCTGTCTAGTTTTAATGTGAAGATATTTCATCACCCGCATTGGATGAAATAATCTCAAATATGCACTTGAAGATTCTAGAAAAATACAGTTTCAAACCTGCTTTACCTAGAAGAAGCTTTAACACTGTGAGATGAATACACGCATCAGAAAGAAATTTCGCAGAATGTTTCTGTGTAGTTTTTGTGGGAAGATATATCCTTTTTCACCATAGGCCTCAAAGCTCTCCAAATGTCCAGTTGGACATTCTTCAAACAGAGTGTTTCCAAACTACTCAGTAAATAGGTTCAGCTCTGTGTATTGAATGCATACATCAGAAAGAAGTTGCTCAGTATGCTTCTGTCTAGTGTTTAGGTGAAGATATTTCATAACCCGCATTGTACGAAATAATCTCAAATATCCACTTGCAGATTCTGGAAAAAGACTGTTTCAAACCTATTGAGCCTAGAGAAAGCTTTAACTCTGTGAGATGAAGGCACGCATCAGAAAGGAATTTCGCAGAATGCTTCTGAGTGGTATTTGTGGGAGGATATAACGTTTTTCACCACAGGCCTCAAAGCAATCAAAATGTCCAGTTGCAGATTGTTCAAAGAGAATGTTTCCAATCTGTTCATTTAATAGAAAGGTTCAGCTCTGTGTATTGAATGCATACATCAGAAAGAAGTTGTTCAGAATGCTTCTGTCTAGTTTTTATGTGAAGATATTTCATAACCAGCATTGGACGAAATAATCTCAAATATCCACCTGCAGATTCTAGAAAAAGACTTTTTCAAACCTGCTGAACCTAGAGAAAGCTTTAGCTCTGTGAGATGAATACACACATCACAAAGAAATTTTGCAGAATGACTTTGTGTAGTTTTTGTCGGAAAATATATCCTTTTTCACCGTAAGCCAGAAAGCACTGCATATGTCCACTTGCAGATCCTTCAAACAGAGTGTTTCCAAACTGCTCGATCAAAAGAAAGGTTCAGCTCTGGGTATTGAATGCATACATCAGGAAGAAGTTGTTCAGAATCCTTCTGTCTAGTTTTTATGTGAAGATATTTCATAACCCGCATTGGACGAAATTATCTCAAATATCCACTTGCAGATTTTAGAAAAAGACTGTTTCAAACCGGCTGAGCCTAGAGAAAGCTTTAACTCTGTGAGATGAATACACACATCACAAAGAAATTTCACAGAATGCTTCTGTGTAGTTTTTTTGCGTAGATATATTCTGTTTAACCATAGGCCTCAAAGCACTCCTAATGTCCACTTGCAAATACTTCACACAGTGTGTTTCCAAACTGCTCAATCAAAAGAAAGGTTCAGAGCAGTGTATTGAATGCACCGATTAGAAAGAAGTTGTTCACAATGCTTCTGTTTCGTTTTTATGTGAAGATATTTCATAACTCGCATGCACGAAATAATCTCAAAATCCACTTGCAGATTCTAGAAACAGACTGTTTCAAACCTGCAGAAGCTAGAGAAAGATTTAACTCTGTCAGATGAATACAGACATCACAAAGGAATTTTTGCAGAATCCTTCCGTGTAGTTTTGGTTGGAAGATATATCCTTTTTCACCATAGGCCTCAAAGCCCTCCAAATGTCCACTTGCAGATTCCTCGAACAGAGTGTTTCCAATCTGCTCAATCAAAACAAAGGTTCAGCTCTGTGTACTGAATGCATACATGAGAAAGAAGTGTTTCAGAATGCTTCTGTGTAGTTTTTAGGCGAAGATATTTCATAACCCGCATTGGACGAAATAATCTGACCTATCCACTTGCAGATTCTAGAAAAAGACGGTTTCATGCCTGCGGAACCAAGAGAAAGCTTTAACTCTGCGAGATGAATACACACATCACAAAGAAATTTTGCAGAATAATTCCGTGAAGTTTTTGTGGGAAGATATATCCTTTTTCACCATAGGCTCCAAAGCCCTCCAAATGTCCACTTGCAGATTCTACAAACAGAGTGTTTACAAACTGCTCAATCCAAAGGAAGGTTGAGCTCTGTGTATTGAATGCATACATCAGAAAGAAGCTGTGAAGAATGCTTCTGTCTAGTTTTTATGTGAATATATTTCATAACCCGCATGGGACGAAACAATCTCAAATATCCACTTGCAGATTTTAGAAAAAGACTGTTTCAAACCTGCTGAATGTAGAGAAAGCTTTAACTCTGTCAGATAAATACACACATCACAAAGAAATTTCGCTGAATGCTTCTGTGTAGTTTTTGTGAGTAGATATGTCTTTTTTCACCATAGGCCTCAAATTACTCCCAATGTCCACTTGCGGATTCTGCAAACAGTGTGTTTCCAAACTGCTCAATGAAAAGAAAAGTTCAGCTCTGTGTCCTGAATGCATACATAAAAAGAAGTTGTTCAGAATGCTTCTGTCTAGCTTTTATGTGAAGATAATTCATAATATGCATTGGACGAAATAATCTCAAATATCCACTTGCAGATTCTAGAAAAAGACACTTTGAAACCTGCTGAACCTAGAGAAAGCAATAAGTCTGTGAGATGAATACACACACAACAAAGAAATTTCGCAGAATGCTTCTGTGTAGTTTTTGCGGGAAGATATATACTTTTTCACCATGGGCCTCAAAGCACTCCAAATGTCCACTTGCAGAATCTTCAAAGACAGTGTTACAAAACTGCTCAATCAAAAGAAGGGTTCAACTCTGTGTGTTGAATGCACCGATCCCAAAGTAGTTGTTCAGAATGCTTCTGTGTAGTTTTTATGTGAGGATATTTCATAACTCGCATTGGATGAAGTAATCTCAAATATCCACTTGCAGATTCTAGAAAAAGACTGCTTCAAACCTACTGAGCCTAGAGAAACCTTTAACTCTGTGAGGTGAACACACACGTCAAGAGAAATTTCGTAGAATGCTTCTGTGTAGTATTTGTGGTAAGATATATCCTTCTTCACCCTAGGCATCAAAGCACTCAAATGTCCACTTGCAGATTTTTCAGAGTGTTTCCAAATTGCTCAATCAAAGGACAGGTTCATTTCTGTGTATTGAATGCATACATCAGAAAGAAGTTGTTCAGAATGCTTCTGTCTGGTTTTTATGTGAAGATATTTTGTAACCCACATTGGATGAAATAATCTCAAATACCCACTTGCAGATTGCAGAAATAGACTGTTTCAAACCTGATGAACCTAGAGAAAGCTTTAACACTGTGAGATGAATACACACATCAACAAGAAATTTCGAAGAATATCTCTGTGTGGTTTTTGTGGGAAGTTATATCCTTTTTCACCGTAGGCCTGAATGCACTCCAAATGTCCACTTGCAGATTCTTCGAGCAGACTGCTTCCAAACTGCTCAATCAAAAGAAAGTTGCAGCTCTGTGTATTGAACGCATACATCAGAAAGAAGTTGTTCAGTATGCTTCTGTCTAGTTTTAATGTGAAGATATTTCATCACCCGCATTGGATGAAATAATCTCAAATATGCACTTGAAGATTCTAGAAAAATACAGTTTCAAACCTGCTTTACCTAGAAGAAGCTTTAACACTGTGAGATGAATACACGCATCAGAAAGAAATTTCGCAGAATGTTTCTGTGTAGTTTTTGTGGGAAGATATATCCTTTTTCACCATAGGCCTCAAAGCTCTCCAAATGTCCAGTTGGACATTCTTCAAACAGAGTGTTTCCAAACTACTCAGTAAATAGGTTCAGCTCTGTGTATTGAATGCATACATCAGAAAGAAGTTGCTCAGTATGCTTCTGTCTAGTGTTTAGGTGAAGATATTTCATAACCCGCATTGTACGAAATAATCTCAAATATCCACTTGCAGATTCTGGAAAAAGACTGTTTCAAACCTATTGAGCCTAGAGAAAGCTTTAACTCTGTGAGATGAAGGCACGCATCAGAAAGGAATTTCGCAGAATGCTTCTGAGTGGTATTTGTGGGAGGATATAACGTTTTTCACCACAGGCCTCAAAGCAATCAAAATGTCCAGTTGCAGATTGTTCAAAGAGAATGTTTCCAATCTGTTCATTTAATAGAAAGGTTCAGCTCTGTGTATTGAATGCATACATCAGAAAGAAGTTGTTCAGAATGCTTCTGTCTAGTTTTTATGTGAAGATATTTCATAACCAGCATTGGACGAAATAATCTCAAATATCCACCTGCAGATTCTAGAAAAAGACTTTTTCAAACCTGCTGAACCTAGAGAAAGCTTTAGCTCTGTGAGATGAATACACACATCACAAAGAAATTTTGCAGAATGACTTTGTGTAGTTTTTGTCGGAAAATATATCCTTTTTCACCGTAAGCCAGAAAGCACTGCATATGTCCACTTGCAGATCCTTCAAACAGAGTGTTTCCAAACTGCTCGATCAAAAGAAAGGTTCAGCTCTGGGTATTGAATGCATACATCAGGAAGAAGTTGTTCAGAATCCTTCTGTCTAGTTTTTATGTGAAGATATTTCATAACCCGCATTGGACGAAATTATCTCAAATATCCACTTGCAGATTTTAGAAAAAGACTGTTTCAAACCGGCTGAGCCTAGAGAAAGCTTTAACTCTGTGAGATGAATACACACATCACAAAGAAATTTCACAGAATGCTTCTGTGTAGTTTTTTTGCGTAGATATATTCTGTTTAACCATAGGCCTCAAAGCACTCCTAATGTCCACTTGCAAATACTTCACACAGTGTGTTTCCAAACTGCTCAATCAAAAGAAAGGTTCAGATCAGTGTATTGAATGCACCGATTAGAAAGAAGTTGTTCACAATGCTTCTGTCTCGTTTTTATGTGAAGATATTTCATAACTCGCATGCACGAAATAATCTCAAAATCCACTTGCAGATTCTAGAAACAGACTGTTTCAAACCTGCAGAAGCTAGAGAAAGATTTAACTCTGTCAGATGAATACAGACATCACAAAGGAATTTTTGCAGAATCCTTCCGTGTAGTTTTGGTTGGAAGATATATCCTTTTTCACCATAGGCCTCAAAGCCCTCCAAATGTCCACTTGCAGATTCCTCGAACAGAGTGTTTCCAATCTGCTCAATCAAAACAGAGGTTCAGCTCTGTGTACTGAATGCATACATCAGAAAGAAGTGTTTCAGAATGCTTCTGTGTAGTTTTTAGGCGAAGATATTTCATAACCCGCATTGGACGAAATAATCTGACCTATCCACTTGCAGATTCTAGAAAAAGACGGTTTCATGCCTGCGGAACCAAGAGAAAGCTTTAACTCTGCGAGATGAATACACACATCACAAAGAAATTTTGCAGAATAATTCCGTGAAGTTTTTGTGGGAAGATATATCCTTTTTCACCATAGGCTCCAAAGCCCTCCAAATGTCCACTTGCAGATTCTACAAACAGAGTGTTTACATACTGCTCAATCCAAAGGAAGGTTGAGCTCTGTGTATTGAATGCATACATCAGAAAGAAGCTGTGAAGAATGCTTCTGTCTAGTTTTTATGTGAATATATTTCATAACCCGCATGGGACGAAACAATCTCAAATATCCACTTGCAGATTTTAGAAAAAGACTGTTTCAAACCTGCTGAATGTAGAGAAAGCTTTAACTCTGTCAGATAAATACACACATCACAAAGAAATTTCGCTGAATGCTTCTGTGTAGTTTTTGTGAGTAGATATGTCTTTTTTCACCATAGGCCTCAAATTACTCCCAATGTCCACTTGCGGATTCTGCAAACAGTGTGTTTCCAAACTGCTCAATGAAAAGAAAAGTTCAGCTCTGTGTACTGAATGCATACATAAAAAGAAGTTGTTCAGAATGCTTCTGTCTAGCTTTTATGTGAAGATAATTCATAATATGCATTGGACGAAATAATCTCAAATATCCACTTGCAGATTCTAGAAAAAGACACTTTGAAACCTGCTGAACCTAGAGAAAGCAATAAGTCTGTGAGATGAATACACACACAACAAAGAAATTTCGCAGAATGCTTCTGTGTAGTTTTTGCGGGAAGATATATACTTTTTCACCATGGGCCTCAAAGCACTCCAAATGTCCACTTGCAGAATCTTCAAAGACAGTGTTACAAAACTGCTCAATCAAAAGAAGGGTTCAACTCTGTGTGTTGAATGCACCGATCCCAAAGTAGTTGTTCAGAATGCTTCTGTGTAGTTTTTATGTGAGGATATTTCATAACTCGCATTGGATGAAGTAATCTCAAATATCCACTTGCAGATTCTAGAAAAAGACTGCTTCAAACCTACTGAGCCTAGAGAAACCTTTAACTCTGTGAGGTGAACACACACGTCAAGAGAAATTTCGTAGAATGCTTCTGTGTAGTATTTGTGGTAAGATATATCCTTCTTCACCCTAGGCATCAAAGCACTCAAATGTCCACTTGCAGATTTTTCAGAGTGTTTCCAAATTGCTCAATCAAAGGACAGGTTCATTTCTGTGTATTGAATGCATACATCAGAAAGAAGTTGTTCAGAATGCTTCTGTCTGGTTTTTATGTGAAGATATTTTGTAACCCACATTGGATGAAATAATCTCAAATACCCACTTGCAGATTGCAGAAATAGACTGTTTCAAACCTGATGAACCTAGAGAAAGCTTTAACACTGTGAGATGAATACACACATCAACAAGAAATTTCGAAGAATATCTCTGTGTGGTTTTTGTGGGAAGTTATATCCTTTTTCACCGTAGGCCTGAATGCACTCCAAATGTCCACTTGCAGATTCTTCGAGCAGACTGCTTCCAAACTGCTCAATCAAAAGAAAGTTGCAGCTCTGTGTATTGAACGCATACATCAGAAAGAAGTTGTTCAGTATGCTTCTGTCTAGTTTTAATGTGAAGATATTTCATCACCCGCATTGGATGAAATAATCTCAAATATGCACTTGAAGATTCTAGAAAAATACAGTTTCAAACCTGCTTTACCTAGAAGAAGCTTTAACACTGTGAGATGAATACACGCATCAGAAAGAAATTTCGCAGAATGTTTCTGTGTAGTTTTTGTGGGAAGATATATCCTTTTTCACCATAGGCCTCAAAGCTCTCCAAATGTCCAGTTGGACATTCTTCAAACAGAGTGTTTCCAAACTACTCAGTAAATAGGTTCAGCTCTGTGTATTGAATGCATACATCAGAAAGAAGTTGCTCAGTATGCTTCTGTCTAGTGTTTAGGTGAAGATATTTCATAACCCGCATTGTACGAAATAATCTCAAATATCCACTTGCAGATTCTGGAAAAAGACTGTTTCAAACCTATTGAGCCTAGAGAAAGCTTTAACTCTGTGAGATGAAGGCACGCATCAGAAAGGAATTTCGCAGAATGCTTCTGAGTGGTATTTGTGGGAGGATATAACGTTTTTCACCACAGGCCTCAAAGCAATCAAAATGTCCAGTTGCAGATTGTTCAAAGAGAATGTTTCCAATCTGTTCATTTAATAGAAAGGTTCAGCTCTGTGTATTGAATGCATACATCAGAAAGAAGTTGTTCAGAATGCTTCTGTCTAGTTTTTATGTGAAGATATTTCATAACCAGCATTGGACGAAATAATCTCAAATATCCACCTGCAGATTCTAGAAAAAGACTTTTTCAAACCTGCTGAACCTAGAGAAAGCTTTAGCTCTGTGAGATGAATACACACATCACAAAGAAATTTTGCAGAATGACTTTGTGTAGTTTTTGTCGGAAAATATATCCTTTTTCACCGTAAGCCAGAAAGCACTGCATATGTCCACTTGCAGATCCTTCAAACAGAGTGTTTCCAAACTGCTCGATCAAAAGAAAGGTTCAGCTCTGGGTATTGAATGCATACATCAGAAAGAAGTTGTTCAGAATCCTTCTGTCTAGTTTTTATGTGAAGATATTTCATAACCCGCATTGGACGAAATTATCTCAAATATCCACTTGCGGATTTTAGAAAAAGACTGTTTCAAACCGGCTGAGCCTAGAGAAAGCTTTAACTCTGTGAGATGAATACACACATCACAAAGAAATTTCACAGAATGCTTCTGTGTAGTTTTTTTGCGTAGATATATTCTGTTTAACCATAGGCCTCAAAGCACTCCTAATGTCCACTTGCAAATACTTCACACAGTGTGTTTCCAAACTGCTCAATCAAAAGAAAGGTTCAGATCAGTGTATTGAATGCACCGATTAGAAAGAAGTTGTTCACAATGCTTCTGTTTCGTTTTTATGTGAAGATATTTCATAACTCGCATGCACGAAATAATCTCAAAATCCACTTGCAGATTCTAGAAACAGACTGTTTCAAACCTGCAGAAGCTAGAGAAAGATTTAACTCTGTCAGATGAATACAGACATCACAAAGGAATTTTTGCAGAATCCTTCCGTGTAGTTTTGGTTGGAAGATATATCCTTTTTCACCATAGGCCTCAAAGCCCTCCAAATGTCCACTTGCAGATTCCTCGAACAGAGTGTTTCCAATCTGCTCAATCAAAACAAAGATTCAGCTCTGTGTACTGAATGCATACATCAGAAAGAAGTGTTTCAGAATGCTTCTGTGTAGTTTTTAGGCGAAGATATTTCATAACCCGCATTGGACGAAATAATCTGACATATCCACTTGCAGATTCTAGAAAAAGACGGTTTCATGCCTGCGGAACCAAGAGAAAGCTTTAACTCTGCGAGATGAATACACACATCACAAAGAAATTTTGCAGAATAATTCCGTGAAGTTTTTGTGGGAAGATGTATCCTTTTTCACCATAGGCTCCAAAGCCCTCCAAATGTCCACTTGCAGATTCTACAAACAGAGTGTTTACAAACTGCTCAATCCAAAGGAAGGTTGAGCTCTGTGTATTGAATGCATACATCAGAAAGAAGCTGTGAAGAATGCTTCTGTCTAGTTTTTATGTGAATATATTTCATAACCCGCATGGGACGAAACAATCTCAAATATCCACTTGCAGATTTTAGAAAAAGACTGTTTCAAACCTGCTGAATGTAGAGAAAGCTTTAACTCTGTCAGATAAATACACACATCACAAAGAAATTTCGCTGAATGCTTCTGTGTAGTTTTTGTGAGTAGATATGTCTTTTTTCACCATAGGCCTCAAATTACTCCCAATGTCCACTTGCGGATTCTGCAAACAGTGTGTTTCCAAACTGCTCAATGAAAAGAAAAGTTCAGCTCTGTGTACTGAATGCATACATAAAAAGAAGTTGTTCAGAATGCTTCTGTCTAGCTTTTATGTGAAGATAATTCATAATATGCATTGGACGAAATAATCTCAAATATCCACTTGCAGATTCTAGAAAAAGACACTTTGAAACCTGCTGAACCTAGAGAAAGCAATAAGTCTGTGAGATGAATACACACACAACAAAGAAATTTCGCAGAATGCTTCTGTGTAGTTTTTGCGGGAAGATATATACTTTTTCACCATGGGCCTCAAAGCACTCCAAATGTCCACTTGCAGAATCTTCAAAGACAGTGTTACAAAACTGCTCAATCAAAAGAAGGGTTCAACTCTGTGTGTTGAATGCACCGATCCCAAAGTAGTTGTTCAGAATGCTTCTGTGTAGTTTTTATGTGAGGATATTTCATAACTCGCATTGGATGAAGTAATCTCAAATATCCACTTGCAGATTCTAGAAAAAGACTGCTTCAAACCTACTGAGCCTAGAGAAACCTTTAACTCTGTGAGGTGAACACACACGTCAAGAGAAATTTCGTAGAATGCTTCTGTGTAGTATTTGTGGTAAGATATATCCTTCTTCACCCTAGGCATCAAAGCACTCAAATGTCCACTTGCAGATTTTTCAGAGTGTTTCCAAATTGCTCAATCAAAGGACAGGTTCATTTCTGTGTATTGAATGCATACATCAGAAAGAAGTTGTTCAGAATGCTTCTGTCTGGTTTTTATGTGAAGATATTTTGTAACCCACATTGGATGAAATAATCTCAAATACCCACTTGCAGATTGCAGAAATAGACTGTTTCAAACCTGATGAACCTAGAGAAAGCTTTAACACTGTGAGATGAATACACACATCAACAAGAAATTTCGAAGAATATCTCTGTGTGGTTTTTGTGGGAAGTTATATCCTTTTTCACCGTAGGCCTGAATGCACTCCAAATGTCCACTTGCAGATTCTTCGAGCAGAGTGCTTCCAAACTGCTCAATCAAAAGAAAGTTGCAGCTCTGTGTATTGAACGCATACATCAGAAAGAAGTTGTTCAGTATGCTTCTGTCTAGTTTTAATGTGAAGATATTTCATCACCCGCATTGGATGAAATAATCTCAAATATGCACTTGAAGATTCTAGAAAAATACAGTTTCAAACCTGCTTTACCTAGAAGAAGCTTTAACACTGTGAGATGAATACACGCATCAGAAAGAAATTTCGCAGAATGTTTCTGTGTAGTTTTTGTGGGAAGATATATCCTTTTTCACCATAGGCCTCAAAGCTCTCCAAATGTCCAGTTGGACATTCTTCAAACAGAGTGTTTCCAAACTACTCAGTAAATAGGTTCAGCTCTGTGTATTGAATGCATACATCAGAAAGAAGTTGCTCAGTATGCTTCTGTCTAGTGTTTAGGTGAAGATATTTCATAACCCGCATTGTACGAAATAATCTCAAATATCCACTTGCAGATTCTGGAAAAAGACTGTTTCAAACCTATTGAGCCTAGAGAAAGCTTTAACTCTGTGAGATGAAGGCACGCATCAGAAAGGAATTTCGCAGAATGCTTCTGAGTGGTATTTGTGGGAGGATATAACGTTTTTCACCACAGGCCTCAAAGCAATCAAAATGTCCAGTTGCAGATTGTTCAAAGAGAATGTTTCCAATCTGTTCATTTAATAGAAAGGTTCAGCTCTGTGTATTGAATGCATACATCAGAAAGAAGTTGTTCAGAATGCTTCTGTCTAGTTTTTATGTGAAGATATTTCATAACCAGCATTGGACGAAATAATCTCAAATATCCACCTGCAGATTCTAGAAAAAGACTTTTTCAAACCTGCTGAACCTAGAGAAAGCTTTAGCTCTGTGAGATGAATACACACATCACAAAGAAATTTTGCAGAATGATTTTGTGTAGATTTTGTCGGAAAATATATCCTTTTTCACCGTAAGCCAGAAAGCACTGCATATGTCCACTTGCAGATCCTTCAAACAGAGTGTTTCCAAACTGCTCGATCAAAAGAAAGGTTCAGCTCTGGGTATTGAATGCATACATCAGAAAGAAGTTGTTCAGAATCCTTCTGTCTAGTTTTTATGTGAAGATATTTCATAACCCGCATTGGACGAAATTATCTCAAATATCCACTTGCAGATTTTAGAAAAAGACTGTTTCAAACCGGCTGAGCCTAGAGAAAGCTTTAACTCTGTGAGATGAATACACACATCACAAAGAAATTTCACAGAATGCTTCTGTGTAGTTTTTTTGCGTAGATATATTCTGTTTAACCATAGGCCTCAAAGCACTCCTAATGTCCACTTGCAAATACTTCACACAGTGTGTTTCCAAACTGCTCAATCAAAAGAAAGGTTCAGATCAGTGTATTGAATGCACCGATTAGAAAGAAGTTGTTCACAATGCTTCTGTTTCGTTTTTATGTGAAGATATTTCATAACTCGCATGCACGAAATAATCTCAAAATCCACTTGCAGATTCTAGAAACAGACTGTTTCAAATCTGCAGAAGCTAGAGAAAGATTTAACTCTGTCAGATGAATACAGACATCACAAAGGAATTTTTGCAGAATCCTTCCGTGTAGTTTTGGTTGGAAGATATATCCTTTTTCACCATAGGCCTCAAAGCCCTCCAAATGTCCACTTGCAGATTCCTCGAACAGAGTGTTTCCAATCTGCTCAATCAAAACAAAGGTTCAGCTCTGTGTACTGAATGCATACATCAGAAAGAAGTGTTTCAGAATGCTTCTGTGTAGTTTTTAGGCGAAGATATTTCATAACCCGCATTGGACGAAATAATCTGACATATCCACTTGCAGATTCTAGAAAAAGACGGTTTCATGCCTGCGGAACCAAGAGAAAGCTTTAACTCTGCGAGATGAATACACACATCACAAAGAAATTTTGCAGAATAATTCCGTGAAGTTTTTGTGGGAAGATATATCCTTTTTCACCATAGGCTCCAAAGCCCTCCAAATGTCCACTTGCAGATTCTACAAACAGAGTGTTTACAAACTGCTCAATCCAAAGGAAGGTTGAGCTCTGTGTATTGAATGCATACATCAGAAAGAAGCTGTGAAGAATGCTTCTGTCTAGTTTTTATGTGAATATATTTCATAACCCGCATGGGACGAAACAATCTCAAATATCCACTTGCAGATTTTAGAAAAAGACTGTTTCAAACCTGCTGAATGTAGAGAAAGCTTTAACTCTGTCAGATAAATACACACATCACAAAGAAATTTCGCTGAATGCTTCTGTGTAGTTTTTGTGAGTAGATATGTCTTTTTTCACCATAGGCCTCAAATTACTCCCAATGTCCACTTGCGGATTCTGCAAACAGTGTGTTTCCAAACTGCTCAATGAAAAGAAAAGTTCAGCTCTGTGTACTGAATGCATACATAAAAAGAAGTTGTTCAGAATGCTTCTGTCTAGCTTTTATGTGAAGATAATTCATAATATGCATTGGACGAAATAATCTCAAATATCCACTTGCAGATTCTAGAAAAAGACACTTTGAAACCTGCTGAACCTAGAGAAAGCAATAAGTCTGTGAGATGAATACACACACAACAAAGAAATTTCGCAGAATGCTTCTGTGTAGTTTTTGCGGGAAGATATATACTTTTTCACCATGGGCCTCAAAGCACTCCAAATGTCCACTTGCAGAATCTTCAAAGACAGTGTTACAAAACTGCTCAATCAAAAGAAGGGTTCAACTCTGTGTGTTGAATGCACCGATCCCAAAGTAGTTGTTCAGAATGCTTCTGTGTAGTTTTTATGTGAGGATATTTCATAACTCGCATTGGATGAAGTAATCTCAAATATCCACTTGCAGATTCTAGAAAAAGACTGCTTCAAACCTACTGAGCCTAGAGAAACCTTTAACTCTGTGAGGTGAACACACACGTCAAGAGAAATTTCGTAGAATGCTTCTGTGTAGTATTTGTGGTAAGATATATCCTTCTTCACCCTAGGCATCAAAGCACTCAAATGTCCACTTGCAGATTTTTCAGAGTGTTTCCAAATTGCTCAATCAAAGGACAGGTTCATTTCTGTGTATTGAATGCATACATCAGAAAGAAGTTGTTCAGAATGCTTCTGTCTGGTTTTTATGTGAAGATATTTTGTAACCCACATTGGATGAAATAATCTCAAATACCCACTTGCAGATTGCAGAAATAGACTGTTTCAAACCTGATGAACCTAGAGAAAGCTTTAACACTGTGAGATGAATACACACATCAACAAGAAATTTCGAAGAATATCTCTGTGTGGTTTTTGTGGGAAGTTATATCCTTTTTCACCGTAGGCCTGAATGCACTCCAAATGTCCACTTGCAGATTCTTCGAGCAGAGTGCTTCCAAACTGCTCAATCAAAAGAAAGTTGCAGCTCTGTGTATTGAACGCATACATCAGAAAGAAGTTGTTCAGTATGCTTCTGTCTAGTTTTAATGTGAAGATATTTCATCACCCGCATTGGATGAAATAATCTCAAATATGCACTTGAAGATTCTAGAAAAATACAGTTTCAAACCTGCTTTACCTAGAAGAAGCTTTAACACTGTGAGATGAATACACGCATCAGAAAGAAATTTCGCAGAATGTTTCTGTGTAGTTTTTGTGGGAAGATATATCCTTTTTCACCATAGGCCTCAAAGCTCTCCAAATGTCCAGTTGGACATTCTTCAAACAGAGTGTTTCCAAACTACTCAGTAAATAGGTTCAGCTCTGTGTATTGAATGCATACATCAGAAAGAAGTTGCTCAGTATGCTTCTGTCTAGTGTTTAGGTGAAGATATTTCATAACCCGCATTGTACGAAATAATCTCAAATATCCACTTGCAGATTCTGGAAAAAGACTGTTTCAAACCTATTGAGCCTAGAGAAAGCTTTAACTCTGTGAGATGAAGGCACGCATCAGAAAGGAATTTCGCAGAATGCTTCTGAGTGGTATTTGTGGGAGGATATAACGTTTTTCACCACAGGCCTCAAAGCAATCAAAATGTCCAGTTGCAGATTGTTCAAAGAGAATGTTTCCAATCTGTTCATTTAATAGAAAGGTTCAGCTCTGTGTATTGAATGCATACATCAGAAAGAAGTTGTTCAGAATGCTTCTGTCTAGTTTTTATGTGAAGATATTTCATAACCAGCATTGGACGAAATAATCTCAAATATCCACCTGCAGATTCTAGAAAAAGACTTTTTCAAACCTGCTGAACCTAGAGAAAGCTTTAGCTCTGTGAGATGAATACACACATCACAAAGAAATTTTGCAGAATGACTTTGTGTAGTTTTTGTCGGAAAATATATCCTTTTTCACCGTAAGCCAGAAAGCACTGCATATGTCCACTTGCAGATCCTTCAAACAGAGTGTTTCCAAACTGCTCGATCAAAAGAAAGGTTCAGCTCTGGGTATTGAATGCATACATCAGAAAGAAGTTGTTCAGAATCCTTCTGTCTAGTTTTTATGTGAAGATATTTCATAACCCGCATTGGACGAAATTATCTCAAATATCCACTTGCAGATTTTAGAAAAAGACTGTTTCAAACCGGCTGAGCCTAGAGAAAGCTTTAACTCTGTGAGATGAATACACACATCACAAAGAAATTTCACAGAATGCTTCTGTGTAGTTTTTTTGCGTAGATATATTCTGTTTAACCATAGGCCTCAAAGCACTCCTAATGTCCACTTGCAAATACTTCACACAGTGTGTTTCCAAACTGCTCAATCAAAAGAAAGGTTCAGATCAGTGTATTGAATGCACCGATTAGAAAGAAGTTGTTCACAATGCTTCTGTTTCGTTTTTATGTGAAGATATTTCATAACTCGCATGCACGAAATAATCTCAAAATCCACTTGCAGATTCTAGAAACAGACTGTTTCAAACCTGCAGAAGCTAGAGAAAGATTTAACTCTGTCAGATGAATACAGACATCACAAAGGAATTTTTGCAGAATCCTTCCGTGTAGTTTTGGTTGGAAGATATATCCTTTTTCACCATAGGCCTCAAAGCCCTCCAAATGTCCACTTGCAGATTCCTCGAACAGAGTGTTTCCAATCTGCTCAATCAAAACAAAGGTTCAGCTCTGTGTACTGAATGCATACATCAGAAAGAAGTGTTTCAGAATGCTTCTGTGTAGTTTTTAGGCGAAGATATTTCATAACCCGCATTGGACGAAATAATCTGACATATCCACTTGCAGATTCTAGAAAAAGACGGTTTCATGCCTGCGGAACCAAGAGAAAGCTTTAACTCTGCGAGATGAATACACACATCACAAAGAAATTTTGCAGAATAATTCCGTGAAGTTTTTGTGGGAAGATATATCCTTTTTCACCATAGGCTCCAAAGCCCTCCAAATGTCCACTTGCAGATTCTACAAACAGAGTGTTTACAAACTGCTCAATCCAAAGGAAGGTTGAGCTCTGTGTATTGAATGCATACATCAGAGAGAAGCTGTGAGGAATGCTTCTGTCTAGTTTTTATGTGAATATATTTCATAACCCGCATGGGACGAAACAATCTCAAATATCCACTTGCAGATTTTAGAAAAAGACTGTTTCAAACCTGCTGAATGTAGAGAAAGCTTTAACTCTGTCAGATAAATACACACATCACAAAGAAATTTCGCTGAATGCTTCTGTGTAGTTTTTGTGAGTAGATATGTCTTTTTTCACCATAGGCCTCAAATTACTCCCAATGTCCACTTGCGGATTCTGCAAACAGTGTGTTTCCAAACTGCTCAATGAAAAGAAAAGTTCAGCTCTGTGTACTGAATGCATACATAAAAAGAAGTTGTTCAGAATGCTTCTGTCTAGCTTTTATGTGAAGATAATTCATAATATGCATTGGACGAAATAATCTCAAATATCCACTTGCAGATTCTAGAAAAAGACACTTTGAAACCTGCTGAACCTAGAGAAAGCAATAAGTCTGTGAGATGAATACACACACAACAAAGAAATTTCGCAGAATGCTTCTGTGTAGTTTTTGCGGGAAGATATATACTTTTTCACCATGGGCCTCAAAGCACTCCAAATGTCCACTTGCAGAATCTTCAAAGACAGTGTTACAAAACTGCTCAATCAAAAGAAGGGTTCAACTCTGTGTGTTGAATGCACCGATCCCAAAGTAGTTGTTCAGAATGCTTCTGTGTAGTTTTTATGTGAGGATATTTCATAACTCGCATTGGATGAAGTAATCTCAAATATCCACTTGCAGATTCTAGAAAAAGACTGCTTCAAACCTACTGAGCCTAGAGAAACCTTTAACTCTGTGAGGTGAACACACACGTCAAGAGAAATTTCGTAGAATGCTTCTGTGTAGTATTTGTGGTAAGATATATCCTTCTTCACCCTAGGCATCAAAGCACTCAAATGTCCACTTGCAGATTTTTCAGAGTGTTTCCAAATTGCTCAATCAAAGGACAGGTTCATTTCTGTGTATTGAATGCATACATCAGAAAGAAGTTGTTCAGAATGCTTCTGTCTGGTTTTTATGTGAAGATATTTTGTAACCCACATTGGATGAAATAATCTCAAATACCCACTTGCAGATTGCAGAAATAGACTGTTTCAAACCTGATGAACCTAGAGAAAGCTTTAACACTGTGAGATGAATACACACATCAACAAGAAATTTCGAAGAATATCTCTGTGTGGTTTTTGTGGGAAGTTATATCCTTTTTCACCGTAGGCCTGAATGCACTCCAAATGTCCACTTGCAGATTCTTCGAGCAGACTGCTTCCAAACTGCTCAATCAAAAGAAAGTTGCAGCTCTGTGTATTGAACGCATACATCAGAAAGAAGTTGTTCAGTATGCTTCTGTCTAGTTTTAATGTGAAGATATTTCATCACCCGCATTGGATGAAATAATCTCAAATATGCACTTGAAGATTCTAGAAAAATACAGTTTCAAACCTGCTTTACCTAGAAGAAGCTTTAACACTGTGAGATGAATACACGCATCAGAAAGAAATTTCGCAGAATGTTTCTGTGTAGTTTTTGTGGGAAGATATATCCTTTTTCACCATAGGCCTCAAAGCTCTCCAAATGTCCAGTTGGACATTCTTCAAACAGAGTGTTTCCAAACTACTCAGTAAATAGGTTCAGCTCTGTGTATTGAATGCATACATCAGAAAGAAGTTGCTCAGTATGCTTCTGTCTAGTGTTTAGGTGAAGATATTTCATAACCCGCATTGTACGAAATAATCTCAAATATCCACTTGCAGATTCTGGAAAAAGACTGTTTCAAACCTATTGAGCCTAGAGAAAGCTTTAACTCTGTGAGATGAAGGCACGCATCAGAAAGGAATTTCGCAGAATGCTTCTGAGTGGTATTTGTGGGAGGATATAACGTTTTTCACCACAGGCCTCAAAGCAATCAAAATGTCCAGTTGCAGATTGTTCAAAGAGAATGTTTCCAATCTGTTCATTTAATAGAAAGGTTCAGCTCTGTGTATTGAATGCATACATCAGAAAGAAGTTGTTCAGAATGCTTCTGTCTAGTTTTTATGTGAAGATATTTCATAACCAGCATTGGACGAAATAATCTCAAATATCCACCTGCAGATTCTAGAAAAAGACTTTTTCAAACCTGCTGAACCTAGAGAAAGCTTTAGCTCTGTGAGATGAATACACACATCACAAAGAAATTTTGCAGAATGACTTTGTGTAGTTTTTGTCGGAAAATATATCCTTTTTCACCGTAAGCCAGAAAGCACTGCATATGTCCACTTGCAGATCCTTCAAACAGAGTGTTTCCAAACTGCTCGATCAAAAGAAAGGTTCAGCTCTGGGTATTGAATGCATACATCAGAAAGAAGTTGTTCAGAATCCTTCTGTCTAGTTTTTATGTGAAGATATTTCATAACCCGCATTGGACGAAATTATCTCAAATATCCACTTGCGGATTTTAGAAAAAGACTGTTTCAAACCGGCTGAGCCTAGAGAAAGCTTTAACTCTGTGAGATGAATACACACATCACAAAGAAATTTCACAGAATGCTTCTGTGTAGTTTTTTTGCGTAGATATATTCTGTTTAACCATAGGCCTCAAAGCACTCCTAATGTCCACTTGCAAATACTTCACACAGTGTGTTTCCAAACTGCTCAATCAAAAGAAAGGTTCAGATCAGTGTATTGAATGCACCGATTAGAAAGAAGTTGTTCACAATGCTTCTGTTTCGTTTTTATGTGAAGATATTTCATAACTCGCATGCACGAAATAATCTCAAAATCCACTTGCAGATTCTAGAAACAGACTGTTTCAAACCTGCAGAAGCTAGAGAAAGATTTAACTCTGTCAGATGAATACAGACATCACAAAGGAATTTTTGCAGAATCCTTCCGTGTAGTTTTGGTTGGAAGATATATCCTTTTTCACCATAGGCCTCAAAGCCCTCCAAATGTCCACTTGCAGATTCCTCGAACAGAGTGTTTCCAATCTGCTCAATCAAAACAAAGATTCAGCTCTGTGTACTGAATGCATACATCAGAAAGAAGTGTTTCAGAATGCTTCTGTGTAGTTTTTAGGCGAAGATATTTCATAACCCGCATTGGACGAAATAATCTGACATATCCACTTGCAGATTCTAGAAAAAGACGGTTTCATGCCTGCGGAACCAAGAGAAAGCTTTAACTCTGCGAGATGAATACACACATCACAAAGAAATTTTGCAGAATAATTCCGTGAAGTTTTTGTGGGAAGATGTATCCTTTTTCACCATAGGCTCCAAAGCCCTCCAAATGTCCACTTGCAGATTCTACAAACAGAGTGTTTACAAACTGCTCAATCCAAAGGAAGGTTGAGCTCTGTGTATTGAATGCATACATCAGAAAGAAGCTGTGAAGAATGCTTCTGTCTAGTTTTTATGTGAATATATTTCATAACCCGCATGGGACGAAACAATCTCAAATATCCACTTGCAGATTTTAGAAAAAGACTGTTTCAAACCTGCTGAATGTAGAGAAAGCTTTAACTCTGTCAGATAAATACACACATCACAAAGAAATTTCGCTGAATGCTTCTGTGTAGTTTTTGTGAGTAGATATGTCTTTTTTCACCATAGGCCTCAAATTACTCCCAATGTCCACTTGCGGATTCTGCAAACAGTGTGTTTCCAAACTGCTCAATGAAAAGAAAAGTTCAGCTCTGTGTACTGAATGCATACATAAAAAGAAGTTGTTCAGAATGCTTCTGTCTAGCTTTTATGTGAAGATAATTCATAATATGCATTGGACGAAATAATCTCAAATATCCACTTGCAGATTCTAGAAAAAGACACTTTGAAACCTGCTGAACCTAGAGAAAGCAATAAGTCTGTGAGATGAATACACACACAACAAAGAAATTTCGCAGAATGCTTCTGTGTAGTTTTTGCGGGAAGATATATACTTTTTCACCATGGGCCTCAAAGCACTCCAAATGTCCACTTGCAGAATCTTCAAAGACAGTGTTACAAAACTGCTCAATCAAAAGAAGGGTTCAACTCTGTGTGTTGAATGCACCGATCCCAAAGTAGTTGTTCAGAATGCTTCTGTGTAGTTTTTATGTGAGGATATTTCATAACTCGCATTGGATGAAGTAATCTCAAATATCCACTTGCAGATTCTAGAAAAAGACTGCTTCAAACCTACTGAGCCTAGAGAAACCTTTAACTCTGTGAGGTGAACACACACGTCAAGAGAAATTTCGTAGAATGCTTCTGTGTAGTATTTGTGGTAAGATATATCCTTCTTCACCCTAGGCATCAAAGCACTCAAATGTCCACTTGCAGATTTTTCAGAGTGTTTCCAAATTGCTCAATCAAAGGACAGGTTCATTTCTGTGTATTGAATGCATACATCAGAAAGAAGTTGTTCAGAATGCTTCTGTCTGGTTTTTATGTGAAGATATTTTGTAACCCACATTGGATGAAATAATCTCAAATACCCACTTGCAGATTGCAGAAATAGACTGTTTCAAACCTGATGAACCTAGAGAAAGCTTTAACACTGTGAGATGAATACACACATCAACAAGAAATTTCGAAGAATATCTCTGTGTGGTTTTTGTGGGAAGTTATATCCTTTTTCACCGTAGGCCTGAATGCACTCCAAATGTCCACTTGCAGATTCTTCGAGCAGAGTGCTTCCAAACTGCTCAATCAAAAGAAAGTTGCAGCTCTGTGTATTGAACGCATACATCAGAAAGAAGTTGTTCAGTATGCTTCTGTCTAGTTTTAATGTGAAGATATTTCATCACCCGCATTGGATGAAATAATCTCAAATATGCACTTGAAGATTCTAGAAAAATACAGTTTCAAACCTGCTTTACCTAGAAGAAGCTTTAACACTGTGAGATGAATACACGCATCAGAAAGAAATTTCGCAGAATGTTTCTGTGTAGTTTTTGTGGGAAGATATATCCTTTTTCACCATAGGCCTCAAAGCTCTCCAAATGTCCAGTTGGACATTCTTCAAACAGAGTGTTTCCAAACTACTCAGTAAATAGGTTCAGCTCTGTGTATTGAATGCATACATCAGAAAGAAGTTGCTCAGTATGCTTCTGTCTAGTGTTTAGGTGAAGATATTTCATAACCCGCATTGTACGAAATAATCTCAAATATCCACTTGCAGATTCTGGAAAAAGACTGTTTCAAACCTATTGAGCCTAGAGAAAGCTTTAACTCTGTGAGATGAAGGCACGCATCAGAAAGGAATTTCGCAGAATGCTTCTGAGTGGTATTTGTGGGAGGATATAACGTTTTTCACCACAGGCCTCAAAGCAATCAAAATGTCCAGTTGCAGATTGTTCAAAGAGAATGTTTCCAATCTGTTCATTTAATAGAAAGGTTCAGCTCTGTGTATTGAATGCATACATCAGAAAGAAGTTGTTCAGAATGCTTCTGTCTAGTTTTTATGTGAAGATATTTCATAACCAGCATTGGACGAAATAATCTCAAATATCCACCTGCAGATTCTAGAAAAAGACTTTTTCAAACCTGCTGAACCTAGAGAAAGCTTTAGCTCTGTGAGATGAATACACACATCACAAAGAAATTTTGCAGAATGATTTTGTGTAGATTTTGTCGGAAAATATATCCTTTTTCACCGTAAGCCAGAAAGCACTGCATATGTCCACTTGCAGATCCTTCAAACAGAGTGTTTCCAAACTGCTCGATCAAAAGAAAGGTTCAGCTCTGGGTATTGAATGCATACATCAGAAAGAAGTTGTTCAGAATCCTTCTGTCTAGTTTTTATGTGAAGATATTTCATAACCCGCATTGGACGAAATTATCTCAAATATCCACTTGCAGATTTTAGAAAAAGACTGTTTCAAACCGGCTGAGCCTAGAGAAAGCTTTAACTCTGTGAGATGAATACACACATCACAAAGAAATTTCACAGAATGCTTCTGTGTAGTTTTTTTGCGTAGATATATTCTGTTTAACCATAGGCCTCAAAGCACTCCTAATGTCCACTTGCAAATACTTCACACAGTGTGTTTCCAAACTGCTCAATCAAAAGAAAGGTTCAGATCAGTGTATTGAATGCACCGATTAGAAAGAAGTTGTTCACAATGCTTCTGTTTCGTTTTTATGTGAAGATATTTCATAACTCGCATGCACGAAATAATCTCAAAATCCACTTGCAGATTCTAGAAACAGACTGTTTCAAATCTGCAGAAGCTAGAGAAAGATTTAACTCTGTCAGATGAATACAGACATCACAAAGGAATTTTTGCAGAATCCTTCCGTGTAGTTTTGGTTGGAAGATATATCCTTTTTCACCATAGGCCTCAAAGCCCTCCAAATGTCCACTTGCAGATTCCTCGAACAGAGTGTTTCCAATCTGCTCAATCAAAACAAAGGTTCAGCTCTGTGTACTGAATGCATACATCAGAAAGAAGTGTTTCAGAATGCTTCTGTGTAGTTTTTAGGCGAAGATATTTCATAACCCGCATTGGACGAAATAATCTGACATATCCACTTGCAGATTCTAGAAAAAGACGGTTTCATGCCTGCGGAACCAAGAGAAAGCTTTAACTCTGCGAGATGAATACACACATCACAAAGAAATTTTGCAGAATAATTCCGTGAAGTTTTTGTGGGAAGATATATCCTTTTTCACCATAGGCTCCAAAGCCCTCCAAATGTCCACTTGCAGATTCTACAAACAGAGTGTTTACAAACTGCTCAATCCAAAGGAAGGTTGAGCTCTGTGTATTGAATGCATACATCAGAAAGAAGCTGTGAAGAATGCTTCTGTCTAGTTTTTATGTGAATATATTTCATAACCCGCATGGGACGAAACAATCTCAAATATCCACTTGCAGATTTTAGAAAAAGACTGTTTCAAACCTGCTGAATGTAGAGAAAGCTTTAACTCTGTCAGATAAATACACACATCACAAAGAAATTTCGCTGAATGCTTCTGTGTAGTTTTTGTGAGTAGATATGTCTTTTTTCACCATAGGCCTCAAATTACTCCCAATGTCCACTTGCGGATTCTGCAAACAGTGTGTTTCCAAACTGCTCAATGAAAAGAAAAGTTCAGCTCTGTGTACTGAATGCATACATAAAAAGAAGTTGTTCAGAATGCTTCTGTCTAGCTTTTATGTGAAGATAATTCATAATATGCATTGGACGAAATAATCTCAAATATCCACTTGCAGATTCTAGAAAAAGACACTTTGAAACCTGCTGAACCTAGAGAAAGCAATAAGTCTGTGAGATGAATACACACACAACAAAGAAATTTCGCAGAATGCTTCTGTGTAGTTTTTGCGGGAAGATATATACTTTTTCACCATGGGCCTCAAAGCACTCCAAATGTCCACTTGCAGAATCTTCAAAGACAGTGTTACAAAACTGCTCAATCAAAAGAAGGGTTCAACTCTGTGTGTTGAATGCACCGATCCCAAAGTAGTTGTTCAGAATGCTTCTGTGTAGTTTTTATGTGAGGATATTTCATAACTCGCATTGGATGAAGTAATCTCAAATATCCACTTGCAGATTCTAGAAAAAGACTGCTTCAAACCTACTGAGCCTAGAGAAACCTTTAACTCTGTGAGGTGAACACACACGTCAAGAGAAATTTCGTAGAATGCTTCTGTGTAGTATTTGTGGTAAGATATATCCTTCTTCACCCTAGGCATCAAAGCACTCAAATGTCCACTTGCAGATTTTTCAGAGTGTTTCCAAATTGCTCAATCAAAGGACAGGTTCATTTCTGTGTATTGAATGCATACATCAGAAAGAAGTTGTTCAGAATGCTTCTGTCTGGTTTTTATGTGAAGATATTTTGTAACCCACATTGGATGAAATAATCTCAAATACCCACTTGCAGATTGCAGAAATAGACTGTTTCAAACCTGATGAACCTAGAGAAAGCTTTAACACTGTGAGATGAATACACACATCAACAAGAAATTTCGAAGAATATCTCTGTGTGGTTTTTGTGGGAAGTTATATCCTTTTTCACCGTAGGCCTGAATGCACTCCAAATGTCCACTTGCAGATTCTTCGAGCAGAGTGCTTCCAAACTGCTCAATCAAAAGAAAGTTGCAGCTCTGTGTATTGAACGCATACATCAGAAAGAAGTTGTTCAGTATGCTTCTGTCTAGTTTTAATGTGAAGATATTTCATCACCCGCATTGGATGAAATAATCTCAAATATGCACTTGAAGATTCTAGAAAAATACAGTTTCAAACCTGCTTTACCTAGAAGAAGCTTTAACACTGTGAGATGAATACACGCATCAGAAAGAAATTTCGCAGAATGTTTCTGTGTAGTTTTTGTGGGAAGATATATCCTTTTTCACCATAGGCCTCAAAGCTCTCCAAATGTCCAGTTGGACATTCTTCAAACAGAGTGTTTCCAAACTACTCAGTAAATAGGTTCAGCTCTGTGTATTGAATGCATACATCAGAAAGAAGTTGCTCAGTATGCTTCTGTCTAGTGTTTAGGTGAAGATATTTCATAACCCGCATTGTACGAAATAATCTCAAATATCCACTTGCAGATTCTGGAAAAAGACTGTTTCAAACCTATTGAGCCTAGAGAAAGCTTTAACTCTGTGAGATGAAGGCACGCATCAGAAAGGAATTTCGCAGAATGCTTCTGAGTGGTATTTGTGGGAGGATATAACGTTTTTCACCACAGGCCTCAAAGCAATCAAAATGTCCAGTTGCAGATTGTTCAAAGAGAATGTTTCCAATCTGTTCATTTAATAGAAAGGTTCAGCTCTGTGTATTGAATGCATACATCAGAAAGAAGTTGTTCAGAATGCTTCTGTCTAGTTTTTATGTGAAGATATTTCATAACCAGCATTGGACGAAATAATCTCAAATATCCACCTGCAGATTCTAGAAAAAGACTTTTTCAAACCTGCTGAACCTAGAGAAAGCTTTAGCTCTGTGAGATGAATACACACATCACAAAGAAATTTTGCAGAATGACTTTGTGTAGTTTTTGTCGGAAAATATATCCTTTTTCACCGTAAGCCAGAAAGCACTGCATATGTCCACTTGCAGATCCTTCAAACAGAGTGTTTCCAAACTGCTCGATCAAAAGAAAGGTTCAGCTCTGGGTATTGAATGCATACATCAGAAAGAAGTTGTTCAGAATCCTTCTGTCTAGTTTTTATGTGAAGATATTTCATAACCCGCATTGGACGAAATTATCTCAAATATCCACTTGCAGATTTTAGAAAAAGACTGTTTCAAACCGGCTGAGCCTAGAGAAAGCTTTAACTCTGTGAGATGAATACACACATCACAAAGAAATTTCACAGAATGCTTCTGTGTAGTTTTTTTGCGTAGATATATTCTGTTTAACCATAGGCCTCAAAGCACTCCTAATGTCCACTTGCAAATACTTCACACAGTGTGTTTCCAAACTGCTCAATCAAAAGAAAGGTTCAGATCAGTGTATTGAATGCACCGATTAGAAAGAAGTTGTTCACAATGCTTCTGTTTCGTTTTTATGTGAAGATATTTCATAACTCGCATGCACGAAATAATCTCAAAATCCACTTGCAGATTCTAGAAACAGACTGTTTCAAACCTGCAGAAGCTAGAGAAAGATTTAACTCTGTCAGATGAATACAGACATCACAAAGGAATTTTTGCAGAATCCTTCCGTGTAGTTTTGGTTGGAAGATATATCCTTTTTCACCATAGGCCTCAAAGCCCTCCAAATGTCCACTTGCAGATTCCTCGAACAGAGTGTTTCCAATCTGCTCAATCAAAACAAAGGTTCAGCTCTGTGTACTGAATGCATACATCAGAAAGAAGTGTTTCAGAATGCTTCTGTGTAGTTTTTAGGCGAAGATATTTCATAACCCGCATTGGACGAAATAATCTGACATATCCACTTGCAGATTCTAGAAAAAGACGGTTTCATGCCTGCGGAACCAAGAGAAAGCTTTAACTCTGCGAGATGAATACACACATCACAAAGAAATTTTGCAGAATAATTCCGTGAAGTTTTTGTGGGAAGATATATCCTTTTTCACCATAGGCTCCAAAGCCCTCCAAATGTCCACTTGCAGATTCTACAAACAGAGTGTTTACAAACTGCTCAATCCAAAGGAAGGTTGAGCTCTGTGTATTGAATGCATACATCAGAGAGAAGCTGTGAGGAATGCTTCTGTCTAGTTTTTATGTGAATATATTTCATAACCCGCATGGGACGAAACAATCTCAAATATCCACTTGCAGATTTTAGAAAAAGACTGTTTCAAACCTGCTGAATGTAGAGAAAGCTTTAACTCTGTCAGATAAATACACACATCACAAAGAAATTTCGCTGAATGCTTCTGTGTAGTTTTTGTGAGTAGATATGTCTTTTTTCACCATAGGCCTCAAATTACTCCCAATGTCCACTTGCGGATTCTGCAAACAGTGTGTTTCCAAACTGCTCAATGAAAAGAAAAGTTCAGCTCTGTGTACTGAATGCATACATAAAAAGAAGTTGTTCAGAATGCTTCTGTCTAGCTTTTATGTGAAGATAATTCATAATATGCATTGGACGAAATAATCTCAAATATCCACTTGCAGATTCTAGAAAAAGACACTTTGAAACCTGCTGAACCTAGAGAAAGCAATAAGTCTGTGAGATGAATACACACACAACAAAGAAATTTCGCAGAATGCTTCTGTGTAGTTTTTGCGGGAAGATATATACTTTTTCACCATGGGCCTCAAAGCACTCCAAATGTCCACTTGCAGAATCTTCAAAGACAGTGTTACAAAACTGCTCAATCAAAAGAAGGGTTCAACTCTGTGTGTTGAATGCACCGATCCCAAAGTAGTTGTTCAGAATGCTTCTGTGTAGTTTTTATGTGAGGATATTTCATAACTCGCATTGGATGAAGTAATCTCAAATATCCACTTGCAGATTCTAGAAAAAGACTGCTTCAAACCTACTGAGCCTAGAGAAACCTTTAACTCTGTGAGGTGAACACACACGTCAAGAGAAATTTCGTAGAATGCTTCTGTGTAGTATTTGTGGTAAGATATATCCTTCTTCACCCTAGGCATCAAAGCACTCAAATGTCCACTTGCAGATTTTTCAGAGTGTTTCCAAATTGCTCAATCAAAGGACAGGTTCATTTCTGTGTATTGAATGCATACATCAGAAAGAAGTTGTTCAGAATGCTTCTGTCTGGTTTTTATGTGAAGATATTTTGTAACCCACATTGGATGAAATAATCTCAAATACCCACTTGCAGATTGCAGAAATAGACTGTTTCAAACCTGATGAACCTAGAGAAAGCTTTAACACTGTGAGATGAATACACACATCAACAAGAAATTTCGAAGAATATCTCTGTGTGGTTTTTGTGGGAAGTTATATCCTTTTTCACCGTAGGCCTGAATGCACTCCAAATGTCCACTTGCAGATTCTTCGAGCAGAGTGCTTCCAAACTGCTCAATCAAAAGAAAGTTGCAGCTCTGTGTATTGAACGCATACATCAGAAAGAAGTTGTTCAGTATGCTTCTGTCTAGTTTTAATGTGAAGATATTTCATCACCCGCATTGGATGAAATAATCTCAAATATGCACTTGAAGATTCTAGAAAAATACAGTTTCAAACCTGCTTTACCTAGAAGAAGCTTTAACACTGTGAGATGAATACACGCATCAGAAAGAAATTTCGCAGAATGTTTCTGTGTAGTTTTTGTGGGAAGATATATCCTTTTTCACCATAGGCCTCAAAGCTCTCCAAATGTCCAGTTGGACATTCTTCAAACAGAGTGTTTCCAAACTACTCAGTAAATAGGTTCAGCTCTGTGTATTGAATGCATACATCAGAAAGAAGTTGCTCAGTATGCTTCTGTCTAGTGTTTAGGTGAAGATATTTCATAACCCGCATTGTACGAAATAATCTCAAATATCCACTTGCAGATTCTGGAAAAAGACTGTTTCAAACCTATTGAGCCTAGAGAAAGCTTTAACTCTGTGAGATGAAGGCACGCATCAGAAAGGAATTTCGCAGAATGCTTCTGAGTGGTATTTGTGGGAGGATATAACGTTTTTCACCACAGGCCTCAAAGCAATCAAAATGTCCAGTTGCAGATTGTTCAAAGAGAATGTTTCCAATCTGTTCATTTAATAGAAAGGTTCAGCTCTGTGTATTGAATGCATACATCAGAAAGAAGTTGTTCAGAATGCTTCTGTCTAGTTTTTATGTGAAGATATTTCATAACCAGCATTGGACGAAATAATCTCAAATATCCACCTGCAGATTCTAGAAAAAGACTTTTTCAAACCTGCTGAACCTAGAGAAAGCTTTAGCTCTGTGAGATGAATACACACATCACAAAGAAATTTTGCAGAATGACTTTGTGTAGTTTTTGTCGGAAAATATATCCTTTTTCACCGTAAGCCAGAAAGCACTGCATATGTCCACTTGCAGATCCTTCAAACAGAGTGTTTCCAAACTGCTCGATCAAAAGAAAGGTTCAGCTCTGGGTATTGAATGCATACATCAGAAAGAAGTTGTTCAGAATCCTTCTGTCTAGTTTTTATGTGAAGATATTTCATAACCCGCATTGGACGAAATTATCTCAAATATCCACTTGCAGATTTTAGAAAAAGACTGTTTCAAACCGGCTGAGCCTAGAGAAAGCTTTAACTCTGTGAGATGAATACACACATCACAAAGAAATTTCACAGAATGCTTCTGTGTAGTTTTTTTGCGTAGATATATTCTGTTTAACCATAGGCCTCAAAGCACTCCTAATGTCCACTTGCAAATACTTCACACAGTGTGTTTCCAAACTGCTCAATCAAAAGAAAGGTTCAGATCAGTGTATTGAATGCACCGATTAGAAAGAAGTTGTTCACAATGCTTCTGTTTCGTTTTTATGTGAAGATATTTCATAACTCGCATGCACGAAATAATCTCAAAATCCACTTGCAGATTCTAGAAACAGACTGTTTCAAATCTGCAGAAGCTAGAGAAAGATTTAACTCTGTCAGATGAATACAGACATCACAAAGGAATTTTTGCAGAATCCTTCCGTGTAGTTTTGGTTGGAAGATATATCCTTTTTCACCATAGGCCTCAAAGCCCTCCAAATGTCCACTTGCAGATTCCTCGAACAGAGTGTTTCCAATCTGCTCAATCAAAACAAAGGTTCAGCTCTGTGTACTGAATGCATACATCAGAAAGAAGTGTTTCAGAATGCTTCTGTGTAGTTTTTAGGCGAAGATATTTCATAACCCGCATTGGACGAAATAATCTGACATATCCACTTGCAGATTCTAGAAAAAGACGGTTTCATGCCTGCGGAACCAAGAGAAAGCTTTAACTCTGCGAGATGAATACACACATCACAAAGAAATTTTGCAGAATAATTCCGTGAAGTTTTTGTGGGAAGATATATCCTTTTTCACCATAGCCTCCAAAGCCCTCCAAATGTCCACTTGCAGATTCTACAAACAGAGTGTTTACAAACTGCTCAATCCAAAGGAAGGTTGAGCTCTGTGTATTGAATGCATACATCAGAAAGAAGCTGTGAAGAATGCTTCTGTCTAGTTTTTATGTGAATATATTTCATAACCCGCATGGGACGAAACAATCTCAAATATCCACTTGCAGATTTTAGAAAAAGACTGTTTCAAACCTGCTGAATGTAGAGAAAGCTTTAACTCTGTCAGATAAATACACACATCACAAAGAAATTTCGCTGAATGCTTCTGTGTAGTTTTTGTGAGTAGATATGTCTTTTTTCACCATAGGCCTCAAATTACTCCCAATGTCCACTTGCGGATTCTGCAAACAGTGTGTTTCCAAACTGCTCAATGAAAAGAAAAGTTCAGCTCTGTGTACTGAATGCATACATAAAAAGAAGTTGTTCAGAATGCTTCTGTCTAGCTTTTATGTGAAGATAATTCATAATATGCATTGGACGAAATAATCTCAAATATCCACTTGCAGATTCTAGAAAAAGACACTTTGAAACCTGCTGAACCTAGAGAAAGCAATAAGTCTGTGAGATGAATACACACACAACAAAGAAATTTCGCAGAATGCTTCTGTGTAGTTTTTGCGGGAAGATATATACTTTTTCACCATGGGCCTCAAAGCACTCCAAATGTCCACTTGCAGAATCTTCAAAGACAGTGTTACAAAACTGCTCAATCAAAAGAAGGGTTCAACTCTGTGTGTTGAATGCACCGATCCCAAAGTAGTTGTTCAGAATGCTTCTGTGTAGTTTTTATGTGAGGATATTTCATAACTCGCATTGGATGAAGTAATCTCAAATATCCACTTGCAGATTCTAGAAAAAGACTGCTTCAAACCTACTGAGCCTAGAGAAACCTTTAACTCTGTGAGGTGAACACACACGTCAAGAGAAATTTCGTAGAATGCTTCTGTGTAGTATTTGTGGTAAGATATATCCTTCTTCACCCTAGGCATCAAAGCACTCAAATGTCCACTTGCAGATTTTTCAGAGTGTTTCCAAATTGCTCAATCAAAGGACAGGTTCATTTCTGTGTATTGAATGCATACATCAGAAAGAAGTTGTTCAGAATGCTTCTGTCTGGTTTTTATGTGAAGATATTTTGTAACCCACATTGGATGAAATAATCTCAAATACCCACTTGCAGATTGCAGAAATAGACTGTTTCAAACCTGATGAACCTAGAGAAAGCTTTAACACTGTGAGATGAATACACACATCAACAAGAAATTTCGAAGAATATCTCTGTGTGGTTTTTGTGGGAAGTTATATCCTTTTTCACCGTAGGCCTGAATGCACTCCAAATGTCCACTTGCAGATTCTTCGAGCAGAGTGCTTCCAAACTGCTCAATCAAAAGAAAGTTGCAGCTCTGTGTATTGAACGCATACATCAGAAAGAAGTTGTTCAGTATGCTTCTGTCTAGTTTTAATGTGAAGATATTTCATCACCCGCATTGGATGAAATAATCTCAAATATGCACTTGAAGATTCTAGAAAAATACAGTTTCAAACCTGCTTTACCTAGAAGAAGCTTTAACACTGTGAGATGAATACACGCATCAGAAAGAAATTTCGCAGAATGTTTCTGTGTAGTTTTTGTGGGAAGATATATCCTTTTTCACCATAGGCCTCAAAGCTCTCCAAATGTCCAGTTGGACATTCTTCAAACAGAGTGTTTCCAAACTACTCAGTAAATAGGTTCAGCTCTGTGTATTGAATGCATACATCAGAAAGAAGTTGCTCAGTATGCTTCTGTCTAGTGTTTAGGTGAAGATATTTCATAACCCGCATTGTACGAAATAATCTCAAATATCCACTTGCAGATTCTGGAAAAAGACTGTTTCAAACCTATTGAGCCTAGAGAAAGCTTTAACTCTGTGAGATGAAGGCACGCATCAGAAAGGAATTTCGCAGAATGCTTCTGAGTGGTATTTGTGGGAGGATATAACGTTTTTCACCACAGGCCTCAAAGCAATCAAAATGTCCAGTTGCAGATTGTTCAAAGAGAATGTTTCCAATCTGTTCATTTAATAGAAAGGTTCAGCTCTGTGTATTGAATGCATACATCAGAAAGAAGTTGTTCAGAATGCTTCTGTCTAGTTTTTATGTGAAGATATTTCATAACCAGCATTGGACGAAATAATCTCAAATATCCACCTGCAGATTCTAGAAAAAGACTTTTTCAAACCTGCTGAACCTAGAGAAAGCTTTAGCTCTGTGAGATGAATACACACATCACAAAGAAATTTTGCAGAATGACTTTGTGTAGTTTTTGTCGGAAAATATATCCTTTTTCACCGTAAGCCAGAAAGCACTGCATATGTCCACTTGCAGATCCTTCAAACAGAGTGTTTCCAAACTGCTCGATCAAAAGAAAGGTTCAGCTCTGGGTATTGAATGCATACATCAGAAAGAAGTTGTTCAGAATCCTTCTGTCTAGTTTTTATGTGAAGATATTTCATAACCCGCATTGGACGAAATTATCTCAAATATCCACTTGCAGATTTTAGAAAAAGACTGTTTCAAACCGGCTGAGCCTAGAGAAAGCTTTAACTCTGTGAGATGAATACACACATCACAAAGAAATTTCACAGAATGCTTCTGTGTAGTTTTTTTGCGTAGATATATTCTGTTTAACCATAGGCCTCAAAGCACTCCTAATGTCCACTTGCAAATACTTCACACAGTGTGTTTCCAAACTGCTCAATCAAAAGAAAGGTTCAGATCAGTGTATTGAATGCACCGATTAGAAAGAAGTTGTTCACAATGCTTCTGTTTCGTTTTTATGTGAAGATATTTCATAACTCGCATGCACGAAATAATCTCAAAATCCACTTGCAGATTCTAGAAACAGACTGTTTCAAATCTGCAGAAGCTAGAGAAAGATTTAACTCTGTCAGATGAATACAGACATCACAAAGGAATTTTTGCAGAATCCTTCCGTGTAGTTTTGGTTGGAAGATATATCCTTTTTCACCATAGGCCTCAAAGCCCTCCAAATGTCCACTTGCAGATTCCTCGAACAGAGTGTTTCCAATCTGCTCAATCAAAACAAAGGTTCAGCTCTGTGTACTGAATGCATACATCAGAAAGAAGTGTTTCAGAATGCTTCTGTGTAGTTTTTAGGCGAAGATATTTCATAACCCGCATTGGACGAAATAATCTGACATATCCACTTGCAGATTCTAGAAAAAGACGGTTTCATGCCTGCGGAACCAAGAGAAAGCTTTAACTCTGCGAGATGAATACCCACATCACAAAGAAATTTTGCAGAATAATTCCGTGAAGTTTTTGTGGGAAGATATATCCTTTTTCACCATAGGCTCCAAAGCCCTCCAAATGTCCACTTGCAGATTCTACAAACAGAGTGTTTACAAACTGCTCAATCCAAAGGAAGGTTGAGCTCTGTGTATTGAATGCATACATCAGAGAGAAGCTGTGAGGAATGCTTCTGTCTAGTTTTTATGTGAATATATTTCATAACCCGCATGGGACGAAACAATCTCAAATATCCACTTGCAGATTTTAGAAAAAGACTGTTTCAAACCTGCTGAATGTAGAGAAAGCTTTAACTCTGTCAGATAAATACACACATCACAAAGAAATTTCGCTGAATGCTTCTGTGTAGTTTTTGTGAGTAGATATGTCTTTTTTCACCATAGGCCTCAAATTACTCCCAATGTCCACTTGCGGATTCTGCAAACAGTGTGTTTCCAAACTGCTCAATGAAAAGAAAAGTTCAGCTCTGTGTACTGAATGCATACATAAAAAGAAGTTGTTCAGAATGCTTCTGTCTAGCTTTTATGTGAAGATAATTCATAATATGCATTGGACGAAATAATCTCAAATATCCACTTGCAGATTCTAGAAAAAGACACTTTGAAACCTGCTGAACCTAGAGAAAGCAATAAGTCTGTGAGATGAATACACACACAACAAAGAAATTTCGCAGAATGCTTCTGTGTAGTTTTTGCGGGAAGATATATACTTTTTCACCATGGGCCTCAAAGCACTCCAAATGTCCACTTGCAGAATCTTCAAAGACAGTGTTACAAAACTGCTCAATCAAAAGAAGGGTTCAACTCTGTGTGTTGAATGCACCGATCCCAAAGTAGTTGTTCAGAATGCTTCTGTGTAGTTTTTATGTGAGGATATTTCATAACTCGCATTGGATGAAGTAATCTCAAATATCCACTTGCAGATTCTAGAAAAAGACTGCTTCAAACCTACTGAGCCTAGAGAAACCTTTAACTCTGTGAGGTGAACACACACGTCAAGAGAAATTTCGTAGAATGCTTCTGTGTAGTATTTGTGGTAAGATATATCCTTCTTCACCCTAGGCATCAAAGCACTCAAATGTCCACTTGCAGATTTTTCAGAGTGTTTCCAAATTGCTCAATCAAAGGACAGGTTCATTTCTGTGTATTGAATGCATACATCAGAAAGAAGTTGTTCAGAATGCTTCTGTCTGGTTTTTATGTGAAGATATTTTGTAACCCACATTGGATGAAATAATCTCAAATACCCACTTGCAGATTGCAGAAATAGACTGTTTCAAACCTGATGAACCTAGAGAAAGCTTTAACACTGTGAGATGAATACACACATCAACAAGAAATTTCGAAGAATATTTCTGTGTGGTTTTTGTGGGAAGTTACATCCTTTTTCACCGTAGGCCTGAATGCACTCCAAATGTCCACTTGCAGATTCTTCGAGCAGAGTGCTTCCAAACTGCTCAATCAAAAGAAAGTTGCAGCTCTGTGTATTGAACGCATACATCAGAAAGAAGTTGTTCAGTATGCTTCTGTCTAGTTTTAATGTGAAGATATTTCATCACCCGCATTGGATGAAATAATCTCAAATATGCACTTGAAGATTCTAGAAAAATACAGTTTCAAACCTGCTTTACCTAGAAGAAGCTTTAACACTGTGAGATGAATACACGCATCAGAAAGAAATTTCGCAGAATGTTTCTGTGTAGTTTTTGTGGGAAGATATATCCTTTTTCACCATAGGCCTCAAAGCTCTCCAAATGTCCAGTTGGACATTCTTCAAACAGAGTGTTTCCAAACTACTCAGTAAATAGGTTCAGCTCTGTGTATTGAATGCATACATCAGAAAGAAGTTGCTCAGTATGCTTCTGTCTAGTGTTTAGGTGAAGATATTTCATAACCCGCATTGTACGAAATAATCTCAAATATCCACTTGCAGATTCTGGAAAAAGACTGTTTCAAACCTATTGAGCCTAGAGAAAGCTTTAACTCTGTGAGATGAAGGCACGCATCAGAAAGGAATTTCGCAGAATGCTTCTGAGTGGTATTTGTGGGAGGATATAACGTTTTTCACCACAGGCCTCAAAGCAATCAAAATGTCCAGTTGCAGATTGTTCAAAGAGAATGTTTCCAATCTGTTCATTTAATAGAAAGGTTCAGCTCTGTGTATTGAATGCATACATCAGAAAGAAGTTGTTCAGAATGCTTCTGTCTAGTTTTTATGTGAAGATATTTCATAACCAGCATTGGACGAAATAATCTCAAATATCCACCTGCAGATTCTAGAAAAAGACTTTTTCAAACCTGCTGAACCTAGAGAAAGCTTTAGCTCTGTGAGATGAATACACACATCACAAAGAAATTTTGCAGAATGATTTTGTGTAGTTTTTGTCGGAAAATATATCCTTTTTCACCGTAAGCCAGAAAGCACTGCATATGTCCACTTGCAGATCCTTCAAACAGAGTGTTTCCAAACTGCTCGATCAAAAGAAAGGTTCAGCTCTGGGTATTGAATGCATACATCAGAAAGAAGTTGTTCAGAATCCTTCTGTCTAGTTTTTATGTGAAGATATTTCATAACCCGCATTGGACGAAATTATCTCAAATATCCACTTGCAGATTTTAGAAAAAGACTGTTTCAAACCGGCTGAGCCTAGAGAAAGCTTTAACTCTGTGAGATGAATACACACATCACAAAGAAATTTCACAGAATGCTTCTGTGTAGTTTTTTTGCGTAGATATATTCTGTTTAACCATAGGCCTCAAAGCACTCCTAATGTCCACTTGCAAATACTTCACACAGTGTGTTTCCAAACTGCTCAATCAAAAGAAAGGTTCAGATCAGTGTATTGAATGCACCGATTAGAAAGAAGTTGTTCACAATGCTTCTGTTTCGTTTTTATGTGAAGATATTTCATAACTCGCATGCACGAAATAATCTCAAAATCCACTTGCAGATTCTAGAAACAGACTGTTTCAAACCTGCAGAAGCTAGAGAAAGATTTAACTCTGTCAGATGAATACAGACATCACAAAGGAATTTTTGCAGAATCCTTCCGTGTAGTTTTGGTTGGAAGATATATCCTTTTTCACCATAGGCCTCAAAGCCCTCCAAATGTCCACTTGCAGATTCCTCGAACAGAGTGTTTCCAATCTGCTCAATCAAAACAAAGGTTCAGCTCTGTGTACTGAATGCATACATCAGAAAGAAGTGTTTCAGAATGCTTCTGTGTAGTTTTTAGGCGAAGATATTTCATAACCCGCATTGGACGAAATAATCTGACATATCCACTTGCAGATTCTAGAAAAAGACGGTTTCATGCCTGCGGAACCAAGAGAAAGCTTTAACTCTGCGAGATGAATACCCACATCACAAAGAAATTTTGCAGAATAATTCCGTGAAGTTTTTGTGGGAAGATATATCCTTTTTCACCATAGGCTCCAAAGCCCTCCAAATGTCCACTTGCAGATTCTACAAACAGAGTGTTTACAAACTGCTCAATCCAAAGGAAGGTTGAGCTCTGTGTATTGAATGCATACATCAGAAAGAAGCTGTGAAGAATGCTTCTGTCTAGTTTTTATGTGAATATATTTCATAACCCGCATGGGACGAAACAATCTCAAATATCCACTTGCAGATTTTAGAAAAAGACTGTTTCAAACCTGCTGAATGTAGAGAAAGCTTTAACTCTGTCAGATAAATACACACATCACAAAGAAATTTCGCTGAATGCTTCTGTGTAGTTTTTGTGAGTAGATATGTCTTTTTTCACCATAGGCCTCAAATTACTCCCAATGTCCACTTGCGGATTCTGCAAACAGTGTGTTTCCAAACTGCTCAATGAAAAGAAAAGTTCAGCTCTGTGTACTGAATGCATACATAAAAAGAAGTTGTTCAGAATGCTTCTGTCTAGCTTTTATGTGAAGATAATTCATAATATGCATTGGACGAAATAATCTCAAATATCCACTTGCAGATTCTAGAAAAAGACACTTTGAAACCTGCTGAACCTAGAGAAAGCAATAAGTCTGTGAGATGAATACACACACAACAAAGAAATTTCGCAGAATGCTTCTGTGTAGTTTTTGCGGGAAGATATATACTTTTTCACCATGGGCCTCAAAGCACTCCAAATGTCCACTTGCAGAATCTTCAAAGACAGTGTTACAAAACTGCTCAATCAAAAGAAGGGTTCAACTCTGTGTGTTGAATGCACCGATCCCAAAGTAGTTGTTCAGAATGCTTCTGTGTAGTTTTTATGTGAGGATATTTCATAACTCGCATTGGATGAAGTAATCTCAAATATCCACTTGCAGATTCTAGAAAAAGACTGCTTCAAACCTACTGAGCCTAGAGAAACCTTTAACTCTGTGAGGTGAACACACACGTCAAGAGAAATTTCGTAGAATGCTTCTGTGTAGTATTTGTGGTAAGATATATCCTTCTTCACCCTAGGCATCAAAGCACTCAAATGTCCACTTGCAGATTTTTCAGAGTGTTTCCAAATTGCTCAATCAAAGGACAGGTTCATTTCTGTGTATTGAATGCATACATCAGAAAGAAGTTGTTCAGAATGCTTCTGTCTGGTTTTTATGTGAAGATATTTTGTAACCCACATTGGATGAAATAATCTCAAATACCCACTTGCAGATTGCAGAAATAGACTGTTTCAAACCTGATGAACCTAGAGAAAGCTTTAACACTGTGAGATGAATACACACATCAACAAGAAATTTCGAAGAATATCTCTGTGTGGTTTTTGTGGGAAGTTATATCCTTTTTCACCGTAGGCCTGAATGCACTCCAAATGTCCACTTGCAGATTCTTCGAGCAGAGTGCTTCCAAACTGCTCAATCAAAAGAAAGTTGCAGCTCTGTGTATTGAACGCATACATCAGAAAGAAGTTGTTCAGTATGCTTCTGTCTAGTTTTAATGTGAAGATATTTCATCACCCGCATTGGATGAAATAATCTCAAATATGCACTTGAAGATTCTAGAAAAATACAGTTTCAAACCTGCTTTACCTAGAAGAAGCTTTAACACTGTGAGATGAATACACGCATCAGAAAGAAATTTCGCAGAATGTTTCTGTGTAGTTTTTGTGGGAAGATATATCCTTTTTCACCATAGGCCTCAAAGCTCTCCAAATGTCCAGTTGGACATTCTTCAAACAGAGTGTTTCCAAACTACTCAGTAAATAGGTTCAGCTCTGTGTATTGAATGCATACATCAGAAAGAAGTTGCTCAGTATGCTTCTGTCTAGTGTTTAGGTGAAGATATTTCATAACCCGCATTGTACGAAATAATCTCAAATATCCACTTGCAGATTCTGGAAAAAGACTGTTTCAAACCTATTGAGCCTAGAGAAAGCTTTAACTCTGTGAGATGAAGGCACGCATCAGAAAGGAATTTCGCAGAATGCTTCTGAGTGGTATTTGTGGGAGGATATAACGTTTTTCACCACAGGCCTCAAAGCAATCAAAATGTCCAGTTGCAGATTGTTCAAAGAGAATGTTTCCAATCTGTTCATTTAATAGAAAGGTTCAGCTCTGTGTATTGAATGCATACATCAGAAAGAAGTTGTTCAGAATGCTTCTGTCTAGTTTTTATGTGAAGATATTTCATAACCAGCATTGGACGAAATAATCTCAAATATCCACCTGCAGATTCTAGAAAAAGACTTTTTCAAACCTGCTGAACCTAGAGAAAGCTTTAGCTCTGTGAGATGAATACACACATCACAAAGAAATTTTGCAGAATGACTTTGTGTAGTTTTTGTCGGAAAATATATCCTTTTTCACCGTAAGCCAGAAAGCACTGCATATGTCCACTTGCAGATCCTTCAAACAGAGTGTTTCCAAACTGCTCGATCGAAAGGAAGGTTCAGCTCTGGGTATTGAATGCATACATCAGAAAGAAGTTGTTCAGAATCCTTCTGTCTAGTTTTTATGTGAAGATATTTCATAACCCGCATTGGACGAAATTATCTCAAATATCCACTTGCAGATTTTAGAAAAAGACTGTTTCAAACCGGCTGAGCCTAGAGAAAGCTTTAACTCTGTGAGATGAATACACACATCACAAAGAAATTTCACAGAATGCTTCTGTGTAGTTTTTTTGCGTAGATATATTCTGTTTAACCATAGGCCTCAAAGCACTCCTAATGTCCACTTGCAAATACTTCACACAGTGTGTTTCCAAACTGCTCAATCAAAAGAAAGGTTCAGATCAGTGTATTGAATGCACCGATTAGAAAGAAGTTGTTCACAATGCTTCTGTTTCGTTTTTATGTGAAGATATTTCATAACTCGCATGCACGAAATAATCTCAAAATCCACTTGCAGATTCTAGAAACAGACTGTTTCAAACCTGCAGAAGCTAGAGAAAGATTTAACTCTGTCAGATGAATACAGACATCACAAAGGAATTTTTGCAGAATCCTTCCGTGTAGTTTTGGTTGGAAGATATATCCTTTTTCACCATAGGCCTCAAAGCCCTCCAAATGTCCACTTGCAGATTCCTCGAACAGAGTGTTTCCAATCTGCTCAATCAAAACAAAGGTTCAGCTCTGTGTACTGAATGCATACATCAGAAAGAAGTGTTTCAGAATGCTTCTGTGTAGTTTTTAGGCGAAGATATTTCATAACCCGCATTGGACGAAATAATCTGACATATCCACTTGCAGATTCTAGAAAAAGACGGTTTCATGCCTGCGGAACCAAGAGAAAGCTTTAACTCTGCGAGATGAATACCCACATCACAAAGAAATTTTGCAGAATAATTCCGTGAAGTTTTTGTGGGAAGATGTATCCTTTTTCACCATAGGCTCCAAAGCCCTCCAAATGTCCACTTGCAGATTCTACAAACAGAGTGTTTACAAACTGCTCAATCCAAAGGAAGGTTGAGCTCTGTGTATTGAATGCATACATCAGAAAGAAGCTGTGAAGAATGCTTCTGTCTAGTTTTTATGTGAATATATTTCATAACCCGCATGGGACGAAACAATCTCAAATATCCACTTGCAGATTTTAGAAAAAGACTGTTTCAAACCTGCTGAATGTAGAGAAAGCTTTAACTCTGTCAGATAAATACACACATCACAAAGAAATTTCGCTGAATGCTTCTGTGTAGTTTTTGTGAGTAGATATGTCTTTTTTCACCATAGGCCTCAAATTACTCCCAATGTCCACTTGCGGATTCTGCAAACAGTGTGTTTCCAAACTGCTCAATGAAAAGAAAAGTTCAGCTCTGTGTACTGAATGCATACATAAAAAGAAGTTGTTCAGAATGCTTCTGTCTAGCTTTTATGTGAAGATAATTCATAATATGCATTGGACGAAATAATCTCAAATATCCACTTGCAGATTCTAGAAAAAGACACTTTGAAACCTGCTGAACCTAGAGAAAGCAATAAGTCTGTGAGATGAATACACACACAACAAAGAAATTTCGCAGAATGCTTCTGTGTAGTTTTTGCGGGAAGATATATACTTTTTCACCATGGGCCTCAAAGCACTCCAAATGTCCACTTGCAGAATCTTCAAAGACAGTGTTACAAAACTGCTCAATCAAAAGAAGGGTTCAACTCTGTGTGTTGAATGCACCGATCCCAAAGTAGTTGTTCAGAATGCTTCTGTGTAGTTTTTATGTGAGGATATTTCATAACTCGCATTGGATGAAGTAATCTCAAATATCCACTTGCAGATTCTAGAAAAAGACTGCTTCAAACCTACTGAGCCTAGAGAAACCTTTAACTCTGTGAGGTGAACACACACGTCAAGAGAAATTTCGTAGAATGCTTCTGTGTAGTATTTGTGGTAAGATATATCCTTCTTCACCCTAGGCATCAAAGCACTCAAATGTCCACTTGCAGATTTTTCAGAGTGTTTCCAAATTGCTCAATCAAAGGACAGGTTCATTTCTGTGTATTGAATGCATACATCAGAAAGAAGTTGTTCAGAATGCTTCTGTCTGGTTTTTATGTGAAGATATTTTGTAACCCACATTGGATGAAATAATCTCAAATACCCACTTGCAGATTGCAGAAATAGACTGTTTCAAACCTGATGAACCTAGAGAAAGCTTTAACACTGTGAGATGAATACACACATCAACAAGAAATTTCGAAGAATATCTCTGTGTGGTTTTTGTGGGAAGTTACATCCTTTTTCACCGTAGGCCTGAATGCACTCCAAATGTCCACTTGCAGATTCTTCGAGCAGAGTGCTTCCAAACTGCTCAATCAAAAGAAAGTTGCAGCTCTGTGTATTGAACGCATACATCAGAAAGAAGTTGTTCAGTATGCTTCTGTCTAGTTTTAATGTGAAGATATTTCATCACCCGCATTGGATGAAATAATCTCAAATATGCACTTGAAGATTCTAGAAAAATACAGTTTCAAACCTGCTTTACCTAGAAGAAGCTTTAACACTGTGAGATGAATACACGCATCAGAAAGAAATTTCGCAGAATGTTTCTGTGTAGTTTTTGTGGGAAGATATATCCTTTTTCACCATAGGCCTCAAAGCTCTCCAAATGTCCAGTTGGACATTCTTCAAACAGAGTGTTTCCAAACTACTCAGTAAATAGGTTCAGCTCTGTGTATTGAATGCATACATCAGAAAGAAGTTGCTCAGTATGCTTCTGTCTAGTGTTTAGGTGAAGATATTTCATAACCCGCATTGTACGAAATAATCTCAAATATCCACTTGCAGATTCTGGAAAAAGACTGTTTCAAACCTATTGAGCCTAGAGAAAGCTTTAACTCTGTGAGATGAAGGCACGCATCAGAAAGGAATTTCGCAGAATGCTTCTGAGTGGTATTTGTGGGAGGATATAACGTTTTTCACCACAGGCCCCAAAGCAATCAAAATGTCCAGTTGCAGATTGTTCAAAGAGAATGTTTCCAATCTGTTCATTTAATAGAAAGGTTCAGCTCTGTGTATTGAATGCATACATCAGAAAGAAGTTGTTCAGAATGCTTCTGTCTAGTTTTTATGTGAAGATATTTCATAACCAGCATTGGACGAAATAATCTCAAATATCCACCTGCAGATTCTAGAAAAAGACTTTTTCAAACCTGCTGAACCTAGAGAAAGCTTTAGCTCTGTGAGATGAATACACACATCACAAAGAAATTTTGCAGAATGACTTTGTGTAGTTTTTGTCGGAAAATATATCCTTTTTCACCGTAAGCCAGAAAGCACTGCATATGTCCACTTGCAGATCCTTCAAACAGAGTGTTTCCAAACTGCTCGATCGAAAGAAAGGTTCAGCTCTGGGTATTGAATGCATACATCAGAAAGAAGTTGTTCAGAATCCTTCTGTCTAGTTTTTATGTGAAGATATTTCATAACCCGCATTGGACGAAATTATCTCAAATATCCACTTGCAGATTTTAGAAAACGACTGTTTCAAACCGGCTGAGCCTAGAGAAAGCTTTAACTCTGTGAGATGAATACACACATCACAAAGAAATTTCACAGAATGCTTCTGTGTAGTTTTTTTGCGTAGATATATTCTGTTTAACCATAGGCCTCAAAGCACTCCTAATGTCCACTTGCAAATACTTCACACAGTGTGTTTCCAAACTGCTCAATCAAAAGAAAGGTTCAGATCAGTGTATTGAATGCACCGATTAGAAAGAAGTTGTTCACAATGCTTCTGTTTCGTTTTTATGTGAAGATATTTCATAACTCGCATGCACGAAATAATCTCAAAATCCACTTGCAGATTCTACAAACAGACTGTTTCAAACCTGCAGAAGCTAGAGAAAGATTTAACTCTGTCAGATGAATACAGACATCACAAAGGAATTTTTGCAGAATCCTTCCGTGTAGTTTTGGTTGGAAGATATATCCTTTTTCACCATAGGCCTCAAAGCCCTCCAAATGTCCACTTGCAGATTCCTCGAACAGAGTGTTTCCAATCTGCTCAATCAAAACAAAGGTTCAGCTCTGTGTACTGAATGCATACATCAGAAAGAAGTGTTTCAGAATGCTTCTGTGTAGTTTTTAGGCGAAGATATTTCATAACCCGCATTGGACGAAATAATCTGACATATCCACTTGCAGATTCTAGAAAAAGACGGTTTCATGCCTGCGGAACCAAGAGAAAGCTTTAACTCTGCGAGATGAATACACACATCACAAAGAAATTTTGCAGAATAATTCCGTGAAGTTTTTGTGGGAAGATATATCCTTTTTCACCATAGGCTCCAAAGCCCTCCAAATGTCCACTTGCAGATTCTACAAACAGAGTGTTTACAAACTGCTCAATCCAAAGGAAGGTTGAGCTCTGTGTATTGAATGCATACATCAGAAAGAAGCTGTGAAGAATGCTTCTGTCTAGTTTTTATGTGAATATATTTCATAACCCGCATGGGACGAAACAATCTCAAATATCCACTTGCAGATTTTAGAAAAAGACTGTTTCAAACCTGCTGAATGTAGAGAAAGCTTTAACTCTGTCAGATAAATACACACATCACAAAGAAATTTCGCTGAATGCTTCTGTGTAGTTTTTGTGAGTAGATATGTCTTTTTTCACCATAGGCCTCAAATTACTCCCAATGTCCACTTGCGGATTCTGCAAACAGTGTGTTTCCAAACTGCTCAATGAAAAGAAAAGTTCAGCTCTGTGTACTGAATGCATACATAAAAAGAAGTTGTTCAGAATGCTTCTGTCTAGCTTTTATGTGAAGATAATTCATAATATGCATTGGACGAAATAATCTCAAATATCCACTTGCAGATTCTAGAAAAAGACACTTTGAAACCTGCTGAACCTAGAGAAAGCAATAAGTCTGTGAGATGAATACACACACAACAAAGAAATTTCGCAGAATGCTTCTGTGTAGTTTTTGCGGGAAGATATATACTTTTTCACCATGGGCCTCAAAGCACTCCAAATGTCCACTTGCAGAATCTTCAAAGACAGTGTTACAAAACTGCTCAATCAAAAGAAGGGTTCAACTCTGTGTGTTGAATGCACCGATCCCAAAGTAGTTGTTCAGAATGCTTCTGTGTAGTTTTTATGTGAGGATATTTCATAACTCGCATTGGATGAAGTAATCTCAAATATCCACTTGCAGATTCTAGAAAAAGACTGCTTCAAACCTACTGAGCCTAGAGAAACCTTTAACTCTGTGAGGTGAACACACACGTCAAGAGAAATTTCGTAGAATGCTTCTGTGTAGTATTTGTGGTAAGATATATCCTTCTTCACCCTAGGCATCAAAGCACTCAAATGTCCACTTGCAGATTTTTCAGAGTGTTTCCAAATTGCTCAATCAAAGGACAGGTTCATTTCTGTGTATTGAATGCATACATCAGAAAGAAGTTGTTCAGAATGCTTCTGTCTGGTTTTTATGTGAAGATATTTTGTAACCCACATTGGATGAAATAATCTCAAATACCCACTTGCAGATTGCAGAAATAGACTGTTTCAAACCTGATGAACCTAGAGAAAGCTTTAACACTGTGAGATGAATACACACATCAACAAGAAATTTCGAAGAATATCTCTGTGTGGTTTTTGTGGGAAGTTATATCCTTTTTCACCGTAGGCCTGAATGCACTCCAAATGTCCACTTGCAGATTCTTCGAGCAGAGTGCTTCCAAACTGCTCAATCAAAAGAAAGTTGCAGCTCTGTGTATTGAACGCATACATCAGAAAGAAGTTGTTCAGTATGCTTCTGTCTAGTTTTAATGTGAAGATATTTCATCACCCGCATTGGATGAAATAATCTCAAATATGCACTTGAAGATTCTAGAAAAATACAGTTTCAAACCTGCTTTACCTAGAAGAAGCTTTAACACTGTGAGATGAATACACGCATCAGAAAGAAATTTCGCAGAATGTTTCTGTGTAGTTTTTGTGGGAAGATATATCCTTTTTCACCATAGGCCTCAAAGCTCTCCAAATGTCCAGTTGGACATTCTTCAAACAGAGTGTTTCCAAACTACTCAGTAAATAGGTTCAGCTCTGTGTATTGAATGCATACATCAGAAAGAAGTTGCTCAGTATGCTTCTGTCTAGTGTTTAGGTGAAGATATTTCATAACCCGCATTGTACGAAATAATCTCAAATATCCACTTGCAGATTCTGGAAAAAGACTGTTTCAAACCTATTGAGCCTAGAGAAAGCTTTAACTCTGTGAGATGAAGGCACGCATCAGAAAGGAATTTCGCAGAATGCTTCTGAGTGGTATTTGTGGGAGGATATAACGTTTTTCACCACAGGCCTCAAAGCAATCAAAATGTCCAGTTGCAGATTGTTCAAAGAGAATGTTTCCAATCTGTTCATTTAATAGAAAGGTTCAGCTCTGTGTATTGAATGCATACATCAGAAAGAAGTTGTTCAGAATGCTTCTGTCTAGTTTTTATGTGAAGATATTTCATAACCAGCATTGGACGAAATAATCTCAAATATCCACCTGCAGATTCTAGAAAAAGACTTTTTCAAACCTGCTGAACCTAGAGAAAGCTTTAGCTCTGTGAGATGAATACACACATCACAAAGAAATTTTGCAGAATGACTTTGTGTAGTTTTTGTCGGAAAATATATCCTTTTTCACCGTAAGCCAGAAAGCACTGCATATGTCCACTTGCAGATCCTTCAAACAGAGTGTTTCCAAACTGCTCGATCAAAAGAAAGGTTCAGCTCTGGGTATTGAATGCATACATCAGAAAGAAGTTGTTCAGAATCCTTCTGTCTAGTTTTTATGTGAAGATATTTCATAACCCGCATTGGACGAAATTATCTCAAATATCCACTTGCAGATTTTAGAAAAAGACTGTTTCAAACCGGCTGAGCCTAGAGAAAGCTTTAACTCTGTGAGATGAATACACACATCACAAAGAAATTTCACAGAATGCTTCTGTGTAGTTTTTTTGCGTAGATATATTCTGTTTAACCATAGGCCTCAAAGCACTCCTAATGTCCACTTGCAAATACTTCACACAGTGTGTTTCCAAACTGCTCAATCAAAAGAAAGGTTCAGATCAGTGTATTGAATGCACCGATTAGAAAGAAGTTGTTCACAATGCTTCTGTTTCGTTTTTATGTGAAGATATTTCATAACTCGCATGCACGAAATAATCTCAAAATCCACTTGCAGATTCTAGAAACAGACTGTTTCAAACCTGCAGAAGCTAGAGAAAGATTTAACTCTGTCAGATGAATACAGACATCACAAAGGAATTTTTGCAGAATCCTTCCGTGTAGTTTTGGTTGGAAGATATATCCTTTTTCACCATAGGCCTCAAAGCCCTCCAAATGTCCACTTGCAGATTCCTCGAACAGAGTGTTTCCAATCTGCTCAATCAAAACAAAGGTTCAGCTCTGTGTACTGAATGCATACATCAGAAAGAAGTGTTTCAGAATGCTTCTGTGTAGTTTTTAGGCGAAGATATTTCATAACCCGCATTGGACGAAATAATCTGACATATCCACTTGCAGATTCTAGAAAAAGACGGTTTCATGCCTGCGGAACCAAGAGAAAGCTTTAACTCTGCGAGATGAATACCCACATCACAAAGAAATTTTGCAGAATAATTCCGTGAAGTTTTTGTGGGAAGATGTATCCTTTTTCACCATAGGCTCCAAAGCCCTCCAAATGTCCACTTGCAGATTCTACAAACAGAGTGTTTACAAACTGCTCAATCCAAAGGAAGGTTGAGCTCTGTGTATTGAATGCATACATCAGAAAGAAGCTGTGAAGAATGCTTCTGTCTAGTTTTTATGTGAATATATTTCATAACCCGCATGGGACGAAACAATCTCAAATATCCACTTGCAGATTTTAGAAAAAGACTGTTTCAAACCTGCTGAATGTAGAGAAAGCTTTAACTCTGTCAGATAAATACACACATCACAAAGAAATTTCGCTGAATGCTTCTGTGTAGTTTTTGTGAGTAGATATGTCTTTTTTCACCATAGGCCTCAAATTACTCCCAATGTCCACTTGCGGATTCTGCAAACAGTGTGTTTCCAAACTGCTCAATGAAAAGAAAAGTTCAGCTCTGTGTACTGAATGCATACATAAAAAGAAGTTGTTCAGAATGCTTCTGTCTAGCTTTTATGTGAAGATAATTCATAATATGCATTGGACGAAATAATCTCAAATATCCACTTGCAGATTCTAGAAAAAGACACTTTGAAACCTGCTGAACCTAGAGAAAGCAATAAGTCTGTGAGATGAATACACACACAACAAAGAAATTTCGCAGAATGCTTCTGTGTAGTTTTTGCGGGAAGATATATACTTTTTCACCATGGGCCTCAAAGCACTCCAAATGTCCACTTGCAGAATCTTCAAAGACAGTGTTACAAAACTGCTCAATCAAAAGAAGGGTTCAACTCTGTGTGTTGAATGCACCGATCCCAAAGTAGTTGTTCAGAATGCTTCTGTGTAGTTTTTATGTGAGGATATTTCATAACTCGCATTGGATGAAGTAATCTCAAATATCCACTTGCAGATTCTAGAAAAAGACTGCTTCAAACCTACTGAGCCTAGAGAAACCTTTAACTCTGTGAGGTGAACACACACGTCAAGAGAAATTTCGTAGAATGCTTCTGTGTAGTATTTGTGGTAAGATATATCCTTCTTCACCCTAGGCATCAAAGCACTCAAATGTCCACTTGCAGATTTTTCAGAGTGTTTCCAAATTGCTCAATCAAAGGACAGGTTCATTTCTGTGTATTGAATGCATACATCAGAAAGAAGTTGTTCAGAATGCTTCTGTCTGGTTTTTATGTGAAGATATTTTGTAACCCACATTGGATGAAATAATCTCAAATACCCACTTGCAGATTGCAGAAATAGACTGTTTCAAACCTGATGAACCTAGAGAAAGCTTTAACACTGTGAGATGAATACACACATCAACAAGAAATTTCGAAGAATATCTCTGTGTGGTTTTTGTGGGAAGTTACATCCTTTTTCACCGTAGGCCTGAATGCACTCCAAATGTCCACTTGCAGATTCTTCGAGCAGAGTGCTTCCAAACTGCTCAATCAAAAGAAAGTTGCAGCTCTGTGTATTGAACGCATACATCAGAAAGAAGTTGTTCAGTATGCTTCTGTCTAGTTTTAATGTGAAGATATTTCATCACCCGCATTGGATGAAATAATCTCAAATATGCACTTGAAGATTCTAGAAAAATACAGTTTCAAACCTGCTTTACCTAGAAGAAGCTTTAACACTGTGAGATGAATACACGCATCAGAAAGAAATTTCGCAGAATGTTTCTGTGTAGTTTTTGTGGGAAGATATATCCTTTTTCACCATAGGCCTCAAAGCTCTCCAAATGTCCAGTTGGACATTCTTCAAACAGAGTGTTTCCAAACTACTCAGTAAATAGGTTCAGCTCTGTGTATTGAATGCATACATCAGAAAGAAGTTGCTCAGTATGCTTCTGTCTAGTGTTTAGGTGAAGATATTTCATAACCCGCATTGTACGAAATAATCTCAAATATCCACTTGCAGATTCTGGAAAAAGACTGTTTCAAACCTATTGAGCCTAGAGAAAGCTTTAACTCTGTGAGATGAAGGCACGCATCAGAAAGGAATTTCGCAGAATGCTTCTGAGTGGTATTTGTGGGAGGATATAACGTTTTTCACCACAGGCCTCAAAGCAATCAAAATGTCCAGTTGCAGATTGTTCAAAGAGAATGTTTCCAATCTGTTCATTTAATAGAAAGGTTCAGCTCTGTGTATTGAATGCATACATCAGAAAGAAGTTGTTCAGAATGCTTCTGTCTAGTTTTTATGTGAAGATATTTCATAACCAGCATTGGACGAAATAATCTCAAATATCCACCTGCAGATTCTAGAAAAAGACTTTTTCAAACCTGCTGAACCTAGAGAAAGCTTTAGCTCTGTGAGATGAATACACACATCACAAAGAAATTTTGCAGAATGATTTTGTGTAGTTTTTGTCGGAAAATATATCCTTTTTCACCGTAAGCCAGAAAGCACTGCATATGTCCACTTGCAGATCCTTCAAACAGAGTGTTTCCAAACTGCTCGATCGAAAGAAAGGTTCAGCTCTGGGTATTGAATGCATACATCAGAAAGAAGTTGTTCAGAATCCTTCTGTCTAGTTTTTATGTGAAGATATTTCATAACCCGCATTGGACGAAATTATCTCAAATATCCACTTGCAGATTTTAGAAAAAGACTGTTTCAAACCGGCTGAGCCTAGAGAAAGCTTTAACTCTGTGAGATGAATACACACATCACAAAGAAATTTCACAGAATGCTTCTGTGTAGTTTTTTTGCGTAGATATATTCTGTTTAACCATAGGCCTCAAAGCACTCCTAATGTCCACTTGCAAATACTTCACACAGTGTGTTTCCAAACTGCTCAATCAAAAGAAAGGTTCAGATCAGTGTATTGAATGCACCGATTAGAAAGAAGTTGTTCACAATGCTTCTATTTCGTTTTTATGTGAAGATATTTCATAACTCGCATGCACGAAATAATCTCAAAATCCACTTGCAGATTCTAGAAACAGACTGTTTGAAACCTGCAGAAGCTAGAGAAAGATTTAACTCTGTCAGATGAATACAGACATCACAAAGGAATTTTTGCAGAATCCTTCCGTGTAGTTTTGGTTGGAAGATATATCCTTTTTCACCATAGGCCTCAAAGCCCTCCAAATGTCCACTTGCAGATTCCTCGAACAGAGTGTTTCCAATCTGCTCAATCAAAACAAAGGTTCAGCTCTGTGTACTGAATGCATACATCAGAAAGAAGTGTTTCAGAATGCTTCTGTGTAGTTTTTAGGCGAAGATATTTCATAACCCGCATTGGACGAAATAATCTGACATATCCACTTGCAGATTCTAGAAAAAGACGGTTTCATGCCTGCAGAACCAAGAGAAAGCTTTAACTCTGCGAGATGAATACCCACATCACAAAGAAATTTTGCAGAATAATTCCGTGAAGTTTTTGTGGGAAGATATATCCTTTTTCACCATAGGCTCCAAAGCCCTCCAAATGTCCACTTGCAGATTCTACAAACAGAGTGTTTACAAACTGCTCAATCCAAAGGAAGGTTGAGCTCTGTGTATTGAATGCATACATCAGAAAGAAGCTGTGAAGAATGCTTCTGTCTAGTTTTTATGTGAATATATTTCATAACCCGCATGGGACGAAACAATCTCAAATATCCACTTGCAGATTTTAGAAAAAGACTGTTTCAAACCTGCTGAATGTAGAGAAAGCTTTAACTCTGTCAGATA